>NC_136057.1:1914623226-1915339059 GCF_964261635.1 Lissotriton helveticus
AATATACACCTATAAGCCACTCCTAAGGTAGGCCTCGACAATCCTGGAGGCAGAGTGCTTGGTTTTATGTGAGAGGGTGCCCTAGCATGAGCTGAGCCCCTCTGCAGCTTTCGGAACCATCTCCTTATAGCTGTTCTATGATACAGCCATTCCATATACTCTTAAGTGCATTATAATTCTCGCGGTTAATGCTAACTTTGGCTTGGCTTTATCAAAACATGTCGTGTAAGGTGTCAAACACTTTGGAATACTACCTCCCGCCAATTCTGGTGGCGGGGGTAGCATTCCACCCTTCTAGTGGGAAAAGACATGTCGTTTTCTGCTTTACCTGGTTAAAGTTAAACAGAGCCTCAGCATCACAAAATGGATGCTGATGCCACAGACACGAGTCTGACCTCCTGTTGCTGGGTCAAACTCCAGCAAGGGTGGTCTGGACAATAGGTTTCCTGTCCAGGGAGGTGCCAGCACCTCCCCAGACAGGGGTTTTGTGTATTGGGGCAGGGAGGGCTGTATTCAGTGAATGCATCTAGACACTGCCTGGGGCACACAAGGTGCTCCATGCATAGCCCGGTTCAAACCAGTTTCTGAGGCACTCCAGCCCCAGCTCTGGCGCCAAACTGGACAAAGGGAAAGGGGTGTAACCACCCCCTTCTCAGGTCCACCCATAGGAGGGACCTAGTCAGGTAATCCAGCCCCCATCCTTAGTATAAGTATAGGAGCTGTGTCCCCCGGACTTTAGATTATCCTGGATGAATCTTTGTAAGACATATCTTGGACCTTCGACATTCCATTCTGACTGGAAGACGGAAGACATCTCCCTTGTGGTCAAGGAGTGACCACCCTGTGCAAACAGGCACCAACAGCAACTTCGCCGGTCTGCAGTTTCAAGGCTCCCATCGGAACCCGAAGACTCTGTGACTGAAGAACTGGACTTCCAGACTGCTCTGACCCGACCCACATTCACAGCAAAGCTGAGACCCATGGCGGACACGAGAGACGTGGGACCGGACATCTTGGACATCCTGCATTTTGCTACCTGCACTCCTTTCCTAAAGCCTCAGTAAGTTGTGCATTGGGGTACGAGAAGCCCCAGCCCCGAGCATCATTTGCACCGAATCCCAGGCCCCCACACTCCGCATTTGTGCTCGACGCGTCTTCCCGGTTCCTTGCCGGTTTGCTAGTGAGCCCCCCGAAGACGCCATCTTGAATTTAATTTGCTTTCATGGTTGCTCCAGGCTTGCTCGAGCTTCCCTAAAAAGTAAAAGCGCCACAGACCTTGCTGGTCTGCAACGGAGCCAATCTTGACATCCTGCGTGGGTTGCAGTTGCCAAGGCTTGTTGGGTCCAATCCGGATACCGACGCTGCAGTCATCTAGATCCATCGTGGGACAGCTCAAATCCAGCTCCTGGTCATCGTCGATGCCTCCTGGACCTCGTGGCTGAAGAGACAAACTCGCCCTAAAGCACCCGACATCGCCCGGTTCCTTCCTGGTTCCTTCCTGGTCACTGGCTAGTGACCCAGACTCTGTCCCCTCTGCTTTCAGGTTCTTCACATCTCCGATCCACCTTTGGATCCACCCGGCACTTTTCCTCTGGTCGCCTGCAGCACTTCTTTGCAGCTCTCCATAGAAATAGACGTTGAAACCTGACACGAAAAGACACCTATGCTCCCGGCTTCCCTGGGTGAGGTAACACGAGTACTCCTGTGCTCCCGTGGGTCTTGACTCTCGAAGTGTCCTAGTTTAAAAGGGTTCCATCCTAGTTCATCCGGAAGTGTCTTTAAACTGTAACTTTGTAACTTTTACGAACTCCATAGAAAGTCAATGGGAACCCGCACCTGTGTTTAGACACTGCACGCGGCTCCCGTTGGTCTCCGACTTCCTAACCTTTGGTTGCTTAGTGTAGCCCCAGCGATTCTACAGGCCCTAGGCCTACTTTCTAACTCTCACATGGTACTTATACCACTTTCTTAGTATAAGGTTTATGAGGCCCCTAGGGCATAACATTAACTGTGCAACTTATCATATATTAACTGTGTGACTTGTATTGTATTTTTACCTCTGACCTCATAAAGAGTGCGGAGGGGTTGTGTTTAGAATAAATACATATATATGTGATACATACCTTGTGTGGTGTCCTTTCATTTGGTATTCAAGGGATTATATATGGTAAAACAACTTGCTTAACTCGCCTACTGAAGTCTTAGCCTGAAGACTGCTGGTTCATGCTACCACTAGGATAGCTTTCTATAAGGTTGACTTTACAACCACCATCAATAAGGGTCAATTAGACTGGTGCAAGGTGCCCACTAGAACTAGTGGACATCATATGCCAGGCTAACTTCTCACAGCCCTTACCTCAACCCGCCACCCTGAAAACCCGGGTGTGAAATACCTTTTTGATAGAGGACTACTCCTTATCAAGTGAGGTGAATGCACTCACGAAACGCCCCCAACTCCTTGGTAAAGGGCTCCCCAAACAGACTGCCTTATGTGAGAGTCGGGCAAGTGACCGAGCTTGGGGTCAACCTTTGTAAACCACGACTCTCCGCGGATAACGCAGAATTCGCGTTTCCCAAAAAGACAATGGAACGCTGTGCCCAGGTGGAGAGGGTATCAGAGGAAATCAGGGAGCCTGACGCCTTGACCTCCTTGGCCATGTCCAGGATCTTTGTTAGTGGGCCCAGGGTATCCAGCAGCTTCTCCTGGGAAGCCCACCAGGATCGGTCTATCCCTTTTTTGGGGTCTTTAATAAGCTTTTGCAGGAAAGTGGCCATCCGGGGATCTATGTCTAGCGTCATTGCCACCATGCCCTCTAGAGAGGGTCGGGGACACTCAGCCCGAAGGTAATTTCGCGAGCCCTTCTTCAGAGGCTTCCAAATGCGTACCGCCACGTACTGCGCAACCTTCTCTGACAGGGCCCATTCGGAAGACCTCGGGTAAAGGTTCTCATCCGGGTCCTGCAGGTCTGAGCACAACGTTTGGCAGTCCGAGGCGGGGGGAGGGTTAGCCAGGGGCCTAGCAGGATATACCTGTTTCGTCATCCGTGGCCCTATGACCGTCGTCAATGAGGGGGCAGATACCAGGGTGGTGGGGTTGGTTCCTCGTGGTACCCAGCGGGCAGAAGGGAAGCCGCCAAAGCCGTGGAGTGGCGATTCGGTCACAGGTTTGTGTTCTTTGGCAACTTAGGCACTCCTTCAGGGGGGCCAAGGCCTCAGGCACTGCCCTATAAATTGACGCGTCTACCGCATCATGAAAATCATCATCCCAGGGAAGCCCACCCAAGGGGTCCTCCTTCCCCTGAGTATCCTCAAAGGGTTCCATAATTGGGAGATGTCCCCTGCTGACTCTACACTGCAATAAAGTACTGCTAGGAGGCACCCGGGCAGATCGCTAGATATATAAGTGGCTGGGTGTCAGCCTAAAACTTTAGCGTGAGGGAAACTCACAATATGGGGTCAAGCCCCAGGGACAGTTCACCCCAGGTGCAGAATATTTTATGGGATACGACGTCTGGGAGGGTCCCTGCAGGACAGTGTCCTGAAATTAGTACAGACTCCCTAGGGGAGCGTGAAAACACCAAGAATACCGACCCCTGTGTAAGGGGCATAAACCTTCAAGCTGCCGAGCGGCAGTACAGATCCTTCTATGGAAAAGTCATCTCTCCCGACGGACGTAAGGCTCCCGACCTCTGAATCCTCTGGAATGCGCAGAATGCAGAGAGTGCATTGCGGTCGGAGACCCCCTAAGGCGGTGGGAGGAACACACCGCGGAGACGCACCTCCGTTAACAATGGCCACAAAGCAGCATATTACGCTCCCATGGTCATAAAGGTTCAGCAAAGCTTAAATCATACCGCGTGAGTGCTAACACACCAAAAAAGGCACAATTCAATATATAACTGGCACAATTTACGGCAAACAATACTGAACACGATTAAAAAAGAGCGCATTAAATGAGACCGCGCGAGTGCGGAATTCGATAAAACACACTGGTTCAAGTACAGTTCGAGTTTAATACTAGTAATAAACCACATCACTAGGATAGGTGGACAATGTTGATGGACTATAACCTGGATTGGAGGCTCCTGATTGGTTGAAGGAGGAGACTATCGTCATGCTGAACTCTATTGTTTCTTTTGTTGTTGAAATTCCCAAGGCCTCATAGGAATTGTAGTTTATTAAAGTTGTTCATAAAATGTCTGCTATTCATAAAGTGAAGAAAGATGAGCATAATCCTTGCCTCTGGTCCTGGATTAGAATTAGTGAATGGGCCTATACGTACAGGACGAACTTCTTACAAGAGGTAGAAACATCTAATAAAAAAACATTCTTCAGCATTGGATCTTTCATAGATTCACATTCTCGCATTATTCCCTGTCATTGAAGTGGGAGTCTTGCAGTATAATTGGAAAGCAGTACAGTGCTACACATAGCCTAGAAGGCCTAGAAAAGTTTACTTCAATATCTTATCCGCATAATTTTTCTGATTGATATTTCTAGCCGCAGGTTCCTTACCTTAGGGTTACCGCCAGAAGTCAGACTGGATTCAGCAGTCAGTTGTGTTGTTTGGCTCCGCGTGGCATCATCTGCGTCATCCGCGCTGGAAGTGACGTGCACTATGGTACCTATATAAGGGCCTTCCCAGCATTCTGACATCAGTTCTTTTCTTTCTGCGCCAGTCAGCGAAGAGTCGGAGAAGAGCAACCCCCAGTCATCTTTTGACCAAACTTTTTCAACTTTTTGGCAAAATCCTATTGAGATTCTTTTCCTGGTGTGGCAGGAGGTCAATTAGGAAGGTCCGCTTCAAGCCCTGCGGCCCCTGTCACTGGCAGAAGTCGGTGATGGAACCACAGCTTGTTCGCATGTTGGTCGTGCTAATGGCACTGGAGGTAAAGTCCAGCGCTGTGAGAAAGTGCCATTTTTCTTGCATTGGTATGCCCCCACTTTTTGCTGAATTGCTGATGTGCTTTGACTGAGTGTGCCCTGGGATACTGCCAATCAGGTACCTAGGGCCTGTGTTCCTTCCCTAAAACTGTATTGAAGCGGAAACCCAATCGGCAACTCTGGCCACATGTCAGCCCCTGGTAAATGGTACCCTAGGTACCCAGGGCATTGTGACCAGAGAAGACCCCTAAGGGCTGCAGCACTTATTGTGCCACCCTTAGGGGCCCTGTACCCTGACACCCACCCACTGCCTTTGCAGACTGAGTGGTCTGGTGCAGAACTAACCAAAGTCTCGTCATGGCACACATCCCTGTGTGTCATGCCCACACACACACTGCCCTGGCATACCTCAGTCACCCCTCTAGCTGGGTGCCCTATGCCAGTGGTGTGGGCACAGGTGCAGGAGCCCTGTGCCCCTACAGTACCCAGGGCCATTCCTGGGCACTGTAAGTGCAGTGATGCCTTTAACAGTATATGGTGCTGGGAGGTTGTCATTACGAACTCCACAGCACGATAATGGCTACACTGAAGACTGACAAATTTGATATCAAACTTCTCAGCACATTAAACCCACACTGATACCAGTGTGGGATTTAATGTAAAATGCACTACAGAGGGCATCTTAGAGATGCCCCTGAAACCTAACCTACAATCCACGTCTGGTCTGAGAGGCTGCCTAGGCTGCCACACAGAAGACATGTTGCCGTACCCCTGGGTGGAGAGCCCCCGCTCTCCTGAGCCTGCAACAATGCTTATCCTGGGCGAGGTGCTAGTCCTCCTCCCCCCAGGATGGGCAGGGGGAAGCTTCAAAGGCATACCGCCTTTGTGAGCTTCTCCAGACCACTTGCTGTACTCAGCAACTGGCCCCCACCGGTTCTGACCCCCACTCTGGCGGGAAAACCTACGCAAGGAAAGGGGGTGTGCCAGCCTGTGCCAAACCCACCCCTCAGGTGGGAGAGATGAGGTGAAGCACAACTCCAGGCTCTGGCCATCTTGAAGATGGGCAGCCCTGCCCAATTAGTGATAGGCTCCTGCCCCCAGGTTAGGGGGTGTACTCATTCCATGACAGGGACCTATTGGTCCCTGCCCTTCCCCTACTTGTAACACCCCTAAATGTAGTATTTAGGGGCACCCTGAACCTTCCTTCCTCAGATCCCGATTTCGAAACAAGAAAGAAGACCAAGAAGAAGAAGACCTGCCGTGCAACTGCTAACAAGAGGACAACACCAACTGGCTTGGCCCCAGCCCTACTGGCCTGTTGATCCTTGAACCTGCTCCTGCTAAAATCCCAGCGTCTCCTGCGGATAGCAACCTCGAGAACCTGGAGGACCTGCCTGCCTTGGCCCTCTTGGAGACTGGGACTCCCACGAGCAGTGGCTCTGCTCAAACAGCAATACCCCTGGTACTAGCCAGGAACCGCGAATCCAGCCCACTATGCACCCGCCGAGCTCGGCCTGTGCCCAAGTGGACAAAGACCCTGAGGACGTCCCACCGGCAATTCTGACCTGGAATCCAGTGCCCAACGACCCTCCTCGACGACCCAGACGACGCCTGCAGACTCAGAACCAGGGACCCCTCCTACCGCGACCAGCAGAGGGTAAGATTTCTCAACGTCCACAAACACCCTTGCACCCGGCGCCCCCGGGCTTCCTGTGCCCAACTACGGGCTGCCTACCTACCCTCCAAGATTGCAACTTGCCCCTCGAAGTGTTGGTCGCTCCAGAAGATCTACCGTCCCCGGGCCTGCAGCCTTTGTTCCCTTTTCCAGAACTCCATTGAATAACATTGAGTGCCCGACGGCCCAAAAACACCCTGCACCCAGCCGCCCGAGTGCCCCGTTTGCCCTGAGCAAGTGACCAGGAACCCAGGTCCCACATCCGCATTGCCTGCTAGGCAGCAGCCACCAACCGAAGGCCCCCTGCCTCTCATTGGATAACATTGGGCCTAACTACCTCTGCATCCGGCTGCCCCTGTGCCGCTGAGGGTGTACCAACTGTACCTACCTGACCCTGGGAGACCCCTGAGTCTATGCCCAGAACGGTAACTCTGCCAGTCGAGTACTTACCTAAAAGCCGATAACTCACTTTTCTTCGATAGGTTAACATTCTGATTTCACTTGGAAATTCTTTTAAGTGTGGAGTTTTGGAACTTTAAAATATTCACCTAAAATCAGCTGAATAACGAATTCCGATTTACTCATTCTTTAAAAATCGTACCAACTAACAAAACGTAATTACTTACCTGTTTTAGATAGAGGTCCCAGTGCTGAACCTAGGAGTCCAGTGCTGGATTACAAACGTAACGAGAACCTACTTTACCTGCAACTTGCATTTTTTTCCATGGTATAACATTGGTAATTTCAGCTGAAAAAGTTTCTGTCATCTTTTAAAACACAAATTTTTTCCTTAAAAATCACCACTGTAACCAAAACGCTTTTACTTAACCTTTTACAGCTCATGCCCCGGGACTATATCTAGGATCCAGTCCTGTAGTTAGAAAAGTAATCTACAAAGTAACTAATTGCACTTAACCAGAAATTCCAATTGAGCTTAATGTTGCATTGTATTTGAACTTGTGTTGCCTATTGCAACAAACTAACTATTGCATTCAAAAAGTCTATTGCCTATTTGAAAAGTATTTAACTAAAGTAACTCATCCTGAGAAAGTATATTTTGACACTTTCTTGGTTCTAAAATAATACAACTATATTTTTTGATACAAAACCATTGTTCTCGAGTTCAGTTCTTGAGTGTGTGAGACCATTTGCTGACTGGGTGTGTACAACAAAAGCTTTACACTGTCCTCTGATACTGCCTTACTACTCGACCAAGCTACCACCTTAGAGAGTAAGGTTATATCTAACTTTAGCCTCTTCGAAACCTCTGGTGTCTGGGGACTCTATACACACTGTACCTTCCTTTGGTCCAGTATATATAGAGCCACTTTCCTACAAGCGCTGACTGCCGGGCCATGCACCCCAAGGCCTTGAGGAAGCGATCCCTTAAGCGCTTCTCCTCTCTATATGCAACACCGCAACGGTCTTAATCCTGGTGGAGAGGAAGGTCCCGGGATCAGTCGCAGAGCCCGTGCTGAGGTACTGGGTTTTTCAGAACCGGTACCGAACCGGTAACCCAGTGGTGTCAGGGTACACACCCAAAGAACTCGAGTACTTTCCTGATTTAGACCACAGAAACTCAGAGTCTTCTAGGTGAAGTCAAGGATCGATTTTATTGGCTGCAACCAAGAAACAAGCGTCCTAGAAGTACAACAGCACGGGATGTGTATTCTCAGGAGACTGCTCAATCTTACAAAACCAGGCTTCTCTTTTTTTACAAAATATTGTGCTTCAGGCAAACATTCTTGGATTTACAGTATACCATTCGCATATTTTCACTACAAAGGAAAAGCAGAGTCATGATGACAAGCCCACATTTCAGTTTGTCCAGCCCACAACAAATTACCCGGCAAGGCCCAACATTTCATCAGATATCGGTGGATCCCCAATAAAAACGGGCACCTCCCCATCATAAAGCAAGTGAGAGAGAAAAGAGCAGGGACAGGTGTGAGCAAGATTCGGCAGGGTGTGTGTGCGATGAAAAGGGTTTATGACATGTTGCGCCTTGATGCTATCTCGTTCGGCCACTGGGAGAGGAACTGACCAAACAGGTTCGGCCTGAGGCAAAGGTTTCAGCTTGCCCAGGTCAGAGAAAAGTCAATCAAGGTGTACGTGTCCTTTGATATCGAATTTAGCTGTATTATAAGCCTATGTCAGGGCAACCCACAAAATGGCTGCCGTACACAAAATGGAAGCCAAGGGTTCAAGACGAAAATGACGATTTCGAGGTGAAATCGTCACTCGAATATGACGAAAATGCTTGTACATAGTGTACTAGCCATTTTCGGTCTTTTGATATAAAAATCATCATGCTATGATGAAGTTTTATTCACGAGTCCAGAATTTTCAGAACTACAAACCCTCCTTTTGCCCTTACATAGGCAATTTAACCTAATCTCATGCTAATCTGAGTCCAGGTCTATATTCCTAAAGTTATTGAGATGTTGCTGTAACATCATTCTAGCACTTAGCTCATCTCTTGATACAGGTTTCCTTACACATGATGTAACACAGAGGGGCGCCAACTGAGGTACTGGGTTTTTCAGAACCGGTACCGATCCGGTAACCCAGTGGTGTCAGGGTACACACCCAAAGACCTCGAGTACTTTCCTGATTTAGACCACAGAAACTCAGAGTCTTCTAGGTGAAGTCAAGGATCGATTTTATTGGCTGCAACCAAGAAACAAGCGTCCTAGAAGTACAACAGCACGGGATGTATATTCTCAGGAGACTGCTCAATCTTACAAAACCAGGCTTCTCTTTTTATACAAAATATTGTGCTTCAGGCAAACATTCTTGGATTTACAGAATACCATTCGCATATTTTCACTACAAAGGAAAAGCAGAGTCAGGATGACAAGCCCACATTTCAGTTTGTCCAGCCCACAACAAATTACCCGGCAAGGCCCAACATTTCATCAGATATCGGTGGACCCCCAATTAAAACGGGCACCTCCCCATCATAAAGCAAGTGAGAGAGAAAAGAGCAGGGACAGGTGTGAGCAAGATTCGGCAGGGTGTGTGTGCGATGAAAAGGGTTTATGGCATGTTGTGCCTTGATGCTATCTCGTTCGGCCACTGGGAGAGGAACTGACCAAACAGGTTCGGCCTGAGGCAAAGGTTTCAGCTTGCCCAGGTCAGAGAAAAGTCAATCAAGGTGTACGTGTCCTTTGATATCGAATTTAGCTGTATTATAAGCCTATGTCAGGGCAACCCACAAAATGGCTGCCGTACACAAAATGGAAGCCAAGGGTTCAAGACGAAAATGGCGATTTCGAGGTGAAATCGTCACTCGAATGTGACGAAAATGCTTGTACATAGTGTACTAGCCATTTTCGGTCTTTTGATATAAAAATCGTCATGCTATGATGAAGTTTTATTCACGAGTCCCGAATTTTCAGAACTACAGTGCTCCTCGTCACACTCGAACTCATCTTCGGGTAAGTCCCACAGAAAGAAGAAAAGTAAGAAGTCGAAGAGGGCTTTAACTTTACCCCGTCCGTCAAGGTCATCCGATAAGAGAGCGTCGTCATACGAGGCCTAGTTCTGCAGTTGAGCCTGCGTCTGGGTCGGCTACGTGCCTCCACAAGTTTCCGGGCGCTAGAGCGCCTGCTCCCCTCCCCCCCAACCGTGTGAGTTCTCTGAGGCCATTCACGTCATATTTTTTGGCCTATTCCTGATGGCAAGCCTTCAGGCCCTGTGGGTTTAGGAGCGGCCACCACTCGTTCTTCAATAGCAATTCCGTCTCTGCTCCACTCGGGCCCCTTGGATCCACAGTTGGATTCAGACCAGCTCCTCGACCTTCCCCGGCGCTGGTCTCAATGCTGATGCTCCCATCACCGCCCCATCCTCATCCCCGACTTGACTGACACCAGCTCCGTTGCCAACTGGATCCATGCTTTCCAGGCCATTGTCCAAGCCCTAATCCTATGGGATGGAAGAAATGAGAGAGTCACTGGAGCCTGAAGAATCCCAGCCCCATGATCCCTAACACAGACTAGTGTGAGAGTTTGACAGATGCCAGTAGACTGGACACCTCTCCAGATTCTGGCATGGTCTCTGCTCCTACCATTTCTACGGAGGAGGAAGCTTCTTTCGCTATGGTGGTGATAAGGGCGATTGAGGTACTGGACCTTAGCTTACCCTCAGTGGCAGTCCAGAATAACTTCTTGGCAGAGGTGCGTCAGCTGGAAGTGACCCCCTCAAAACCGCTTTTCTCATTTAATGGAGCCTTTTGCAGACGTCCTGCTTGGGACGTGGTTTAACCCGTTGCACAGGGGCACCTGTGAACAGTTCGATTGCCTGCTGCCCCAGGGGACCCCAACTTCCTCACGCAACACAATGTCCATTGTACTAGAGGAGACCCGGGCCCTACTTCTTAAGGTTTTGCAGACAAGATGCAGTCAAGTTCTTGATCCGCTGTGGTCCTGGATATTACCGACTCGCTGGGCAGAGTGGATTCTTAGTCAGTGTTCTTATGGTGCCATGTCTGGTTGTGAACAACTGCCTTTCCTGGGGATGTCCAAGCATCACTTATGGACATGCCCTTTGATGGCTCCCACTTCTTCAGAAGCAGGACGAAGTCAGCGCTGGCGTGCTTCAAAGAAAGCATGTCCACGGCCAGGTCCTTGGGCCTTTCCATGGCCCCTCACCATCCCCAGTCCCCCTTTCACTCCTTTCATGGTCACAGAAGGGGCATCCAGCCATGTCTTAATGCGCTCAGCCACCACGGCATGCAAGCTTCCCAGCTTTTGCGTGGCCGAGGAAGTGATACCCACAGAACTAGTCAGTCAGGCAGCCAGGTGTCAGGCCAGTCCACCACATCCCCCTTGTCAGCTGCAGTCTCCAAAGCCCTTTAGTTTGCCATCTTAGCATCATGGGCACCCAGTGGGTGGCAGGATACGCCATCAAGTGCCCCACTGCAACATCAGACCACTGGGTATTTGGATTGTCCGAAGGGGCTATTCCCTCCCCTTTGTGACCTCCCCTCTGTGAGAAGTTGGCCTGGTATATGATGTTCACTATTCTAGTGAGCACCTTGCACCAGTCCAAACAACCCTTATGGTGATGGTTGTAAAGTCAACCTTATAGACCAGCTATCCTAGTGGTAGCATGGACAAAAGCAGTCTTAGGCTAAACTCAAGGGGGCATGTGAAGCCAGCTGTTTTACCATATGCAAACCTTTTAATACCAAATGAAAGGACACAGGTTATATATTCAAAATGTATATGTATTTATTTCTAAACAACCCCCTGTACTCTTTATGAGCACAGAAGCACAAGCGTATAACAAGGAACTTAATATAACATACAATAAGTTGCACAATATGGATAGGCCCTGGTGGCCCGTTAAACCACATACTAAAATAGTGGTATAAGTATCACGTCACGAACAATGGTAAGTCCTAAGGCCTTAGGAATCGCTGGGGCTACACTGGACTAACAATAGTTAGGGAGCAGGAGGCACACAGAATGCGGGTGCAGTGTCTAAATGCACACACGTGCACCTATAGAAGTCAATGGGTGCGTACAGTTAGAACGTTAAATAGTTAGGAGTCTTCCGACTGGACTAGAACTAAACCACTTAAAACTAGGACACTAGGAGTGTAAATCTTTACAGGAGCACCGCAGTACTCGCGTTACCTCACCCACAGGAAGCGGGTACATAGGTGTCAAAGTGTGTCGGGTTTCGTCGTGGAGTTCTATGGAGCCTTCGAGAAAAGATGCTGCAGGCGACCAGGAGAGAAGAGTCTAGTTGGATCCAAGGGTGGATCGAGGGTGAATAGTACCTGAAAGCAGAGGGGGCAGAGTCTGGGTCACTAACCAGTGACCAGGAAGGAACCAGGAAGGAACCAGGCGATGTCGGGAAGCAATCAGGTGATGTTGTGATGCTTGTCTCTGCAGCCACGTGGATCAGGAGGTGTCGGCGACGACCAGGGGCTGGATACGGACTGTCCCACAAAGGCTCTCGCTGTTGGTGGTGTCGGATCTCGGTTCGGAGTCAACAAGCCTTGGCAAATGCATCCCACGCAGGAATCGAAGATGGCTTCTTACTCAGGCCAGCAAGGACTGAGGGGCTTCTCCTTCGCAGGGAAGCAAGGGCCTGTCTGTAGCAACCAGAGCAGCGGTGTAGATTGTAGATTTCTTTGTCACAGAGGCCACTAGCCAACGGGCAAGTGACCGGACAGACACGTCGAGCAGGAAAATGCAAAAGGGCCCCACGCATCAACTGGTGAGTGTAGAGAGGTGATCTTCGGTGCAGTTGGTGCTCGGGGCTGGGGCTTCTCAATCCCCAATGCACAACTTCGAGGGTGCCTCAGAAGTTGCATCCAAAAGCAATTCGCTGGCTTTCCAAGATGGCCGGTCTCGCGTCGCCTCCACGGGTCTCAGCTTTGCTGTGGATCGGGTCGAAGGAAGTCTGGCTGTCCGGGTCTTGTCAGGCTCTGTGTTCAAGCTCCTGCGGGTGCAACGACAATGCAAACCGTTGAGCGCTTGATGGTGCCTGCTTGCACAGGGTGGTCACTCCTTGACCACAAGGGAGATTCTTCAGTCTTCTACGTTGAGTAGGATGTCGAAGGGTCCAGAGTTTCGTATCAGAGTTTCAGTCAGGATGATCTAAAGTCTAAGGACACAGCTCCTACCTTTATTCCAAATCAAGGGGCTGGATTACCTGCTAGGTCCCTGCTATGGGTGGGACTCAGGAAGGGGGTGGTTACACCCCTTTCCCTTTTTCCAGTTTCGCGCCAGAGCTGGGGCTGGAGTGCCCCAGCACCGGTTTGTGATGGCCTATGCATGGAACACCTTGTGTGCCCCAGGCAGTGTCTCATTTCATTCAGCCCTCCCTGCCCCAATCCACTATCTCCTGTCGGGGGTCGTGCTAGCACCTCCCTGTGACAGGAAACCTATTGTCCAAGCCTCCCTCGCTGGAAGGGCTCCCAGCAGCAGGAGGTCAGACTTGTGTCTGTGGCAGCAGCATCCATTTTGTAATGCTGAGGCTCTGGTTAACTTTAACCGGGGTTAATGGAAGTAACATGTCTTTCCCCTCTAGAAGGGTGGAATGCTACCCCCGTCGCCAGAACTGGCGAGGGGGTAGTATTCCAAAGCGTATGACACCTTACACGACATGTTTTGATAAAGCCAAACCAAAGTTAGCAATAACCCCGAGGATTATAATGCACTTAAGAGTATATGGTATGGCAATAGCCTGGAACAGCTATAAGGACATGGTTCCGAAAGCTGCAGACAGGCTCAGCTCATGCTAAAGCACCATCTCAAATAAAACCAAGCACTCTGCCTTCAGGATTGTTAAGGCCTGCCATAGGAGTGACTTATAGGTGCATATGTGTCCATATATAAGGTTAGACATAGGAATACTATATCTAAGCAAGGGGTGATTACACGACCTTGCCCCAGCTGAGTGATCAGCCAGTTGTGTCAGTTTGGATGGCCAGCCAGGGGTGGCAAAAGATATGCTGCAGCCCCTGGTAGGCCTTGGGTGCACCTATGCCCTGGCAACCTATAGTACTCTGTACAGGGACTCATAAGAGTGACCCAAATCCCAATTGGTGATGTACCTAAAGTACATGGTGTGAATTTAGAGAGAGAACAGCAGGGCTGTGGGTCTGAATAGCAGGCCCACAGCCACATTAAGTCGAAAACCAGTGTAGCAAAAAGCAAAAAAATGGGGTGACCATAGGATTGCAGACCCTACTCTCTTACACCTTCCACCCATGCCACCTGCTTGTAACAGGCTGACGGAGGACCATCTCGCCTTACTTCGCCAGGAGGTGATGGCTGTCTTGTCGAAGGAAGACATAGAGAGGGTGGTTGTTATTCCTGCAACTTTCAGATACCCAAGAAGAACGGATGCCTTTGTCCTCTCCTAGACCTGCCACCCAAAATTTCCTCCTCAAAAAGGAGAAGTTCAAAATGCTGATGCTCGCTCAAGTCCTGTCTGTCATGGAGCCTGGAGAATGGATGGTAGCATTGGACTTACAGGACACATACTTACGCATTCCTTACCTACCTGCCCAAAAGCTTTCCCTACAGTTCATTGTAGGCCACGAGCACTTTCAGTTTGCCATGCCATTTTTTGGCCTTACCAGCATCTCTTGGGTGTTCACCAAGGTGATGGTGGTTGTTACAGCTCATCTGCAGAGATCAGGGGTGAAAGTCTTCACCTATCTCGATGACTCGCTGTTGAAGGTGGACTCACCCAAGGCTGTCATCTCTCACCTCCACAGAACGGCGTACTTCCTGGGCTTCACTATCGACACGCTGAAGTCACACCTGACTCCCTCTCAGACGCTCCGTTTCGTCAGAGCTTTTGGGGACACGGTGCAGTTCTGGCCATATCCTCCCAAACGGCAAGTCCAGGATATTCAGGCTATGATACTGATGTTTCAGCCTCTATCCTGAATTTCAGTGTGCGTCACTCTGCTGGGCCTCCTGGCCTCCTGCATACTACTTTTGATACATGCCCGCTTTCATATGTGGGCTCTGCAGTGGGGCTCGAAGTTGCAGTGGGTGCAGCATCAGGGAAATCCCTCCAACATAATCTAGATCTCAGAGGTAACTGCAAAAGATCTGCAGTGCTGGTTAATGAATATTGATTGGGTCAGTTGCAGACCCTTCTCTCGTCCCCAACCAGATGTGACAATGGTGACAGATGTGTCACTCCTGGGATGGGGCGGCCATCTGGAAGAGGTGGAGGTCAGAGGGTTCTGGTCTCCAGCAGAATCAACACTCCACATCAACCTTCTGGAGCTCCAGGCAATCTTTTTGGTATCAAAAGTCTTTCTACTCTCCATCAAGGGAAGGCTAGTGCAGGTGTTCTTGGACAACACCACCGCAATGTGGTTCTGCATCAAAGAGGGCGGTTGGGGTCAAGGACCCTTTGTTAAGATCCCCTGTATCTCTGGACATGACTGGAACGTCAGGGTGGTTGCCTGGTGGTTCAACACCAGGCGTGCTCTCTGAACGCCAGGGCAGACATACTCAGCCAAAGAAATGCCCAGCAGATCACAAATATTTTTCTCCATCCGGCGGTGATTTAAGCAGTGGGGATGGCCTTGATTAGATCTTTTCGGCACCTCTAAGAATGTGCAATGTCAGAAGTTCTGCGCACTGGAGTTTTCAAGCGGACTCTGGCTCAGAGACAGTTTTCATCTCGAGTGGCGCTCCGGTCTCCATTGCGCCTTTTAGCCAATATCACTCCTTTCTAGAGTTCTCAAGAAGATTAGGAACGACCGGGCTCAAGTCATCCTTGTGGTTGCAAACGTGGCTTGTGGAGTTTGGTATTTTAGGCTATTGGTCTCCGGTCAAACTGCCCATTTGGGAGGATCTTCTATTGCAGAAGCAGGTAAGGGTTCTCTACCCAAACCTGACAATCCTATGCCTTCATGCATGGAGATTGAATGGTGACAATTGGCATCTTTTGCACTTCCACCAGAAGTCTGCAATCCTATCATGGTAGAAAGGTGTCTCTCCACTCAGAATGTATACGCCTGCCTTTGGGTCCAGTTTGTGGCATGGTGTGCAGAGAAACAGGTTAATCCTCTTTCATCTTGCCTCTCTCAGGTCCGTGTCTTTATCCTTTTGCTTGCTCAGCAGGCTTGTGCTTTGGGCACCTTAAAGGGCTATCTTTCTACCATCTCAGCCTTTCTGTGGTTGCCAGACCAGTCATCCCTCTTCAAATTCTCTCTCATAAATAGGTTTTTGAAAGGTGTGCAACACGTCCCCCCATCATCATGCCTCTGTGTGACCTTAAGCTAGACCTAATTTTTCTGATGTGCAGTCCCTTTGAGCTGTTGTGCAACTGTCCTCTCGGGGTCCTTACCATCAAGACGGCCTTCCTTGTGGCAATAAAATCTTCCCAGAGCTTCAGTGAGCTTCGGAATTTGTCATGCAAGCCTCGATACTTGATCATTTAACCAGAAAACCTGGTTTTACAGGCTAAAGCTTTCTTTCTGTCAAAAATTGTCGCTCCCTTTCATATAGGCCATTCCATCACCCTTCTTAATTTTTACACTCTGCCACATCCCTCCAAGAAGAGGAGTGACTTAATTCTCTTTAGCCAAAAAGAGCTGTGTAATTCTACCTTGACCACACAAGAGTGTTCCAGGTTGACAGCCAACTCTTCATGGGGTATGTTGGAGTGAAGAGGGATAAGGTTGTACCGAAACAGACCATCTCCTGATGGATTGTGCTCTACCTTAAGATCTGCTGTGCATTGGCTAAAAGGCAACCCCCTAAGGGTTTCCATGCTCATTCCACAAGAGGTAAGCCTATGACCACTCCCTAGACTGCGGAATTCCGGTCCTTGATATTTGCCAGTCAGCAACGTGTGCTTCTTTACACATTTTCCTCCATGCATTACTGCCTAGACAGTCAAGTCTATTGGGACAGGCACTTTACTTGTTCGTTCCTGATGGACTTTATAGTGTGAAATAGTTTTGCAGACCCACCCCCATGGAGGTATTGCTTGGGTATCTATTCTATGGTAAGGAATCTGCGGCTAGAAGTTTCTATTAGAAACAAGTTGCTTACTTTCAGTAACTCTTTATCTGGGTGAGACTATGTCTAGCCGAAGATTTGTTACCAACCCCCCATCCTCCCCGCTCTGTGAACGGATTTCTAGGGACACAGCTGTTCCACTTTCAGGGCCCTATATATAGATTGCCACTGCAGGCTGCGTGACAATGTGTTCTAAAAAGGGAAAACACAACATGTCACACAACTGTGTGCATCTTGAGCAAGCCTTACAGCCCTAAGGCAGGGTGAATTATATTACATGCGTGGACATATCTGTGTGAGCAGATATGTCCCTGTGCTTACCAGTTCAACTACTGCCAGCACAGGTAACAAGGGTAGCCATTTTAAGGACATGTGCTGAGCACTTGTCAAAAATGATTTCCCCAGCTACATGAAGGCTTCACTGAAACTACAGATGTTTGATATCAAACATCTCGTATTAATAAACCCACACTGATTCCAGCGATAGAATTATTAATATATGCACCTAGCGGGCACCTTAGAGGCATTAACATTCAAAGGCAGAGCGCTTCAAAGACCCCACCGCCTTTGGTATGCGAACCTGGTTTCTCTCACAGGAGAGGATGCCGTCCCTTCCACACCCTCTGTCCCATTTTACGCCTAGACAGGTGGGAAAAGTAGTAGTCCACCTTCAAGCTAGTTCCACCCCTAAGGTGGGCTACCTGAATTGAATACGAAAATCAGAAGTTTGCCATCTTTGTGATGGCAAACCTAGGAAGTGGACAAATAGGGGGCATATTGACCTCAAGGGTAAGTAGCCCATTGGCTACTACCCTATACTCCCCTAACGCCCCTAAATCTAGTATTTAGGAGACACCCTGGCACCAGGAAATCTGATCCTCCCGACCTAAAAGAAGAAGGACCGAAGAGCCGTGAAAGGAAAGAACTCGAAAAAGCAATCTAATTGGGGCCAACCCTGCTTGCCTGTTCGCTGTTCCTGACAGCTGCACCAAAGTCAACTCATCCTGTACCCTGCTGTGCCTCCAAAAGCCTGGGAGGACTACCAGTGCTTCTGCCAAGACTTACAAACTCCTGTGGAGCAGCGGAGCTCCTTCCCTGCAGGTCCCAAAGAAACAACTGTGAGGACTCTAGACCGCCTAAACCTGACTCAGGTCACCACCACTGCACCTGTCACTCCAAGCCCGATTTGAAGTGGGCCAATGGTGCCATCATGTTCACTCATCCCTCCAGAGATGAAGTCCGACTTGGTTTTGTGAGGAGGGGATTTCTCGATGCCGCCTGTAGCATCTTTGTGCTGCCCTCCCTGACCATGAGTGGCTCTGCTTTGAAAAACCTGACGCCTCAAGACACCTTTTCACCCGTCGCCCCTGATCCAAGTGGAAGCGGACCAAAGGTTTCCCCACATCCTGAGCATTGTGAGACCTGAGCCCCTTTGTTGGTTCAGCCTGACTGGTTTCCCAGTCCAATCCTGCAGCCTGTTTCCGACTGGAACGATCCCCATTGACTAACATTGTGCACCTGACACCGTAACACACCTCTGCACCTGTACACCCCTAAGCCGCCTGAGTTAACCTGTTGTTGTAGCCGTGGACCATGTCTCATTCACACCTTAAGTTCAGGAGACTAGGTCTGGTAAGTCTCCGTGAATTGCTCGAATGCAGTACATGTTTTTCCTCATGAGATAACATTAGGCCTCAGATGTTAAAAAACACCTTTGCACCCGTCTGCCCCAGTGCCACCCGAGGTGACCTGTTGGTGCTGCCTTGGACTTCGCCTCATACTTACCTTATGCCCAGGAGATTGGTTGTGTAAGTCGCTGTGAAGTACTTTTATGCAGTGTATATTTTTTTGTCCATAAGATATTACCGCCTCTGAAAATTGCACGAATTGACTGCTTTTGAAACCTAAAATTATTTCTATCTCGCAACGTTCCACAATCTATATAAAGATAAGAGTTATTTTATATCTTGGTGCCGATCTCTTTATTGAGTCATGTCCATTTATTGACTGCGTGTGTGTATTGGAAATGTCCAACACTCCTCTGATACGCCTAAGACTGCTCAGCCACACTACACCCTAGAAGAGCACCTTGGGATTGCTAGAGCATGCCCCTGTCCACTTATAAGGGAATACCTGTGCTCTTTGCACGGTATACCTCTTTTTGATATACTGTGTAAAGGGCCACCTTCCTACAGCTTGCTACTTCCGGCTCCGACGACGCTACAGAAAGCGGAACTACGACACCTACTGGCACACAGGGGTACTGCTCACGAAAAAAACTTCCGGATCAAGTCTGACGCCTGGGGAAAATTTTAAGGTAAGGGATTTGCGGCTAGATAGCATATATACCAGATAAGGCCTTACGAATGGTAAGTAACTTGTTGAATAAGACCCAAACTCCTGCCAATCATGCTGCAGCACCCTGTAGAACAACCCCCTCAGAAGCTTCCCTCCCTCAGATTTTCTACTGCATGTTGTGTGGTTGGAGTTTCCCTGAGCTATACCAGGTTAATCCAGTTTTAACCAAAGACTTTTTCGTAATATATATGTGTGTGTGTGTATATATGTATATATGTATGTATATATATATATATATATATATATATATATATATATATATATATATATATATATATATATATATATAAATTATATCTGTAGCACGTTTTTATCTCATGTTTATTTCCGTTTTATTTTTAACACATATATTCTTCGAAGGGGTCAGCGCCATTTTTTGGAGGGCATATACACACACTACTGTGTTTTTCAATATTATACGCCCAACCCCAAGGCAGACATCATCTTTGTTCCATGGGCCTCTTTAGGAGGCTTAGAAGTAGTATCATTGGCAATTTGTGTTAAGCATGCATTAAGCATTTTTTGTATCAAAACATGTTGCACTTTGCTTTTGTATCTCTTTAGTGACACCCTGTTTCACCAGCTATACTATTGATTGCCATGGTATGCTCTGTGTAGTGTGAGGTGTTTGACTACGCACCACGGAACAACTTTCTTTTATGTTCATCAATGTTATCCATGCATATAAGGGGGAAGGGCTTTCAAAGCTTCAGTGTATTTGGCGCTGATCAGATTGATAAAGGCTGCCCCGGCCCTGGCCTTATACTTACAACCTTGAGTGCATGCCTTCTTCTAGGTTGAAGCAGTATGTTTGTGTGTGTGTATATATATATATATGTGTGTGACCCAATTGTTGTGAGTGCCGCGGTATCCTTCCAGAGAGGAGGGAGTGTGGGAGATATTAAGCAGCTTGGTTCTGCCACAAGTTACGCACCACCAACAAAGAGCGCTGTGACTGTCCCGCAATTGAACCATCCTTGTAGACCGTGAAAAACGAACGGGGACAGTGGTTGCCGTCAAAGACCGTCTTTGATATGGACTTTCTGGTGCTTTCTGAAAAGTGGAAACGCGACGGAGCAACGGTGAGCACAATAAATAAATCACAAAATAATGCGCCATCACCCACTGGAGGGTTTGATTGAGGGGGAGCGCACCACAAGTACCAGCATGCATTGGAAAAGGGTCCCATCAGGACGTCCACTAGAGGCCAAAAACTTTTAAATGGAAGCATGTGACAGTAGGGTGTGTTTCCTCAAAGATGCCGAGGCTTACCTTCAGAAAAGGTCTTGAAGACCGAAACATGTCAGAAATGCCTATATTGTAACAATAAAAAATGAAACTTCATCGTTGTGAGTGCGGCTGTGTCTTTCCCGAGAGGAGGGAGGGTGGGAGATATATATATATAATAATAAATATATATATATATATATATATATATATATATATATAAATATATTAGTTACCTACTGGCGATAGCCAGTTGGTAGATATAGTTAGGATTGTTTTCCATAGGGAAATCGCAACATTCTATTGGGAATAACTTTGGCGCCGGTTGAGGAATCTTCCTGAAATTTTCCTTAACTTTGCCTCGCGGCGCTCCGCTCCTTCCCTGCAAGTTTGGGGGAGATTCGTCAAGCGGGGGCTGAGATAAAAGGGGGGTCCCAAAACGTGTTTTCCCCATGTTAATTTCCATAGGGCGGTTGGACTCACTTTTAGCTCGAACGGCTGAATGGTTTTCCACCAAACTTGGCAAAATTGTAGGGACTGGTAGCCCGATGTGCCTTTGCTATGTCTCAAGATATGTGCTCCAGTGGTTTTTACGAAAATTAACTTTGAAAAAATATATATAGGGCAACATTGGGCTATATATATGTTAGAGCCCAAATGTAGCCCAATGTAGCCCAATGTAGCCCAAAGATGGCCACCAGAGACAAAAAAAAACAAATGTACCCCAAATATCAGCCAGATGTAGCCCAACTATAGCCCAATGACAGAATGTCCCAGAGTGTTCTAAAGAACAACTAGAACGCTAACAGTCTTACTTATGACAAAAGTATGGCACACCTGAAGTCATCTTGATTGGAATAAAGTGGTAACACTTAATACATTTAATTTGAAAAGGAACAAAATGAGGGGTTTCATTTTGCCATAGAAATTTTATTACCTACTGGCGATAGCCAGTAGGTATATATAGTTAGGATTCGCAACATTCTATTGGGAATAACTTTGGCGCCGGTTGAGGAATCTTCCTGAAAATTTCCTTAACTTTGCCTCGCGGTGCTCCGCTCCTTCCCTGAAAGTTTGGGGGGGATTCGTCAAGCAGGGGTCGAGATAAAAGGGGGTTCCCAAAACGTGTTTTCCCCATGTTAATTTCCATAGGGCGGTTGGACTCACTTTTAGCCCGAACGGCTGAATGGTTTTCCACCAAACTTGGCAAAATTGTAGGGACTGGTAGCCTGATGTGCCTTTGCTATGTCTCAAGATATGTGCTCCAGTGGTTTTTACGAAAATTAACTTTGACAAAATATATATTGGGCTACATTGGGCTATATATATGTTAGAGCCCAAATGTAGCCCAATGTAGCCCAATGTAGCCCAAAGATGGCCACCAGAGACAAAAAAAAACAAATGTAGCCCAAATATCAGCCAGATGTAGCCCAACTATAGCCCAATGACAGAATGTCCCAGAGTGTTCTAATGAACAACTAGAGCGCTAACAGTCTTACTTATGACAAAAGTATGGCACACCTGAAGTCATCTTGATTGGAATAAAGTGTTAACACTTAAAACATTTAATTTGCAAAGGAACAAAATGAGGGGGTTCATTTTGCCATAGAAATTATGATTAGTGCTGAAGAAAGAAAAATTAGGGCACATTTTGAGTGACTTCTCAAATCCTCTTATATTTCATTAAAAACATTCTGATATGCAGTCTCCCAAGATGGCCACCAGAGACAAAAGAGCCCAAACGTAGCCCAAATATCAGCCAGATGTAGCCCAACTATAGCCCAATGACAGAATGTCCCAGAGTGTACTAAAGAACAACTAGAACGCTAACAGTCTTACTTATGACAAAAGTATGGCACACCTGAAGTCATCTTGATTGGAATAAAGTGGTAACACTTAATACATTTAATTTGAAAAGGAACAAAATGAGGGGTTTCATTTTGCCATAGAAATTTTATATATATATATATTCAATGAAAAAACCATAGGTTACACACCAGTTATAGTTAGGAATTAGCATTTAAAAAACCTTTGAAATTCACTGAAAAAACCATAGGTTTCACACCAGTTATAGTTAGCTGGAAATTTTACTCGCATAAAACCATTGAAATTCCCACGTTATAGTTAGTTGGACTCACTATAACTTGCACGTCTGCAATGCACTGCTGATGACATCACATATTACATCACTCATGCATATATTTAAATATTTAAACATTACTCGCTAATATATGTATTCACTAAGATACACTTAGTAAGCCAGTTAACCAATCAATTTTTTTTTTTTAAATACTGAAAAAACCATAGGTTTCAGGCCTTATATAGTTAGGAATTAGCATTTAAAAAACCTTTGAAATTCACTGAAAAAAACATAGGTTTCAGGCCTTATATAGTTAGGAATTAGCATTTAAAAAACCTTTGAAATTCACTGAAAAAAACATAGGTTTCAGGTCTTATATAGTTAGGAATCAGCATTTAAAACACCTTTGAAATTCACTGAAAAAAACATAGGTTTCAGGCCTTATATAGTTAGGAATCAGCATTTAAAAAACCTTTGAAATTCACTGAAAAAAACATAGGTTTCAGGCCTTATATAGTTAGGAATCAGCATTTAAAAAACCTTTGAAATTCACTGAAAAAAACATAGGTTTCAGGCCTTATATAGTTAGGAATTAGCATTTAAAACACCTTTGAAATTCACTGAAAAAAACATAGGTTTCAGGCCTTATATAGTTAGGAATTAGCATTTAAAAAACCTTTGAAATTCACTGAAAAAAACATAGGTTTCAGGCCTTATATAGTTAGGAATCAGCATTTAAAAAACCTTTGAAATTCACTGAAAAAACCATAGGTTTCAGGCCTTATATAGTTAGGAATTAGCATTTAAAAAAACCTTTGAAATTCACTGAAAAAACCATAGGTTTCAGGAGTTATATAGTTAGGAATTAGTTTTTAAAAAACCTTTGAAATTCACTCAAAAAACTATAAGTTTTAGTGGTGTTATCGTTAGCTGGACATTTTACATTGGTACTGGTAGTTGCATTACAAATCCAGTTTCTTTTGTTTACTGTTCGTAAATGGAATCCTGGAACAAGTTAAGTGTTTTCACATCTATTTTTTTCTGGATTATGTCTCAGATTTTTTTCTCTTTTCACGCTGTGACTTTTACAACTAACAAGCATGCAATTTATTTTCTTCCATTCTTGTAGATTTTTGCCTGTTAGAAAGCATTATCTTTTTGTTAAGTGCCCTTCCTGTTGAAGAAAGAAAACTACTTCAGACCCAAACCAAGTATGTATGATGTGTCTGAAATCCTTTCATTTCGTAAAGGATAGTGACTTTGTTTAAAAAAAAAAAAAAGTCAAAGTCGACCTGAATGATGGAAATGAATTAAGAATTTGTGGCAAGTTGGAACTTTTAAGGAAAAAGGAGAAGCAACCCCCTGAAAACCCCTCCAGAGCACTGTTTCTACTTGAATGATGGCTTCTGCTCAAAACACTGCACACAGGAAGATGGTCAGGAAAAGGTGAGAAAACTGAAAAAGTAACATTACCATTGACATTCCTAATCGCTATTGAATAATCTGGCATTACCATGGAAAGCTTTGGTTAGGAAATGCTCACCGTCGAAGACTGGCTTGACATCCACAACTAAGCACTATTCCTGCTCATACAAATCTTTGAAGTCAAAGCACTCGAAGCGTTATATGGCATCTCCCCTGATGTTGAAGCATCCCAGACAAACAACATTCCCATCGCTGTCCTGTTAAGGCTACAAACATTTTGACGTCTAAATTCTCTCCTAGGCTTCATAAAAAGAGACTGAAACTGTCACCAGTAAATAATCATCTCCACAGCCCTTGAGGCGTCCTTCTTTTGTCACAACTGCTGATGACCCATTGCAGATTACCCTGTGTTCTCTTAACCTCCCTCTGCCTCCAGGGATTGTGTCATCAGATATCACATGCCTCACTGTTAGAAAAAAAAAAAGCTATATGAGTGGACTGTGACTGCAGCCAAAGTATCATGCAATTTTGTTTCTGGCTAGTTATACGTGCTGGAAAAAACAGGTTAGGTTCTTCCACATCTGGTAAAATCAGGTGTGAAAAGAAAACTACTCAGTAATAATGAAGCAGGGTCAAATTAACTCATAATTGTTTTCTCTCTTATGCCAATCTCCTTTCTTTTTTTTTTGGTTAAAAACTTTTATTGAGTAATCAAATAAGGGTCACAAGGATGGGCCTACAACCACACGGGCCGGCCGCTAAAATCAAGGCACAATGTAAAAAACATTCGATCACTCCCGTGGTCAGGCATAAATCAGATACCAAATGTTACTCGAAAGATAGAACAGGACACAACCATTTTCTGTTATATACATACAAAAACCAACGAACTACAAAAAGGCGAATGCATACTAATCAAAGTCAGCCCAGAAGGCGGAGGGGAAACTCACTAATCAGAGAAACGAAATCACAATCGATGGGACTCGGCAAGGTGGGAGGGGGGGGACAGCGGGGAGGATAGGCAAATCATAGAACAGCATGAGAAATTTCGGGAACACCAGCCTAGGGAGACAGGGTAACATCGGGTGCGTCAAATAGGGGAGGAGTACAAATATTCCCACGATATTCGTTCCACTGACCCCAAATCTTCGTCCACGCCCTGGGTCTGCCCCTAGCTACATAGACTGTCTTCTCGCGGAACATGGACCAGTCCATGTTGTCCTCCCATGCCGAGACATCAGGAGGTCTAGATGCGCCCCAGAGTTGCGCAATGTCCCGCTTTGCAACCATGTATCCCAAGGTCGCCCATCTGGTCTGGGCCACAGAATAGTCGGTGGGTTCCCACACATTCAACAGGCGTCGTCGGACCTCAGGCAGTAGGGCAATCCCAGTCACAACAGTCATCACCGCAAGCACATCAGTCCAGTAGGCCGCCACCCCCGGGCACTCCCAAATAATATGCAGAAATGTAGCACTCATCCCACATCCGCGTTTGCATAGACCGTCCGGGGAAAAACCCATCACAACCAGACGCGGACCCGTAACATACACCCGGTGGAGGATCTTAAGCTGAACCAAACGGAGACGGGCAGGGATGGCGACCTCTTTCGGAGAAGAGAGTGCCGACTGCCAATCCTCGTCATCTAATTCCAGCCCGTCGCCGACCCAAACCTCCCTAAGTCGGACAAGTAAGTCGGCGCGATTACTAATCAGCTTCTTGTAAATCAGGGAGATAGTGCTATCGGGAAGGTGGCCATCCAGAATGCGATCCTCGAGGGGGGAGGACTCGGGGAGGGCCACACCAGGAGTCAGAACAGAGGCCAGGGCATGGCGAACCTGCAGATACCGAAAAAATTCCCTATCACTCAAGTCATATTCGGTCCGAAGGGCCTCGAAGGACTTCACTCTACCGTTCACACAGACATCTCCCACTCTACATATTCCAATCATATCCCAGCGGTCAAAGCCCTTAGTAGACCAGAGACATCCCAAACGCTCAGAAGCATAAAGCGGAGTCGCCAGTGTCAGCCGATTCTCCCATCCCAGACTCACATTCGCGGCGCGCCACACACTGACTGCAATCCTGGACGGGTCCGTAAGATGGCGCCCAGCCGACTTGGAATAAAGCGCTCTATTAAAATCCCCTCCCGGTAGCTGGAGTCTATCCATTTCAAAGGCCGGATCCCGACCCGGGGAATACATTGCGTGGTTAATGGCAGACAGTTGGGTAGCCCAATAATATCTTTTGATATCAGGGAGCGCCATGCCCCCGTCATACCAAGGGATGGTAAGTTTCGCAAGGGCGATACGTGGACGCCCGTCCCAAATCAATTGCCTTTGGAGACTCTCAATCTCTCGGAAATAGGTAGCGGGAACGTCATCATAGGAATTCTGAAGTGCGTATAGGAATCGTGGCAAAGACATCATTTTGAAAAGGGCAGCCCTGCCCAGAGGAGACAGGGGTAACTTACGCCAGCGGGCCACATCCAGTCGCAGTCTAAGAAGGGGGGGGAGGAGATTACATTCAAACCGGAGTGAGGCGTCCAGCGTAATAAAGATCCCCAAATATTTTAAGCCGGACTGGACAACCTGGATAGGAAATCTATCCGGCAACGGGGGCAGAACACCCGAAAGAACATACACACAGGACTTAGCCCAATTAATAACCAGACCAGAGTTAGCGCCAAACGAAGTGAGAACGTCAAATAGGACATTTAAAGATTTGCGCGGGGAAGTAAGGTAAAGAAGAATGTCATCCGCGTAAAGCGAGACGCAATCCTCAAAATCTGGTGACCAACGGATCCCTTTGAGTGAAGGTTCCCATCGAAGCCACGCAGCCAACGGCTCCAAAGCAAGAGCAAAAAGTAGAGGAGACAAGGGGCACCCCTGTCTGGTCCCCCTACCAAGGCCAAAGGGAACAGAAACTCGACCGTTAACCACAACCTGCGCCAAGGGTTCGGCGTATAACAACTTCACCCAACCAATAAACCCAGGACCGAAACCAAATTTCTCAAGAGCCGCCCAAAGATAGGGCCACTCTATCGTATCAAAGGCCATCGAGGCATCCAGCGAAGCCAAAATGGCCGGCTCCGTCAGAAGCCCCGCCCTCGCAATGGCTCCGTGGAGACGACGCAGATTAAGAGCCGTGTTACGATGCGGGATAAATACGGATTGGTCTGGATGAATCAAACTGCTAATAACCGTCAGGAGGCGGGTAGCCAGGAGCTTAGCCAGAACCTTGGGCTCAACATTCAACAGGGAAATGGGCCTATAAGACGAACAAAGGTCCCGGGGTTTACCTTCTTTAGGAATAAGAACGATCGTAGCCAGACGCTGATCATATGGGAGAATACCCCGCTCCCGGGACTCCAAAAACATGGTACGAAGATAGGGCGCTACCCTGTCAGGACTTATCTTGAACAACTCAATCGGCAATCCATTCGGGCCCAAAGCCTTGCCCGAACGGAGTGAGCGAATGGAGTCGCTATCTCGTCCGTGGAAAAAGGGGAGTCCAAAAAGACTCGGTCTAAATCGGAGACACAGGGCAGAGCTATATCACGCAACAAGAGGCGAGAGTCATCCACATCCCGGTCAGACACAGGGGAATAAACCACACGTAAATAGTCCGCAAAACAGTCCACTATTCCCACCGGGTCAGTCACTCTCACACCATTCAGGGTCTGAATCACCGGCACCACACGATTCGCCCTCTCCTTCTTGTCCAACCACGCCAGCAATTTACCCGCTTTGTCCCCCACATCATACAAACGACCATGTTGCTCCCGAAACATCATTTTAGCCGCGTCCGTAACCAGAGACCTATACGCAAATTGTTTCAGACCCAAGGCGTGGAGTTTATCAGGAGTTACAGCCGATTCCAAGTCAGCCTCTATCCCAACAATTTCCCTCTCGAGTTCCACCACCTCCCGATTTCTCGCCTTTTTGGATTCAGCAATAAGGGAAAGGGCCTGCCCGCGGATCACTGTCTTAAAGGCCTCCCATAGGGACACCGCAGAGGAGACGGACCCCTCGTTGTCTAAAAAATAATTGTCCAACGACTTGATCAAGAGACCACGGGTCTCGGGGGAGGTCAGATACCATGGGTTGATGGGAGCCACCCGGCCCGCCGCCTCCACCCCCACCTCAAAACAAAGCCAAAGCGGAGAATGGTCGGAGATGCCCCGGGGGAGGTGTCTAATCTCCCGAACAGCAGACGACTGCGCCGCAGGCATCAGGAAATAATCCAGTCTAGACAGACTCCCATGGGCCCCGGAATGGAAAGTGTATTGAAGCTGAGTAGGGTGCATAAGTCTCCAACAATCCACTAAACCAAAAGTATCCAGGAACCCACCCAGCCATTGTTGGGCCGAAGGAGTGTCCCTAGGGGGGTGACGATCATGTAGACCGGAGAACACAGAGTTAAAGTCACCTGCAATGAAAAGAGTACTATCTGGGAGGCTCAACAACACTCGGCCCAAATCGGAAAAGGTAGAGGTCTGTACACCGGGGGGCACATAAACGGTAAACAGGGAAAGGGTCCGACCCTCATAGCGTCCCACGAGGACGGCGTAACGCCCCCGATCATCAAGAATCACATCATCAATTGCCAGGGGGAGGGAAGCCCGGACAAGGATACCCACCCCCCTGGAACCCGTGGTAAACCCCGAATGTGCGACGAGGCGATAGCCCCACCTGTTCATTGCACGACAAAGATTGCCCACTAGATGAGTCTCCTGCAGAAAGACAATATCAGGAGACAAACGTCGTAGACATCGCAACACCACACCCCGTTTTATACGATCCCCCAGACCATTGACATTCCACGAAATAAACCTCAACCCGCTACCCCCCATCCCACACAGTGATGCCGGAAACCTCCCCCAATGAGCATGACATCGAAAACACCATTAGCAAGCTAGAATCGCCTTGAAAAAACAAAACACAAACATCAAACTTCCCATCAACCCACCCCCCAATGACCAAGAAAACACCCCCCACCCTGCACCCCTGCAAGAAGCTAAAAAGCCACCCCAACATGCAGTGTGCCTGTCGCCCAAGAACCCCCATTCTACAAAAAGACCCCGGAGGAGGAAAGGCCCTGTCCCACCCGCCACCCCGATCAAGATAAAGAAGGAGGAAAACACACAGAAAATAGAGGCACTTAGGCATAAAATCCCTGAAGAAGTTACGTGGCACAGAGACCGGGGCATAGACAATAAGTTCAGCTCTCTATACCACCCTCGGCACCACCCAGGTGTTCGGCGGGCTCAGTCTCAGGAGGTCGGTCCGGCAGAGAGTCCAGCCAGTCATTCACGGAATCAGGCCGATCAAAGAAAAGGGTCCGTTCATTGTATTCAACTCGCAGCCTGGTTGGAAAAAGCATAGCGTAGCGCAGTCCCAAGTCCCGGAGACGCTTCTTGACTCCACGGAAGCCCATACGCTGTTTCTGCACCAATTGAGAAAAGTCCGGGTAGAAGTTCACCGTGGCATTCTCAAAGGCCACCGGGCCCTTCACTCGCGATGCCTGCAGGATAGCGTCCCGGTCTCTATAGTGAAAGAGTTTCACAACAATAGGCCTCGGCGGGGCGCCCGGCTTGCCCTGGCCTCCCGGAACACGATGGGCACGTTCCACTGCGAAGAATTTACTCAACCCAGACGGAGAGAGGTAGTTCTGTATCAGGTCCTCGACCAGGAGATCGACAGAATGCGGGTCCGGATTTTCCGGAACGCCAACCACACGCACGTTACAACGACGTGCTCTGTTTTCAAAGTCCTCCAAGCGCCGGGTCATGAAATCGTTCACCCTTCGGAGATTGCCAATCTCCGTCTGTATCTCCGAGACGTCGGTCGTGAGGCTGGATGACTTGAGATCCAATGACTTCACCTTCTCATTGGTTTTAGATAGGTCGGCCCGAATCAAGTTCACATCAATGGCCACGGTGTCGATTTTGTGGGCCAAAGCTTCATACTGTTGACCTATTGTTTCCTTCATGCCAGAAATGGCGCCCATGATTTCCTGCAAGGACGGCTCCGTCAACGCTTCCACAGTATGGTCAACTGCACTCGGGCCAGGCAAGGCGGTTCCAGGGGACCCCTTCGAATGGGTGTACCGGTCCATGACGTTAGACTGGACCGGGCCCCCGCGAAGGGGCGTTTTGGTCTTCCGAGTCTCTCGGTCCCCTCTGCCCGCCATGTTGGAGACCGCGTCCCAGGGGACTCACTCGATCAGGTGAAAATGGCCACAGGAGAGGAAGGCGTTGTAGCCAAAAAGCAGCGGCGAGGGTACCTCTAGGCATGAGCCAGCCCGGAAGGACAATAAGCAAGCCAAAGGCACAACAGCAGTCTCGTGCCGCTGGACCCAGCAAGGGCCAGACTCCTCTGCCAGACGTCGCAGTCTGAGGCAGAATCAAAACCGAAACTTAAGAGGGGGACCCACAAGTCGAATCCCCCAGCCGCTGTTGTTCAACTCAGACACGGCCACAGTGCCTCACCCAGACCCGGGCGCACCTCCAGGGCGGACCCCGAAAGTTCGAGTCGTCGTATCTTCGGTGCCCCCGGTCCGAATCAAAATCCAAAAACCATAGGAAGATCAGCCCAGTGTCTTCTACACAAATCCTCGTGAAGAATCAGGATATGTTCAGGATATTATGCCGGGAGTGGCGGGGGTCCGGAGAGCGCTGTGCTCACGCGGCCATCACGGATGCCCGCCAAGCTCCTCCTCCCCAATCTCCTTTCTTAATTTCTACCACTGGCCCTCAATTTTCTGAATGTGGTATTTAGTAGAGGTGGTGAGAGACAGAAGAGTGCATCGGTCCTGCTAGATCCTGAGCAGATCTACTTGGCTCGTCCGCATTCTAAATGCCTCTGCTTCTTCCATCGCAGACACAACCTGATGAAATGCAGTATCAGCATGACTTTCTCAACAAAGACTTTAAAAGAGAAAGCAGAGTAGCCTTGGCCATTTTGTAGCAGAAAGTCTGAAAAGCCTCACTCTGACAAAAAGACTTCCAAGCTGCCATTGAGACCCTCTGAAGCTGCTGCAAGGGTCAGAAATCAGGTTAGCCGCAAAGTAGGTCTAAGCAAAATCCAAATTACTCTGGCATAATTTTGGAAATGTCGTTTTACTCTTGTTATGTGTAATTACTCAAACTACGCAATTACACAACTTGTGCAATTATGTGGCATTTGTTACTCCGATTGGCCAAATTCACAAAAAATGAATTGCGAGCAAACGCACAGGAACAAGAGAATGTAAGCGGCTGTTACATGCAGCGCTCTTGTTTAAATGCATCTTTGTGCCAAAAATTAACGTCAGATGCAGTTTGCGCTAAATTATAGCACTAAATTATGGTTGTGCTTTTCATACAACATTGCTGTCATTACACTAATGAACAAACACAAAGCCGTCCAAAACGCTGCACTGGGTGTTTGCACTTCCTGGAAGTGCAAACACCCAGTGCAGCGTTTTGGACGGCTTTGATGCAAGATGGGCTCGCATGAAGATCTCCTGACGTACTGATCGACAACAGGAGAACGCTTCCTTCCACAAGTACACTGCGCACTAAACGCCGACAGAGCTCATTTATCGACACCGGCAATCCGTCTCCAAATAAACGCAGGCGCCCGACTTGCCAGCAGAGACAGGCGGGACGGGCTGAATTTAAACGCCTTGCCACAGCTTGAAATCAATCTTTTACTGAACTTCCCAGCTTCTTGTAGCCAAGTGCAAGATCGGTCCTGATGAGAACTACACAGTTATGTTAGTTCGAAACGCGTAGACCTTTCAATAGCCAAAATTGGTCTATTTACAATTGCCACAGAAATATTAATTCACATCAAATTTACTGTGAAATCAACATTGGCTTTCTTTGCTGTTCATGTTTACAGCATGTATTGAATCATTTATGTTTTCATTGTTAATTGTTGTTTTGTGACGGGATGAGTGAGGTATGAATGAGGATTGACTGTTACTTAATGAGTTTATAATCACTGTAAATAACGTTTTTTGTGCACTCCAGATGTTTTAATATTTGTACCAAATTTGTGTGAGTCACTATCAAAATAGAAGTGAAAAATTGAAAAAGTTATAAAAAAACCAGTTTTGATTTATTCAATAAACATATCGTTCAAGTCGTATGTTTATACAAATAAGTTTTCAGTTTTGAATTTTGCGGCATTTGCACTGTGTTTGTTCATTATATGCTTGTGGCAAGCAATGCCGGTGGGAGCCCAGACCCAGTGGTTTTTTGGTCATTACACTAAAGCACATTTTGTATCTGCACATCCCTGGCACTAACCACTGCCTCCTCAGAGGGAAGTGACCTTGCTGGAAAGTATTTACAATACCAAAAGAAGAGTGGAGTCACCTGAGAAACACTTGGCTAAAAAGTCAAAGGTGATTGAAGAAATGCCATTACCGTCAGTGCTGTCTGCAGTGATGAATTAAAAAGGGACAACACCAAAGTCGACAGCAAAGATGTTCTCATCGACGACCATGTCAATACCATAGTCGAACATGAAGAAATTTTCGTTGACGATACTCCTTCACTGTCACAGAGACTACAAAGGCTTTCTGATGGATACATCTGTCAGTGGATTCCTCACCTTGTGAATATCCCCTGCGTCAGCAAAATCGGAAAATTATTTCGTGGCTCGTCACGCCGACAACGTCACAGAAGCACGGCATCGCGCGTGGCTCCACTGACGTCACTGAATCCATAAAAGGACCCCGTCGACGTGATGAGATCAGTTCCCTTTTTTCCACGTCGTCGACGCTAACTTTTTTTCTTGGGATCAACAGTAGATCGTGTGTTACTTTGTTAGTTACTTGTTTCGAGATTGTTTCCTTTTGCCATGTCATCGAGGAAATCAGGCTTCAAGTCCTGTGGGGCATTCGAGAAGTTGATGTCTATCACGGATCCGCACAAGGACTGCGTTTAGTGCCTTTCATCTGACCACGATGTCCAAGGATGCTCCAGCTGTAAAAAAATGAACCCAAAAGCGCTTCGAGAAAGAGGCGAAGCTACTTGTAGCAAAAATAAAGGAGAAGAGAGGTAGGAGACGTTCGAGATCCCGTTCGAGATTGAGGTTGACTTTGGAACATGCTTCTCGATCTAAGAAGAAGCATAAGAAGAAGAAGCATGGGTCGAGACGTCACTCTGGAAGAGAGTCGGATCCAAAGTTGAAGTCTCCGAAGCATCGACATCAGAAGGACTCTGTCTCTCCTTCTCCTGTTCCATCGATTCCCGCGTCGCTAGGTTAGCCTTCTCCTGAGGCTTCTCCGGATCATTCCCCGGCGCCGGTCTCAAATCCTTCTCCGGCGCCGTCCCACTCTCCATCTCGAGAGGAGGTTGAAGCTCCATTACCTGAAGGGTCTTTGACGCCGATGGATCCGCCCTCGGGTCTGGTTGACCTCACTTCTATTGTGCCACGACAGGAGCGGCCTATGGATCCATACCCTCCCTTTCCAGGCCCGGGGCAAGACCCTACGCATTATTTGAATGCGATGTACGACGTCTTCTCACGAGCCAGGTACCCCTTTGGAGCACCTTCTGGTCCCATGAGTCCAATGGCCTATAATCTTGGTGTTCCACAGGCTTATGCACAGGCATAGTTTTTGCCTTTTATGCCGGTGACGCCTTCTTGGAACTTCCCAGTGCCGAGGTCTTCAACGCCGATTCCATCTTCTCCAGCTCCGGTTCAGTCACAACCTCGTACGTTCCAGACTGTTCCTCCGGATCCGAGCTCGATGCCGGCTCCGGCTCCATCAGAGTCGGTTATAGCTCCATCAACGCAGATCCCGAGAATGAGGTCTAGGCGTGAGGCTCAAAGGCTTTTGGAGGAGCAAAGGTATCGAGCAGAGTAGATGGAGGAAGGAGAATTACAAGAGTCTGAAGACTTTTTTGAAGAGCTTAAAGAGGCAAGTGGATTAGAATTATCTCCGGAGTGGGAGGTTTCTTCGACTTCTGATGCTCCTTCAAAGGATGTTGTACCGTATCACCCGGTCATTAGAAAAGCGGCTGAGCTTTTGGATTTGAGTTTGCCTACTGCAGAGTTTAAATCTAACATCTTAGCGGAGGTGATTCATTCCCCTTCTTCAGTTGTAGAACCATTTAACGAGGCTATTACTGAGCCAGTTTTGGAGATATGGCGTAAGCCCTTTTCTTCTCCTGCAGTATCAAGGACTGTGGCAAGGAGATATAGGGTTGCTCCTGGGGATCCGGAATTTTTGGCTTCACATCCATCTCCAGAGAGTCTGGTGATTCAGGCAACCTGCTCCAAAAAATCTACTGGTGCCTTTCCCAAGGTTCCAAGTGATAGGGAATCAAAGAAATTGGACCAATCAGCAAAGAAGGTTTTCTCATCGGCCAGCATGGCTTTAAAATCTATGAATGCGACATGCCTTCCGGGTCGTTATATCCACGCTCTTATGGATTCTGCGAAGCAGTTGGTCACAAAATTACCTGTAGAGGATAGGCAGAACTTCAGTGAGGTTCTAGCTGACACACAGGCTGCCGCTCGTCAGGTAATACAGAGCGGTTTGGATACGGCTGACTCTGTGCAAGGGTCATGGGTTCTTCTGTTGCCACAAGAAGGGCGGCTTGGCTGAAGTCTTCTGAATTTTCTCCTGATGTACAGGCGACTTTGATAGATCTTCCTTTTGATGGATCGGGTCTGTTTGGCAATAAGGCTGATGCGGCCTTGGAAAGATTCAAAGGCAGCAAGACGACAGCTAGGTCTCTAAGCCTACAAACCAGGGGATCTTCAAATAAGAGATTCAGAGGTTTTGAAAGGTCTTCCTTTCGTTCTTACAAGCAGCCACAACAGCAGCAGCAGCAGCAGAATTCCCTGTACAAATCGTACAGGGGCAGGAACAGGACCCGTGGTCGAGGACGTCAGGCTTCCTCTTAGTCCTCTTCCTCTTCCTCTTCCTCTTTCCACCCCACCCCCTTCCTGCCACAGCAAAGCAGCCCTAGATCCCCCATTCCGGATCATGTTGGTCCTGTAGGGGATCGGCTTACTCATTTTCTACAGGATTGGGAATCGGTCACAGCAGACCCTTGGGTTTTCAATCTTGTAGAAAATGGGTATGCTCTTCCCTTTCGGGAATTTCCTCCAAATTACCCTCCTTGTCAAGGTTTTTGCTCGAAAGACCACCTACTTCTCCTACAGGAGGAAGTCCTGGCGTTACTGAGAAAAGGTGCGATGGAGGCGGTTCAGGAGCAGGAAAGGGGTCAGGGATGCTACTCCCGGTATTTCTTGATACCCAAGAAGGATGGCAGACTTTGTCCAATCCTGGACCTCAGGATCTTGAACCAAGAGAAGCAAGAGAAGTTCAAGATGCTCACCCTTGCACAGGTTCTTCAAGCACTGCAGCAAAAGGACTGGATGGTGTCGATCGACTTGCAGGATTCGTATTTCCACATTCCAATCCTGAAGTCGCACAGGAAGTATCTCGGTTTTACGTAGGATCGCAACATTACCAGTTTGCGGTTCTTCCGTTTGGTCTTACTACTGCATCTCGAGTCTTCACCAAGGTGATGGCGGTGGTGGCGGCCTATCTCAGAAGGTTGGGGATACCAGTATTCCCTTATCTGGCCGACTGGCTGATCAAAGCACAGTCTCCAGAGAAGGTGCTCCATCATCTGCAGATTACAACTCAGTTGTTGTACAGGTTGGGTTTCTCGATAAACGTGCCCAAATCTCACCTGGTGCCCTCTCAGCGCAACCTGTTCATAGGTGTGGTACTGGTCCTTCACAAAGGATTCTCGACATACAGAAAATGATTCCTTTATTTTACAATGGAGCGGTTGTTCCAGTCCTGAAGGTCCTTCGTCTGCTCGGTCTGATGGCTTCCTGTATTCCTTTGGTCGACCATGCACGCTGGCACATGAGGGCACTCCAGTGGTGTCTCTGCAGGCAGTGGTATCAGCACAATGGAGATCTCAGGGAGTCAGTGAGGATCTCCAGAGAAGCTGCGGCGGATCTATCTTGGTGGAGCGTGGAAGGCAATCTGTCTCAAGGAAAGCCCTTTCATCTGCCTCCATCAGTGGCCACAGTGATAACGGATGCATCCACAATAGGGTGGAGTGCTCATCTGGGGGATCTGGAGATCAAGGGTCTTTGGTCTCCAGAGGAAAGGTTGCTTCACATCAACCTTCTAGAATTGCTGGCGATACGTTTAGCGCTCAAGGCCTTCCTCTCTTCCCTTCGCGGTCAGTCGGTTCAAGTCCTGACGGACAACACGACCGCGATGTGGTATGTCAACAAACAGGGAGGAGTGGGTTCGCATTGCCTTTGCAGAGAGGCTCTGCGTCTCTGGTCCTGGGTTCAGGACCATCAGATTTGTCTGATGGCAAATCATCTGGCAGGAGTTCTGAACGTACGTGCAGACCGTCTCAGTCGGCAGTTCTCAGCCGACCACGAGTGGAGGCTTCATCCAGAGGTTGTTCATCACGTTTTTCGGACGTGGGGAAGCCCTCAGGTGGACCTGTTTGCCACTCACGAGAACGCTCACTGCCCGTCATTCTGCAGTCTCCAGTATCCGATGCAGGGAGCTTTGGGGGACGCGTTTCAGTTGAGTTGGGGCTCACAACTCCTTTACGCTTTTCCTCCCGTACCCTTGATTCCTCTGGTTCTGAGGAGGATTCACCAAGACCGGGCCCAAGTCATATTGAGCTCCCCAGATTGGCCAAGAAGGGTGCCCGCCGCTCCGTCTCCCTCTCAGGGCAGACCTCCTTTCGCAGTCGCAGGGGCAGGTTCTACACCCCTACCTCCAGAGCTTACCCCTTCATGCCTGGAGATTGAACGGGGCAACCTGAATTCTTTTTCTCTCCCACCTGACGTGGTAGATGTTATTTTATCAGCCAGGTGGCACTCCACCAAGTCTATCTATTTTTATAGGTGGTCCAAGTTTGTCTCATGGTGTGGAAAGAAGTCCATTGACCCCTTGAAGGCTCGTTTGTCTGACATTCTTCAGTTTGCATTCTCTTTGGCTCAGCAAGGATTTGTTGTAGCGACAGTGAAAGGTCATCTTTCGGCTTTGTCATCATTCCTATGCTTGCCGGACCAGCCGTCCTTATTTAAGTCACCTTTAGATTTAAGATTCTTAAATGGTCTTACGAATACATTTCCGCCCACTCCTGTTATTGTGCCTCAATGGGACTTGAATCTTGTCCTTACTTTCTTAATGGGTTCACCATTTGAGCCCTTGCACAGGTGTCCCTTGAGGTTGTTATCTTTTAAAACAGTCTTTTTGATTGCAATTACCTCGGCAAGGAGGGTAAGTGAGCTTCAAGCTCCAAGTTCAAAACCCTTGTTCTTGACTATTCATGCTGAAAGAATGGTTCTAAGGACCAGGGCTGCTTTTCTGCCTAAGGTGGTACTTCCCTTCCATCTGGGGCAGTCCATTACCCTCCCTACCTTCTATCCTCCCCCTCACCCTTTCAAGGAGGAGGAGAGAATTCACCGTCTGGACCCTCAGAGGGCGGTGAGCTTCTACCTTTCATAGAACCAGGGAGTTCCGTATTGATGACCAACTCTTCGTGGGTTTCGTTGGCTGCAGGAAGGCAGAGCGGTGCACAAGCGCATGCTATCTAGATGGATTGTCTTGTGTATCAAGATATGCTACTCTCTGGCTAGTAAGGAACCTCCTGAAGGTTTGAGAGCTCCTTCTACTAGGGCAAAGTCGTCTACATCTGCTTTGTCTAGAGGTATTCATGTGGAGGACATTTGCAGGGCGGCAACTTGGACCTCCCTCCACACTTTCGCAAAGCATTATTGTTTAGATGCAGAGGTGAGGAGGGATGGACCTTTTTCTCATTCTGTCCTTCAGGACTTCTTGGTATAGAAGGGTGGACACAGTCCTCCGGGAGCGGGACTGCTGTGGGAATCTATTCACAAGGTGAGGAATCCACTGGCAGATGTATCCATCAGAAGAACAAGTTACTTACCTTCGGAAACACTTTTTCTGGTGGATGCAGTATCTGCCTGTGGATTCCTCACTGACCCACCGCCTCCCCGTTGTCCACCCTTGTATACCTTTAACAGTTGCTATTGCTTTTGTGCATGTTGTTTTTAAAGTAATGTCTTGTTTCTTTTTGCTCTATTGCATTGTTTTCACTCTGTGTGGGTTACCTTGATTATTTTGTACTGTGTACATTGGGTATATATACTGTTGTCGGTCCGTCCGTGTGCCTCGAGGGCACGGAAAAAAGGGCGGAACTGATGTCATCACACCGACGGGGTCCTTTTATGGATTCAGTGACATCAGCGGAGCCGGGCGCGATGCTGTGCTTCTATGACGTCGTCCACGTCGGCATGACGAGCTACGAAAGAATTTTCCGAATGTTGCTGACGCATGGGATAATCACAAGGTAAGGAATCCACAGGCAGAATCTGTATCCACCAGAAAAAGAGTTACCGAAGGTAAGTAACTTGTTCTTCATTGACAATGAACACTTCACCATCAAAGACATCAGTAACGGAATTTGCAGAAATAATGCCATTGGAGCCGGTCTTTTGTCGTTCCTAAACAATGATGCCTCCAATTCCATTGCTCCCTCCAAAGAAGCTTCTTCAGGCTTGGAGGGATACAAATGTTCAGAGGAGTACAATGTTGATAACATAGAAGCCTTCTTTGGTGAAGGTGAGCAGGAAAATGATGAGCAATCTCTTAAGCCTTCTGTTCTCAACATCCAGTATGTAGACTCTGATGAAGAGTACAAGTAGAATAGCCTGCAGCCTAGTCAGCCAGAAGAATAAAAAGAGAGGAATTAGGTGGTGCACCTACACCACAATAGTACAAATACAGTTGGCAATGTTGCATAGCCTGCAGGACATTGTTAAAGATGTTCACCATAGACTGCCCCTCAATCGTAGCCAGGATCTCATTCGGAAGGTGTTAGAATTGGGGGGCTCTGGTTGGCGCAAGTATTCACTTGTGACAAGCAGGGACCCTCTCCTCTAAGTCAGGGCAAAGGATGACCCCTTAGAATTACCCTTGCTCACCCTCTAGGTGCGTGGCGTGAGCAGCCAAGGCTATTCTTCAGGCGTTATTCAGTTAAGCATTTGTAATAACACACACAGTAAAATGTACCAATCCCCCCACAAATGGACACCAGGCTGTGAATATATAAAAATACTTTCCTTTATGTAAAAATATGTATGCAGGTAAGACTTATCACAAGACCAATATAACGTTTTTTAAGTAAGCCACAAGATTGTAAACAGGCAAGTTCTCTTTGTTACCGTTCAAATGTTTCTTCTTCAGTTCAATTCACTTAAACAGTTCTCTCAGTTCCAGTTATGCAATAATTGGGGCCTCTTGCCCTGTTCCTGGAAGGTATGGCGCTCCCAAGCACCTCTGTGGGCTTCGCAGCGCTCCTCTGTGCTCCACACGGAAGAAAACCCCGGGCCCTACCAATGCTCACGCATCTCACGGTGTGCTTGGAATGGAGACCAGAGAGGGGCCTGACAAACCCTGGGCCTTTTACGGAGGTGGGGGCTGAGCTGCGGAGCAGCAAGCAGGCGATGAGAGGAGCCTGGAGGAGCCCCGGGCCTTTTCCAGAGGTGGGGGCTCCTGGCTGCAGGGAGGCGATGAGAGGAGCCTCTTGGGCCAAGGCACAGGGAAGGCTGACGGGGAAATAAAACGTTGTGGGCCCGAGCCCGGTTTGAATTCCTTCCTTGGGGGGACGAGTTGTAGAGACTCTTCTCTGGCAGTGTCTCCGGGTCTTGTCTGCAGCAGGTGGGTGCACACAGGTGGGCGCGGCCCACGACCCCGGTACAGATGGTACTGGGGTCTCCCAACAGGGGGGCGGCGCGGCCTGTAAACTCCTCGGGTTGGCGAGCGGGGGCAGCAGGGCACCTGCAGTCCCGGCTTAGGTCACCGGCCTGGAGGAAATTCCGGCGGGAGGGGTGAGAGCACTCCAGCGCGCTCCAGTGGCAGGCAGGGGCAGAGGAGCAGGCAGCCTGACCCGGGGGAAGAGAGCGACTCCAAGGAGTGAGTCTCTCACGGGTGAAGGGCAGGCGAGCTCCCGAGTGCCACAGCCCTAGGAGGGGGCGATGAGGGGCGCAGTTTTACTCTGGCGGGAGGCACACACGGCTGGCAGATGGCCACGAGCGAAGACACAATGAACCCACTGGTTTTGGGGTTTAGTTCAGGGGGCAAGCTCAGTCAAGCCCTTGGAGAAAGTTTCTAGCACAAGACAGCAAAGTCTTTTCAAAAGTCTTCTCCTCTCCTTTCTCAGCAAGGCAAGCAGCAGGCCAGTCCTTCCAGCGTCGTCTTCTCCTTCTAGTCGGGCAGAGGTTTTTTGTGGGGAAACAGGATTCTGATTTACAAGGAGCAGGGCTCCTACTTTTATACAGCATTTCGTTTGTCTTCTCAGGCCAGGGGGGCCTTTGCATAACGGCTTTCAGTCTCTGAGCACTTGTTGTGGGTACTTCTGGCTTCTGCTTTCAGTGTGAGGGCAGGCACATCAGACGCTCCACAGGGAGGCGGAGCCAGCATTGTGTGGACAGGGGCAGCCAGGAGTACCTTGATGACAGTGCTTCAACCTTCCTGGGCCAGGTGCAGGCTGAATCATCAGTCGCTCCCCAGGGGGGCGGAGCCAGCATTGTGGTGGCAGAGCACAGCCTGATTAAGAGTCCAGGGGCACTCCTACCTCCCACTAAGGTGTAATCCTTGCATTCACCACCTGTCATCCCCCAGCCCTGTCACTCACACAACCCAGACAGTCAGATACACATCCAAGCAGAGGCGGGCTGAAATGGTTAGGCAAGCAAATGCTAACTTTCTAAAAGTAGCATTTGCAAACACAGGATATTAAAATAAACTTTACTAAAAGAAGTATTTTATTATTCTGAGTTCAGGCATTTTCTACCATGTTCCCTGAGCCTGCTGGGATTATAGAATGTAATAATTCCAGCAGCCCATCTGGCCTAAAGGGAACAGGTAGCCTTACAATAGTGAAAAACGAATTTGGCAGTAATTCACTATTAGGACATGCCACACTCATCAGAGCATGTCCTACCTTACACTTACAATGTACCCTGCCCTTGGGCCTACCATACGGGTGACTAATATGAAGTTAAGGGAAGGTTTAGGGGCTGGCAAGTGTGTGCACTTGCCCAGCCAGCATGACAGTACCAGACTGCACGCAGGTTCTGCAATGGCAGACCCTAGACACATTTTAAAAGGCTGCTTCTGTGGGTGGTGCAACCAGTGCTGCAGGCCCACTAGCAGTATTGGTATTTACAAGTCCTGGCACTCCTGGTGCACTTTACTGGGGACTGACAGTAAATCCAATGAACCAATCATGGACATCAATCACAGTTACACTTTACATAGGGAGCACTTGCACTGCGGCACGGATTGGCCGTGGCGCAGTGCCCTGAGCAGCAGACACCAGCAAAAACATCTGAGGCACATCAGCAAAAAGTGGAAGGGAAACTCACGCCAAGGTGCCAGGTCTAACAGAAGGGATATCTACACCTCTACCTCAAAATGTAGTCCCAGTGGACCCAACATCCATTAACATTCCTAAAAAAACAGATGTCTGGAAAAATAGCCATCCAAAGGTGTTAACTCTCCTATAAGAATGTCTACTGACACGGATGATATGTCAACAGATAAAGAGGCTCAAGGAGCAGCAGGGCCTCATGATGATGCATGCAATTCATATGACTACAATGATGACAGTGATGCTACTGCATCTCCTCAAGACAACCCAGTAACCTGTACAAGAGACTCCGATTGGGAAGGTTTTGTGATTCCTGAGGAGGCCAGCTCGGAACCGAGCCTAACCCTAGATATTCTCCACCGAAAAAGCTTTTGTCGAGAGGCATTTCCTGAATTCTCCACTGGTGAGGAGATGTTTTCTCATCCAGAAGTGCTATATTGATTCCAAAACAAAATACAATACCACAAATTCAATACCACAAACTCTGCACTGGCTTGTACTTTAAATCAATTCAAAACTGATTCCGTCACACCTGCTGCTGTAGAGCAGACAGCTAGAAACCCTCCAACCCTGTGTACCTCGCCCAGTGTCAAGGAAGGGAGTAAATGGAAATCTATAGTAAAAAGGGTTAATGTCTTGGCTGCAGACTCCGTAATGATCGCCAATGATTCAGCTTTAATGGCAAGATTCGTCAGCTATGCAGTGATACACTGAAGAAGATCTGATCAAAGCCAAAGCAATTATTAAGGATAGAGAGCAGACATCTGCTTGCTTGATTGATGCGGCTATGGATGCCTCAACATGTACTTTCAGGCAAATGAGAAATGCAACAGTAATCTGAAGATAAGGATAATAAAAGAGCACAACGTTCAGGTCTGAGGTCCAGTCCTGAGTCATAGACATGCCTTTTGATGACAAAAATCGACAAAATGCTGCAACTGATAGATGCAAAAACATCTAGATCCTTTGATGTTCTGCAGATTGGACAGCCTTATAAGGCTTACAGATGTCAGTTGGAAACGTCCTTTAATCAGTGTTCATTTTTAGCCCATAAAGACCATACGGATCAGATGGTAAGTACCTTAGAGAATAGACACAGCAGAGGTCCCTATCTAAAAATGGCCAGAGACCAAGATAAACTTCTCAGAATGCAATGTGAAAGGGGGAAGAACTTGACTTCACAGTTGAAACCTGCTCCATGGCAAACTTGCCAGACAGGGGCAGAATTGTGCTTTTTTCGAAGAAACTGGTTGTAAATTATGGATGTTAGACATTGTCCATCTAGGTCACACCCTAGAATTCATGGAAAATTCACTATCTGCTCCACCAAAAAAGGAGAAACATTAACACTTCAACAATTATTAATGGATATATCACAATAGCCAAAGAATTCACAACATAAGAAAAATGCCAAGGATTTCAACCAAGATTCTTCCTCATATTGAACAAAAATCAGAGTACTGGCTATCAATACTGGGTATGAGAAAACTCAACAATTTCTTTAATAGTCAAAGTTTTCACATATGAGATTCTATCTCTTTTGAAGAAAAGAAGGGAGAATATATATATATATATATATATATATATATATATATATATATATATTTTATTTTTTTACTTTATTGACAAAGTTGCACATAAGAAGTTTACAGCAATGATACGGTTCATCTTTTGTCAGACATCTCATCTCTGGGCTATCTATATATGGACACAATAAATCTCGATTGTATAATTATATGACATCCAGTTTTTCAGTTACTTCATTTAGATGTTCAAGGAGCTTATAGCAACATTCAGGATTCTATTCATCTCAGATAAGCAGGGAGAATATTTAACATATATAGACCAGGTGCATGCTTCTTTCAGTATCCCAATACATGTAAAACACAGACGATTCCTTTGTTTCATGGTGGCTGTTTGCTACTACCAATTCAAAGCCTTCGTTTTCGACCTGAAGTAAGCACCACATGTAGCACCAGTCACTGGTGAATTTATCAGACAAATAGGGGTTATGGATCATACCTTTTTGGACACTTGGTAATGAGAGCGAAAAAGAACAATCCGACACAATGGGCAACAAACTTGACAAGAAGAGTCCTGTTAAGTTTAGGATTGGCTAGGAGCAACAAGAAATCACATACAGTACCAAACAACGAGCAGAGGAGCTATGATTTATACCGAAAAAGGTTCATTATACCCGTTTCAGAAAAGGGAAAAAAAGTTGATTCAGCAGACATTCTTTTTGCTGTCAAAAAAAGATCACCACAGTGTGAACAGTAAAAGTAATCGTGGAAACAATGTTGTCATGCATACTTCTATTACTTTATTGTCGCTTTTGGATAAGGATCTTACAAACACAACTGAGCACTAAATTGCAACAGAACTCAGGAGATTGGGACACTCTGTGATTGTAACTCCACTTATGAAACAATTGCTCAATTGGTGGTCAATGAGAGAGAACATCTTTAAAGAATAACCTCTGAATCTAATAGCATCCCAGAGTCTTCTTACCACAGAAGCATCGCTCAAAGGACAGGGTGCACAGGAAATAAAATAAATGGGAAATGGAGGAAAGAAGACAGGTTAATATCCTGGAGCCAAGGGTAGTGAGATTGGGCTTAAAAGCTTTCCTGCCTATGATACAAAATAAATACATTACGTGCATAAAGACAACACCACTACCATATTCTACATATTAAAACAAGAATGGACCAGGTCACTTTCATAGTCACGAGAAGCCCAAAAATTGTGAATATCAGCAATTTATTAAAATCTAGAACTATCAGTCAAACATATCCCAGGAGTGCACAATGGTGTAGAAGATCGCTTTGTGCAGATATAATTCGGATGTCCACGAACAAGAAATAAAAGAGAACCAACTACAGCTAATTATTCGGACATGGGGCACTCCCATGACTTACTGCACTGATGGAAACCATTGAATTTCAGAAAGCAACAGTTGCATGATTAACGAAGAATGTCTGATATGTTAAAATAGAGTGTTTAGTGCGTAATAGTTTTCGCAATAATGTTATGATGAGAAGAGGAACATCACATTTATGAATAACTATGTGTAGGACTTACTTAAAGTTGCCAATTTAGATGCTTTGGGTACTTTGCCACTGCTGATGGGTGTCAAAGTACAAGTGTTTCCTATGTAAAGTGTAATGGTAATTGGTTGGCCATGATTAGTATGTTGCCTTATTAGTGAAGTCCCTAGTGATGTGCACTGTGTGTGCCAAGGCTAGTAATGCAAAGGTGCGCAGAGAAGGGAATTCAGGCCTGAAGTGTAGGACCTGTGCGCAGTTTGCTAAGTTAGCATATTGTCTTGACAAGTGCAACCACTTGTCAAGCCTTACTTTCCCTTTGGCATACACATTGTACACCCCTGTGGTAGGTCTCTTGTAACCCCTGGGCAGGGTGCAGTGTAAGTAAAAGGCAGGACATATACTGAGGTGTGTGTTATGTCCTGACAGTGAAAAGCACTCCATTTCGTTTTTCACTGCTGAAAGGCCATTCTGCCCATAGGACAGAATGGGGGAGGCCTGGTATTGTGTTTTGGTATCCTAGTTTCCCGTAAGTTTATAATGGAGAAGTGAAGTTTAGTATGTATGAACTCCCAGTGTCATAACACATCTTTCTATGAAAGTGGTTTTGTCACTGAGTATTCAGAAACCACTCTTTTAGAAAGTGGCTGAGTTTTGTGCTTTAAGCATTTCTGTGTGTCTCTGCTGAATGTGTATTGACGTTCTGGATCTGAGAGGTAAGAGGAGGTAAGAGGAGCTGGGAGAGGTCTTGGCCCAGGGAGGGGTTGAGATGGCACTAGGCTGCCCTGCATCTGGAGAGTAGGGGGAGGAGAAAGGCCTAGGCTGGTGCTATAAACCAATTGACCCATCCCCTGCTGAGTGATTAAGGATCCAGACCCCCCAGTAGCAAAGGAAGAAAGGTGACACTTGGAGGGAGACACCCAGAACTGATTTAGGGAGCGGTCAGGGACCACTGAGCACAAACTAACTTTAAAAACATTAAGGGGTATAACTATGAGAGCTGAAACCCCTGAACGTTGGAATGAGACCGAAATGGATTCAGACTCGCATCGGAAGAGAAACAGATTCTCTTTGCGCATGAGGGAACTGGAAATTAAGGGTAGACCAACGGAGTCCAGTGTGATTGGTGGCAGCACACAGCCAGTGCCAAGTGTGGATGAGTACAAGTGTGCACTGGAAGATTGGGTAGTGTTTAGCATGGTGAATGATGTGCAGGGTTTATCCATTCTGGCCCCAGGGGAGCCTAGGCTCAGAAATCATTTTCCAGGATTGCGCCTCCCTGGGCTAAGGTGTGGGCCTTTGATTCCCGGGAGCCTGCCCGAGAACCGGATCCCTGGTCAGGGGTCCAGGGGCTTGAATGGGCCCCAGAGAGGGAAGAAGGGCCAAGTGGCGCAAGGAGATCCCAGAGTAGGGAGGAGGGGTTGCTGGCTAGCCCATTGTCTCCAAAGAGGGGGAGGCAGAGTGAGCAGCACCCCCAGGGATCAGCAGCACAACCCAGGAAACTGGGGGGTGGGGGGGGCGTAGGAGAGCCCCGGGTAGAGGCATAGTGCCTACTTGCCAGAGGTGTGAGGAAGGACACCTAGTGTCAGGAGGGCGTGGGGAGCAGGTAGCCAGAGCTCCTGCCCTCCTGAAGTCTGTGGGTGCTGTAGGAGAGTAGGATCTGCTTCCTATTGGCACCCCCACTTTGTGCTGTCTTTCACTGGTTTTTCGACTTCAGTCTGGCTGTGGCCCTGCTAATCAGGACCACAGCCTTGCTGTTCTCTCTCTAAATTGATTCCATGTACATTAGGTACCTACCAGAATGGTTACTGAGTTGCCTTGTGAGCCCCTAGTATATGGTACCTTAGGTACCAAGGGCATAGGTACCCCAGAGGCCTACCAAGGGCTGAAGCGTGTATTATGCCACCCCTGGGAAACCTTCCACAATGGCACCACAGGTCTGCACTTGCAGCAAGGGTAAGGTGGTGTAAGCTCCCCTTTCTGGGATATAGTATACCTATATCCACCATTTAAAACAGACACATTATTAACCTATAAGTCACTCCTATGGCAGGCCTTGACAATCCTGAAGGCAGAGTGCTTGGTTTTGTGTGAGAGGGTGCCCTAGCATGAGCTGAGCCTCTCTGCAGCTTTCGGAATCCCTTCCTTATAGCTGTTCTGTGATATGGCCATACCATATACTCTTTAAGTGCGTTATAATCCTTGCGGTTAATGCTAACTTTGGTTTGGCTTTATCAAAACATGTTGTGTTTGGTGTCAAACACTTTGGAATACTACCCACCCCCAACCCCCTCCACCACCAGTTCTGGCAGCGGGGGTAGCATTACACCCTTCTAGAGGGAGAAGACATGTACACACTGGTATACCCAGTAATAGTTTTAAAGAGCCTCAGCATCACAAAATGGATGCTGCTGCCACAGACACAAGTCTGACCTTCTGCTGCTGGACGGAACTCCGGCAGGAGAGGCCTGGACAATAGGTTTCCTGTCCAGGGAGGTGCCAGCACCTCCCCAGACCGGCTTTAGTGTATTGGGGCAGGGTGGGTTGCATTCAGTGAATGCTTTTGAGACACTGCCTGGGGCACACAAGGTGCTCCATGCATTTCCCAGTTTAAAACCAACGCCAGAGCAGGGGCACTCAGCCCTTGCTCTGACGCGAAACTGGACAAAGGGGAAGGGGTGTAATCGCCCCCTCCCCAGGTCCTCCCATAGGTGGGACCCTAGATTTAGTCCAATCCCTAATCTTCGTATAAGTATAAGAACCCAGTCCCTAGGACTTTAGATTACCCTGGATGAAACTCTGAAGACGAAATCCTGGAACTTCGACATTCCATATCGACTGGAAGATGGAAGAAATCTCCCTTGTGGTCAAGGAGTGACCTCCCTGTTCAAACAGGCCCCAAAGAGCATCTTGCCGGGCTGCATTTTCGAGGCTCCCGCCAGATCCTGAAGAATCTGCGACACAGGACACGGACTTCCAGACATCTCTGAGGCCGACACGAGATCCCAGCAAAGCTGAGACCAGCAGCCGACACGAGAGACGTGGTACCGGAACTCCTGGACATCCTGCAATTTTACAACTGCACCTACTTCCCGAAGTTGTGCATTGGGCTATTTGTTACCCTTGCCTGAACACCTTTTGCACCGAAGCTGAGAGTTCTACACTCCACGAGTGTTCCATGGGCTCGTTTTCTTCACCGCAGCTTGAGGCTCCTTCGTGATTCCTGGTCCGTTGGCTAGTGGGTCCCCACGAAGGACAATCCTTTGTTTCTTGAGCTTTCCTGGTTGCTCTAGATGTGCTCTGACTCCCCTCTAAAGGGTGAGTCCCTCAGGCCTAGCTGGTCTGCATCAAAGCCAATCTTGTCATCTTGCCTGGGTTGCTGTTGCCAAGGCTTGTTGGGTCCAATCCGGATACCGACGCTGCAGCACTCGACATCCTTTGTGGGACAGCTCGAATCCAGCTCCTGGTCTTCGTCGATGCCTCCTGGTCCTCGTGGCTGTAGAGTCAAGCTTCACCTACTTCACCTTAAAGCCCCCAACATTGACTGGCATCTTCTTGTCCCAATCCTGGTCACTGGCTAGTGACCCAGACTCTGTCCCCTCTGCTTTCAGGTTCTTCTGATCTTCGATCCACCCTTGGGTCCATCCGGACACTTTGCTTCTGGTCGCCTGCAGCACTTCTTTGCAGCTCTCCATAGGAATCGACGACGAAACCTGACACGAAAAGACACCTATGCACCCGGCTTCCCTGGGTGAGGTAACACCAGTACTTCGGTGCTCCCGTGGGGCTTGACTCTCGAAGTGTCCATTACTGAAGGGGTTCCCGCGCATTCCACCCCTAAGTGCCCTAAATCTTTAACTTTGTAACTTAAACTTTCCTCATAGAAGTGTATGGTGATTCGCAGCTGTGTTTAGACACTGCACACGTCCCCGGGGGTCTCCTGCGTCCCTATCTTGGGTGGTTCTTGGTTGCCCCAGCGGTTCTACAGGCCCTAGGCCTCACTTCTATCCCTCACATGGTTCTAATACCACTATTTTAGTATATGGTTTGTGAGGCCCCTAGGGAAAAACCTATACTGTGCTATTTACTCTGTGCTATTTAAAGTTCTTGTATTTTACTTTGGCCTCTAGCCTCATAAAGAGACTAGAGGGGTTGTGTTTAGAATAAATACATATATTTTATATATATATATATATATATACCTTGTGTGATGTACTTTCATTTGATTATTCAAGAGATTATAGACTGGTAAAACAAGCTGCTTTCCATGCCTTCAAGACTTAGCCTGAAGGCTGCTCTCCACAGCTACCACTAGGATAGCTTTCTATAAAGGTTGTCTTAAACCTACCGTCAATAAGGGGTTGTTTGGACTAGTGCAAGGTGCCCACTAGAACAGTGGACATCATATGCCAGGCCAACTTCTCACAGTTGCCATTCCTAAGTGGCAGGCCCAGAAGACTAAATGGAAGATAAAGAGAGGGCTGTATTTGGCTGGGAGGGGGTTGTGTAGGACTTGGCCTTTTTGGCTAAAGTTCCCTAAACTTTTTGCTTTCCCTCTTGACCGTTTTCCTGACTTAAACTTGCCATTTTAGATGCTTTGTGTACTTTGCCTCTGCTGATCAGTGTCAAAGTACAAGTGTTCCCTATGTAAAGTGTATTGGTAATTGGTTGGCCATGATTGGTATGTTTGCCTTACTAGCAAAGTCCCTAGTGATGTGCACTGTGTGTGCCAGGGCTGGTAATGTAAAGGCGTGCAGAGAAGGGAACTCAGGCCTGCAGTGTAGGGTCTGCGCGCAGTTTGCTAAGTTAGCAAGTGCATTCACTTGTCAGGCCTTACTTTCCCTTATGCAGCCACATTGGGCAACCCTGTTGTAGGTCCCTGGTAACCCCTGGGCAGGTTGCAGTATAAGTAAAAGGCAGGACATGTACTGAGGGCCAGAGTAAGAAGCTGTACTCTGTGTCATTCTTGAACCGCGTTGGAGGGGGAGACCTTTATCGAAGAGGCTGAATTGTCGTAATACACATTGCCAATATTGCTGCTAACAAACTGCCGGACTGTCTTAGGATGCCTGACTTTATTATTGCCTAACGGAGTACACAATTGTAGCGGCGCTCATTGCATTATTTCTTCATTGCAAAGTACATGATTTTCGTGACACATTGCATTATTCCTTGCTTGCAAAGTACAAGATTGTAGCGGCCCGAATTGCATTATTTCTTCATTGCGCAGGACATGAATGAAGCTGTACGCGTTGCATTATTTCTCCCATTGCAGGTACCGGGGTGTATCGTTGCACATTGTATTATTTCTCCTTTGCGCAGCACAGGATTGTATTGTTACACAGTGCATTATTGTTTGTCTATCGCAACGTGTGTGATTCTAGCATTATGACCAGCATAGCATTTGGTAAGAGGTCGTTGGGATTTGAACCTACCATCCAGCATGAACGAATATTACCCTTTATTCTATGTTGGCTTTTGTATTGTGTGGTCATATTGTATATCTTTTTGTATAAAGTCATACTCGTTTTTATCAAACTCATGTGGAGTCCATTTGTGGGGGTCACCAGGGTTTGCTGTGGGCGTGGTTACATATACAGAACACTTGTGCCATGGAGATAGGTCTGGTTGCTCGTGCCAAGCTACTAAGGGGGCGAGCAGGGCTATCTCAAACGGTGTCCTTACTTGGCCTAACATTGAGTGCGCCCCTGTTCGCGCACTTGGTGACAGTAGTGCGGGACTTGGACTCCGGCCTCCAATACTATGTTTTACACAAATTGCATTATTTTTCTTTATTCAACAGGACACCCCCTGCCGAAGGACCTCTAGAGGGCTGACATGCATTTGGGAATGTTAATGCTCTGGGGAAGTCGAATGCAGTAATGGGCAATTTTTCACGGCTACAATGAACTACAATCATAAAACTGCAGAATAACTAAAATAGACCATATTGAATGAATGAATTAACTTTTGATTGAAGATCATGACCAGAAGATTATGTGTAAATAGATTAAACAAAATTAAAAGTGGAGTATCTGAATGGTGCTAGAGGGGAGGCACAGTCCTGTGTAAGGACCAGTGCTTTATAAAATTTCAATTTGCACCTAGGATAACACCTTATGAGCACTCTATTACAAAAATAAACTGGTGGGTCAACAAAAGGAGTGGGCTGATGCCAATGTTCAAGATGCACTCTCCATTGGGGCTTTTTGTGCTACAAAAAAATATAACAAATGCAACAACTTGCAAGCAAATGGCCCGGTTCAGACCCAAAGGGAAATATTTTTGCAATTGAATGGACAGGAAAGATCATTTACGTCTTTCCTACAAATCTTCTGATAACAAGAGTGATATTAAAGTAAAATAGAGAACTGCACAATGATCCTTATAGCCCCAGAATGGGCGCTTCAGCACTGGTATGTTGGTTTGTTAAACATGTCAGCACTAACACCTTTCCAGGTAACCGTGGACCCATGTTCATGGTCAGGAAGCAGTGAAAAGATCTTATATAATAATCCTTAACGTGGACAGCATGACTCATCAGGACATAGAATTTGGACATTTGCTGATCCTGGAAAATTACAGGCAAGGTTAAAATGCAGCACGAAAAGAAAAACAGAACCCAGTAGAGATGTTACCTCATGATATCCTTTAAGGTTGGCTAAATCTAGTCTCTCAATTGCTTCAGTTAAAGTACATTTGGCATCAATTTAATGATTTTGAAGGAAGCCTAAAAAGTTGCCTTTATTTTGCAAAGAATATTTAAAGAATTTACCCCTTGAGTGCTGCGCACATTCCCCCGTGGTGCGGGCGAATTAATGAGTGGGCGGGGTTCAGAGGTTCCACGGCGGTCCTCCTCACACGCCCATCATGACGTGGGACGCCCGGGGGCCGTCTGAAGCACGCAAGGGTTCAATGAAGGGCCATTTCAGGATGTTTCCTCTAACTCCAAAGAGGGCTCCAGACTGGCAACAAAGTTGGCATCCTTAATGCATCCAACTGTTGAACCAATTCATAAGACAACACTCCAACACTTCTCTTGGAAAACAGCTTTCATTCTATCCATCATGTCTGCTAGTAGAGTAAGTTAACTGCAAGTACTCGTGTATAGAAGCATTTTTACATCCGTCAATTAATAAAGTTATTTTGGCAACAAATCCAAAATGTATCCCCAAAATTCTATCTTAATTTCATATGACAAAGACAGTAATTTTACCTATGTTCTTCCCTAATCCGACACACGCTACGGAAAGATCCTTAAATTAATTGGATATAATTAAAAAACACTTTTTTTTTAAGGTGCATTAAAAGCCTTCCGAAAATCAATAAACCAAATATCAATACCAGGTGACGGACTACTTGGTTAGCACTTTAATATCTTTCCGCTGCCGTATCAGGCTGGTCATGCACAAAACTCCGGCACCTGTCACCTTTTGGTGCCTCTGGTAACAGATTCCAACAGCAAATTTAGCAAATGGAGGTGCACTGAACACAATTCAGGAAGTCCAATTATATTTTCTTTAATTTTTGTCTTAAAATCTACAATGTTAATAAAAACAGCCAACACGTTTCGTTCCCCAAAACAAATGTTTTCGGAACTTCATCAGGGCTGTAATAAATAACATAAAACATGTATAAGATACTAAAAATGATGGACATAACATGTTTATACAACAATTATTATTCTTTTTTATTGATACATAAACTTACTTATGAAAATAACCACAATTTGGAGACTGGTGAAAAGAACAATTAATTAACGAAAACGTTACAAAAACAGGACTAACCTATTCACATGCATAATCCACAATTAAAAATGAAATCGCAGTTTTAATAAGAGAAACAATATTCACTTAATTTAAGTTCAATTTAACTCTATATCTAACAATTTACAATGTAAAAACTTGAGATCAGGAAAAAGTGCACTGGGAGGATAGATGACATAGATGGACTACAAACCAGCACTTATTTCCGAAGAAAAGCATTGAAAATGCAAGTAAGAAAGATATCACAGATACCCCATGTCAATAATAACCCAGGATAACATGACCTCACCTTGTATTGATAGTAATAATAATGCATTCTCAATATGGTGATAATAAATGGTGATTCCTGGAATGGCAATAACGCCACAGAAATTGCCAGTATGCAGCCTAAATGAAAAAAGTTGATAACAAAATATTTAATTAGCTATTTCAAAGATGAGGTGACAAGCACCAACCCAATAATAACAATAGGATTTCCTATAGTACTTAGGTCTCACCTATTTTATCAGGATGCTAATGAGCTTTACAGAGGTGGCATAAGAAGACAAAATATCCCTGAGAGAGATATAAAAATGGAATTTAGTAATAACCCCGTCTGAGTGATGAAAAATAAAGGTATACGCTAATTCGAGACACAGATGTCCCACTATCCGAAATTTACAACATTGGAGTCCGTAAATACCAGCACCTCACCTTTTATAGCATGATTCAGTTCAGATTTCTCGTATTCCCACATGTTAACAGGAGTTCTTATGGAGAAATTAGACTCCAAATAGGTGCAGTAAGACCGCCTAAACGCACAGAATGGATACAATAAGAGGGGGTGCAGGAGTATTAGCCTCATACTGTCCGATGCTACCTTAATACACCATTGGCGTTCCTAAACACATGCACCTCACCTTTTATAACGTGATGCAATTACTTCCACACGTAGCAGCAAATCTTTATGGAGAAATTAAACTCCAGATAGGTGCAGTAGGCCGCTTAAAGAAACCGAATAGATACAGTAAGAGGGGGTGAGGGACTATGAGCCTCATACAGAATTGTATGTACTTGAATGGTTCCCAGCGCACTTGAACCGAAGAGGACTTAGTCCTACAGTCAGCTTATCTGGACAACTAAATAAAATAGAATACAACTAATCTAATGCCATAATTCTATCGCCTGCAACTTCACAAATAATATTAATTAAATTATAGCTCAGTCGAACAAACCAGTAGTTAAAATAAAAAACATTAAACTTAAGTCACCACCCAATCCATCAACGTAGCATGCCCCTAGATGCTCCTGCTTCAGATAAAAACCCGGGAGTTATACATACCCTAATAAGAGGTCTTACCTTTTATCCGGAACGCCACAAAACAGCCCTCTAAGTGCGTCATATTTATACGCTTGAACAAGGAATAGCACCTGCATACAGGAGAAGTCATCCCCCACTTCTTGCATCATAACACGGCCTACGTTCCAAGTGCCATTTATATGCAAAATACAGCAGGTTATGGCGGCCATATTGTAAAGGTCTATCAAATTAACTGAATCATTTATTATTGTTTAGATGGAGCAAACAAATGGCAGCCATTTAATGATAATGATGACTAATTATGGCAGCCATATTGTAGAGGTCAATGACAATGACTGAACTTTTTATTAAAGTTTAGATGGAGCAAACAAACGGCGGCCATTTAATGATAATGAATATGACTATTAACAAAAATGGGGCGTACTGAGCTCAAATTCTAGTGGTAAATGAAGGCAAACATTTAGAAATAGTTGAAAAAGACTAGTACATATGCCTTTCCTAAGCTTGATACATCGATGTATGGTGGCCATATTATGGTGATCGCTAACTCTTAGAAGCTGTGGTTAACAGATCTGGTAACCATGTTTAAAAGGTGAAACAACTGCAGCCATTAATGAAAGTGTAAAATGTTAGTGAAACAGAAAGACTCACCAAATGTGATTACATGAGTGAAATTGAACGACAAATAAGTGACACCAGTTGTTATGAAGTAGTGAAAGGGAACCCTATAGGTAAACTCACATCCCTTGTAAATTTCAAACTTAGCGAGTAGAAAGACACATATCTTCGAAGGGCATATATATACTGCCCAAAGTGCACAATAAAGCACCATTTCCACCAAGAAGACCAATAGTTTCGGGTGTGGGCTCACCGACCGAAAAAATCTCTGAATTTGTAGATAAGAAGCTCCAAACATATATGGTTAACTTACCGTCCTTCATAAAAGATAGCAAGGATGTGTTGATTAAACTGAAAGACTTTGCTTGGTCAGAATATCTATGCTTTGTCACTTAGGATGTGGTTAGCCTGTACACTAGCATTGAGAACAAGTTTGGTCTGATAGCGGCTGGCAAGACCATCTTAGCGATTGTTAGTTCAAGTCAGGTTTTTAGGAGAAGGAGTTGCCGTTTAAGACTTGTAAGGAAATGCCAGCATTTGATAAGAAAACAATCAGCTTCAAAACTTCTCTTAAGGCAATGTATAAAAACATTGAAGGATTCAAACATGGCAAAAGCTGTCGCCATTGGAAGATTGTCAAATATAGGTCAGCGGTATAGAGTGCTGAAGCTCGCGAGATGCCGAGAGCTTAATGCGCATGTTCCGAGAAGGAACTGCGCACTTCAACTGAAACCGTGAGCAGACTTGTGTCTCCTCACCGCACAGCATTTTCCTGTGAAGAGAATCTGTTATTTTTCTTGAGAGACGATTAGCGTCTTCAGTTTAGAGAAGCTAATGATATTATTTCTGACAGAGATTGAAGTACAACTCGCATGCACAACGAGGGCTAAGTCACCACTTGGAAAATTCAACTGAGTTATTGAAAGTCGCACTGAATAACTCGACGCAAGGTGTACTTTCATAACACTTCTTATGGTACCGCAGAAGTTTCAACCCCCGGTCTAGTGGTAAGCCTGGTCGCAGTAACCTTCGTGGATGAAAGGTACAATATTATCTTTTCAGTTGAGCACGATTTTTCTCAGTGAAAGACATATATAAGAAGTTGTTTGTAAATATTGAATAGAGACTAGAAATTGTTGTGGAAAAGTCAGCGTACAAGGAAGATAAATTGTTAACCAGCTCAAGAAGAAGGCAAATGTTAACGAAACAACGCAATGCATAAATGAGGAGTAACAACTAGATACTTATGGTAAATGCCAATAGAGGAATGTTAATAGAATACCACTGATAGGGAGAATTGTTTACTTGTAGTTGTCTTGTTTCCTTATGCAGATGCTGTTATAGCTGACATCTAATTAATACACGAGTAGAGAGGAGCCATAGCCTTGGGTCAAAGGGGTACATATTGAGGACATTTTTAGAATTAGATACAAGCCTTAGAGTAGTATTGCATGATTACAAATCTTGTCTCCCTTACAGGTACAGTTCTAGAAGTTACGCCAACCACTTTGAACCAGTGGCGTGAGAGGACTTCAGTTCTCCATTGCAAGGCTGTCTCACTTTTTCTGTGTGAATAAAAATTCCTAGGCAGTTAAACATTAGAAACCAAGTGACATAAAATGACAGCAAAAGAAGGAACCAAGAAAAATTACATAAAAGGAAACATAATTTTAATAAACACGGTTAAAAATCATATAGTTTGTTGCATAACATGTACTATATGTACTATATGATGACACACAAAAATTAAAAACCATACATTTTATACAGAAACATTAATTATAAAAAATGGACAACCAAACAACGTAATATAATTGGTGTCCAAGAACAGTGGCGAATAAACTTGACGCGCGTTTCGGCGTGGACAACACCTTCTTCAGGAGCCACACAGTTTTATCTGAAACATATACACAAAAGATTTCTTTTACAAAAATGGTTCAAAATAATCTAAACACAGAATTACATTTTAAACAATATATTACATTTCATCATACATTATACAATAAAAAGGAAGAAAGAAACCTTCTTGCTGTCAAATTACTTAATATGTATCTCATCTTGTTTCCATAGCATACTTGATAAAGCATCATTATATAAATAGCGGAGTACTCATGTGGCAGAACATAAAAAGAAGGGGGCAGTAGGGGAGGATAAATGGAGATAATACAAAAAACGGGACAAAAGGACGCCACAAGGTCAAGGTGTCCAATGAGTAGCACGTTGATGTCATTCCAGGTCCTTAAAGATGATCATTAAAAAGTTTAGTAATTTAGACAGTGTCATTCATAGTAATTAATCGTCGAGGGGGCCAAACTCTGCCTGAACTCACCGTATCTGTGGCCTACATCAGCTCCGGACAGTCTCCCTCCCACCGCCGCCATCCACGCGCGGCCGCTGTGCGGAGGGGGACTACAATCCCCAGCATACAGTGCGACCAAACCGGAAGCCAGGAACGGGATTATCGCACCTGGAGGCGCTCAAAGCCAACCACAGCCCCGGCGGAGCGGGCAAGCTTTTCAATTCCACATCACTCTTGGGGGCCAAACTCTGCCTGAACTCACCGTATCTGTGGCCTACATCAGCTCCGGACAGTCTCCCTCCCGCCGCCGCCATCCACTCGCGGCCGCTGTGCGGAGGGGGACTACAATCCCCAGCATACAGTGCGACCAAACCGGAAGCCAGGAACTGGATTATCGCGCCTGGTGGCGCTCAAAGCCAACCACAGCCCCGGCGAGCGGGCGAGCTTTTCAATTCCACATCACTCTTGGGGGCCAAACTCTGCCTGAACTCACCGTATCTGTGGCCTACCTCAGCTCCGGACAGTCTCCCTCCCGCCGCCGCCATCCACTCGCGGCCGCTGTGCGGAATGGGACTACAATCCCCAGCATACAGTGCGACCAAACCGGAAGCCAGGAACGGGATTATCGCGCCTGGAGGCGCTCAAAGCCAACCACAGCCCCGGCGGAGTGGGCGAGCTTTTCAATTCCACATCACTCTTGGGGGCCAAACTCTGCCTGAACTCACCGTATCTGTGGCCTACATCAACTCCGGACAGTCTCCCTCCCGCCGCCGCCATCCACTCGCGGCCGCTGTGCAGAGGGGGGGACTACAATCCCCAGCATACAGTGCGACCAAACCGGAAGCCAGGAACGGGATTATCGTGAATGGAGGCGCTCAAAGCCAACCAGAGCCCCCGCGTCGCGGGAAGCGTGCGGGCAGCGCCGGGCGAAGCCCATGCCAAGGGCGGGCCCGTTGTATCCCGTTTGAGCCCGGGGGGGACCGGACCGGGCCATTCCTCTAACTTCTGCGGCATCATACCCTTTTACCACCAGCCATTGTAAGTACTACTGTGGGGATTTCGTATATCACCAACATGGCAGCCCGGGGAACAAGGAGTAACACACTGGCCAGCAGAGGGTTGCTTACTGGTACTCAATTTCATTATCAGAACAAACACAGTGATCGACCAGGGTATTGCCCTTATGGAGCGGAGTGTCCCACGACCTTGCTATGGCCTAGCGTTCCTCTATGGGCCACTTTGCAAATGCTCGGACGCCTGTGCATGACAACCATGCCAATACCACCTGCGTTCCAGTCCTGGTACACGCTCCTCAGGACGACCGCCATACTTCTTCAACTATAGGCTTGCCACCCCCAGAGACAGCACTGCTCCCTGAGACTGAATCCCCGCCTGCCTTGCCCGAGAAAACATCGTATCACCCACCTAGGGGTACTAATGGAGGGGTAAAACATAGGAGGAAGCGGGCTCCCACCAAAGTGACCTGCCACAGGAAGACCAGAACAGTGAAGAGCCGGCCTGGCTGTGCTACATCTTCACAAATTAAGGGAGGTCCTACTCTGAATGACTCAATTGGCCTGGACACTGACACATCCTTGTCACCTCAGGATCAACAAGGACTCCTGACTCTGAAGCAGGTCCAGTCCATGGGGGAGGCTAAGGGGGATGATGATCTCATCTTAGAGAGACTGGGGTCCCTATTAAAGACAGCGCTTGAACCCTTACATGAGAGACTTGTCCGTATGGAATCTCAGCTTTCCCAGTTACAACAGGCTATGGTGGGGAACGGGGCAAAAAGAAAGAATAAAACGCAGCTGGTAGATACAGCCCAAACCTGTTCTGTGTCCGTGGAGGCCCCCAATCCTGTTCCCTCTTCTACTGCCGGCCCTCCCAGCACCATTTTTAACCCGACAGCCCTGGCTGTAGGAGCTGGTGCTGGGATTGGACCGGCAGTAAAACCAAGTGCGCACACTCTAGACCCTGTGGCGAAAGAACTAGAGATGAGTCGGTCTCTACCTAATCCAACACCTAAGGTTGTAGCAAGAATTGACCTAGCACCTGAAACTAGTCCGTATGTGGTGGTATTGACAGGTATCCCTGAAATCAGCAATCATGGCCAGGAATCATAATACATATCTTTAAGAAACAAAGTGACCCAATGGCTCAATCGGTCCCTTCCACACAATGTTAAAAGTGAAATTTTGATGGTACGCAGGATAGCTTGGGTGGGACGTAGTAGAAAAATCATCCCAGGCGACTGTGTTCTGGTTAACTTTAGGGACCCGCGCATAGTAGAACGTATTTGCAATTGGGCACATGATAGTCCAGACAAAAGGATTACACCTTACCCTCTGTCCTTCTTTTATCCCCGACCCGAAATCCAAGAATGCACTCCTGATTGGGCACTAGTGAGGCAAAGGCGGGGCCAAAGGGTGACCAGGGGCAGCCACAGAGACTTAATTACCCAAAACTACCCAGCGACCCACAATAGGTTTAGTTCCCTCGAAATGGTGGACATACTTCATGCGGCCAGGGAGCCGAGGGTGGGTATTTCTCTGACCATGGATCATACCAAGTCTACTGAAAGTGCAGAGGGCGTAGAAGGTGGTCCAGTTAGAGTGCCCCCAATTATCCAGACCCGGGCACCAAATACAGTAGCAGGGCCTTTGACACGAGAAAGTGTGCTACCACTGATTCAAGTCCCATCTGACTGTGGGGCACAAACTGCTGGCGAGATACAAGGAAGCGCCGCAGTTGTCAAAATAGCCTTGACATTGACATCACTTAAAATATTATCCTGGAACGTGGCGGGTATCACAAATAAGCTACATTGCATAGAGTGGGGTACCCTGGTAAACCAGATGGATTTATGTCTGTTCCAGGAAACTTGGGCCAGGGAGGAACACTCTAGAGTGGGTTTGCTACCTTTCATGTTCCTGCAAGGTGGGCAGGGAAAGGAAGACCATCTGGGGGGCTGTCTATATGGGTTGCTCTTCACCTGGGCTGTGTGGCGGAAAACGTGCCCACTGAGTCAGATGATGTGCAGTGCCTAATGCTAAAATGTCCCAAAGGGTACGGACTGGCGGTTGTGAATGTTTACTCGAGGCCAGTACGGCTGGGTCTTGAGTCTTCCACAATCGAGGACCTATTCCAATTCTTGAGCACATTTCCAGAGGATCTTAGGCTTTTGGTGGCAGGGGATGTGAACTGCCAATTTGAGCCATTTTTTGGGAGTAGCGAGGGCGCCCTTTTGGGGGAAGATGATTACTGCGCGATTCCCCAATGCCAATCGCCACGCCCTAAGGTGTGGTCCCCTTTGGCTACTCAGATTACAGCCCTGGTACTAAACAACTCCCTTAGGGCTTGTAATGGACGCTCTGCGTCTGATAGCCCGTCAGTGTGTACCTATAACAAAAAGGTGCAAGAGTCTCGAATCGACTACATCATGGTGGAAACCCAGATGTGGTCGAAGGTCATTGACTTTCGGGTAGTCGAGAGAGCTGATAGTGACCATAATGCCCTACGCCTGGAGTTGGTATATCCAGGGCAACAAGCTGCAGAGCCTGTTAACGCAGGAGAAGATGATGAGGGTACAGGTCTGACTCTATCCAGCAACAGGCGCAGGGTTAAGTGGGGTAAAATTGTAGGTTCGGAAGAGAACTTAGCTAAAGTTTATAATAAAGCCCTACCACGATTCCTGGAGGTGGAAATTTTAATCTCCCAAGATCCTCAGAGGGAATTTAAAGAAGATTTTAGCTTAATCCATTCAGAATTGATAAAAATCTGGCTGAAGTTTTCTACCCTCAGGCACCCACAAGAAGGCCCAGACAACCTGCTTCTTCCTGGTATAATTCAGCATGTAGGAAGGGAAAAGTACAATCTTGTTACAGCAATCAAGGCAGGACACAGTAAAACGGTGATCCGAGACTGTAGACTAAAGTATAAAGAGGTAAAGGGGCTTGCAAAAAAAGAATGGGATATGGAAAGGTGGTCGGACTTGAAGGTAGCCTTGGACACAAAAGATGCGCGCAGATTTTAGTCACTTGTTAATCATGGCTCTGGTGAACCAAAGTCTGCTATAGAACCGAATATCGCGGCATCTGCATGGGAGGCACACTTTAAAGTTCTATGTGGGGGGGAGGCCGTGTTGTTTAGTTTGCCCGACCTACAAGCCCCAGAAGACCAGCAGGAGCCCCTGGAGTTCACCCTGGGGGAGGTGATAAGCGCAATAGGCAAACTACCAGCGGGAAAGGCCCCGGGACTTGATAAATTACCTGGAGAACTTTTCAGGCATCAACCTGAAATCTGGGGCCCCTATCTCCTTGTGGTATTTAATGCTGTCTCGAGAGGCATGGAAGTTCCTACTACTTGGCTTGGTGCAGAGATAGTCCCGATCTTCAAGAAGGGGTCACCTCTGCTCCCAGCCAATTAGCTTGATAGACGTACAACAAAAAATATTTGCGAGACTGATTCTTGACCATTTGTTGACGTGGATGGAGGAACACGATGTACTGAGCCCCTTCCAGGCGGGATTTAGAAGGAATACGTCCACTATGGACCAAATCTTCCGACTGATCCTATTGTACTGGAAGACGGTAAAGGTAGAGGGTGGCAGCCTCTACATGGTCTTCGTGGACCTTCGGTCCGCGTTCGACCTAGTTCCCAGAGGGAAATTGTGGACCGTTCTCCATGAGCTGGGCCTCCCACACCAGATTCTAGCACTGCTCATGAGATTACATGAGGGGAATTTTGCCCAGGTCCGCTGTGGTAAAAACGGGATGCTGTCACCCAGGTTCCCCGTTGGCAGAGGGGTGAGACAGGGCTGTGACCCCTGTTCTGCCTCTATGTTAACGGGGTAATCTCACATCTGGACAGTGTGCCCTTGTATTGTTTCCCAACCATCTCTATAGTAAGGGAAATAGCATCTGTTTATTCACGGCAACAGGTAGACATAATGTTGCGATTTATATGTTCTTCATTCCTTTTCATAGATAGTGAAACAGTATTCATTCATTTTGGCAACAGATAGACATAAGTTTGCGATTTGCAGCTAATTTTGAGGGAATGCTGCACAAACTGTGTATTAGTATTTATATCGATATGGGCCCTGTAGGGCACATAGCTAAGCGGATATCACAATATTTAGATCTATTATCCAAGGAGTATCCGGTGTTCAAATGACTCTATTGGTTAAATTATAACCCCAGGTCGCTTGGATTGTGTAAAACTAACTTTGATATCATATGTGTTGTTGCAGAGCCAGGATCATATCGTTTCTGGTTACTGTCTATCCGGGGATTCAAAGTGAAAGTACCCTTAATTTTCCGTGAAATTTTACAAATAGTGAGTTTCGACGATTAATTACTATGAATGACATTGTCTAAATTACTGAACTTTTTAATGATCATCTGTAAGGACCTGGAATGACATCAATGTGCTACTCATTGGGCACCTTGACCTCGTGGCGTCCTTTTGTCCCGTTTTTTGTATTATCTCCATTTATCCTCCCCTACCTTCCCCTTCTTTTTATGTTCTGCCACATGAGTACTCCGCTATTTATATAATGATGCTTTATCAAGTATGCTATGGAAACAAGATGAGATACACATTAAGTAATTTGACAGCAAGAAGGTTTCTTTCTTCCTTTTTATTGTATAATGTATGATGAAATGTAATATATTGTTTAAAATGTAATTCTGTGTTTAGATTATTTTGAACCATTTTTGTAAAAGAAATCTTTTGTGTATATGTTTCAGATAAAACTGTGTGGCTCCTGAAGAAAGCGTTGTCCACGCCGAAACACGCGTTGAGTTTATTCGCCACTGTTCTTGGACACCAATTATATTAAGTTGTTTGGTTGTCCATTTTTTATAATTAATGTTTCTGTATAAAATGTATGGTTTTTAATTTTTGTGTGTCATCATATAGTACATATAGTACATGTTATGCAACAAACTATATGATTTTTAACCGTTTTTATTAAAATTATGTTTCCTTTTATGTAATTTTTCTTGGTTCCTTCTTTCGCTGTCATTTTATGTCACTTGGTTTCTAATGTTTAACTGCCTAGGAATTTTTATTCACACATTGTTATCCCTGTCCTAGGAGTTTGTTTAGGCTACTGCTCAGAGGTCCTTGTTTTATACAATCCTGTCTCTCTTTTTCTCCACTTCCCCTTTCGCCCCTGCTTCTGCCATACCCCATAAATCTATTTGCGGGTACAGGTTAAGGTGGTAGGCCATTAGGACCATCGTCGACTCCTGTGGTTCTGGTCTTGGCTTCTGACAGATAGTAGTGCCAGCCTTTTCCACCTGAGTCGAGATGGCTGAGGGTCTGGACTTTAAGACCCTGTCGGGAGTCTTAGAAGGTTTGCAAAATCAGTTGACTCAATCGGCAGTGGAAAATAGGAGTTTAAGAGAAAAAGTTAAGAGGTCCCAACAAGAAACCCAGCAAATTAGACAAACAATGTAGGAATTATTGGCATGTGCTTCCCCATTGCCATGATTGGAAACTAGAGGTAGCAACCCAGGTTATGCATTCAGTCGCACCCATAGTTCCCTTTGCCAATCCCAAGAGATTTAGTGGGGATCCTCATAAAGCTCAGATATTTATCACCGAATGCTCTTTGCACTTTCTATGCAGATCAGTAATTTTTTCAGAGGATCAGGCCAAAGTCGCATTCGTGCTGTCCTACATGAGCGGAGATGGAGCTGCTTGCTCTATGCCATTGATATCTCGCAATGACTCAGCTCTGTATGATTTTGAACTTTTCAAAAAAGAGTTTTTGAGAATTTTCGACGGAAGAACCGCAAATCAAGCCACGTACAATGAGTTGCTAGACCTCAAGCAAGGGTATTGTGACCTAGTGGCTTATATAGCTCAGTTTAACAAATTAATTGGTGAGACAGATTGGCCTGAATGTAAACGTTCAGCGATTTTCTATCGTGGTCTTAAAGACGAATTAAAAGACGCTTTAGCCCAAATACCGAAAAGACCACAAGAGATCTCAGAATTAATTGATTTAGTTCTTCAAATTGAACATCGTCTTTTTGAAAGAAAATCTGAAAAGAAGGATTATTGCCCTTTTGTACCCCGATTTGATCAAGTGAAATCCGAAGGTAGTAAACCGGAAACTACTTCTGGTGAGGATCCTATGCAAATTTGATCTGTCAGAGGCCCTCTTAAAAGGAGGAGTGAGAAAAGAGACGATAAACAAATTTGTGTATGTATTGTAGTGTCTGTGTCAGGATCGGGCCGGATTTGCGCCTACTGAGAGTTCTGGAACTACATCACCCAGGATGCTTGCAGGCGCATCGAGGATTTATGGGGAAAGAACGTGCACCGGGAGTTGCGCGTAATACTGTTCCAGTGGTGTTAGCTCCTCTCGGCTGAGAGGAGGACGTTGCCGAGGGACTCCCGGTTATTGGAGGTCCTTTTCTCTGTTCCTGTAATTGTGCCCGTGAGTACCTAAAGTTGTTGGGTGCTCGCTTCTAAAGAAGTTTGGAGCGGAATACGGCGGGAGCCTTACTCCCGCATATTGCAGTATCCTGAAATATTGCTGTTTGGAGGCTTCATTCGGCAAGCGGAGCACAGCGGGGGTCACAACCGCGTGTTGCCGTGCAGCCTGCTTTTGATTTGAACTACGGTTACGGAGTATAGCGGTGACCGTTCAACAGCATACTGCCGGGAGCCGTCATAGACATTGTTTATTCAGTTTTGTCCTATCCTGTTCACGGATTACAGCGGTATCCATACCGCGTAATACCGGGTGCAGTTGGTTGAGTATCTTACCTTGTGGCGATAGGGTCACCACGGAGTTCTGCAGTGGTCGCAACTGTGTACTGCCGGGTGATCATTAATGTGCTTCCTTTAGAAACCAAATCATTGTTTATCCCTTGGAATACAGCGGCGGTCGCAACCGCGTGTTCCTGGGGTTGTGGCTGGATATATGATCTCATGATGTTAACCGCATGCGTGCGGGCGGAATTCCGCTCGTACGCTGAGATTTTTTAAATCGCACTTTACGTGACGAGCTGGGCTCGTCATGAGCGTGCGAGGAGGCTACGCCATGACGAGCCCAGCTCGTCATCAGCGTCGAAGGGGTTAATGGTGTACTTTACAGCACTGTACATTCCTGATAACACAGGTTGCTTCTGGAAGACTGTGTTACTTATTCATTAGGGGGATTGCTCGCCTGATCACTGATTCTGTGATGGAAACCTTTCTATGGTCATTATGTTTTCCTTATAGGCCTGTAGCTGTACTGCTGTGGGTAGGTGAAGACACTACTGCTCACACGTATGTGTATCTCTGATCTCAGTGGAGTGAATGCATGAGGAATTAAGGTTGTTGATGCTTTCATTACAGATCATATACTTTGGGTGTACTAAATCCTTTAGTCTTGGCCTTTAGCGGTGATATGCTCAGATACATGTATGCTTCTATTTAGTGAGAGATATATGAGAGTAGATTGTAGGATTGTGCTAACCTGTTACTTTTGTCGTTTTAGGTCCTTTTTTCCATGCTGTCCCTTCCCTTTCGCTTGATAATTCAAAGGCCCTGTTGGTAACTTATTATCAGGGTCTTGGTAATATCAGGAGGTGGAACATATATTCTTCTGCGACTGGATCCTGCGGAGCTGGGCCTGACACTCAGGTCATTTTGTGAAAGATTGCCCCAAAAAAACAAAAACCAGCTTGGGTTTAAAAGACCGATCCTATCAGTAGAGGGAGTTGCCCTGTTGGGAAAAGTGAGTCAGCTCCAGAATCGCAACAATTAGTCAACACTTTACAATCAGCCGCTCCGCATCTGATAATATCATTTACTGCAAGGTTTGGATCCAAAGAAGTCAAGGGGGTTTCAGTCATGATTGACTCAGGAGTCACGGGAAGCTTCTGCGACTTGAAATACGCTACGAGATTGGAATTCATGCCATCATTAAGAAACAATTTGAAGTAGTGAAGGCAGTAGATGGCACGAATCTCACTTCAGGACCAATCACTGAAGAGACCGAGACAGTGGAGTTGGTTGGATTGCAGGGTCATCGCGAGTTTTTAAGATTCAAGATGCCCCTCAGTTTCAGTTAATTTTAGGGTCGCCGTGGTTGACTGAACACAACCCAGAGATAGATTGGGAAAGAAGAACTGTAGAGATGACTTCTGAACATTGTAAAAAAACAGCTTTTCAAATCTGCGGTCAATAACCGAAGGATCACCAGTCACAGAATTAGCTTAGCTTACCAATCGGTTATGTGTCATGGAGTTTAAATAGATTCCCAAAAGAATGTCAAGATCTGGCCAGTGTTCTTGATTAAAAAAATGCTGTAAAGCTTCCCCCACATCGTGAATACGACTGCAAAATTTAGCTGCAGCCAGGGACCACTTTGCCCTGCAGTCGCATATATACCCTTACGGAAGCTGAAAATGCTTATCTAAAAGATTGGGTTTATAAGAACTTCTCAGTCTACCATGTCATCACCACTATTATTTTAGACCCAGGAAGGATGGAACTCTTCGCCCTTGTATCGACTATAGAGCATTAAACCTAGTAACCATTACGAACAGGTATCCCCTACCTTAGATATCGCAACTTCTGGATCAAGTCAAAGGAACAAACGTGTTTACCAAGCTTGACTTAAAGGGGGCTATCATTTAGTGAGAGTTGCCGAAGGCGATGAATGGAAAACGGCCTTCTGAACAAAATATGGTCTCTACGAATACCAAGTGATGCCGTATGGGCTAAGCAATGCACCAGCTGCTTTTCAGCACTTAGTAAATTACGTTCTTCGAGAATTTCTGGATAGAGTGGCGGTTGTCTTCATTGACGACATACTGATTTATTCCGATTGCATGAGAACCATGTGGGACATGTGAGAGCCATTTTACAAAGGTGATTGGAGAATCAGCTATTTGTCAAATTAGAAAAGTGCTCTTTCCATGCAGATCAAGTGGAATTCTTAGGATTCATTTTATCCGCTGATGGTGTGGCTATGGATCCATCAACGGTGCAGGTCATACAGGATTTGTCCTCACCAAGAAATGGAAAAGAGATTCAAAGTTTTATTGCCATTGCCAATTTCTACCGGAGATTTATTCCTAATTTCTCTACTAAGGTCTCCCCCATCACTCAGCTTTTAAAGAAAGGGAAGAAATTTGATTAGTCAGAGGATGCAGAAAATGCAATTCAGCTTCTTAAGAGAGCCTTTATCACCGCCCCAGTATTGATGCACCCAGACCCTGAAAAGGCTTTCTTTGTAGAAACTGATGCTTTGGAGTTTGCCACTGGAGGGATTCTGTCTCAGAGAAACAAACAAACAGGACAACTTCACCTGGTGGCCTATCGTTCCAGGAAGTTGTCCGAACCAGAGATCAACTATTCTATAGCAGATAAAGAACCGTTGGCAGTGACGGAAGCCTTTCAGTATTGGCAGCACTATTTGTTGGTAGCCAAACATTGTGTGACGGTGATCACCGATCAACGTAATCTACAGTTCTTGAAATTGGCCAAAACCACTAACTCCCCGACAATTAATGTGGTCGTTATATTTCTCTGAATTTGATTTCGTGATCACGTACAAGCCAGGAGTGAAAAATGGGAAAGCTGATGCGCTATAAAGAATGAACATATCAGAAGATGTGAGAGTACCTACGAAAGAGCCAATCATCACCTTGAATAAGATCATTGGAGTCATTCACTTAGAAGAATTCACGAAAGAAATTCAAGAAATGTGTCCAGTTGAAGAATTAGAGAATTGGGTTGGAGAAGATGCAAGAAAAGATATTAAGGATGGTCGTCCATATTTTGATGTATCTTCCCACTAAGAATCTGCAAGAAAAAGCTCTAAAAAACTGTCATGATGATCGAATGGCGGGTCACAAGGGCATAAAAACGACCTTGAATCTGGTAAAAAGACATTTTTGGTGGCCAGATATGGCAGCTCAGGTTGGACAGTATGTATCGACTTGTGAGTTATGCATAAAAGGTAAAGCAAGCAGATAGGCACCACAAGGGTTATTACAACCACTACCCACTGTGCCTTATCCTTGGCACACTGTGTCTTTGGATCTAATTGTGGACCACCCACCAAGTCAAGGTTACACAACCATACTAGTCCTTGTTGATTCATTTTCCAAAATGAGTCATTCCATTACATTAAATACCATTCTCACAGCATCACAATTAGTTCAATTGTTTAATCAACATGTAGTAAGAGCACATGTGATTCCTCAAATACTCATTTCATTCAGAGGGACTCAGTTTGTGTCAAAATGTTTGAGAACATTCATGCATAGCTTAGGAATTGACACACGGTATTCTACCAGTTTCCGTCCATAGACTGACGGACAGACAGAGAGAGTCAACCAAGAATTGGAACAGTACTCGAGACTTTATATGTTGGAGCAGGAGGGAAACTGGTCAGATTTATTATGGACCACAGAGTTTGCATATAATAATGCAGATAATGCAGTACATGACTCCACTGGTTATACGCCATTTTACATGAACTCTGGAAGACACCCAGATTTAGTAATTAAAAAAAAAGATGAATCAGTACCTGCTGTAAAAGACTTGATGTCAGATTTAAAGGACTCTTATAAAAAGGCTCTGGAGAATTTACGGAAGGCTAAGGAATCTTACAAAAGACAGGCAGATAAAAAGAGGAGAGTGGGGACCAAAATTTGAGGTAGGAAATCTGGTTTGGCTGTCCACTAAACATCTGAGTTTAAAAGAAAATAGAACATTTCAGCCTAGGTTTATAGGTCCTTTTAAAGTACTGAAAATAATCAATCCAGTAGTGGTTAAATTACAAACCTCTAAGCAGTTAAAAATGTGTCCAGGTTTTCACATTTTACTTTTAAAAAGAAATACTTTCAATGCAAGAGTCAAAGAAACTCCAATACCAACTAGAGTAGAGTCAGGAGAAGAGTACTAGGTCAGTAAAATTCTAGATTCTAACATTTCCAGAAACAAATTGTACTATTTAGTGGAATGAAAGGGTTTTGGACTGGAGGAAAGATCCTGGGAGCCTACTTCCAATATACATGCTCCAAGATTAATTAAGAATTTCCATAAAACCCACCCACTGAAACCTAAATTGGGAGGACCCCGTTTGGAGGGAGGTACTGTCAAGACCATCTTAGCGAGTATTAGTCCAAGTCAGGTTTTGAGGAGAAGGAGTTGCCGTTTAAGATTTGTAAGGAAATGCCAGCATTGGAGAAGAAAACAGTCCGCTTCAAAACGTCTGTTAAGGCAATGTATAAAACATTGAAGGATTCAAACATGGCAGAAGCTGGAGCCATTGGAACATTGTCAAATCTAGGTCAGCGGTTAAGTGTTCTGAAGCTCGCAACATGCTGAGAGATTAATGCGCATGTTCCGAGAAAGTACTGCGCACTTCAACTGAGGCCGTGAGCATACTTAGTGTCTCCTCACCGCAGCATTTTCCTGTGAAGAAAATCTTTTATTTTTCTTGAGATACGATTAGCGTCTTTAGTTTAGAGAAGCTAATGATATTATTTCTGACAGAAACTGAAGAAACTCGCATGCGCAACGAGGGAAAAGTCGCCACTTAATTCAACTGAATTATTGAAAGTCGCACTGAATAACTCAACGCAAGGTGTACCTTCATAACACTTCTTATGGTACTGAAGAAGTTTGAACCCCTGGTCTAGTGGTAAGTCTGATCGCAGTAACCTTCATGGATAAAACGTACAATATTATCTTTTCAGTTGAGCAGGATTTTTCTCAGTGAAATACATCTACAAGAAGTTGGTTGTAAATATTAAATAGAGACTAGAAATTGTTGTGGAAAATGCAGCGTACAAGGAAGATAAATTGTTAACCAGCTCTAGAAGAAGGCAAATGTTAACGAAACAACGCAATACATAAATGAGGAGTAACAACTAGATAATTAGGGTAAATGCCAATATAGAAATATTAATAGAATACCACTGACAGGGAGAATTGTTTACTTATAGTTATCTTGTTACCTTATGCAGATGCTGTTATAGCTGACATCTAATTAATACACGAGTAGAGAGGAGCCATACCCTTAGGTCAAAGGGGTAAATATTGAGAACATTTCTAAAATTAGGTAAAAGCCTTAGAGTAGTATTGCATGATTACAAATCTTGTCTCCCCTACAGGTACAGTTCTAGAAGCTACGCCAACCACTTTGAACCAGTGACTTGTGAGGACTTCAGTTCTCCATTGCAAGGCTGTCTCTCTTTTTCTCCCACTTCCCCTTTCCCCCCTGCTTTTGCCGTTCCCCGTAAATCTATTTGCGGGTGCCGGTTAAGGTGGTAGAGCATTGGTACCATTGTCGACTCCTGTGGTTCTGGTCTTGGCTTCTGACAGCGGCAGAATCATTCCTAGACAAGGGAGGAGCAGATGTATATGAACATAACATCATGTTACTGAAAATGATGGAACTGATCTTGACAAAAAATATCTTTTTGCACAATGTACAATGTCTGTGGAAGTGCCATGGGTACCAGGTTTGCTCCCTCTTATGCATGCCTCTTTATGGGGTGGTATGAGTGGGTGCATGCCTTTGGTCGCAGGGTCCCCCCATGGACACAATATATTGTGTTCTGGGGAGGTATATCGATGACATTATCTGCCTGTGGTCAGGATCCAGAGAATGCCTCCAGGATTATTTCAGGTATCTTAATGATAACCCATATAATATGACACTAACCATGAGCTGCCATAATGAGATCAATTTTTAGATCTCCACTTTTATGTAAAGGACTGCATTGTCCAGAGCACACTGTATCGAAAAGATGCAGTATGCAACGGTTTGCTACATGTCACCACTGCTCATGGAATGTCAGTGATAAAAAACATTCCTTACGGAGAGATGGTGAGGGTAAGGCGAAACTGTTCAGAAGCAACATCTTTCAGAACTAATATTACCGATACACGTTCCCAGTTCCTAAATAGGGGCTATTAGAAGCAGGATGTTAATGCAGCTGAATCACGAGTACAGCAACTTAATAGAGATGCCACATTAGAAGCAGGTGCTAAAAGAATGAATGCATTTGATAAGAAATAGGTTTGTCACTAAATACACCACATACAGTGATAGAATCTTTAGGATTGTAAAGAAAAAGTGGCATATTCTATTGGAAGTACCTAATTTTAAAAAAGCATTAATCCAGAACCCCTCTGTCTCCTACAGGAAAGGGAAAAAACTGAAAGACAGATTATGTGCAAGCTATGTGACAACATCTAGATCCTAAAATACATGGCTACCAAAGAAGCCATGTGCTTTCTTTACACGTGGTTCTTGTTATATATTTATTTTTGGAAAAAACAAGTCTAAGAAATTTGTATTTAACAACCAGAAACAGTATGTAATCCATGAATTTAGAAATTGTAATACCACCTTTGTGATTTATATGCTTGGCTGTGCCTGCGGGAAGATATACGTGGGGAGCAAAACAAAATTAGAATTCAGGCGCACCGCAGGGCCATAGTGGGGGGCGATATGAGGTACCCTATGGCAGAACACTACAAACAAGTTCATACCACTGACCCCACTTTGTGGTTTCACAGAATTGAACATGTGTTGGCCAACAGAAGGGGTAGTGATAGAGAGCTCAACTTGAGGCAGAAGGAAGCCAAGTAAATTTGTAGACTGCAGGCTATAAAATGTGCCGTAACACCGATAATGGATTCCATTCGTTTTTTACGGTATAGGCTGAAGTATTTGTTCAACGCATGTATTGTACAGATGGCTTGTGTACAAATACTACCAATATAGTATAGTAGTGTGATGGATGAAGAGTTGTAAGAAACAGATGTGCAGCTTGTGGTTTTTTAGTTCGCTGGCAGCTTTGAACAGCTCTGTAGGGCCATATGATTTCTTATGATTGTAGTCTCCTTAGCTGGTTACTGCAGAGGTCAGGAGCACACAATTTGTAGAAGGAAGCCGGGACTAATATCAGGCTCTTTGGTTTCATATTGTGCATCGTAGACACTGAATGGAAATCTCTTCTTCCCAAGTAGATGAAGCTGAGCTTGAAGGGACTCTGGGAATAATGTGCAAGTGGCTCAGCCTTTAGTAGGACACGATGATTTCCATGGATCAGGATCAGGAGTAGCTCTCACTACTGAAAAGGTTGGAGAGTCCTGGTATATGCCGTTCAAGTTAGTGTTATGACTATTTATTTTTCTTTTGTTTCTGTCTTCAACAATTGTTTTGATCACTGTATTCCATCTCTAAATCCCTGGGATACAAGCCACAATTATCTGGTGTTCTAATTGATGTTATTATTTATTCTTCTTTGCAAATGGTTTTCATTGACTGTTTTGACCATCTTTTTATTCCATCTTAAAGTCTTATCTGTACTCTTGGATACTAACTTTAGTCACTTATCATGCACATTTATGAATGCGGTGGTGATGAGGTGGTGGGGATCTCCTTTCTAGCTGCAGCTCTTTTGATTAGTTTTAATCCTTCAATAATATGTAATTAATCAACACAGAGTACTGTGCACTCATGAGGCTACTTTGTTATTTATGGGCCTAGGACATGTCATTCAGTCTTTTTATTATCTGTAACTCGCTGCTGCATGTTACTGTACAAAATATAGGCAAATACTGTATCAAACCTTTCTTTTTCGAGTACCTGGCAATTATGAGCGGTTTCTTGCATTTCTGCCCAAGATATGGTTGCCAGTCTTTTAAAACCATCTAAATATGGCCACCGGAACTCACCGTTCGTACTTGAGTTTGGGGAGTCTTTCTGTTTCACTAACATTTTTCACTTTCATTAATGGCCGCTATTGTTTCACCTTTTAAACTTGGTTACCACATCTGTCATACACAGCTTCTAAGCCAGCGATCACCTTAATATGGCCACCATACATGGATGTATCAAGCTTAGGAAAGGCATCCGGATTGTCGGCCATATGTACCAGTCTTTTTCAACCATTTATAAATGGTCGCCTTTATTTACCGTCAGAATTTGAGCTTGGTAAGCTCCATTTTTGTTATTAGTCATCTTCATTATCATTAAATTGCCGCCGTTTGTTTGCTCCATCTAAACTTTAATAAACAGTTCAGTCATTGTCATTGACTTCTACAATATGGCCGCCATAATTAGTCATCTTCATTATCATTAAATGGCACACCTTTTGTTTGCTCTATCTAAACGTTAATAAATAATTCAGTTAATGTGATTGACCTCTACAATATGGCCGCCATAACCTGTTGTAATTTGCATAGAAATGGCACTTTGAACGTCGGCGATCATAAGACGTAAGAAGTGGGGAACGGCTCCTGTATGCAAGTGCTAGTCTTTTGGGTAATTGTTCAAGCGTATAACTATGACGCGCTTAGAGGGCTGCTTTTGTGGCATTCCGGATAGAAGGCAAGACCTCTTATTATAGTATGTATAACTCCTGGGTTTTTATTTTAGGCAGGAGCGTCCGGGGGCGTGCTACATTGATGGATCGGGTGGTGACTTAAGTTGGATGTTTCTCATTTTAACTGGTTTCTTTGACTGAATTATAATTTAATTAATATTTTTTGTGAAGTTGCAGGCACCAGAATTATGGCATCTGATTATTTTTATTCTACTTTATTTAGTTGTCCAGATAGCTGACTGTAGGGTTAAGTCCTCTTCTGTTCAAGTGCGATGGGAACCATTCAAGTATATTGAATCCTGTATGAGGCTAATAGTCCCTCACCCCCTCTTACTGTATCCTGTTTGTTTAGGCGGTCTTACTGCACTTATTTGGAGTTTAATTTCTCCATAAAGAATTGCTGCTACTTGTGGAACTACGATGAATTGCATCACGTTATAAAAGGTGAGGTGCCTGTGTTTAGGAACACCGATGCTCTATTAAGGTAGCACCTGACTGTATGAGGCTAATAGTCCTCCACCCTCTCTTATTGTATCTATTCTGTGTGTTTAGGTGGTCTTATTGCACCTATTTGGAGTCTAATTTCTCCATAAGAACTGCTGTTAACTTGTGGAAGTACTAGAATCTGAATTGCATCAAGTTATTAAAGATGAGGTGCTGGTATTTTGGGACTCCAATGTCGTAAATTTTGGATAGTGGGACATGTGTCTCTACTAAGCGAATACTTTCATCACTCATGCGGGGTTATTATAAATTCGATTTTTATATCTCTCTCAGGGATATTTTGCCTTTACATGCCGTCTCTGGAAAGCTCATTCGCATCCTGATAAAATAGATGAGACCTACGTACTATCGGAAATCCTATTGTTATTATTGGGTTGCTTCTTGTCACGTAATCTTTGAAATAGTTGCTTAATTATTTTGTTATCAACTTTTTTCATTTAGTCTGTTTACTGACAATTTTTGGGACGTTATTTCCACTCCAAGAATCACCATTTATTATCGCCATATTGAAAACGCATTATTATTACTATCAATACTAGGTGAGGGCATGTTATCTTGGGTTATTATTGACATAGGGTATCTGTGATCTCTTTCTTACTTGCCTTTTCTATGCTTTTCCTCAGAAATAAGTGTTGGTTTATAGCCCATCTAAGTCGTCTATCCTCCCAGTGCACTCTTTCCTGATCTCAAGTTTTTAAATTGTAATTTGTTAGATATAGACTTAAATTGATCTTAGTTTAGAGGAATACTGTTTTTCTTATTAAAACTGTGATTTATGTTTTTAATTGTGCATTATGTATGTGAATGTATGCAATATGTTAGTCCTGTGCTTGTGACTTTTTCGTTAATGAATTTTTCTTTTTATTAGTGTCCAAATTGCGGTTATTTTTATAAATAAATGTATGTATAAATCAAAAAACATGAGTCATGTCCGTCATTTTTAGTGTCTTATACATGTTTTATGTTATTTGTTACAGCACTGATGAAGTTCCAAAAAAGTTTGGTTTTGGGCACCGAAACGCGTTGGCTGTTTTTATGAAGTATTGTTGATTTTTAAATAAAAGACGAAAATTAAAGAAAATATAATTGGACTTCCTGTATTGTGTTCAGTAGACTTCCGAAAATCACATTGGTTATATGTTGCTTTAGGCTCAGTAAACTTTGGCAATCAACTAACCAAGAAACCCTGGCAAGATTTTGCTTCCTATATTACAAAATCACATTATCTATTTATAACAGATCTTAGAATAGTTAAAGCACATTGCACGAGGCTGATGGCAGCAACAATAGCCCCTTTATTGAACATTCTTTAAATGTTATTTAGAAAGCAGCAACATAAAAGTAAACGCCTGCTGTCGCTAAGCATTACTGCATTGATGTGGACACCAACAAGGAAGCAGCTGTTGGAAAGGCAGAGCGAAGAAAATGTTTTGCTAGAGGTAAGCGTCTTGTCCGCCAGGTGCTTTGTTAGACTGCTGAAATCCAAGCATGTGAATGTATGAAAGGTTCAGTGCTGGCAAAGGACAACGTTTTATGTGTGACTCTGGATCTCTTCCAGGGAATTCTCATCAATAGTCATGAGCACCCATGGGGACCCAAGAGCACTTAAAAATATTTTATATTTATATTTAATAAACATGATTATGATCTGGTGACCGAAACGCTTAGGTGAGGCGCACGTTCCGTGCTACAGCATGAATTAATCAAGATTGGAACTTACAGTCAAGTGAGTCCTGATTCCCTTCAAGGGCATTGGAAGATTGTGATATATATATATATATATATATATATATATATGGTGTATGTCGTCCTCAGCTTGACTCAGCTCAGCATGTGCTGCCAAAGGATGATGCGAGACCCAATTCTTGGTGTTTAAATATTTATTGTGAACCCAAACACCAGTTTGCCACGACGCGTTTCGGCCAAAGCCTTGATCACATGACGCAGTCATGGGGGCTGGCGACCCATTTAAAGTGAAAGGTGCATGACGCGCAAATAGACATAAAGGAAATACGTTTCCAACATATTACTGCATAAATGCCTGTAAATTGTAAGCTTGCACTAAAACTTTAGAAGAAAGGGGGCAATTGCCATATCAAAATCTCCGTATAAATACAATGGATTCGCAACAATCATAAGATCCATAGGTTATGTGATAAAACCATACAATACATGAGAGGTTACAGGTGTGCATACCATATTATGAGTAAAAACCACAGTTCATAAATAGCTAAAATACTAATAAAACCTAGTGATTTCTCAGCTGAATCTAAAACCTGGTAAAATCAGTTCATGCTTGAAATATCAACCGTATACTTAAAAGTAACAATAAAATATGTAAACATAATACACATTTAAACCTCTCAGAGAGAAGACCTAAGTTGTCAATTGATATTGCCCAAATGGGCTCAGGACCAAATGGTTGTGCAAATTAAGCTAGTGCAATTAATACAAACTAGTTGAATGTGCAAATTGCGCGATACAATGTGGTATAAAAGTGCTACCAGTGTATAAAATAAAATGAATCTAATAAAATCGTAAGTAAACCAATTATTTAATATATGTTGAATCATTGTGTGGAGGTCAAAGGGAACGTGCTATGCAATTGTTAAGATATTAAATAACCATATGTGCATAATGTATGTTGAAAATGCATCAATATTGTAAAGATCCTCAATATGCCTTTTGCAAAAATGCCAAATCATAGATGTGTGTGGCAATCCTCACTGTTATTTAAACCATTTGGAGTTTTGGTATCCAACATGATAATGTACCTTGTTTCTAGTCTCCGTAACATCATCTCTCTGTCACCCCCTCTCCTCTGCGGGGGGACACAGTCAATGATGTAGTAAATTAAGCCTATAGGATTTTTATCGTGTTCGATTTCAAAGTGTCTGGCAACAGGGTAAGTTGGATCAGCATTATTAATTGCTCTCAAGTGCTGCAGGATTCTTTTATGTACTTGAGGACGTGTGCTGCCAACATATTTGAGCCCGCACGGGCATTCTAAAACATAAACAACAAATTCCGATTTGCAGTTTAGTTTTTCCCTGATCTTTATTGGGACTGGAGATAGTGGTGTCTTAAATTCTGTTTTGCTTATCCCATTTTTGCAAGCTTTGCACGTTGCACATTTCAAAAATCCTTTGCTGCCCCCTAACCACGAGCCCGCGGCTAGCTCAGGGCTACTGGAGACTAAACTGTTTTGCATGCTTTTTGCTCTTTTGAAGTTAATATTAGGTGACAGTGACATAAGATTGCCTACAATAGGATCACTTTTGATCAGGAACCAATTGTTCTTCACAATTTTACGTATGGACTTGTGTTGGTTATTATAGGTGACTATGAGACGGGTGTCACTTTCTGCGCTGACTGTTGGGACCCTATTTCTCACATCCAGGCTGCACAACATTGTGTGCCTATCATGTTTGTTGGCTCTTTCTATAGCACTGTTGTAGGAGAGTAGGGTCTGCAATCCTATGATCACCCAGATTTTTGCTTTTTGCTGCACTGGTTTACGACTTTCCCTGGCTGTGGGCCTGCCAATCAGACCCACAGCCTAGCTGTTCTCTCTATCCAAATTGTACCCAAGTACTGAATTGGCACTGGGCCCTCTCCAAGTCCCTGTACCCAGGGCTGAGGTGTACCCAGAAGTCTCCCAGGGGCTGAAGCATGTATTATGCCACCCCTGGGCTGACTAACTAAACTGACACAACTGGCTGCACGACAGCTGGGGCAAGGTGGTGTACTCACCCTTTGCTTTAGATATAGTATACCTATATCTAACCCTAAAATGGACACACAGATCTCCTATCAGTCACTCCTATGGCAGGCCTTAACAATCCTGAAGGCAGAGTGCTTGGAATCGTGTGAGATGGTGCTCTGGCATGAGCTGAGCCTGTCTGCGGCTTTCGGGATCCATCCCTTAGCCGTTTCCATGATATCGCATACCATATACTCTTAAGTGCATTATAATCCTCGCGGTTATATGCCAACTCTGGTATCGCTTTATCAAAACATGTCGAGTAAGGTGTCATACGAATTGGAATACTAACCCCTCGCCAATTCTGGCGACGGGGTTAGCATTCCACCCTTCTAGAGGGACACGACATGTATGTAACCCCTAACCCCGGTTAAAGTCAAACAGAGCCTCAGCTCCACAAAATGGATGCTGCCACCGAGACACAAGTCTGCCCTCCTGCTGCTGGGAGTCCTCCCAGAGCAGGAGATAAGGACAAAGGGTTTCCTGCCAGGGGCGGTGCCAGCACCGTCCCAGACAGGGTTTTGTGTATTGTAGGTAGGCAGGGCTTTAGAGGAAGGTGACTGCACGTGGCACCCCGGTGCTCACTGTGCATAGGCTGGCTGGAACCAGTTCCAGGGTCACTCCAGACCCTGTGCTGGGGAAAAGCCCGCCAAGGAAGTGGGTGTAACCACCCCCCTCCTAGTCCCACCCATAGGGCAGGACTTAGTCGCGTGCCAGCCCCTTTTTACAGGATAAAGGTAGGAACTGGCCCCCTTTCCAAATCAGATCATCTTTGAATCCTGAAACTACTTTCCACGAAAGGAACTCAAGACTTCTTCCTAAGATTTCTCCCTTGTGACTAAGGAGTAGTCACCCTGCATCCGCAGGCACCATCTTAAGAACACTGCGGTCTGCTGCAAGTCTCTCCTCCGGATCAAGACTGCCCAGCTCGACGAGAACCGGCTTCCCTGGCACCTCTGACCTCTACCTGCATCATCAGTCACGCTGAGATTCGTGGGTGTGACGAGACCTCGAGGGACCGGCCATCTTCAAGACTGCACGACTTCTTTCCAGCAAGCCCGCCGAGTAATTTCCTGGTGAGTGCTTTGGGGTCCGAGAAGCCCCGACCCTGAGCAGCTCCAGCACCGAAGTGCAGCCTCCCAGCATCTTCACGATCTGCGTGGGGCCCTTCTGCTTTTTGCTGCTCACCGCGTTGTTTGGCTACTAGCCCGCTGGCTTGTGGCCTTCTGAACGACGCCCGACGACATTTCTGCTGCTGGTCTGGTTGCTCCAGGCTGGCCCTTGCTCCCTTCCAAAAGAGGAGCCCCCCCGGACCCTCCTGGTCCACTCAAGACGCCATTTTGAGTCCACCGCGTGGGCTTGAATTAGCCAAGGCTTGTTGCCCAATCCGGGGTAACTTCGACGCCGACAGCTTCATCCATCGTGGGACAGCTCGCCTCTCCATCCTGGTCGCCGACAACGCCTCCTGGTCCGTGAGATCTGCAGAGCCAGCGTCGCCCACTCACCTAGTCGAGGTGACTTCGCCGGTGCCATCCTGGTGCCCACTTAATCACTGGCTAGTGATTCAAGAACTTGGTCCCCTCTGCTTTCAGGTTTTCTTCTTCCTTGATCCAGGCTTGGATCCAACGAACTTTCCTTCACTGGTCGCCTGCCAGCAACTTCCTTCTTCCAGGCTCCTGGTCCGGCAACGAGATCCCCGACGTCTTTTCAGACCTATGCAGCTGCAGCCCCTGGGCTAGGTAACTTCGGCACTTCGGTGTCCCAGCATAGCCTCACTATCCTAGGGTCAGGATCCACTGTCGTTTTCTTCCTACCAGGTCGGGTTCGCCCGTGAACACTAACTTTGCCTTTACTAGCTTCCATAGACTTTGTCCCGCATCCCGCGTGAGAGTACACACTCTGCACCCGAGTCCCCTAGGTCTCCTAGAAGTAATCTAACGATTCCCTAGTTAAGTCCTAGCGATTCCAAAGCCTATTAGTACTGTACTTACCTGCTAGTAATTTCGCATTCCACTTTTTAAGTATATGGTTTTTCGTGCCCCTCGGGCATTTGTGTATAACGTGCTAACTCAAGTATTTTCGTAAGAGTTTTGTTGTGTGCCTAGCACCCTGTCCTCATAAAGAGTACAGGGTTGTTGTGATTCTAATAAATACACTGTTTATTTTCATAACACTTGTGTGGTGTCCTTTCACTGGGTGTTCAAGGGGTAATGTGATGGTAAAACAGCTGGCTTAACACGCCCTCTAGAGTCTTAGCCTTAGACTGCTCGTATCCATGCTACTAGGATAGCTGGTCTATAAGGTTGACTTACAACCAATCATCAATAAGGGTTGTTTGGACTGATATATAGTGATCACTAGAATAGTGAACACTGCACATCAGGCCAACTTCTCACAACTGTTGATTACTGATTCCTGGTAGCCCCTTGTCAGGAATCTGATCTTACACTCTTGCTGGGCCTGAAGGCAATCTGACTCGTTGCTGCATATTCTTTTGATTCGGAGCATCTCCCCATAAGGGATGCTCTTTATCAAATGCCCTGGGTGATGGCTATCTGCGTGCAACACTGTGTTGCCCGCAGTGGGTTTGCGATGGAGTCTAGTGTGTAACTGGTTGTTGGCAATATAGATCTCAACATCCAAAAATACAATAGAACTTACACTGACAGAGCTGGTGAATTCAAGGTTAAGGTTATTGTCATTCAGTTGGTTAATGAACAGATTCACTTCCTCAACAGTACCATCCCAAATGAGGAAGAGATCGTCAATGAATCTCCACCAACATTTGACTTTCGTGTCCATGACCTCTGCATAAAGGCCCATGAGGACCTGCTCCTCCCAGTAGCCCATGTGCAGACAGGCATAACTGGGAGAAAAGCAGGCCCCCATCGCCACCCCTCTTGTCTGCAAGAACAATTGGTTAGCAAACAAAAATACATTATGATCTAGGCAGATTTTGATCATGTCGGTAATCATGTTGGAATGTTCCGTGAATTCAACTGGTCTTTTTCTCAAGTAGTGTTCAATTGCCTTAATTCCATCCCTGTGGTGGATACTTGTATACAGGGAGGTGACGTCTAAAGAGACCCAAAGAAAGCTTGGTTGCCACTCAAAATCCACAAGTTTTTTAAGTAGATCACCTGTATCAAGAATGAACGAGGGTAAACTCCTCACATGCTCTTGTAAGAAAAAGTCAATGTACTTGCTGACATTTTCAAGAAGACTGTTCTTAGCCGATATTATCGGTCTTCCAGGTGGGTCCAGGTAGTTTTTGTGTGTCTTCGGAATAAAATAAATCACTGGTGTCGCAGGATAATCATTTTTAAGAAATTTAAATTCGTCCATAGTCAATAGACCCTTGCTCCTCCAGGCCATTAGACTCAAATCAATTTCATTTCTAGCTGCTAACATTTCCTGGGTATTGGTTTTTCTGTAACAGTCTCTGTCATTAAGTTGTTTGAGTGCCTCGCTCATATACATTTTCCTTGGCCAGAGCACGACATTGCCGCCTTTGTCTGACTGTCTTGTTATTATCTGCTTGTTGTCTTTCAATTTCTTTATTAGTTTGTGGTATTGTAAGTCTCGATAATTTCTTTTTTTGTTTGCATTTGCATTTTTTATTTGTAATTCTTTCAGTTCACTCGATCCTCTGTCGTGAAACAGGTCCAGATTGTCTTTAAGGAGAAGTGGGCAAAACTTCGACTTACGTTTAAAAGGTGTTTTGTTTAAAATCTGCGAAGGTTCCCCACCGGGTGTATTTTCCACAACGGTGGGCTCTTCCTCACCCTCTGTCAATAACTCCTCCAATTCTTGTGTTAGTGCCAAACCCCTTTGAGGTTGTTCAGGTTCACTGATTTCCACAGGTACAAATCGGGGGATCCCGGAATTCGCGCGGCTACTACTGATGGTTCTACGTGTGCTGTAAAAAAAATTCAGTTTCAGCTTGCGCACGTATTTGAATAAATCGATTCGCGTGTTGGCATAATCAAAGTCTCGTCTAGGACAGTAAGAGAGACCAAGCGATAAGATGTTTGTTTCACTTTCAGTTAGCTCCACATCCGTGAGGTTAACTACATTCTTTGAGCTGTTTATTTGGGGGCTTGTCTCTTTTGCCGGTTCGATCGTTGCCTCCTTTGCCTCCCACCTGTGTTGTTTCCGCCTGTGGCATTTTCTCCGCTCTGAATGTTTCCTGTTTTTTTGTTGGCATTTGAGTTGTCGGCTTGTGTGCCAGACCGGAGGGTTAATTTCCTGTCTTGTTGGATCACCCCCAGTTCCTGACCCGGGGTAAATTTGCGAAACCCCAATCTTTTGTTTCTTTTTGCCTCATTGTCAGATTCACTGTCGACTTGCGAACTTTCCTCAGAGGTAGAGGGCACAACAGCTCTATTGTCACTTGAAGGAGTCATTGTATTAGTTACACACACCGCATCATCCTTATCTGGAATCTGTTTTTTTTTTTTAATATTGTCAAATCTGCGGGCAAAAGTAAAGATCTGTCCGTGCTCGTAGTCAAGCCTGTCTCTTTGGAACTTGAATGCCTTTCTGCGTTTTATTACATCCTCTTCATGTTTGAGACGTGTTTCCATTTCTTCGCGAAGTTTGGTTGTAGCAGGGGTGCTGGGAAATTTTTCAATTTCTGCTTCCAGTTTTTCTATCTCAACCAGCAATTTATTTCTGTCACTCTCTGCATATTGAACCAATATCTGCATTAGGCGCTTTGAACCATCCAAAATACATGCCGCCCAATCACTGAGCATCTGTGGGTCTGGTTTTTCGTAGGACGGGGCCAGCATAAGTCTGAGCCCCCGAGGTACTCTCCCTACTTCCAAATAGCCTGTCAGGGAGCTATGCTCCCACCACTTCGCCTGCTCGCCTTTTCGGCATTTCTCTAACATTTTAAACAAGTCTCTTACGCTATTTGCTGGTTCCGGCACAGCGGTGAGGTTTGTGCTCGGAACGTCCTCCCCGGCCGAGGAGTCCGTAAACATTCCCTTTGAGGCCTCCACACGGCCCCGTACTGCGTCCGCAAACATGGTGTGCTTGTTTGTTTGGGTAATGTTATTAAATAGGAAGACAGGTCACGATTTCCTACCCGACAATGCTGGGCAGCCGTCCTCCGGTTCCTAGACCACTTCACACAGGATTTTCTGCAGGAACCCAGCAAGGTTCGAAGGTACTCCCGGTGCCGTCCCAGTCGAAGTCCGCCTCCGCCGACCTCTGACCCGGAACCACTCACGTTCTTCCCCTCCACGTCTCACTCGGAATCTCTGCCTCTCCTGGGGCTTCGTCGGCGTCTCCTCCCGGAGTTGTAAGTTGATCCCAAGTTATGCACTCGGAAACTGCTGCTTCTTGCCGTACTCGCCCGTAATGTGAAGGGGTCTCGCAAAGTTCAGGGAAGCAATCCCGAAGAAATTTATGGTGTATGTCGTCCTCAGCTTGACTCAGCTCAGCATGTGCTGCCAAAGGATGATGCGAGACCCAATTCTTGGTGTTTAAATATTTATTGTGAACCCAAACACCAGTTTGCCACGACGCGTTTCGGCCAAAGCCTTGATCACATGATGCAGTCATGGGGGCTGGCGACCCATTTAAAGTGAAAGGTGCATGACGCGCAAATAGACATAAAGGAAATACGTTTCCAACATATTACTGCATAAATGCCTGTAAATTGTAAGCTTGCACTAAAACTTTAGAAGAAAGGGGGCAATTGCCATATCAAAATCTCCGTATAAATACAATGGATTCGCAACAATCATAAGATCCATAGGTTATGTGATAAAACCATACAATACATGAGAGGTTACAGGTGTGCATACCATATTATGAGTAAAAACCACAGTTCATAAATAGCTAAAATACTAATAAAACCTAGTGATTTCTCAGCTGAATCTAAAACCTGGTAAAATCTGTTCATGCTTGAAATATCAACCGTATACTTAAAAGTAACAATAAGATATGTAAACATAATACACATGTTCGAGGCATGTGGGCTGCTAAATTCATATCTTTTGCATTAGATCGCCGCCTAGTGTTGGGTCCGGATGATCGCACATTGTTGTCCTGGAAGAGTCTTCGAAGTATCCTGAGATAGGTGGCTCCTCCCCTGGACTACAGTGCGCATGGGCATCGGCTCCATCCCCAGATTGTTTTTTTCCGCCATTGGGTTCGGATGCGGTCTCGACGTCTCTCTGTCGGAACCGAGAAAACTAGCTTTTTTACGGCCAAAAGGCCTTAGATTCATTGCGTCGGTATTGTTTGCTTACGGTCTCGAGTTCTTCCGTCTCTTTGAGTCGGAATCTACGGAGTCGTATCACTCTTCGGACATCGAGGCCTTCTCATCGCAACCCGAACGCTACTTTTTGCCATGGAGCGGAGCCCGTTTAAGTACTGTCCCGTCTGTGGGTCAAAATACCCACATATCGATGTGCACCCGGTCTGTAACAAGTGCCTCTCGCCGGACCACAACGAGGACAACTGCATGGCCTGCTCCAGATTCAGGTCAAAAAAGACACTCAAACTTCGGCGCGCGGTGCGCCTTGAGGCCAGACAAGCGGCCCCGGATCCAGAAAACATCTTCGGCGACCAAGAAGAGGAGGGCCAGAGCCATCATCTTCAAATCTCACCGCCCGCGACGGACATCGAGGCGGATCCGGAAGACGACGACGGAGTCGTGGGTCAAGGCCTTGAATACGTCGACGAGGTAGGGGACGTCGAAGAAGTTTATGGGGCCGCGGAAGATAGCTCAGGGGATGAGCTATGCCCCGAAGGTTACACGGATCAGGCTCGGGTCACGGGATCGCCAGTCGGCCTTACCCAAGACCCCGCACCGCAAGCCACGGCCCCGCCCTCAGGCCCGGCCACGGACATACTTGCTGCGAAGCCCGTATCGAAACCGAAACTGAAACAAGCGGTATCGACTACACCTAAAATGGCCGACCCGAAACCGAAACTTACGGATTCGAGCGTTCCTAAGATGGCGGCCGCTACACCAAAAACACCAAAACCTGCTGCCTCATCGACTCCGTCGACCTCCGGTCCACAGAAGTCGAAGAAAACTGTTGATTCGACGGTGTCGAAATCGTCGGCGGAGGAGGTTTCCTCTAAGAAGGGAGTTCGGCACGGGTCGACTAGTGCGACGCCGTCTAAGCCCGCCAAAGCCAGCGACAAGACTCCGGTGCCGACTGGGACATCGTTAGTCGGACGCGTGGTGGAAACGGAGCCTGCAAAATCACACGGATCGAAAGCTGGAAGCTCAACACATCGGTCCAAAGACTCTGTGTCCACGGCTGCAGCATCCACGTCTAAGACTCAAAAGGGCCAACAAGACGTCGGATCCGAGGGCAGGGTGAAGGCCTCCTCGTCGGCGCCAAGTGTCGCTGTGAGTGACGCGTCCCCCATCGTCTCTTCGCTACAGAGGATTCGGGAGAAGGCCTCTGCGACGCCGGCTCCGACGCCGTCGCACCAGAAGCCGATGGACTTGCCGGCAAAGCCTGCAGGCAAACTTCTCTTCCTTCTGCCGCCAAAGGAGGCACCGAAGGCCTTTACCACAAAATCGGCGCCAAAGACGTCGGAATCATCAACGTCTGGAGCACTTTCAGGTCGACTACTCGACTCAGAAGAAGATTCTGAGCGTTTTATCGACGCAGACACGGGCAAATTGACCCTTTACAAACGAAAGATCACTTCACAGCCAGTGGACTCTTATGTCATCCCACTAAAGAAGAAACGGCTTGCTCAGGACGCTTCAGCCCTGATGGAACCTATACAGCCTCCTCCTAGAAGGAGCCCAACACCTTCCCCAGAACACTCTGAGGGTGAGGGATATGGAGAAGATGACCAATACACTTTCCCCATCAATGACCCTGATGCACAGCAGGATTCCTATGACGACATAGGTGACCAAGACACCCAGAATGTGGGGCAGGACCCACAGCCTTTCATTGCACGTGCATCCCCAACAGAAGATTCTGCAGGTTTTCACGCACTCATTGAACGGGCAGCTGCTAATCATGATGTGGACATGCATGCTGACCCAGTTGAAGAAGACTTTCTATTTGACACTTTTTCAGTCTCTGAAAGAACAGTCAAGACACTGCCTATGCTGAAAGGGGTCCTTAAACATGCTGCGGACATCTTTAAAGAACCAACCAGGGCGAGGGTGGTCAATCCTCGCATCGAGAAGAAGTACAGACCAGCGCCTGCAGACCCTGCATATATTCGGGGACAGTTGCCACTTGACTCCCTTGTGGTCGCAAATGCCCGCAAACGGGCGAACTCCCAAACAACGGGTGAAGCTCCTCCCCCAGACAAGGAGTCGAAAGTGCTGGAGGCAGGGGGCAAAAGGGTAGCTGCCCAGGCTGCCAATTTCTGGCGTATTGCAAATACACAAGCACTATTGGCGCGTTATGATAGGGCGCATTACGACACCCTAGAGCAAGTTTTACAACACCTGCCTCCGCAGTTTCAAGAGCCTACCAAACTGCTTATAGAAGAGGGCAAACTAATCTCCAATGCAGCCATAAAGTGTGCACTTGATGCCGCAGACACAGCGGCTAGGGCTATTAACACTAGCGTCATGCTGAGACGACAAGCGTGGCTCCGCATATCGGGGTTTAAACCGGACATTCAGACAACCATACTCAATCAGCCCGTCAATCCTGATAGACTGTTTGGTCCTGATGTTGACACCACCCTCGAAAAGATTAAGAAAGACAACGAAACAGCTAAGTCTATGGGGGCCCTACAATCACAACAGTTCCGGGGCAACACTTTTCGTCGCTCAGGTGCACGTGGAGTCACCAGAGGACAGATGGGTCAACAGTCGCAATTCTCTAGAGGTGGAGCACAGTCCTCGTACCCCAAGCAGAACAAAGGGGGTAATCGAGGAAACAACACCAGAGGACGTGGCAGAGGAAACAGCAATTCCCGTTCCTCTGCCCCAAACAAACAGTGACTCTCTGTCACTGCCCCCCGACCATTTAACACCTGTCGGGGGGAGACTCCAGCAGTTCCTGCCAGTCTGGACAAACATCACCACGGACAGGTGGGTACGAAAACTTGTCCAGTACGGTTATTGTCTAGAGTTAAAGTCCACTCCACCCAACATTCCACCAAGGCAACGGCCTATGTCCCCAGAGCATTTGCACTTATTGCAGCAAGAAGTAGTGGTGACATTCTGGATTTGCGTCCCCTCAACCTGTATATACTGTCAGAACATTTCCATATGCTAACACTGCAACAGATTCTTCCCTTGTTAAACCAAGGGGACTTCTTAGCAACCTTGGACCTCAAGGATGCTTATTTCCACATTCCACTACACCCGTCCCACAGAAAATACCTCAGGTTCACTATCCAAGGCAAGCATTATCAGTTCAAGGTCCTGCCCTTCGGAGTGACCACAGCTCCAAGAGTGTTTACCAAGTGTCTGGCGACAGTAGCGGCGCACCTCAGGAGGCAGAACATCCATGTCTACCCCTACCTAGACGACTGGCTCGTTCAAGCCAAGTCGGAACAACAGTGCGCCGCGGACATGTCGTCTACCATTCACCTCCTTCACGACCTGGGCTTCTCCTTGAACTACCCAAAGTCGCATCTTCAGCCGGCACATGTCCGGCAGTTTCTAGGTGCGACGATCAATACCCTGACGACCATGGCTCAGCCGAACCAAGTCAGGATAGACAGCATGCAGTCTCTAATCCAAAAGTTCAGACCACAACACTCGCTCCCAGCGAGAGTGTTCATGCAGTTGATTGGCATGATGGCCTCCTGCATCTTCATAGTCCCTCACGCACGTTTACATATGCGTCCGCTCCAGGAGTGCTTAGCAAATCAGTGGACACAGGCTCAGGGACAATTAACAGACCTAGTGTTGGTTACCAGTCGGGCGTACGACTCTCTGCATTGGTGTAATCCACACAACCTTTGCAAGGGCCGACTGTTCCAGGAGCCAGTGCCACAGATTATCCTGACAACGGACGCGTCTCTCCAGGGATGGGGAGCTCATCTGCTCACTTACACAGTGCAGGGACTATGGACGACGCAGCAACAGAAGATGCACATCAACTATCTGGAACTGATGGCAATCTTCATGGCGCTCAAGTCCTTCAATGTAAATCTGTGCAACAAGGTAGTGTTAGTCCGGACGGACAACATGACCGCGATGTACTATATTCAAAAGCAGGGGGGCACCCACTCGCCACAGCTGTCTCATCTGGCTCAGAGCATGTGGAAGTGGGCCATTCAGAGGAACATTTTCCTCATGGCAGAACACCTCCCGGGCAAGGACAATCAGATGGCGGATCTGCTCAGCAGATACAGCCATCAAATGCACGAGTGGGAGTTACACCCATCAGTACTCCGCCCGTACTTCCAGCAGTGGGGTCAGCCGGAGATAGACCTGTTTGCCACAAACGAAAACGCAAAATGCCAACACTTTGCCGCCAGGTTCCCTCACCCACAGTCGCAGGGGAATGCGATATGGATGAACTGGTCAGGCAGATTTGCGTACGCTTTTCCGCCAGCCCCTCTGATACCGCTGGTGGCAAGAAAACTAAGGCAGCACTCGATGACACTCATCCTAGTTGCTCCAACGTGGGCGCGCCAAGCATGGTACACCACGTTTCTAGAACTCTCGGTGGTGCCGCATCAAAGGCTGCGCCTCACGCCCAGACTTTTGACGCAGAACCATGGAGACATTCAGCATCCAGATCCACAACAGCTCAACCTGGCGATCTGGCTCCTGAAGTCCTAGAGTTTGGATACCTTCACCTACCTCCAGAATGCATGGACATCATCAAGGAGGCGAGAAAGCCTACTACCAGAGCATGCTATGCTGCAAAATGGAAGCGTTTTGTCATTTACTGTACGGCTAATAACATCGACCCGCTAGATGCATCTATCCCTAACATCATTTGCTATCTGTTACATCTTTACAAGTGCAATCTAGCGTACACTTCCATTCGGATACATCTATCCGCCATAGCAGCTTATCTTCAGAACAGGCAGCATCTCTCTGTCTTCAGAGTGCCTGCCATTAAGGCTTTTCTTGAAGGTCTGAAACGAGTCATTCCCCCAAGAACACCGCCAGCTCCGGTGTGGAACCTCAATGTGGTCCTCACCAGACTGATGGGACCACCTTTTGAGCCACTACACTCGTGTGAACTCCAGTTCCTAACGTGGAAAGTAGCTTTCCTAATAGCTATTACGTCACTGAGGCGTGTTAGTGAGCTGCAAGCGCTCACAATACAAGAGCCATTCCTTCAGATTCATCCAAATAGGGTGGTACTGCGTACTAACCCCAAATTCCTTCCGAAGGTGGTGTCACAGTTTCATCTCAACCAAACTATTGACTTGCCTGCATTCTTCCAAAACCCACAAACGGTGGCGGAAAGAATGCTTCATACTTTGGCTGTCAGGAGGGCATTGATGTACTATATTGACAGAACACAACACTTTAGGAAAACAAAACAACTTTTTGTTGCCTTCTCGTCACAGCACAAAGGCAACCCTATTTCCAAAGCAGGAATAGCCAGGTGGATTGTTAAGTGCATCCAAATCTGTTATCAGAAGGCTAAACGTACCTTGACAATACCCCCAAGGGCGCACTCCACACGCAAATTGGGGGCATCTATGGCTTTCCTGGGGAACATTCCTTTAGAAGACATTTGTAGAGCAGCCACGTGGGTTACACCACATACCTTTACAAAACACTACTGTGTTGATGTGCATTCCAAGCAGCAAGCAGCTGTAGGACAGGCTGTTCTCAAAACACTTTTTCAAGTTTCTGCAGCTGGCACGGGCAACCGCCGCTAATGGAGGGACTGCTATATATTCTATGCAAAAGATATGAATTTAGCAGCCCACATGCCTCGAACTGAATATGCTACTTACCAGTATGCATCTGTTCTGGGCATGTAGGGCTGCTAACATTCATATCGCCCACCCTCCTCCCCGGTGCCTTGTCGCAGCTGCAGACATACTCTTGCATTCAATCATTAGCATGGACATCCTTTACACTTTACACTCCATCTCTGCCACAATGGCGCAAAACAATCTGGGGATTGAGCCGATGCCCATGCGCACTGTAGTCCAGGGGAGGAGCCACCTATCTCAGGATACTTCGAAGACTCTTCCAGGACAACAATGTGCGATCATCCGGACCCAACACTAGGCGGCGATCTAATGCAAAAGATATGAATGTTAGCAGCCCTACATGCCAAGAACAGATGCATACTGGTAAGTAGCATATTCATTAAACCTCTCAGAGAGAAGACCTAAGTTGTCAATTGATATTGCCCAAATGGGCTCAGGACCAAATGGTTGTGCAAATTAAGCTAGTGCAATTAATACAAACTAGTTGGATGTGCAAATTGCGCGATACAATGTGGTATAAAAGTGCTACCAGTGTATAAAATAAAATGAATCTAATAAAATCGTATGTAAACAAATTATTTAATATATGTTGAATCATCGTGTGGAGGTCAAAGGGAACGTTCTATGCAATTGTTAAGATATTAAATAACCATATGTGCATAATGTATGTTGAAAATGCATCAATATTGTAAAGATCCTCAATATGCCTTGAGGACGTATATATATATATACGCTCCAACACTCAGTCTTCGTTTTTTGACGAAGTAGAGCACTCGGTGGGTGTAAGGCAGATGATTTATTTAGCCAGCAGCAAACAGCAAAACAAACGCGTTTCGGACTTGGTCCTTCATCAGTGTTTACTACAATCACTGCAAGGAGACATTTTGTACTCGTCACCCGTTCCACAACAATGACGGAAAGACAAAAGTGTCAAAAAACATCAAAAACACTTTTAGATGGCGGCCATCTTAGCACTGTTTCAGTTCTTTTTACAAAATTGTTTGCCACAATCAAAATCAACATAGGGTTTACCATGTATAATGAAATAATTTAAACACATATTGTGCGATTAACCATCAGCTATTAATCGCCGTATATCGGCTTCATTGATTCATGTGAAGTTGATTCACTAATGTCCATATAGGCTTCATTATCGTGAATTCATAGCGCCGAGTATCGGCACTCACCTAGTACCACAATATATTATTGCTGTAAATTTATTGTGCTGTGTATCGGCGTTTACCAGAATCAACCTTTACCCGTCAACGGTCTAGAATTGACCCCGGGTGTCCCATTGTATTATCCAAAACTATATACTTCACATATGGAAATCAACTTTCTGCCGTGTATCGGCCTTCAAACTAACTATGATTTCTCTGACCCACAAGTGTCACCGACTATTATTAAAAGACATTATCATCACAATTGTAAATCTGGAGGTTTAGACAATTAGTATACCAAATATTCATCATAATTATTCACCATGATTGTACAATCACACAGATTCGGCATAAACAAAAACAAAATCCAAAGATCAAAAAGAATCAGATTGAAGCATCACCTTCCTAGATGAACCACAAGTTCCTCCCCACGGTTTAACCCATATGGGGCCTTAGTCTGTAAATCGATTATGTGGCGGGATTCCAACCTACGTAATCTCGAAGGCCTGCCTCCACCGCTTGTGTTTGTTGGTACATGATCGATGCAGTAATATTGCAGCAAATCCTTATTGCTTTGATGTTTTAAGGCGAAATGTCTAGCTACTGGATAATTTACATCCATATTAGTGATTGCTCGCTGATGTTCTAGAATGCGTATCTTAACATTTTGTATAGTGCTCCCTATGTATCTCAATCCACAGAGACACAGAAGGCAATACACAACAAAAGGAGTGAGGCATGTGATAAATTTCTCAATTGATTTAGGTTTCTTGAGACCTGGGATGTTGTAACTCAGAACTCGTTTACTAGTGGCACAGGCTTTACATTTTCCACACGGAAAAGAGCCTTTCATGTCCCTGAGTGTTCCTGTCCTCTGTACAGGAGGTGCAAGATGGCTCTGGACTAATCTGTCCTTAAGTGATCTTGACTTCCGAAATGTAATCAGAGGTCATGGGCGAACGTCATTTCTTATGACTGAATCAGTTTGCAATATATGCCAGTTTCTTTTAAGCATTTTCCTCAAGTGGTTAGCATTGTCTGAATAAGTTGTTATTAGACTAAACTGGCCCTCGAGATTCCCTTTGTCCACCATATTGTCCTTTGTTTTCAGAAGTCCCTCCCTTGGTATTCTTTGGACCTTATCGAGTGCATTGTTAAGCAAGTCATGATCATAACCCCTAACTCTAAATCTGGTTATGCAGTCTTTAGCTGCGACCTGAAAATCAATGTCTCGAGAACAATTCCGTTTAAGACTGAATAATTCCCCGTACGGAATGCTCCGTATCAATTTAGGAGGATGGCTACTGCCGGCATGCAAAAAAGAATTGCCGACAGTAGGTTTCCTGTAAAGTTCAGTTTCAAGTACCCCCTCTTGAACAAATACCCTGAGATCAAGGTAGTTCACCGATACTCTACTCATCTCGTAGGTGAACTTTAGGTTGAGATTGTTGTCATTTAGGTCAACAATAAACTCCTCAGCCTGTTTGAAAGAGCCCTTCCAAACCAGAAAGAGGTCGTCGATATATCAACGCCACACCACAACATACTCTGCCCATTTTGCCTTGTTGCCGGCGAGGGCCACCTGCTCCTACCACCAGCCAACGAACAAGTTTGCATAGCTGGGGGCGAAGCAGGTGCCCATCGCCGTCCCAGAGATCTGTCTATAGAGCTCACAAAAAGATGTTATGTAAAAGACAAAATTCCAAAAACTCAATCAGCATGATACCACGTTCCATGAACTTCAAAGATCTTTTGTTCAGAAAATGCTTAATGGCCTGTATCCCTTGTGTGTGTTCAATGCATGTGTAAAGACTTGTGATGTCTAAAGTAATTAACACATACGTTGAATCCCACTGCATGGTGCTGACCTGCATTATAAAATCTTTGGTGTCCTTTACATAGGAGGTAAGCTGTAAAACAAACTCAAAAAGAAAAGAATCAATTTAGTTAGCCAAATTCTCAGTCAATCCCACTTTGGAGGAAACGATAGGCCTCCCTGGTGGATCGCAGAGGTCCTTGAGAACGTTAGGTAGTTGATAAAAGGTGGGTATCACCGGATAACTGTTTCTTAGAAATAAAAATTCATTTGTGTCCAGCATAGATTTATTATGCCATTTATTAATCAAATCATAATACAGATAGATGCTCAGCTGATAATCCTCTCTACTGGTTCTCTCATAGTATCTTGTGTCATTAAGTTGTCGTAATGACTGTCGGCAATATTGGTCTCTTGTCAGCAGCACAATATTTCCGCCCTTGTCTGAGGGCTTGCAGATAATGCCATCATCTTTGCTGAGGTTCATAAGAATCTTTTCTTGATCCCTCGTGAGATTCTTCTTCTGTGGCACATTAAGTTGTTTGTTCTAAATTTGACAAGATCTTGTAGAACTCCATCGGAAAATGCATCAATGGCATTGTATGGCATCTGAGGATTAAATTGTGAAGGTGGCTTGAAGTTGGTTACTGGAGCTTCTTGTTCAGTACTAACTCTTCTAGTTCTTTCTGCCACATCATCGCATATCATACATTCCTGTTCCGAACATATTTCTTCCAGCAGTTCGATGTTACTTAGATCTTGTACTGCAAGAACATCTGTCCCTCTTGCTGATGACTTGGATTTTAATCGTCATGTCTCAGCCACTGATGGTTTTAATTTGAAAAATTTGTGCAGCTTCATTTTGCAGACTAGTTTAAACAGATCATTCCTGGTCTGTGTAAATTCAAGTCTCTCACTTGGACAGAATGTTAGTCCGAGTTGCAATTCTGATTCTTCAGCTGTTGTAAGTTCTCATGGTGTCAGATTAATAATAGTGAGATTTTGCCCGGGATCTACCATCTGTTGCACTCTTGCTGCGAGTGATCTGAGGTGTCACTTTTCCTCTTCCTTTTTCCCTTCCAGCCGCCTCATCGTGTCCGCCTTCGTTTTTGGGAAGTTTGCTCTTTCCACCTCTTAGCCACGTCTGGCGAATGAGGTTGAACTCCAAATGAAAAGGAGTTTTCTGCTTGTCAGCTGGCAATGTGGCAGCATCATCTCCTGATTGCTCCTCTTCAGTGACTTCTGATTCGAATGTCTCTATTCTTGCTGGAGGGACAATTGGTTTTGTCTTCTTGCTTAATTCCTTACGTGGGCCATCACATTTTTTCGAGAATGTCAAAATTCTGCCCTGCCTATAGTCCCGTTCATCCCTCTCAAATTTGTCCTGTTTTCGTTGCCGAATTTTTTGTTCATATTTCACCAGCCGTTTCTTCATTTCATCAGGTAACTGATCTTGTTTGCTTTTATCAGAATCTTTGGCAATCTCTTGCTCCAGGTTGGCTATTTCTTCCAGGGCTTGAGCTCTATCACTCCATGCAAACTTTACAAGTATATATAGCATCCCTTTACAGGAAGCCGCAGTGTACTCCGCCCATTGTTCCAGCAAACGCGGATCTGGGTTCTCGTTCACCGGTACTATATAGATGCGGAGACCTCTGGGCACCCTATCCACATCCATGTAATTCTGTAAGGAAGTGGCTTCCCACCACTTCCTTATCTCCCTTTCACAAAGCCTTTCAAGTTTCGTGAACTGTACATGCAATGTGTTGCGGGTGTTGGCGCCTGTGCCCATAACCTCTGGTGCAACTGTGGATTTTTTCTTTTTAAATATATCGAGTGCCGCCTCGCGACGATCTGTTAGGAAAGTCTTTGTCGCACGGCTTACCCGTCACCGCAGTGATGATTCGGGACGGCCGTCTGTGCGCTCATCTCCGTTGGCACAGATTGTTGTTTACTTCCTGAAGCAGTGCCTTGAGTTACAGATTCCGCTCCTCGTCGCACCACAGATAATCTGTGGTGCGACGAGGAGCGGAATATATATATATATATATAGATATTCAGGTTCACATTTGCCCAAGAGCAAGACGCACTCACTGTCGGCATTTCATCGGGTCAGGAAAGGGGAGCAGGCACGCCCCGCGTCTGCAGCACCTGACGCGTTTCGGGTATCAGCCCTTCCTCATAGGTTCGCTGCTTGCAGAAAGAAACCAGCACAATGACTCTCCAGAAATCACCCTTTAATACAGCTCAGGTGAGTGAAATGCATCCTGGGACTGGTAGTCACACAATAATACCCATGTGGGTTGCTGGCGTCTTACATGCAAAATTTCAAAGTTCATCATATCAGGGGGTGTCGCCCACACCTTCCCCCATTCAGCCACTTGCCAGTTAGTCCCGCAAAGCCATCCACGAACAGCTGCAGAATCCGCTAAGAATGTGCGGCGGTGCGCCTTCCGGCCGGACTAGCCGGTAAGTATTCAGGTTCACATTTGCCCAAGAGCAAGACGCACTCACTGTCGGCATTTCATCGGGTCAGGAAAGGGGAGCAGGCACGCCCCGCGTCTGCAGCACCTGACGCGTTTCGGGTATCAGCCCTTCCTCATAGGTTCGCTGCTTGCAGAAAGAAACCAGCACAATGACTCTCCAGAAATCACCCTTTAATACAGCTCAGGTGAGTGAAATGCATCCTGGGACTGGTAGTCACACAATAATACCCATGTGGGTTGCTGGCGTCTTACATGCAAAATTTCAAAGTTCATCATATCAGGGGGTGTCGCCCACACCTTCCCCCATTCAGCCACTTGCCAGTTAGTCCCGCAAAGCCATCCACGAACAGCTGCAGAATCCGCTAAGAATGTGCGGCGGTGCGCCTTCCGGCCGGACTAGCCGGTAAGTATTCAGGTTCACATTTGCCCAAGAGCAAGACGCACTCACTGTCGGCATTTCATCGGGTCAGGAAAGGGGAGCAGGCACGCCCCGCGTCTGCAGCACCTGACGCGTTTCGGGTATCAGCCCTTCCTCATAGGTTCGCTGCTTGCAGAAAGAAACCAGCACAATGACTCTCCAGAAATCACCCTTTAATACAGCTCAGGTGAGTGAAATGCATCCTGGGACTGGTAGTCACACAATAATACCCATGTGGGTTGCTGGCGTCTTACATGCAAAATTTCAAAGTTCATCATATCAGGGGGTGTCGCCCACACCTTCCCCCATTCAGCCACTTGCCAGTTAGTCCCGCAAAGCCATCCACGAACAGCTGCAGAATCCGCTAAGAATGTGCGGCGGTGCGCCTTCCGGCCGGACTAGCCGGTAAGTATTCAGGTTCACATTTGCCCAAGAGCAAGACGCACTCACTGTCGGCATTTCATCGGGTCAGGAAAGGGGAGCAGGCACGCCCCGCGTCTGCAGCACCTGACGCGTTTCGGGTATCAGCCCTTCCTCATAGGTTCGCTGCTTGCAGAAAGAAACCAGCACAATGACTCTCCAGAAATCACCCTTTAATACAGCTCAGGTGAGTGAAATGCATCCTGGGACTGGTAGTCACACAATAATACCCATGTGGGTTGCTGGCGTCTTACATGCAAAATTTCAAAGTTCATCATATCAGGGGGTGTCGCCCACACCTTCCCCCATTCAGCCACTTGCCAGTTAGTCCCGCAAAGCCATCCACGAACAGCTGCAGAATCCGCTAAGAATGTGCGGCGGTGCGCCTTCCGGCCGGACTAGCCGGTAAGTATTCAGGTTCACATTTGCCCAAGAGCAAGACGCACTCACTGTCGGCATTTCATCGGGTCAGGAAAGGGGAGCAGGCACGCCCCGCGTCTGCAGCACCTGACGCGTTTCGGGTATCAGCCCTTCCTCATAGGTTCGCTGCTTGCAGAAAGAAACCAGCACAATGACTCTCCAGAAATCACCCTTTAATACAGCTCAGGTGAGTGAAATGCATCCTGGGACTGGTAGTCACACAATAATACCCATGTGGGTTGCTGGCGTCTTACATGCAAAATTTCAAAGTTCATCATATCAGGGGGTGTCGCCCACACCTTCCCCCATTCAGCCACTTGCCAGTTAGTCCCGCAAAGCCATCCACGAACAGCTGCAGAATCCGCTAAGAATGTGCGGCGGTGCGCCTTCCGGCCGGACTAGCCGGTAAGTATTCAGGTTCACATTTGCCCAAGAGCAAGACGCACTCACTGTCGGCATTTCATCGGGTCAGGAAAGGGGAGCAGGCACGCCCCGCGTCTGCAGCACCTGACGCGTTTCGGGTATCAGCCCTTCCTCATAGGTTCGCTGCTTGCAGAAAGAAACCAGCACAATGACTCTCCAGAAATCACCCTTTAATACAGCTCAGGTGAGTGAAATGCATCCTGGGACTGGTAGTCACACAATAATACCCATGTGGGTTGCTGGCGTCTTACATGCAAAATTTCAAAGTTCATCATATCAGGGGGTGTCGCCCACACCTTCCCCCATTCAGCCACTTGCCAGTTAGTCCCGCAAAGCCATCCACGAACAGCTGCAGAATCCGCTAAGAATGTGCGGCGGTGCGCCTTCCGGCCGGACTAGCCGGTAAGTATTCAGGTTCACATTTGCCCAAGAGCAAGACGCACTCACTGTCGGCATTTCATCGGGTCAGGAAAGGGGAGCAGGCACGCCCCGCGTCTGCAGCACCTGACGCGTTTCGGGTATCAGCCCTTCCTCATAGGTTCGCTGCTTGCAGAAAGAAACCAGCACAATGACTCTCCAGAAATCACCCTTTAATACAGCTCAGGTGAGTGAAATGCATCCTGGGACTGGTAGTCACACAATAATACCCATGTGGGTTGCTGGCGTCTTACATGCAAAATTTCAAAGTTCATCATATCAGGGGGTGTCGCCCACACCTTCCCCCATTCAGCCACTTGCCAGTTAGTCCCGCAAAGCCATCCACGAACAGCTGCAGAATCCGCTAAGAATGTGCGGCGGTGCGCCTTCCGGCCGGACTAGCCGGTAAGTATTCAGGTTCACATTTGCCCAAGAGCAAGACGCACTCACTGTCGGCATTTCATCGGGTCAGGAAAGGGGAGCAGGCACGCCCCGCGTCTGCAGCACCTGACGCGTTTCGGGTATCAGCCCTTCCTCATAGGTTCGCTGCTTGCAGAAAGAAACCAGCACAATGACTCTCCAGAAATCACCCTTTAATACAGCTCAGGTGAGTGAAATGCATCCTGGGACTGGTAGTCACACAATAATACCCATGTGGGTTGCTGGCGTCTTACATGCAAAATTTCAAAGTTCATCATATCAGGGGGTGTCGCCCACACCTTCCCCCATTCAGCCACTTGCCAGTTAGTCCCGCAAAGCCATCCACGAACAGCTGCAGAATCCGCTAAGAATGTGCGGCGGTGCGCCTTCCGGCCGGACTAGCCGGTAAGTATTCAGGTTCACATTTGCCCAAGAGCAAGACGCACTCACTGTCGGCATTTCATCGGGTCAGGAAAGGGGAGCAGGCACGCCCCGCGTCTGCAGCACCTGACTCTCCAGAAATCACCCTTTAATACAGCTCAGGTGACTACCAGTCCCAGGATGCATTTCACTCACCTGAGCTGTATTAAAGGGTGATTTCTGGAGAGTCATTGTGCTGGTTTCTTTCTGCAAGCAGCGAACCTATGAGGAAGGGCTGATACCCGAAACGCGTCAGGTGCTGCAGACGCGGGGCGTGCCTGCTCCCCTTTCCTGACCCGATGAAATGCCGACAGTGAGTGCGTCTTGCTCTTGGGCAAATGTGAACCTGAATACTTACCGGCTAGTCCGGCCGGAAGGCGCACCGCCGCACATTCTTAGCGGATTCTGCAGCTGTTCGTGGATGGCTTTGCGGGACTAACTGGCAAGTGGCTGAATGGGGGAAGGTGTGGGCGACACCCCCTGATATGATGAACTTTGAAATTTTGCATGTAAGACGCCAGCAACCCACATGGGTATTATTGTGTGACTACCAGTCCCAGGATGCATTTCACTCACCTGAGCTGTATTAAAGGGTGATTTCTGGAGAGTCATTGTGCTGGTTTCTTTCTGCAAGCAGCGAACCTATGAGGAAGGGCTGATACCCGAAACGCGTCAGGTGCTGCAGACGCGGGGCGTGCCTGCTCCCCTTTCCTGACCCGATGAAATGCCGACAGTGAGTGCGTCTTGCTCTTGGGCAAATGTGAACCTGAATACTTACCGGCTAGTCCGGCCGGAAGGCGCACCGCCGCACATTCTTAGCGGATTCTGCAGCTGTTCGTGGATGGCTTTGCGGGACTAACTGGCAAGTGGCTGAATGGGGGAAGGTGTGGGCGACACCCCCTGATATGATGAACTTTGAAATTTTGCATGTAAGATGCCAGCAACCCACATGGGTATTATTGTGTGACTACCAGTCCCAGGATGCATTTCACTCACCTGAGCTGTATTAAAGGGTGATTTCTGGAGAGTCATTGTGCTGGTTTCTTTCTGCAAGCAGCGAACCTATGAGGAAGGGCTGATACCCGAAACGCGTCAGGTGCTGCAGACGCGGGGCGTGCCTGCTCCCCTTTCCTGACCCGATGAAATGCCGACAGTGAGTGCGTCTTGCTCTTGGGCAAATGTGAACCTGAATATATATAGATATATATATATATAGATATATATCCACTACGGCTTCTCCAGATCAGGAAAAAATCGAGCCACACCGATCAGGTAATATCATCAAAGTTTTATTTTCGGGCAAAACAGACGCGTTTCGAGCGCGCAGGCTCTTGGTCACATATATATATATATATATATATATATTTGTATTTCAATGGCTCTGCACCAGGAAAGCACTCAACAACAGGAAGGTATATTACCATTTATTTGCAGTGCAGGGGTGGTTACACATCCGTCATTTCCTCCTGTTTGCCAACGCATTTCAATCCTGTCTGCATCTTCTTCTTGGGCAATGAGGCACTGCAGATTGTATGAAAACAATCAGTCGCACGTGTCAGCTGTCTTTAAGTAATGCAGCGTCCCGCTTAGTAGAGTAATTGCTCGCAGTGAGTCCTGGGACTTGAAGTATTGATTGAAGTATTACCCACAGTGGGTTCCGCAATAGCGCTCTAATTAAAACAGGCTTGCAGTGGTAATTGCAATCCACTGTGACATTGAGCACTCCAGTGTGCCCCGGATCGTGATTGCACCTCCGTTAGTGTAGCATCCTGCTGTGCCGTGTTCTGACTTGGTTAGTCCTTGCCACGACGGCCCCTCACTCAATTGGCTCCGTCCTTCATTTCTTGGTGGTGCTTTCCTCACAACGAAGCTGTTGTGTGTAATTTTGTATTCCAATGGCTCTGTACCAGGAAAGCACTCGACAACAGGTAGGTATAGTACCATTTATTTGCAGTGCAGGGGTGGTTACACATCCGTAATTTCCTCCTGTTTGCCAACGCGTTTCAATGCTGTTTTCATCTTCTTCTTGGGCAATGAGGCACTGTGGATTGCATGAAAACAATCAGTCCCACGTTTCAGCTGTCTTTAAGTAATGCAGCATCCCGCTTAGTAGCCTAATTGCTCGCAGTGAGCTCTGGGGCTTGTAGTATTGATTGAAGTCTTTCCCACTGTCGGTTCCGCAATAGGGCTCTAATTAAAACAGGCTCGGAGTGGTAATTGTAATCCACTGTGACATTGAGCACTCCAGTGTCCCCCGGATTGTGATTGCACCTCCTGTAGTGTAGCATCCTGCTGTGCCGTGTTCTGACATGGTTAGTCCTTGCCACGACGGCACCTCACTCCAGCGTCTCCCTCCTTCATTTCTTGGTGGTGCTTTCCTCATGACGAAGCAGTTGTGTGTAATTTTGTATTCCATTGGCTCTGCACCAGGAAAGCACTCGACAACAGGTAGGTGTATAACCATTTATTTGCAGTGCAGGGGTGGTTACACATCCATCATTTCCTCCTGTTCGCCAGCGCGTTTCAATGCTGTCGGCATCTTCTTCTTGGGCAATTAGGCACTGCGGATTGTATGAAAACAATCAGTCCCATGTGTCAGCTGTCTTTAAGTAATGCAGCGTCCCGCTTAGTAGCGTAATTGCTCGCAGTGAGCTCTGTGACTTGTAGTATTGATTGAAGTCTTACCCACAGTGGATCTCGCAATAGCGCTTTAATAAAAACAGGCTTGGAGTGGTCATTGCAATCCACTGTGACATTGAGCACTCCAGTGTGCCCTGGATTGTGATTGCACCTCCGTTAGTGTAGCATCCTGCTGTGCCGTGTTCTGACATGGTTAGTCCTTGCCACTATGGCTCCTCACTCCAGCAGCTCCCTCCTTCATTTCTTTGTGATGCTTTCCTCACGACGAAGCTGCCGCGTGTAATTTTGTATTCCAATGGCTCTGCACCAGGAAAGCACTCAACAACAGTAGGTAAATTACCATTTATTTGCAGTGCAGGGGTGGTTACACATCCATCATTTCCTCCTGTCCGCCAATGCTTCTCAATGCTGTCGACATCTTCTTCTTGGATAATGAGGTACTGCGGATTGTATGAAAACAACCAGTCCCACGTGTCAGCTGTCTTTAATTAATGCAGCGTCCCACTTAGTAGCGTAATTGCTCGCAGTGAGCTCTGGGACTTGTAGTATTGATTAAAGTCTTACCCACAGTGGGTTCCGCAATAGCGCTCTAATTAAAATAGGCTCGCAGTGGTAATTGCAATCCACTGTGACATTGAGCACTCCAGTGTGCCCCGGATTGCGATTCCACCTCCGTTAGTGTAGCATCCTGCTGTGCCGTGTTCTGACATGGTTAATCCTTGCCACGACGGCCCCTCACTCCAGCGGCTCCCTCCTTCATTTCTTGGTGGTGCTTTCCTCACGACTAAGTTGTTGTGTGTAATTTTGTATTTCAATGGCTCTGCACCAGGAAAGCACTCGACAACATGTAGGTATATTACCATTTATTTGCAGTGCAGGGGTGGTTACACATCCGTCATTTCCTCCTGTTCGCCAACGCGTTTCAATGCTGTCCGCATCTTCTTCGTGGGCAATGAGGCACTTTCATTAAAATATCAAATACATTTGAGATTTTAATGAAAATGTAATAAAGAACGGCCTTTGCACAAAAAAGGACAATTGGACTTTGGATCTCTCTTCGTGTGCTCACTGCTTGGAACTTTGTTGTATAACTATGTTGTAAAAGTGCTGACCCTCTATGATCTAATGTGTTTATAGGGGATCACTGAAACAATATCGATGACACAAACATAGAACTACAAGAATATCGAGTAGGAGAGGAGCTTGGCGGGCATCCGAGATGGCCGCTTGAGCACAGCGCTCTCCGGACCCTCGCCGCTCCCGACATTTTATCCTGGCTGAATCCTGATTTCTTGCAAGAATTCGTGTAGGGGACGTTTGGCTGATTACCCTGGCACTTTTCAGAAATCGATTTGGATCTCGTATTCCTGAGATATGGTGCTCTGAACTTTTGGGCTCCGCCCTTGAGGTGCGCCCGGGACGGGGTGCGGTACTGTAGCCGTCCTGCAATTGAACAACAACGGCAGGAGATCTGGCCTTGTGGGTCCCCCCTTCCTAAGTTTCGGTTTCGATTCCGTTCCGACTTGGGCCACGGATGTGGATGTCGTGTTGCGACTGAGACTTGGAGGCAGATCGGCTGTTGGGCTTTCATGTGACCTATTTGCTGGCTTGGCGACCTCTACCCGAGTTGTGCCCCCTTTTTATGTACTTTTGATCCTGTACTTTGGGTGTCGGGCCCGTCGAACCTGGTGGCTTGTCCTGTGACGCATCTTCAAAATGGCGGGCAGAGGGGACAGAGAGACGCGCAAGACGAAAACACCTCTGCGCGGAGCTCCAGTTCAATCAAATGTCATGGACCGTTATACCCATTCTAAGGGGTCCCCCGGAGCAACCCTGCCTGGTTCTAGTATAGCGTCCGAACGAATTTTGGAAGAGTCGGCGGAGCCCTCCCTACAGGATATCATGGGCGCCATCTCGGGTGTGAGGGAATCCATCGGCCTACAGTACGAGGCCTTGGCCCACAAACTTGACACCGTGGCTATTGAGGTGAATCTGATTCGTGCTGATCTCGGCAAGACGAATGAGAGGGTACAATCACTGGATATTAAATCCTCTAGCCTTACGAATGACGTCTCGGAGCTCCAAACAGAGATTGGAAATCTCCGTCGGGGGAACGACTTCATGACCCGTCGCCTGGAGGACTTTGAAAATAGGGCGCGTCGCTGCAATGTTCGCCTGGTTGGTGTACCGGAAAACCCTGAACCCCACTCGGTGGATCTCCTGGTTGAGGATCTGGTCTTGAACCATTTGGCCCCTTCTGGTCTCACAAAATTTTTCACGGTGGAACGTGCACATCGTGTTCCAGGGGGCAAAGTCAAGCCGGGAGCCCCGCCGAGACCCATTGTAGCGAAGCTTTTTCATTATAGAGACCGGGACGCTATCCTGCAGGCCTCGCGGGTGAAGGGCCCGGTGGCCTTTGAGAATGCTACGGTGAACTTTTACCCGGACTTTTCCCAACAGGTTCAGAGACAACGTATGGAGTTTCGTGGTGCCAAGAAACGTCTCCGGGATCGGGGCCTACGTTACGCCATGCTCTTTCCCACTAGACTCCGGGTTGAATACAATGAACGTACCCTTTTCTTTGATCGGCCAGATGCTGTTAATGACTGGCTGGACTCATTGCCTGACCGTCCTCCTGAGACAGACTCCGCCGCTCACCCTGGTGGTGCCGAAGGTGGTGTGGAGATCTAACTGTTCGGCTCTTATGTCTTATTTTGAATACATTCTCAGGAGTGTTGGCCGGCGTCCCTCTACATTGTGATCATTCTGTCTTTCGTTTGTTATTTTTGTTCTTGCTGAGGTCGGGGGGTGGATGGAACGGAGACCTTTCCTCCTCCGGGGTCTTTGTGTAGAATAGGGGTTCTTGGGCGACAGGCACACTGCAGGTTGGGGTGGCTCTTTAGCTTTTTGCAGGGGTGCAGGGTGGGGGGTGTTTCTCTTCAGTTTGGGGGAGGGGGGTTGGGAAGTTTTTTCTTTTCTGTGTGTTGTTTTCAAGGCGAGTTGCTCCTGTGTTTGCTGCTGTTTCTGATGTCTAGCTCATGGACGAGGGGTCTTGGCTCGGGCGGTTGGGATGGGGGGTAGAGGGTTGAAATTTCTTTCCTGGAACGTTAATGGCCTGGGAGATCGTATTAAGCGCAGTGTGGTCTTAAAATGTATACGACGTTTGTCACCGGACATTGTTTTCATGCAAGAAACCCGTTTGATTGGTAATGTTTGTTATGCAATGAATAGATGGGGCTACCGCCTTGTGGCGCACTCGGGGTTTACCTCCGGATCTAGGGGTGTGGGTATTCTTGTTCGAACCTCCCTCCCCCTGGCTATCGATGAGGTGATTCATGATGACCGTGGGAGATATACTGTCCTGGTGGGTAGATATGAAGGCCGCACCCTATCTCTCTTCAATGTTTATGTTCCCCCGGGTTTGCAGGCCTCTACTTTTACTGACTTGGGCCGTGTTTTGTTAGATCTCCCTGATAGCACTCTCTTTCTTGCCGGTGATTTTAATTCGGTGCTTTCCGGCCTTCACGATCGCCATCCCCCTAGAGATACCCCGCAGGCTCAGCAGTGGTTGGGTGGGTTTTTAGATACCTTTGGCCTTGTGGACTGCTGGCGACTGTTGCATCCTACTCAGCTCCAATACACCTTCCATTCTGGGGCCCATGGCAGTCTGTCCCGGCTGGATTATTTCCTGATGCCCGCAGCCCAATCATCGGCGGTTCGCGAGATTTTACATTTGCCGAGGGGTATTTCTGATCACTCGCCGCTCTGGCTTCGTTTCGAGGTTGGGGTAGAGGCGGCGGGCCGAGTGGCTCCCATTAACCCTTGGTATCTTTCCTCCCCTGAGACTCGTACCCTCTTGCTCAAGTCCATGGATGCATATTTCCTGGAAAATGAGGGGTCGGTCTCTTCGGCTGTGTCCCTGTGGGAAGCTTTTAAAACTGTGATTCGTGGACAGGCCCTTTCCTTGATTGTTGAAGCTAAGAGGGCAGGGAGGAAGGAGGTGGTGGACCTTGAGGGGGAGATCTCTGCTTTGGAGGACGAGTTGGAATCTGGTGTCACGCCTGAGAAACTCCATGCCCTGGGTCTAAAACAGTTTGCATATAAATCTCTGGTCACTGACGCTGCAAAGGTGATGTTTCGTGAGCAGCAGGGCAGATTGTACGATGTGGGTGACAAGGCGGGCAAACTCCTAGCGTGGTTGGACAAGAAAGAAAGAGTTAATCGTGTGGTGCCCGTGATTCAGTCTGCGAGTGGTGAGAATGTGATTGATCCGACCGCCATTGTTGATCGTTTCGCGGAATATTTCCGTGTGGTATATGCTCCCGTGTCTGTGAGGGATGTTGCTGATTCCCGCCTTCTTCTGCGTGATATCACTTTGCCCTGTGTCACCGACTTGGACCGTATTGCTTTGGACTCCCCTTTTACGAATGATGAGATAGCCAATGCAGTTCGATCGCTCCGTTCGGGCAAAGCACTGGGCCCGAACGGTTTGCCTATTGAGTTGTACAAATTACGCCCCGATAAGGTGGCGCCGTATCTCCGCGCCATGTTTCTAGAATCTCGTGAGCGGAACATACTTCCTTATGATCAGCGTCTGGCGACAATCGTCGTCATTCCCAAAGAGGGTAAACCGCGTGACCTCTGTTCCTCGTATAGGCCCATATCCCTATTAAATGTTGAACCTAAGGTGTTGGCTAAACTTTTGGCGACCCGTCTCCTTTCGGTTCTTGGGGAGTTGGTCCATCCGGATCAATCTGGCTTTATCCCGCATCGCAACACTGCTCTGAATTTACGTCGCCTCCACGGCGCGCTGGCGAGGGCGGGGCTTTTGACTGAACCGGCCATTTTGGCGTCCCTGGATGCCTCCATGGCCTTTGATACTGTGGAGTGGCCCTATTTATGGGCGACACTTGAGAAATTTGGATTCGGGTGCGAGTTTATTAGCTGGGTTAGGCTGTTGTACGCGGAACCTCTGGCGCAAGTTGTAGTGAACGGTAGAGTGTCGGCCCCCTTCTCCTTGGGCAGGGGTACCCGTCAGGGTTGCCCCTTGTCCCCTCTGTTGTTCGCGCTCGCTCTTGAACCGTTGGCGGCCTGGCTCCGTTGGGAACCGTCCCTTAAAGGTATTCGTTGGGCCCCGGACTTCGAAGACCGCGTCTCGCTTTATGCGGACGACATCCTCTTGTATCTTACTTCTCCTCGCAAGTCTTTATCTGTTTTATTTGACGTTCTTGCGTCCTTTGGCGCTAACTCAGGCCTCGTCATCAACTGGTCTAAATCCTGTGTATACGTTTTATCTGGTATCTTGCCTCCGTTGCCGAGTAGACTTCCTCTTCAGGTGGTCCGGGATGGTTTCAAATACTTGGGGGTTTTCGTTACCTTGGATCCGTCCCTTCGTTTTGATCGTAATCTCCTTCCCCCGTTGCTTAGGCTCCGTTTGGACGTTGCCCGCTGGCGCAAACTTCCCCTGTCTCCACTGGGTCGGGCGGCCCTGTTTAAGATGATGTCACTACCGCGGTTTCTCTACGCTCTCCAGAATTATTATGATCCTATCCCCAAGACCTATTTTCGGGAGATTGAGAGCCTTCAGAGGCAACTTATTTGGGATGGGCGACCGCGCATTGCTCTCGCGAAACTTTCCATCCCGTGGTACGATGGGGGCATGGCGCTCCCCGATATTAAGAGATACTACTGGGCTTCCCATCTGTCCGCTATTAATCACGCTATGTTCTCTCCGGGTCGTAATCCGGCGTTTGAGATGGATAAACTTCAGCTTCCGGGAGGTGACTTTAATAGAGTGCTCTATTCTCGCTCCGCTGGGCGCCATCTTGTGGGACCTACTTTGACTGCTTTGACAGTGTGGCGTGCTGCGAATGTGAGCCTGGGCTGGGAGGATCGCTTGACGTTGGCGACGCCGCTTTATGCTTCAGAACGTCTGGGCGGTCTTTGGTCTTCCAAGGGTTTTGACCGTTGGGACTTGATTGGGATCTCTAAAGTGGGGGATGTATATTCTAAGGGTTCTGTGCGCCCGTTTCAGGCCCTCCAGGCTGACTACGGCCTGAGTAGTCGGGAATTCTTTCGTTATTTACAGATCAGGCACGCTTTGGTTTCGGTGTTTGCTCCTGGTGAGATTCCGCCTGACTCTTCCCCACTTGAAGACCGTATCCTTGACGAACATCTTCCTGATAGCACTATCTCCCTGATCTATAAAAAGTTGATTAACAATCGGACTGACTTATTGGCCCGACTTCGGGAACAGTGGATGGGAGATGGGTTGGAACTTGATGATGAGGATTGGCAATCGGCCCTCTCCTCTCCGAAGGAGGTGGCTATACCGGCTCGACTCCGTCTGGTCCAATTGAAGATCCTTCATCGGGTGTACGTGACGGGACCGCGACTGATGGTGATGGGCTTTTCCTCCGATGGACTGTGTAAGCGTGGATGTGGTTTGCGTGCTACTTTCCTGCATATTCTTTGGCAGTGCCCGATGGTGGCTGCTTATTGGGTGGCCGTGCTTGATCTGATGACTGTGGTGACAGGGATATCCTTGCAACCGGAACCTCGTCGCTGTCTTTTGAATGTTTGGGAGCCCACGGACTATTCGGTGGCACAGACTAGATGGGCCACCCTGGGCTATATGATTGCGAAGCGAGATATTGCGCAACTCTGGGGGGCCTCCAGGCCCCCTGCCCTCTCGCAATGGGAGGATAATATGGATTGGTCCATGTTCCGTGAGAAAACTGTCTATGTGGCCAGGGGTAGACCCAGGGCATGGGTGAAGGTGTGGGGTCAATGGAACGAATACCGTGGCGACATTTGTACTCCTCCCCTTGTGGACACTATCGAGATTACCCTATCTCCTTAGGCTAGCGTTCCCGGAATCTTCATATAGGGACTGAGCTGGTGTCTCCGGCTCTTCCCCCCTTCTTCTTCCTGATCTCTGCCCCCCTCCCCCCCCCCCACTCCATACTCCTTAGTGCTTAGGATATTACTACTGCACCTCCGCTGCTGTCCCCCCCTTGCGTCCCTTGGGCTGACCTTCAGTGATACACTCTCGCCTTTCTGTATGTTTGTTCTTTCATATATATAAAACCTGTTTTGGTCCTGTATATAATGTGGAGTATTGCATTGTTGATTGACGGTTACCTCTGCGGGCATATGTGATATGTGTCTACTCCTTTTTAGCGGCTGGCCCGTGTGGTTGTAGGCCCATCCTTGTACATTTCTGCTTGCTCAAATAAAGGTTTTTAAAAAAAAAAAAAAAAAGAATATCGAGTAAAAAATATAGAATGCAAAAATATCGAACTCCTATCTCCAAACAGGTAAGTACAAAAATATCAAATCAAAAATATCATTGTAAAAAATATAGTTAGACAAAATATCGATTTTTTTTAAATGCTTTAAAGTAATTAAAAATGAATGAAATAATAATATAATTAACTTAAACATACTTAACCTTAAAATTAATAAATAAGCAATGTAAGTTAAAAAAACATACAAATTGATTTGTTAATACATATATATATATGAACGTAATAATAATAAAGAATTTACAATATTTTTACCGTAGGATAGTGGAAAGGGTAAAATTTACTATTACCACTCCAGTGAATGCAACAGTAGAGAAAGCGTTGGATAGCGTAGGGGTAAAAATTACTATTCCCACTCCAGTGAATGCAACAGTAGGGAAAGCGTTGGATAGCGGGAGGGTAAAAATTACTATTCCCTCTCCAGAGAGTGCAACAGTACGGAAAGCGTTGGATAGCGTAGGGGTAAAAATTACTATTCCCACTCCAAAGAGTGCAACAGTAGGGAAAGCGTTGGATAGCGGAAGGGTAAAAATTATAATTCCCACTCCAGTGAGTGCAACAGTAGGGAAAGCGTTGGATAGCGCAAGGGTAAAAATTACTATTCCCACTCCAGAGAGTGCAACAGTAGGGAAAGCGTTGGATAGCGTAGGGCTAAAAATTACTATTCCCACTCCGGAGAGTGCAACTGTAGGGAAACCGTTGGATAGCACAGGGGTAAAAATTACTATTCCCACTCCAAAGAGTGCAATAGTAGGGAAAGCGTTGGATAGCGGGAGGGTAAAAATTACTATTCCCACTCCAGTGAGTGCAATAGTAGGGAAGGCGTTGGATAGTGTAGGGGTAAAAATTACTATTCCCACTGCAGTGAGTGCAACAGTAGGAAAAGCGTTGGATAGCGTAGGGGTAAAAATTACTATTCCCACTCCAGAGAGTGCAATAGTAGGGAAAATGTTGGATAGCGTAGGGGTAAAAATTACTATTCCCAGTCCAATGAGTGCAACAGTAAGGAAAGTAAATACTTCATATAATACTTTTTAAAAAAATTAAACATTAATACCAATTACAAAATATTTAAAAATATTTACCAATTTAATATAATATAATAATTAATCAATTAAAAATACAAATAAAAAATATTTATTAGAAATCATTACCTATTAAAACAAATTAATTACCAATTTACAATTAATTAATTAGCAATTGAAAAATAATTAACAAGTAATTAAAAATAAATACCAATAAATAAATTAAATTGTAATTAATTACAAATAAATTACTTCCCACCCTATTCCCCTATAAACCCACAACCCGCTACATAAAATAAATTAATATAATAATAATAATAATAATAATAATAAAATTAACATAATTATCAATTAATCAATTAATAAAAATGTATTACCACTTATAATTTAAATATTTACCAATTAAAAATTAATTAACAATTAATTCAAGATAAATACCAATAAATAAATGTAAACATTTAATCAGTTATAATTAAGTTACTTCCCACCCTATTCCCCTATAAACCCGCTACAGAATTAAATTACGCAAAAATTAAATACCATAAAATTCATTACTTAAAATAAATTATAAAATAAATATACACTTTTCACACATATACTAACATAAAAAACAATTTTAAAAATTCAATATTATTAAAAAATCATTATATTTAACATCTATATTATACACTTCGATATTTTGACTTTCTACATTTATGTAAATCGATATTACCTTACTTCAAATTCGATATTTTTTTTGTCTATATTCTGTCCATTCGATATTTAGTCTCTTCTATATTTTTAACTATATTAATGCAATTCTATATTTTTAACTCGATATTTTGACTGTATAACGTTTATAGGAATGTATTCCTTGGTGAGGAGTATAGAGGGAAGTGCTGCTTGTTTCTTTGCACTGACTATTCACAATACTATATTTGTCAGGTGCGGATTTCGACAGCCCCTACCCGCAGCTTGTTTAAATTTTCATAGATGGGTGATATTATAGAGACTTTTCATAACTTCGGTATAGTTAAGGACTGAACTGCTTTAATAAAAACTCTTGTCAGGTATCCTGCCCATGCAAAGGGGTTATCTTAAATGGGGTATATTTGGGTTATCCTATAGATATGTAAGTACTGTGTACATGGTTATTACATACTTGTAAATCATTTTTAAAAAGTGCTCCGGAGTCCACCCGGGTAAGCAGGACTATTCAGTGCTTATGACTTTCATGAAAATTTCTCTGGAAGAGAATTACAGCTTAACAACTTTTATTTTCTTCAGCGTTGGAAGCCTCTGACAAGGGAACACCTGGGTTTTTTGGTCTCTAAAGGTTTGGATTATCTATAACGATGTGAATGGGTTACAAAAGACTTTCCCTGGCCCATGGAAATGGATGGGAAGGTATTCCTTAATTGCGATTTCGCAATTTGCTAATCGCAATTAAGGAATATTAAGAATTTTTTTAAATACATCCCGTTTTGCATTTCTAATATAGCCATTTCTAAAAAATCGCTATTTGAGAATCGCAAACACAGAGGTTAATACATATGCCCTCAAGTGATTTGCCCAGAATCGCAGGATGTTGAGCGTTATTACCAAAACTCGAACCCCGTGTCCTAGTTTCGAGGTCTACTGGGAATAGTACATTGTAGTTCAATCGACCTGACTTTTCTATAAACCACAATCATAATTACAAATACGTTAAAAACATTGATACATAAGATATCAAAAAAGTTGAAAAAGTTTAACAACCACATAAAAAATATACAGTACACTAGAGCTATAACGGGACAGTTATTTGCATTTATCGGCCCGTATTATAAGGACCAGTTGTAAATTAGGGGTCAGCTAATGATCATCTCTTGGTTTGACAAAATCACAAAGGCAAATAATTTTGACGGCAAACGCATTCTGTGTCCCCTCAGCCCTCAAGAATAAAACTAGCAGGGTTAATATGTCCTCATCTTATTTGCACAAATAACCCGCATCCAGCTCAAGAATTTTGCTACTGCAACCACTATCGAATCTTTGGTATCTGTCCTTAGGATCCTTAAGACCTCCATAGCTAATTTTGTACCCATATTGCTCCAAATGGGTTTTAGCCATTTGATCCTGGGTAGCTTATAAGCTAGACATAGAAATATGATATAGTCTCAGTTTCAGTTGGGCATGAGATGCATTTATCATCCTTTGACGGATGCCAGCTACTGGTAAGAGATCTTATGGGAAGCAAGCCCACCCTGAACTGATGATACAATTTCCTGTCTATTGGCCTAGTAATAAGGTCCCAAAAGGTTTCCAGCTTAGTCTCAAACTTGATCTCCAGGAATTCTTTAGTGAGAGAGGGCCTTGTGATAGCTGAGAACTGCTTAGTTTTAACCATACTCCAATACGCTTCCTTAACGTTTTTTTTAGATGGAAATGAATTGGCTGCTGGGTCATCCCACAAAGAGCTCATCCCCATATTAACCAGGGTTGATTTGATGTTTTTCAATCAGGAGGTCTTATATGTGAGGCCCAACCCCTGAACTTCAAGAAGAGCCTTAGCATACAGAGAAAGCTCTGGTGTAGTCCAGAGCCTTCTCCAGAATGCTATAGGTCTGAAGCGTGCCGAGTCCTCAACACTATAACAACCTAAGTCAAGATAAAGTGGCAGGAGTGGGGTTGACTGCGGAAGGTCAGTGTTCTAACAAATTTATTTTGAGCTATTACCAATGATATCAGATCCTCAAAACCCCAAAGTTCCGCACCATATAAGATTGAGGTGCTGATTTTAGAGTTATAAATCCTGAGGGCAGGGACAATAGGTTTAGTCTGAGAAAGCCTCAACTCTCTGGTCTTCCCAGTGTTATGCCCAAGTAAGTACAAATATCAGTCTGTTCCAGGGGGACATTATTCTTGTACATTCTCCCAGTTATGACTTTGGATTTGTGGAGCACCACGAACTTCGTTTTCTCCACATTAACCACTAGTTCATGGTCGCGGCAGAACACCTCGAAGTGGCAAAGGGCGGCCTGCAAGCCCTGTCGAGTCTTTGATATTATCAGGGTGTCGTCCGCGAAAATGAGCAGTGGTATCTTCATGCCAGCCAACACAGGGGCATCTGCTGGGTGAGTGGAAAAATACTTAACTACCCTGTTTATGAACAGAGAGAACAGGGTTGGGGCTAAAACGCACCCCTGGCATACACCCTTAGAAACCGGAAACCTCTCCATAACATTTCCCTGCTTTCCCCAACGTACCTGTGCATAATTGGAACTGTGTAATTTTACTAAAATAGCCACCAATTCCAATGGCATCCCCATGTCCACAAAGGTGTTCCACATTTTCGTGCGGGGGACTAAATCAAATGCAGATTTTAAATCAATAAAAGCCGCATAAATTGCACCCCCTCCTATAATAACCACCCTCCAGTAGATAAGCACAAATCTAAAAACCTTGTCAAGGATGCTGGTATGTGGTCGGAACCCTGCCTGAAGAGGAGTCAAAATATCTGTCTCTTCTATCCATTCTGGATTGTACCAAGAACAAGCCTGACAACTATCTTCTGGATTGAATCAATAAGACTTATTGGCCGATAATTGCCTGGTAAGCAGCGATCGCCCTTTTTGTAAATTGTAACATTTCGGCACCTGACCACGTTTCAGGGATGGGAGCACCACTGGCAATAGCGTTAGCCATTTATTTTATATAAGATACCCAATGGACTTTATCATAAACAAACAGGTCAGCGGGTATGCAATCAGGGCCGTGGGCCCTGCCTCTTGGGATCAATTTTAACACTAATTCGACCTCTGAACTGGTAAAACACAGAGTGGTTGTAGGAATAGGCCATAGGGGAATATCATCACTACCACTATTGGCAGTGAACTGAGCCTCGAAGTGTAGAACCCAATGCTCTGGGGCAACGTGGTTAGTTGGTATCTGATTTAATACTCCACTGCCCCATTTTATAAGCTTCCAGAAATGGATCATATTTTTCTCCTTGCTGGCTATGGTCAAATCTTGCCAGCGGTTCTCGTTCCACTCCTTCTTTGCTAGTTGCTGGGCTGTCTTGTGCCTTGCTCTAGTCTTTTTGATATCACCCATAAGTACATTGTAGTTTTTTCCAATGTTATATTTTAATTATTTTCTATTTATTGTAGTTTGAGCAGTAAATACTATTGTTGTGTGATGTAAATAGTTTTTTTATTGCAGTGTTATGTTAGGTGGGAGTACTTTTTTTATATTTATTGAGTATAAAAATGTTTTTTCATTTATTGTAGTGGGAAATTCATATGTATTTATTTTAATATTTCATTATTTATTTTATGTTTTTGTAATTTAGATAATGTTGTGTTTGATTCATTATAAGAATATTGACATTTTTATATTTTTTGTTTTAAAATTTTTATAACTAAATTAAAAAAATGTGTTTACTTTTTATTTGAAATTAAATTGGTTTTCTGTTTTAATATTTATGTTTTCGGTAAATTTGAATATGTACACATATATTTTTGAATATATGATATTGATTACAATTTTTTAAATTATATTTAAAATATTAGTTAATTAATATATGTATGTAATCATATATATATATATATATATATATATATATATATATATATATATATATATAGGTATATATATATATGTATATATGTGTGTTTGTTTACGTTTTTATGGTTTAAACCTCTTTATTGGTTTTCAAATAGTAAAAAGAAACAGGACCTTCAGCTCCTGAAGGACAGTGCAAATAAGACATCATACAGTCTGCAAGGTACGTATTACAAAGTAAATGCTAGGAGCAGGTCAACAAGAGGAAACTCCCAATGCGGGAGGAAAAAAGAAAAGCCCAACAGTAAAAAAAAGAAACAATTCTCCACTCCAAAAAAAAACCTCCTCCCCCCACCCCTTGAGCACAATTGCTAAGGGAAAGAAAAGGGAAAAGAGGGAAATAGAGCCGAACCTGCCATTTTCATCGTGCTTGGCTGGGTTTACGCATCGCCGGAATCTGCGTGTCAGCCAACCGCAGAAGCCTTAGGTAGCGAGGGCAAGACAGCTCCAGGAATTCCGCCGTAAGCAGAGTCAAGAAGGGGCGTCACAGTTCGGGAAACTCCTCCCCCCTCCCTGCCAATGAGAGGGACAACTTCTCCATCCCCAGAACCTTCCAGAGCCTCTGCAGCCAACCCGAGTGTGGCGTCACTTGTAAGGAGCGCGAGTATGCAAGTATGTTCTGAGTGGCCGCCCCCAGGGCAATGGCTATCAGGCGATCTCTTCTAGACTTCAGGGGATACATCAATGGGTTGGGCAAGCCCAGGATTATGTAAGCTGGGAAGCGAGGAAGCTGCGTGTCCAGATGGGAGTCTATTTTATCGAGAATTGTGGTCCTTTATGGTTGGATGCGATCGCAGCTCCACAAGAGGGGCTCCAGGGTACCCAACTCCCCACACCCCCTCCAGCAACGGTCGCTAATGTGGGGGTCGACACAATGGAGATTACCAATAAGTGGCAACCTTGGTCAGGGTTTCTGTGAGACCTGTAAGATACGCCGAGTGTCGGGCTCTATGATGAATGCCACTCCATTCTTTATGGGAGAGGGATCTACCCAGTTCGCGCTCCCAACACACCCTCCCAGCGTTGTAAGTGGAAGCTGAAAGTAGGTGCTTGTACAGATCGGAAATTAGTTTTTTGTCCGATGAGCGAGAGATCAACCATTTCTCATAGGGGGTCAAAAAGCGCTGCGCTCCCGGTCTAATGTGTGGTTGAAGCACCCAGTGTCTAAGTTGTAGATAGTGCATTCTGCCTTTATCTGCAATGCCATAATCCGCCCGCAGCTGCGGGAACGATAGGATGCCCCGAAGGTCGAATAGGTGTCCCAAGGATCGACACGGAAAAGGGCGCCAGTCCGCGAAAGCTTTAGGGTCCAGTCCCGGCGTGAAGTCAGGTTTGTCAAAGAGTGGGGTTAGGGGGGAAGGGAACGACGTCAGCCCACACGCGGTAGCCGTGCAATCCCAAGTCTCTAAAATGGTGCTTGTGATATAGGAAGCGTAGAGGTTGGGAGGTTTATGTTTCTTCCAGAAGAAAGGAATCCCCTGCAGTGGTATGCCTGCAACTGCCTGGTCCTGGAACAACCAGTGTTTTTCGGATTCCAGGCGCTGCCAATCCACTAAGTAGCGGAGTTGCACCGCATTGAAGCAGAGCTGCAAATCTGGGACACCAACTCCACCCTGCTCCGGAGGGAGAACCGCCACCGCGTGCTTGAACCGTGGCTTACGTCCTTGCCAAATGAACTGCGACAGTTCAGATTGGGTTTGCTGGATCCAACCCGAGTCTAAAAGAGGTAGAGGATCTGGGTGAGGATCGTCATTTTGACCGCTGCTATCCTTCCCAGCCACGAGAAGGGGTAGTGCTTCCATCTGCCCAGCTCCCTACGAATCGAGGTCCGCAGCCGTTTGTAGTTGGCCGCAACAGTGACAGGTGTGGTTGGACCTAGTGTCAGACTAGTGGACAGGGTGCTCCTCGTGCAAATGGGCCAGTGTTGGCGCCGCTAAGAAGATATTGAGCGCGACCAATTTGTCCGTGTTAATCTTGAAGCCTGAGGCCTGCGCGAAGACCTGTAGTTCCACAAAGAGTGCTCGCATGGACTGGGCGGGGTCACAAAGAGACAGCAGAATATCATCTGCGTAGAGGCTAATCTTGTGTATGTCCGCTTCGAACTTGATCCCCATGATGCGGGGGTGATTCCTAACTCTCCGCGCAAGGGGCTCCATATATAACGTAAAGAGAATGGGAGAGAGAGTACACCCCTGTTGGGTGCCTCTCTCTATGCGGAAGCGGGAGGAGGTCTGGCCATTAACCTGCACTGTGACTTGGGGCAAGTGGTAGCAATTTAGGATGCGGTTTCACAGGTTATCGCCAAAGCCAAACCGGCGCAGGACCTGCTCTAAATAGGGCCAGTGGACCCTATTGAAGGCCTTCTCCGCATCTATCGCCAGCAGCATGCACTCTTTTCGCACCCGAGAAGCCACATCTATGAGGTGTAGAACTCTTTTGGTGTTGCCGCTCGTTTGGCGCTGGGAGATAAAGCCCGCCTCGTCCGGTTCCACCAATTGGAGCATGTAGGGCCCAAGTCGTGTTGCGAGGATGCTCGTATAGAGCTTAAAATCAATATTTAAGGGGACGATCGGCCTGTAGGCACTGCAGCTAGTGGTGTCCTTCCCGGGTTTCGGGATGACTGTGATCGAGGCTTCTAGTTTTTCCGCCGGAATAGCGCCGGGCTGGGCAAAGGAGTTAAAGAGGTCATGTAACAGAGGGGCCACCGAGCTACAAAAGGTTTTATAGAAGGCCGCGGAGTACCCATCCGGGCCAGGTGACTTCCCGAGCTTGACACGTGAGATAGCAGCGATGACCTCCTCCAGCCCGATATTCCAATCTAGGCCGGCGGCCTGCGCTGGGTTCAAGGATGGGAGCTGCGCGGTTTCCAGATATTCAAGACTGCTGAGCATTGAGGAGTCTCCCGAATAGAGCGAGGCGTAAAAGTCACGGAAGGACTCTGCTATGGCGACATCATCAGAGGTGAGGTCGCCTCCTTGCAGGCGTATAGCCTGAACTCCCTGCTGCTGTCGCACCTCTCGTAGCTTATGAGCCAACAGGCGGCCACACCTATCCCCTCCCGTATAATAGGATTGCCCGAGGCGTAGGGCCGCGTATTCCGCTTTGTCCTGGTCTAAGGCAGCTAGCTACTTCCGCTCCGTGCAGAGATGGCGCCAGGCTCTTGCAGCGCCAGTGCGCTGGTGCATCTGTTCTAGCTCCGCAACGCGTTTCGTGAGTTCGGCCCGTTTTTCGGCCCGTTCTTTATTGATGGCAGAGGAGATCGCGATAAATTCACCTCTTAATACAGCTTTAAGCGCCAGCCACTGCGTCGCTAATGATGTGTCCTGATTAGCGTTGACAGTGAGAAAGTGTGAGATAGCCGTCTTTATGCGATCTGTAATGGTGTTCTGGTGTAGGAGGGATTCGCGGAGCCGCCAGTGTCGCTGTGGTAGCTGTGAGTGGGGGAGTAGGAAAGAAGCCATGACTGGGGAAAGGTCAGACAGCGACGCATCGGTAGCTAACGACATTAATGGAGTGGAGCACAAGAAGTAGTCGAGTCTGGCGTATGTCTTGTGCGCTCCCGAATAGTAAGTGAAGGCCCGGCTCTGGGGATGGAATTGTTGCCACATATCTACTAAACCCAGGTCCTGAACCCGCCCTAAGCTCGACCGGGAACGGGCCCCTGCTTGGCTAGCGAGCTGGCATGAACGGTCGGTGAGGTTGTCGAATACAAGGTTTAAGTCTCCCCCAGAAGCAAGCGCTGTTCAGAGTTCGCTGTGGCTGCTGTGAGCGCATCGTGCAAGAATTTGTCTTGGCCCTCGTTTGGGGCTTATACCGAGCCAATAATAAGGGACATCCCCGCAACCTGGAATTGGGAGGTGAGTAAACGCCCTTTAATCTCGGCCTCTTTCTGAATCATCTTGCCCTGGACAGACTGGGAAACAAGTATGGCTACACCTGCTGTTTTAGTGGAGTGTGAGGAGAAGAGTTGTGTGGGGAAGGCTCTTGATTTCATCCTGTGGTGGTCTTTATGTAATAAGTGAGTCTCCTGTAAAAGGCATATGTCGGCTGTCGACTGAGTCAGGTAGTTATGGACGGCCCGTCTCTTAATAGCGTTGTTCAGGCCCCGAACATTCAGGGTCAGGATTTTAAGCATGTTGCGTGGCATTATAGGGGATTGGGAGGTGAGGATCTAGGTGAATGCCTGGTTGATAATGCACTTACATGGAGTGGGGATAAGGCGGCATTGCGATCTCTAAGGCAGGTGCAGCGGCAAGGGACAAGGCATTGTGGACAAAGGGGACCCACCCAACGAGTAAAACCAAGGGGGGAAGGGAAAAGGAAACCCCGTAGTCCAAAAACAGAAAACCCCCAAAAACCATCCCCAACGAGGGTCAGAATAGTCAATACAATAAGCAAAAATAATCCGTCACCCTTGGGTGCCCGGTTACGTAACATGGGGGTGATTGTCACAGATCCAACCTTAGGGGCTCATTAGGATGACGGGCGGAATTTGTCCGCCCGCCATCCTGTCGGAATTCGGGACCGCCCGCCGTAAGGGCGGGGGTCCCGTGGGGGGTATTAGGATGTGCCCGCCACAGTGGCGGGCACATCCTGCATTTTTAGCATTGTGGTTGGCGGTGCTCTCTGCACCGCCTGCCACAATGCTAAAAATGCATTGATGCATTTGCATAAACAAAGCGGCAGGCACCGCGCGGTGCCTGCCGCTTTGGTCATGCAAATGAAGGGGGGTACCCTGTGTGCACCCCCCACCTCTCAGGGGGCCCCCAGAGTGAAGACCGCATGCCTTTCCGTGGCGGCATCACCGCCGCGGAAAGGCACCTAAAGACGCCCTTCACCAGGCTGGCTGTGGCTTTGCCACACATGTTTATGGCAAAGTTGAAATGGAGCAATTAACACTGTTCCTGTAGTCTCCAATGGCAGGTCTGCTGTCAGTAGTTTACTTGGGCCACTCAGGATGACCCAAATAGTCCTGCAAACCCTTTTACCACCCATGCCCTGGGTACCAATGCTAGATATACTACGGACTTACAAGGGGATAAAGCCCTGGTCATTTGTATTTGCCAATTTACTGATATCTGTTTCAGGGAGAAAGCACTAGCACTGGGGCCTGCTTAGCAAGCACTGTCAGAATTGAAAACCAGCATCTAGTAGTCCAAATGGAGGCAAAAGGCGGGGCACAACTGCAAAAAAAAAGCCTTGTTTTTTTACCCCATGCCTCGTCAGTGAGGACACAGCCATATGCAAATCTGTGGTAACCATACTCGGAATAGTCCAGTCCTAACTGCCAGGCATGTCCTCCGTGAACCGGGCCACAAGCAACCCAAGATCGCTTTTGCCCTTATTACGGCTCATCAGTTGGGTATAGCTTGGTTCCAATGGCACAGTGTGCACTCGACCCACATGCGGCTTACCTGTACAACTTAGGGTGATGTACTGAAGTAGACATAAAAGTGATTGCTGGAATGTTTGAAATAATCTCAGCCACTGGTGATTACTTGGGGCGGCATCCCAGTCCATCATTATTTTGCACACCATGCCACCTCAATTTGGACACAGCCATATGCAAATCAGTCTTGACCCTGCTCCAGTAGCATGTGTCCAGTAAGATCTGCCAGGTCCCTGAATGAACAAAGCAAGCAAAGACCTGTTTCGCTGTTATTAGGGCTCATCAGTTGGGTAAAACTTGGTTCCAGTGGCACAGTGAGCACAGGACCCACGTCTGGGCAAATCCGCTGCACTTAAGGCACAGCACTGCAGTATACAAAAAAGAGATGGAGGGAATGCTTGACCTAATCTCAGCCACTGGTAATTACTTGGGGTTGCATCGTAAGCCATCGTTATTTCGCACAATATGCCACCTTAGTTTGAACCCAGCAATATGCAAATCAGTCTTGACCCTCCTCCAGTCGGAACAGTCCAGCCTTTACTGCCAGACCATGTCCTCTCTGAACAAGAACATAAGCAACCCAAGACTTGTTTTGACCTTATTAGGGCTCGTCATTTTCCTTTACATTAGCTGTAATCAAATGGGATGCAGCCTGAGTAATTACCAGTAGCTGAGATTATTTCAAGCATTCCATCCATCGTTTTTTTGTATACTTCTGTGTGACCCTTGCATAACGGAAAATGGTACCTATTCTTACCAATCAATCCACATGGTCTTTATTTACAATGGTAGCAATGCCTACCATAATGGAGACATTTATAAAAGTTGTGGCCATCACATGCATAGAGCTAGTAGAAATCACTGGTGTATGATCGGGTCTTCTTATATTTAAGGATGATACTTGAGCTATCCTTCTGTTGTATTAATACATGACAAGCTTGTGCTTATGGACCAAGCATGTATTTATGTGTGTACTATAAACGAAAATCTGGTATTTCAGGGCTTAAATAGTGTTTATGTTTTGCGAAGAAAAACATTTTCATTTGGAGGAAATTGCATGTGTTTAACCAAAATTGAAAGTTTGTATTTCAAGGCTAAATGTTCTTAAATTCAGAACCTGTCAAGTTAACTTTTGCGGACAAATGTTTTGAATTTCCAAGTCTTATTACCAAGTGAAATGTGAGTGATATTTCAGCTTCTCCAGTTTTGGATGTTTCATAGATTCACATATTTGAATCATTCCCCGTCATCGAAGTGGGAGTCCCATGGCATTATATCAAAGCAAGTATATTAGTAGCATAGGCTAAGATGGCATTAGGCAATGAATTTATTAGCCTATGACCTTTTTTTAAAAGGACAAAACTTGGACACCAGCCAATCAGGCAACAACACCCTCTAGAACCTTCCCTACAGACGCTAGTTCCCTCAGATTTTCTACCGCACATCATGTGAAGGAAGTCTCCCTGACCTCTACTCAGTTATTTCCTCAGGGTTCAAGAACCTTCTTTCAGGTCAGATATATATTGCTTTCTATATCCCTGGGGATTTTCTGAACATGTCAGACCTTTCAGTGAAAGGATTCTTCAAGTCATGTAACACCTATGGTAAAAAGAGACTTTACATTGATGATCCTCACGAAAAGTTCATTTACTGCCTTTATCCTGACCACACAGTCAAAGACTGTAAGATATGTTGAACTTTCTCACAGAAGACCCTCAATGACATAGAGGGAAGGCTTCTATTTTGGTTACAGAGACTTAAATCTAAAGACAACCCCCTGTCTGATGAGGAAAGAGATGATTCACTTATTTCTGCCAAGTATCAAAAAAGAGAGATCATCAGAAAAGGAGCGTTTTGAACATCCTAAAAAGGCCCATAAAAAATGGTCCATGAAGCGCCTGGTCATTCCAGGAAATCTCAGGAAAAGTCTAACCACAAAACTCTTTCAAATGTTTCTTCTGAGCCTTGTACACCATCTGAGAAACCTGTTCTGGACAAAATGTCAACGGCAAGATCTTCTCAGACCGAAAACAATCAGGAGTTCTGCATCTTTCTCTCTGTCGACGACCGACGACGACACCGTCGACAATGCCTCCGTCGATGAAGCTGAAATTCACTTCAGATTATTCCAGTATTGGAGCTTTCATGGATTCACATGCCTGAATCGTTCCCCGTCGTCGAGATGGGAGTCTCCGGTATATAAAAAAGCAATGCTTAGTGTATAGAAAACTGAAAAGAGGCCTAGGCCCCTTTCCCTTTTGCAACTTATAACCGTTGTTATGTAAAACAGACCAAACTAGTCTCTAGACCAATCAGATCTCCTCACCCTCTAGAACACTCCTGAGAGAACCTTTTGCCGCTCACATTTTCTACCGCATGTTGTGCTAGGGAGTCTCCTTTGAGCTCTGCTCAAACTCTGTCTTTTCAGCCTTTTTAAGGAACTTTGTTCTTCCATCTTCAGTTGGATTTGGTGATACTTTGGACTGTCTTCAAGTACATTCTTTTAGGAATGTCTGGGAAAGAGAAAAAAGGTCTATTTAGAGCCTGTGGTACTTATTCAATGAAGAGGCTCTTTACGGATGACCCTCATACAGACTGCATTTACTGTCTATACCCTGATCACCAGGCCAAGAACTGCAAGGTATGTCGCACTTTCTCTAGTAAGACTCTTTGAGATCGTGTGGGATGCCTTTTGATATGGCTTCAGAAGCTAAAGCCCAGAAAGGAGGTCATCTATAGTGACAGCGATGAGGGATCCTCCTCTACATCTAGGAGATCTCAAAAGAGAAGATAATCTCCTTATACTCATTTCTCAGAGGAACCTCCTGGGAAGGCCCTCAAAAAGACCACTCATGGGTCTTCTATGCGTAGTCCTTCAGAATCCCCTCAGCCTAAAAAAAGGAGAGTAAAGGACACACTTCTGGTGAAAAATCGTCAAAGAAATCTACTTCTAAGCCATCAAAATCTCCTCAGCAGATCAAAAAGCCCTTCAGAAAGCCGTCTTCTATGCCTCCTGAGGAGAAATCCAAAAAACCTACATCGTCGACAGGATTGTCGATGAAGAAACCATTGTCATCGACGACGAAGATAGAGGTGAAGAAAATTGCAAAGTCACCATCATTTTCTATTGCAGTGTCGACAGCGTCAGCGTTGACAACGGTAAAATTGACATCGAAGACGGTGACGATGACCATGTCACCGACGGGATCGTCGTCGACGATGATGACGACGGGGTCGTCGATGGGAACATTGACGACGGTTACTATGTCGTCGACGACAGAGAGCGCTCTACACCTGGTGTCGATAACGGCATCGATGACAGTAGTGTTGACGGTGATCTCAACAACTGGCTCGTCGGAGAGAAATTCCAGAAAAACATCTGATTGTCTGTAAAAAGGGGATTACACCAGAGGTCACCTCCCTAAGCAAAATTACTTCTCTGGTCCCATCACACCTCCTGGAGGAGGAGGATTCAGAAGAGGAGGATGACAGACCCTTTGGTTATGCCAGTTGTCCATCACAACTAAGGTAAAATGCCAGGAGGATGATTACGTAGAGAAATATGGAGAGTACCAGAACCCCTCGCAGCAACACTATCGACAAGTGTACCAAGAGGAAATGGTTGCTATGCCATCCTCTATGATGATGGATCTGTAGTTTATGCTGGCAGACTATAAAAAGAGATTTCCGCCGACAATTGACTCTGAGGAAATACCCATTTCACACCCACGTTCTATCCCTGCTACTCCAGTCAGAAGGAGAGAGTCACTACAGGAAATTACGCCTTTCAACACCTCAAGTTCAGCACCACCAGGATCTGGCTACCACGGACGATGATGACCAGGAAGAGGGAGAAATAACGGATCCCAACAAGGAATGGGATGACTATCTGATTCCATGTACGGGATTGCCCGAACCAGTACCTGCTGATTCCCCACCGGTGGATTCCATAATTTAATGGAAAAAGCCGCAAAGAGATTCCAGCTTCCAATGGCTACGACACAGACGGAATGCTTCCTCTATGATTTTAAAGAGCCATACCATAAGTCGGTTTGATCTATACCAATTGTCAACCATGTGTGGGAAGAAGGCTTGAAGGTGATGAAGACACCGACGACCGTTACACCTGTGCTCGCTAGACTGGAAAAGGAAGATAAGGCCTCTTTGAACGCACGTGTTTACTGGGCCATCGTAAATCGGATTCGGTAATTTCCCAGGCAGCGCAACAAAAATCTAAGAATCCATTGGCGCCTATATCTGCACCACCTGACAGGGAGGGAAGACGTTTAGACAATGCGGGAAAGAGGTTTTCCTCCATGTAGGCTCTCCTCGTTAGAGCAGCGAATGCCCTTGCTGTTCTGGGCAGATACGACAGACAGAGGTGGTGTGATATGGCTCCATACATGGACCTCATTCCGGAGGACAACAGACAAGAAGCAAAACAAATGTTCTTCAGGAAGGTGAGAGGACTTCGGCTGAAGTCATCGACTGTGCGATGGAGATCACAACCACAGCCTTTCGCTCCCTGGGAGGTGCGGCAGTCCTGCGACGCCAAGGTTGGTTAAGAGCTACTGCTTTTAGACCGGAGGTTCAAAATAAGATTCTAGATCTCCCATTCGATGGGGAACATTTGTTTGGAAGGCAAGGAGATGAGGCCCTTCAGGGTATCAAGAAGGATACAGGTACGGTGAAGGCCCTTGGTACATTACAATATCGTAAGGTGCCCTTTCGAGGCGCCCGAGGAAGAGGCCAACCATCCTATAGGGGCGGTTACCAACAGGGAAGATACCCCTCTTATTCATCATCATCACAACAATACCGTCAACAGTACGAGCAGAGACAGTCAGGGAGCTGTACTAAATCCGCTCCTAGAGGACGAGGGGGTCATCAAGGAAAAGATAATAATAGAAGACAATGACAACCTCCGGTATCCGGCCTCATGTATTTATTCCCCTCCACAAGTTCCCCTGGTTGGAAGAGTGACTTCCCATCTATATCATTGGCAGACAATAATAACGGACAAATGGGTACTCAACATCATACAATTCAGACATACTCTAGAATTTCGTCAATTATTTCTTGCACTCCGCCTACAGGTTGAGAGATCAAACATTTCGCTCAAATGCGCCAGGAAATTCGGACAATTCTCCGAAAGGGAGCAATAGAACCGGTGCCGATCTCCCAGAAGAGGAAGGGATTTTATTCCCCTTTCTTCCTGGTCCGGAAGAATGCTCTCCAATGGTGTCCGATATGAGACCTAAGATCTCTGAATACTTACCTCAAAAAACAGTCATTCCAGATGGCAACCCTCCAAGACATTCTACTACTCTTAAACCCAGGGGATCATATGACCACCCTAGACTTGCAAGATGCATATTTTCATATCCCCATTTATCCTTCCCACAGAAAGTATCTTCAGTTTACAGTGGCCGTAGACCATTACCAGTTCAAAGTGCTGCCATTTTCCTCAAGTCTGCCTCGAGAATTTTTATGAAATGTCTAGCGCCAGTGGCAGCCTTTCTCAGAAAACAAAAACACCAAGTATTTCCATACCTGTACAATTGGTTGATAAAAGCACCATAGGAAGCTTCAGCTCAGACATCAACTACGGCATGCATACAGTTGTTTGCAGAACTGGGGCTGACTTTGAATTTTTTTAAATCATCCCTTCAGCCACAAGATCACATTCCTAGGGGCAATTCTGGGTACCTTAAAGAACAAAGCATTTCCCTCCAGAGAGAGGCAACTGGAACTTGTAACTCTGGCCAAGGAGTTCAAGAGAAAAAAGTGTCTTTCAGTAGGCAAATACAAATCACTCCTAGGGATGATGTCCTCGTGCATACCTCTCATTCCTCTTTGCCGAATAAAAATGCGTCCATTGGAGGAGCTGGATCTACAATGGCACCAGGCAAAGTAATCCTTCGAGGACAAAGTGCAAGTCACGCCAGCTATGCTGCAGGCAGTACCATGGTGGACCCCAAAGCAGAAACATCTTGGTGGGTCTTTCCTTCCTTACCGAACCAGCTCCATTGGTAATTACCACGGACGAATCTTTGGAAGGATGGGGACAGTCCTTCAGGATCTGCAGGGCAGCGGTCGATGGAAATAGCAGGAACAACAACTTCACATCAACTTGTTGGAGCTAAGAGCAGTAGACTTGGCGCTGCTGGCTTTCCTACCAAGAATTCAGGGAAGGTCTGTTTTAGTGAGAACAGACAACAAAACTGCGATGCACTATCTCAACAAACAGGGAGGCACAAGATCACTCTCCCTATCGCGGGAAGCACAGAAGATATGGGAATGGGCTGTAGCACATGGAGTAGCTCTAAAGTCGGTGCACCTTCCAGGAGATCAGAACATCAAAGCGGACACTCTCAGCAGACAGAAATTGACCTGCCACGAGTGGGAGCTCAACTAGGACATATCACTAAGAGTCTTTGGCGAATGAGGAATTCCGACAGTGGATCTGTTTGCAACAGCCCAGACAAAAAATGCCGGTTCTTCGCAAGCTGGCATCACCAACGGGGGTCGTGGGGGAATGCGTTTTCGATGGCATGGTCATGCTTCTTTGCCTACGCCTTTCTACCGATTCCCCTCCTGCCACGGGTGCTCACGAAGATAAAGAAGGAATCGTCAAGGTAATACTGATAACCCCTTGGTGGCCCAAGCAACACTGGTTCACAGAGTTGCTCTTACTGTTGGAGAATTGTCCAATTCGTCTACAGCTGATACCAGCACTCTTGACTATGTCCAGGTGACAGGTGCTTCATCCAGACCCGAAATCACTGCGATTAGCTGCCTAGCTCCTGAATACCCAAATTTCACCAATTCGAGATTTCTGCAGAATACAGGGATATACTATCAAAGGCCAGGGCTGAGAGCACAAATGGAACGTATAGGATGAAGTGTAAGAGATTCTGTTTATGGGGCCAGGAAAACAATCTCCAGCCTCTGAATTCAGTGGCACATCAAAGCATCCCATATATTCTGATGCTAGCAAAATATGGTTTTGCCCATGCTTCCATTAAGGTGCATCTGGCGGCGATTTATCGATATAGGAGAACTTCCTCAGGTCCATCTCTATGGTCGGAGAGAATTATGTAAACAATTCATGAAGGGATTATTTAGGGCCTTCCCCTCTATAAGGCCTCCACCACCGCTCTGGTAGTTGAACATTGTTCTATCCTAGTTGATGAAACAGCCCTACGAACCAATTCACAGGGTGGATCTTAAATTCTTATCCTGGAAAGTGCCCCTTCTGATAGCTCTCGCTTCAGCCAGGAGAGTGGGGGAAATACAAGCTCTCACAATTCAGGAACCTTTTCTACAGTTCAGAGAGGACAGGATTGTCCTCAGGACTAATCCCAAATTCATTCCAAAAGTACCAAAAGATTTTCATCTAAATGAGCCGTTGATCCTTAAAAGGTTTTTCCCTCAACCGTCGATGGCTGCAGAGAAAACTCTGGAGTATGTGAATAAAAAAACTTAGGCCATCCACTAAGATAGGTGAACAATTAACCAGACCCAGTAGTGGAAGGAACAATCAAAGATAAAATTATATAAAAAACATGTTTTTAATTAGCATAATAAAAATCATATAGAAAAAAATCAGACTATATGATAAACATAGGTAAGTATCTTAAGACATACATCAAAATGAACAACAAGTTAAAAGAGATAACGTTACAGATGAATATGCAATACAGTTAAAAATACATTCACAGTTACAATTGGTGACTAAAATACAGAAGAACAGAAACTCGACGCGCGTTTCGGCAGAAAACGCCTTCTTCAGGAGTCATAGATGATATCCTGAAATTATATTTACAAGAAAAAACAGGTATCAGATATCTAGATTTATACAATATGAACAAACAAGAATTCATGAAGGTTCATAGCAGTATTTTATCAAAAACAACCTATAGTTTAAAAAGATTTACCTTGTATAAATCAGACTTGAAAGTTCTCAACACTCAACCTGTCTGGTCTACTAATTTGTTCACTCATTGTCATATGATGGACAAATTCTTGTGACAATTGTGCAGTACTCAATCAATAGAATATAATATATATGTTTATTCAATGTGTAATAATAACTAAAAAAATATGCGTCAATTATAATCACATTGAAATGGGGCATACCAATCTATCATACATCCGGATTAAGTATGCATTGATACATGATTAATAACTTACATTCAGAGTAGTTTTTCATAGCATTACATCAGGATAGATGACATCTTCAAATATGGATAAACGAGAGGTCACTTGATAAAGAACAGTTTTCTATTCAGTGGAGAGACACAAATATGTGTTATAATGTATTCTCTTTAAACCACAATAGGCCACACGAATAACATGACATGTTGGCAAAATTTCGCTAAAAAGATGGTAACTCCAAATCAATAATTGTTGATATTGTTAGAGGTATGGTAGAATGGCATATAGCTACAGAATACGGTGGTCTACATAACCTTTATAGAGGGTAAGGGTGGATAGAGTCTTATTAATAATAAAATGTATATAAAACTTATCATAATATATGATAAGGACTGAGTCTACTGATATCTGTAACGTATCGTTAAACTTGGCAAAACATGATCAACGATATGGGAGCTATATCAACATGAGGGAGCAATGGAGTTAGAAAGATATGTATACAGACTCCTAGGGCAATAGGCAGTATAATAGAAACCGAAAGGAGACGTATGACAATGAATTATTATAGAAATCGTAATCTGCACTCTCCAAAGACTTATATTATCATGCCATGCTGAATATACCTATCTATTAATATATTTACCTGATAAAATATATAATTTTCTTGCTGTATTATTAGTTAGGACGGCGTTGATAGCATGTACAGTATCTGTACATAATAGTGAGATACTTTATATTGGAAAGTCGCCACTAGTATCAGTGGTTTACGAGTATAGCTATAGAAAAAACAACATAATGGAAACTGAATTAAATTACAATAGTGAGGCAAACCAAGGTGATATATCCTTTACACTAAATGAATAAATAAAAAGCAGGTAGAACTCCAAGGGTTCCATTACCTTATCTGTGTTGATATAGGTAGTTTAAAATACGTGATGTATGGTACACATCAGCAGAGGAGGACAGTTTAATCCATTTGTAATCTCATTACTGCAGGAAACAAATAGAGTATCCTTGGTTAGAAATGCAAGATTACCTATAATATTAGCGCAGCATAATTAATTCTAGATAGCCACAGAAGTGTAAGCGAACACTCAAATCTCAGTATAGCTGCGCTCGGTAACTCTTACCTTCAAAGGGATATTTGATGGGTAAATGGAACACAGCAGAATAGTGCTGCTTCCAAAATAGCGGCATGGCGTCCCGTCCTCCAACGCAGCAAGACGAATAATAGCCAGGGTGGAATGCCCTTTTTAAATCCCTGACAGCTGACGGGGCGCGGGAAACATAGTGACGACGGCTGCATGATACTAAACAGCAGAAAAGGACTAATCAACAGTGATCTTCGTATCACAGACTGTTCCAAAATGTCGGGTGTTTATAGAGTAAAGACGTGCTCTGAAGTGTATACGGGGAAAAGAAAAGGGTCTGTTTCTCGATTATATAATTATGGTAGAGTTGAAAGTTCATAATAAAAATTTCTAAAAGAGCCGATCCATCAAAATTAATACCAGGGTAATAAATCACATTGGATATGATAATATATTGTTCTATAAACTCAAAGGAAAAACGAGATATTATTAATGTGGCAGAAAAGAGATATAGACATGTACATAAAACTTGCTAGTACAGCTGGTGACGTCACTGAGATAAAGAGTCAATAAAATGGTTGACCAAGGATCTAAAGGGATCTAGTCTGTGGACTCTATATATTTCTCATGACTACCAAGATGGATAGTAGAGATATCTATATATTTACCATACTTTGAGCAGCTCCAGATTATTACAGAATATACATAGAAAGCTTAGCTATAGTTATAGGTCAGGATGTCTTCTATGCAGGAATACTGTATTGGGTATATATTAATTTATTATCTCTATGTGGGAAAGGGGACGATAGGCGAATTAATATTAGTCATTAGGGGTCAATTAAGTCTATAAATGCAGATTCAGGATAGACCAAAGCATTGTCTAAACTAGATAATGGCATTTTCCCAGAGAAAACTCTCCCTTCTTTAGATGTTCGACGTTGTCTGAAGTTTTACTTACAAAGAACAAAGGTTTTCAGGAAATATACCCAATTATTCATGGCTTTTAGTGCCCCCGGGAAGGGGTTCCCGTTGTCAAAACGGGGAATTGCCCGTTGGATTTAAAGTGCAATACAGTACTGTCATCAGGCTACTGGGAAGCCATTACATGCATGTGTTCGTGCACATTCTACGAGAGCAGTGTCGAGCTCCACTGCTTTATTTTCGGGCGTACCTATCCAGGATATCTGCAGGGCTGCTACCTGGAAGAATATGCATCCTTTCACCAGACATTACCACCTTGATGCACCTACTGAGAAGGATGTGGCAGTGGGACAAGCAGTACTGAGGAACCTTTTCAGTAACGGTGAGCCTTCTGTACCATCCCTCCTTCCTTGGCTGATGATATAAGCACATTTTATTGTCATTTGCTGTATTATATATGATTTATGAGCATTTATCTATATATATATATATATATTTGTCTGGCTACTACTATTGTTAGATGACTTATGTTGCCTAGTTCATGGTTTTAGGTGACATAACAAAATGTGCTATGATTTACTGCTTGATATTCTGATTCAGGCATGTGAATCTATGAAAGCTCCAATACTGGAGTAAGAAAACAAGTTACTTACCTGTAACTGTAGTTCTCCAGTATTGGAAGCTTTCATAGATTCACATGCAACCCACCCTCCTCCCCTGAGCGGCTCCCCTTGGATTTAGCACGAAAGGTGTCTATGGCACAAGTGCGTGAAAATCGGAGGGGCAAAAGGTTCTCTCAGGAGTGTTCTAGAGTGTGAGGAGATCTGATTGGTCTAGAGACAAGTTTGGTCTGTTTTACATAACAAAGGTTATGGGTTGCAAAAGGGAAAGGGGCCTAGGCCTCTTTTCAGTTTGCTATACACTAAGCATTGCTTTTTTATATACCGGAGACTCCCGTCTCGACGACAGAGAATGATTCAGGCATGCGAATCTATGAAAGTTTCCAATACTGGAGAACTACAGTTACAGGTAAGTAACTTGTTTTCTTCTTTGCCTTTCATAATGTCATCATCTCCGACAGCTTTGACGACGGTTGTTACATGTAGACTGATATCATCAACGGCTTCTAAGTCTTCACCCTCGTTGACAAAGCATTCTTCTAATTGCTCATCGATATCCTCGTCGGCAGTTAAGGATCACTTACCGCCGGCAAAGACACCCATATCAACGGATATCCTAAAGAAACCACAGTCGACTGAACATTCATCAAAGAAGTTACGGTCAAGGACATCGTCGATGGCACCAACGACGACAGCCTTGTCGACAATACTTCCACCAGAAAGTATTGTTTTACCTGCGAAAGTGTTAAAATCCTCTTCGACAAGGGATTTGTTAACGGGGTCCCGGGATATGTCTTCTGGGGCACCTTTAACTCTTCTGGTGCCGGTGTTGCATCTTTCCTATTCTGATAAGTCTGAAGCTGACGTACTTCTACCAGTTCACATGGCTCCAAGCAAGGTATTGCCTTTCCCACCAGTTATACTATTGGCAGAAGAATCTGATAATGACTGATTTAGAGCCGCTCATATGCCTTCAGAATTGAATGTAAAATGCCAAAATGTTGATGTTGAATAATATTATGAGGAGGAATATCAACTTTATACTGAGTATATTTCTCAAGAGCGCTCAATACAAATTCCCTTGGACTTGGTAACCAATCTACAAGGAATGTTGCAGGACTACTATAGACGCTTTCCAGAGCCTGTTTCGTCTACTCCTGCTCCTTGGGTTCCACCTTCAGCTCAATCCACACAAAAGATGCTGCCTCCTAGGCGTGCACTCTACAAATTCTAGGAACCCCTCTATCATTTTTGCCTCTTGCGGAACCCCAAACGGATGAACATGATAATTCCGATGGAGATCAGGAAGAAGAGGAAGTGATAAGGGATTGTGTTTCCACTAATAACAAGTGGGATGATTACTTAATAACAACTACATCTCCTCCGGCGGCTTCTCCTGTAGATTCTCCTCCTGATGACATTGGAGGTTTCCACAATATCATGGAAAGAGCGGCAAAGCACTTTCAATTACCCTTCTCAACCAAGCAGACACACTGCTTTTTTAATGATTTTAAAGAAACAATTAAAAAATCGATAAGGGCCATCTCTATTGTAGATTTTATTTGGCAAGAAGGGGTCTGTATAATGAAAAGCCCAACCACAGTCGCAGCTGTTATGCACAGGTTGGATAATAAGTACAAGGCACTGGATGTGTGCCCTGCATGCCTAGTTGGACCAGTGAAGCTAGATTTGATCATCAGCCAAGAAGCTCATTGACCATGCTACTCCTATCACAACACCACCAGATAGGGAAGGGCGTAGACTGGACATGATTGGCAAACATTTCTCCAGCCTGGCTGCACTGACAGAGCAGCGAATTATGTGGCAATTTTAGGAAGATTTGATTGGCAAATCTTGAGCAGCTGTCCAACGCAGGCAAGGTTGGCTGAATGCGACAACATTTAGACTGGAACATGCCTCATGGCGGAGAAGCGCTATTCGGAAAGCATATCGATAAAACGCTTCAATCCATTTAGGCGGATACTGATACCGCAAAGACCTTAGGAACTTTACAGTTTTGAAAGCAACCCTTTTGAGTAACTAGAGGGAAAGGTACTTATTCAATCTTAGGAGGATTTCAAAGCTATTAGCAACAATACCAGCCTTATCAAGGTCAGTATAGTACACAATACAGGCAGCAGTACAGGAAGCTGCTGGCAGCAGCTTACAAGAAGCCATCCAGAGGAAAGCAGCCCACTAGGGGGCAGGTGTCAACGGAAAGCAATGATCTTTCCTTACGGCTGGCTATCTCCCCCAAATCCACACTATTAGGAGGACACATTTCCTAGTACAACTGGCAGTGGGCCAATGTAACAGACAGATGGGTCCTCGACATCATACAACGAGGGCATACCCTGGAATTTGTCACCAAACCTCTAAACGCGCCACCAAAACGGTCAGTTACTATCCATCTGAAACAACTATTGAAGGAAGTTGCTATAATGCTGCAAAAAGGGGCGATAGAGAATGTCGCAAAATGCCAATGGGGTCCAGGCTTCTATTCCTGTTTCTTCCTGATCATGAAAAAGTCAGTAGCCTGTCGCCCTGTTTTAGATCTTAAAAAATTAAACAAATACCTGAAATAACAGTAATTTCAAATGGTCACCCTGCAGGATGTTTTAAGCCTTTCGAACCTTGGGGATTACATGACCGCTTTGGACCTTCAAGAAGCATAATGTCCTGATTCATTGTAGTCACCAGAGTTTTCTGCTTTTTCAGGTAGCTGGTACACATTTTAACTCAAATTGGACTACGCTCAGCTCCAAGAATATTCACCAAGTGCATGGCACCAATGGTAGCACATCTGAGGCTAGACGGAGTACAGGTTTTTCCATACTTAGATGACTGGATCATAAAAGCTCCTTCATTCCATCAAGCTAAAGTGGATACTGGATGATGCCTGTCATTATTTAAATGGTTTGGTCTCAAACCAAGGCTTCAGAAATCAACCCTCGAACCGACAACATTGTCAATGTTTCTGGGAGCAGTCTTAAACAAGAGACAAGATTGACGCAGAAGACAAAAAAAGGAATTTCTACAACAAGAGAGCGAAAACCCAACAGATATACTAAAAACCACAGGAAAGCGACCCACATGCCGTCGGTGCCTCGGGCTTTCCCATGATCTCAGGGAAAGCCAGAGGCACCGAGGGAGAGGGCGGGGTTTCCAATACCTGAGTGATTACCAGGTGAGGTGAGGCCTGTACCTCATACAAAACAGGGGTGAAGATCACCCTTCTGGTATGGAGGTATTTTGTACAAGAATATGTTTATGCACATTTGCACAATTATAAAGATGCAGTAGCCGTTTATAAATTACGTCCTGAAGAAAGCCTGGGCAAGTGGCCCATTAGGCTGAAACTAGTTGACCATTTTTGACAAATGGCCTATTTGTTAAAAGCTGCTTTTGACACGTTTTTAAGAGGATTGGAAGAGATTTTGTAATAAGTGCAGTTTTTCTTCCAAATCCTTTTTAATTTTCACTCACTTGCACTGCACCAACATTTTCCATCACCCAACCATATAGATATTCTATCTTGTGTATTTAGTGACTACATTGGTTACTCTTGTCACTTTTGCTCTAAACCTCTTACTACTGTGGGCTGAGTGGTGTAAATGTAATCTAAACTACACCTTTATCTTTGTGATCAAAAGAGGTCGTGTTAGATGATAGGATGTCCAAATGATGACACTGGCCTCTCTTGGCAGTTGATGGAAATCTGACTTTTCTCGTGTGGGTGGCTTTCCTGTGGTTTTTAGTATATCTGTTGGGTTTTCACACTCTTGTTGTAGAAATTCTTTTTTTGTCTTCTGCTTCGCTCTTGTCTGTTGTCTGACCACCAGATTTTGTTAGTGAAGAATACAGTTGGAATTGCGTATTAAATCTGTGAGTTGGTCGGTAAACTGTCCCTAGGACCCTTCTCCCTTTGTGGATTTATTTGTGATGAGCAGTCTTAAACACCCAGTCAGACATGGCCTTTGTCTCTCCAGAACGGCAGAACAAAATCAAACAGCTGGCACAAAAGATCTTCAAAAGAAAGTCCACTTCTGTCTGACTGTAAAAGTCATTCCTCCTACATAGCTCTAATTCCAAACTGCATACTTCATATGTGTCCCCTACAGGAGCAGCTAGACAAGTAGTGGCTGCAGGTTCTGGGGTCTGTCGACAATGTAATCCTGATAACCCCAACAATGATAAAAGCTATGCAATGGTAGATGGTATCAATCAACGTTTCTCAAGGGATGACATTTCTGTCTCAGGCAACAGATTTAGTCATTAACACGGATGCATCCCTGGGGGAATGGATTGCTCATCTTCAGGAACTATCAGTCAGCGTTAAGTGGACGACTATCGAGAAAGCATTGCACATCAATCTCCTAGTATTGAAGGCTATAGCTCTGGTGCTGTGTTCATTCCTTCCCAGGATTGCAGGCTTGTTGGTTGTCATCCGTACAGACAATACCACCAGCTTGCACTACTTAAACAAACAGGTAGGGACAAAATCTGCAGGTCTATTTAATCGGGCACAAACAATCTGGAATTGGGCTTTACAGCACAAAATAACACTGAGAGCAGAACATGTGACTAGAGTATCCAATGTGCCAGCGGACACATTGAGCAAATTGACAACAGATTGCCACGAGTGGGAACTCGATTCTACGATTCTAAAAGACATCTTTCTTCAGTGGGGTACTCTGAAGCTCGATCTTTTTGCAACACAGACACACAAGAAATGCCAATATTAGGCAATTATTATTATTATTATTATTATTGCATTTATAATGCGCACAGCTACCCTAGACAGGGTTTCCCGGCGCAAGTATGTCAGATGTTATGTACCAAAAAGGGTGGCAAGCTGGATAATGAGAAAAAAGCCAGGTCTTAAGGTCTCGTCTAAACTTGGGATAGAAAGATTTGTGTTTCATTAGGCTAGGAAGAGAATTCCAAAGCCTAGGGCCAAGAAATGAAAAGGCGCGAACTCCCATTCTAGTGAGTCTGCAACTTGGGGTGACGAGATTACCCTGAGTGGATGAGCGTAGAGGCCGTACAGGGGTATATAGATGGAGGAGCTCCTCAAGATAGGCTGGAGCGGTTCCTTGATTGATTTTAAAAACAAGACACTGGGTCTTGAATTTAATACAGCTGTCAATGCAGAGCCATTGTAGGTCCCGAAGGACAGGAGAGATGGAAGATTTCCTAGGGACACAACATAACAGACGAGCTGCGGAGTTCTGCACCACCTGTAGTTTACTCAATACCGCCTGACTTCCTCCTAGATACAGCACATTACCGTAGTCTAGGCGAGAAGTGACCAATGCCTGGACTACTGTTCTTTTGGTGGAGTCTGGAAGCATCCAGATGATTTTACGGAGCCATCTTAGAATGGTAAAACAAGTGGCGGCCACACTTACCGCCTGTTGCCGCATTGAGAGGTTGCTATCAATAATAAACCCAAGATTGCGAACTTGGGTAACAGGTTGGGGGAGAGTTCCCATTTCCAGAAGCCAATGTTGATGGCCCAAAGATGTTTGTGTTTACCCAGAATAACAACCTCGGTCTTGTCTCCATTTAATTTCAGAAGATTCGCACCCATCCACTCCTACACCCGCCGTAGCCCCACCTGAAGGGAGGATAAGGAACCTTCCTTTGTAGAAGACAAGGAAAAAATGATTTGTGTGTCGTCGGCGTATGAATATATGGTTAACCCCACCTCCTCCACTATGGACGCCAGGGGTCTCATAGATATTGAAGAGCAACGGGCTCAAAGTGGACCCCTGGGGCACTCCATATGCTGATGTCCTGACGGTCGATGAAGATTTGGAGGAGAAAACCTGGAAAGTACGGTCACTGACAAAGGAGGACAGCCAGGTTAAAGCGGGCCCTTCCGCTCCTGCCGACCTGAGAGACTTGAGAAGAATGGTATGGGACACAGTATCGAATGCGGCGCTCAAGTCAAGTAAAATGAGCGTCGTCGTCTCCCCCCTGTCTAGGCAACAGTGCAGTTTCTCAGTGACCCCTCGTAAAGTAGTTTCTGTAGAAAAATGGGTTCTGAATCCAGATTGAGACAAATGTAGGAATCCCGAGCTTTCCACGTGAGCTGAAAGCTGGCCTTTGACGTGTTTTTCCAAGATCTTGGAAAGGACCGGCAGCAATGAGACTGGACGGAAATTCGACATAATCGAGGGGTCAGCTCCAGGCTTTTTTAATAAAGGAACCACCATTGCGTGCTTCCAATCTAGGAGAACACAGGATTCACGTAAAGAAGTGTTTAGGAGTGCTCTAAGAGTACCAAGAGCTTCAGGTGAGAGCTGATGTATGATGTTAGCAGGGAGAGGATCCAGGGGGGAGCCAGATTTTACCGTAGCTAGGCAATCTAAGAAGGATTGATCCTCCAAGAAGGACCACGCTGAGATCTTAGCAGCTGAGGGCTGGTGGCTCCCTCCAGTCAAATCCGACCCAAGGCTCAAAAAATCTGCCGCACTAGAGGGTATTAATGAGCTATAAATCGTCTCAACCTTAGAGATAAAGTAGTTTGCAATATTATTGCATTGGTTCTCATCCAAGGCAGGTGACGTCGGAGCAACATTCGATCCAGCCAACTTTTTGACCATGGAAAATAAAGCCCGTGGACGATTCAAGCTGGCATCCCCACACAGGATCATGGGGAAATACCTTTTTGATTGGATGGTCGAAAATATTTCCCCCAGTTCCCTTTATTACCGAAGGTCTTAAAGAAAATGAAGAGAAAACCATGCAGATTGATCCTCATTGCTCCGAAATGGCCAAGACAATTCTGGTACACTGAACTTCTCCTTCTCTCCGAACGACATCACTTTCCTCTGGTAGTGTCACCAACACTTTTGTCCATAAACAAGGGCGAAATACTGCATCCCAACTCCACTCCTCTGCACTTGTCGCCTGGATCTTGACGACAATGAGCTCGGAGAATTGATTATACCTATTGAGTGTAGAGTAATTTTGTCTAAAGAGTGAGCAGAATCCATGCATAAATCGTACTAATTTAAGTGTAAACATTTCTGTATGTGGTGCCAAGAAAAATAATTACATCCATTATTTGCGACACCAGTACAGATTCACCTTATCTTCTTTATTTGGCCAGGATGGGCCTTGCACATTCATCAATAAAAGTACACCTTGCAACAATTTCCCGTTTCAGGAGATCAGGGAACTCAGTGTCCCTATGGTTGGCAAGGTTCGTAAAACAGTTCCTCAAAGGACTTTTTAGGTCTTTTCCACCAGTGAAATAACTTCTCCATCATGGCACTTGAATGTGGTACTGAGTCAGTTAATGAAAATCCCTCTCGAACCTATCCACAAAACATGTGAATTTCCTGTCATGGAAGACGGCTCAGCTACTTGCACTAACCTTTGCAAGAAGGATTAGCGAGTGGCAAGCTTTCACTATCGGACAACCTTTCATGCAATTCAAAAAGGACAAGGTAATTTTAAAGACTAACCCTAAATTTATACCAAATGTCCCTTTGGACTTTCATCTCAATGAGCCTATTGTTCTGAGAACTCCTCTCACTATGGCTGAGAATTCCTTACATACTTTGGATGTTAAGAGATGCATTAAATTCTAAATGCACAGAACAAAACAATTTGTAAAATCTGATCAATTGTTTATTGCTTATGGCAATATGAATAAAGGACTTCCAGTCCCTAAATCTTCCATTGCAAGATGTATTGCAACAGCCATTCAGTTCTGCCCTAACGCTGCAGGAAGACCATTATCTGCTAGAGTCAAGGCTCACTCAACTAGAACTGTTTCTACCTCCAATGCATTATTCGCTGGAGTTCCAATACAGCAAATCTGCATTGCAGCCACATGGTCCAACAGGCATATCTTTACCCAGCATTATTGCTTGGATGCTGCGTATAACACTGACACAGCAGTGGGACAAGCGGTGTCGCTGCATCTTTTTCAGTAAGGTGAGCCTCTTTGCATTTATATTTTAATTACTATCCCGCCATCCTCTATGATTTTGTTACTAATGTTATTTTGTTGGTGTTGCAATTATCTTGATATGTTTGCAATTTAATGATATGATAATAGGTACTCATATTACTGCTGACTATTCTGATTCAAGCATGTAAATATATGAAAGATCCAATACTGAAGAAGAAATAGGTTACTTACCTGCAGCTATAGTTCTCTGATATTGGTATCTATCATGGATTCACATGCGACTCACCCTCCTCCCCTAGAGGCTCTCCCTTACCTTTGAACTATATTTTTTCCCACTTCTGCTCGAAAATCTGAGGGAACTAGCCTCTGTAGGGAAGGTTCTAGAGGGTGCTGCCGTTTAATTGGCTAGTGTCTAAGTTTGGTCCTTTTTTTAAAAAAAGGTCATAGATAGGCTATGAAATGCATGGCCTACTGTCATTATAGCCTATGCTACTCATAGCACAGAGGAACCTCCACTTCTGAACACTGCCGGTATCACCAATTTTAAACCCCGGTCCACCTTCACGCCATTGATGTTACATGAGAATATTGACATTGTTCATGATTTGACTACTAAAGAAATTAAAACTCTATATGTCAAGACATTTAAAACCACCCGTCAATATCACATACAAAACAACAAATATATCAGTCTAGTGAAGAAAATACAAGGGGATAGTAACATTATAGTGCGACAGTCTGACAAAGGTGGCAACGTTGTCTTGTGGCCTCGGACATTGTATATGGAGAAAGCTCTTCTCCAATTGAATGACCCGACGTGCTACAAACGTTGTGATGCCGCCATGATGAGGAAGGCGCAGGCAGAATTTTACACTCTTTTGATGGGATGGCGTTGTTCGGGACTTTTAAGCCTGGATGAATTCAAGTTTTTAAAGAACGATCACCCAGCCACACCTGTTTCCAACCTCACCCCCAAGGTACATAAGGACGCTGAGAGACCACCTGGCAGACCCATTATCTCTGCACGCAGTGGTCTGCTGGAGAATACTAATGTGTATATTAATTCATTCTTACAGGAATTTGTCGGCAATTTGCCATCTTTTTTACAGGACTCCAGTGATTTCCTGAGGAAAATCAATGGTGTACCTTGGGATCCTGACTATTGGCTGATAACCCTGGATGTATCATCCCTTTACACTAGTATTTACCATCACGATGGGGTCAGGGCGGTCCAGTATTACCTGGGCAACAGACCGATACAGATTTCAGAACATAACAAGATGTTATTAGCCACGATTACCTACTTCTTAAACAACAACTACTTTATGTGTCTCCATATGGGCTACTGGGAGAGGCAGGTCCTCCACCACCCCTTGTTGTAAATATTTTTGTCCACCCTAAGCGTGGAAGGGTATACTCAGACATGAGTCCCTTGCTCATTGCACCATCAGGATTCAAGCAAGCCGGGCCGAAGACGGCTGAAATGCCAGAAACCGGTCCCCGGAAGCTTGTTTCCTTCCCAGTGTAAGAATTGGCTTTTGTAGTTTGGTTTGCCCTGTTCCCATCATGCACTGGGACAGGAACAGACTAATTTGCATACAGCCAGGTTCTGAAACTGGGATGGTGCAGTGAGCTAAAAAACGGTGTTGGATCTAGCCCTGATCTCTTGACTGGGTGAGAGCATTCTGCTTAATTCAGAGACTCTGTCCCTCACCACCCCTTGTTGTAAATATTTTTGTCCACCCTAAGCGTGGAAGGGTATACTCAGACATGAGTCCCTTGCTCATTGCACCATCAGGATTGAAGCAAGCCGGGCCGAAGACGGCTGAAATGCCAGAAACCGGTCCCCGGAAGCTTGTTTCCTTCCCAGTGTAAGAATTGGCTTTTGTAGTTTGGTTTGCCCTGTTCCCCATGCACTGGGACAGGAACAGACTAATTTGCATACAGCCAGGTTCTGAAACTGGGATGGTGCAGTGAGCTAAAAAACGGTGTTGGATCTAGCCCTGATCTCTTGACTGGGTGAGAGTATTCTGCTTAATTCAGAGACTCTGTCCCTCACCACCCCTTGTTGTAAATATTTTGGTCCTCCATGGTGAGCATCATGATATCTGCATTGAACATATTATGCATTGGTATAGATATATCGATGATATATTCTTAATTTGGCGGGGTTCTTCTCTTCCAGGGGATACTCATTAATAGTCATAAGCACTGAATTATCTCCGCCCATGAGCGGGAACCCGGAACACATAAACAATATACATATATATGTGTAAATATATCAAAAAGTACATAGTACTAAACTAATTATACACATATAAATGTATAATAACCATAATATGCAGCCTAACATATATACATAGGCTAATAAAGCCAAAACTTACACACGTTCTGAAGCATGAAAATATGCTGTATATAAATGCAATAAACAGGCATGAGCCTAAAATGCATTTCATAACCATGAAAACCTTTTATTTTCATCAAAGAACCTGTTGTAAACAGTTATTAGCCTAAAAGGCTGCATATGAAAAAATGTCTGTGTACAGAAAATCAGACTGGCACCCTGCCTTTAAGGCCCCAGAGAATCTGCACACTTTGCCTTTAAGGCCTCCAGGAGAACTCTGTTCCCATCATGCACCACAGGTGACAGTTAGGTCAGTTCTTTTTTCCGGCTTGTTCTGTGAGGAACCTGGAACTTGAGCTCTGCTAGTTTAGCAGTTTTTCTGTCAAAATTTGGTTTTTTCTTCTCTTTTTTGACAAATTACTACTCCGGTGGTGGTTTAATACCTTTTTCTGACTAAACTGTTGGTGATTTTTTAGTCAGAATGCCACCTTTATTTTACAAATGTCCTTCCTGTGGGATGAAGATGTCAAAAAGTGACCCACACTCTGTTTGTGTGATTTGTCTTCCAGCTTCTCATAAGGTGGAAGATTGTTATCACTACCTCAACCTTTCTAGTAGGACTTTGCGAGAAAGGGAGAAAATGAGGTTGCTGGGCCTTCTGGAGAGAGAAAGTCGTGGTGAGAAGGTCTCCAAGAGCTTGTTATCATCTGCCAAGCCATCTTCTCAACACAAACGTCGAAGATCAGCTTCTCCTGAAGGTAGAACTAAGAAAAATCGACTCCAGGGAGCGTCGCCGTCAAAAAAGGGGCGCTCGAGGTCGAGATCCAGATCGCCGTCAGCATTTTCGGCGTAGAAGAGGGCTCCATCGACGTCGAGGACTTCGCCGGTGAGGCAAGGTTCAGCGTCTCGACACTCGCCGTCGAAATCTTTCTCGACGTCGAGACATCTGGTGTCGATTGCAGTAAGGACGAAGGAGAGGCGTCCGACGTCGAAGGATGTGTCGACGTCCAAGGATCCAGTGTCGACGGTAAAGGATCCAGTGTCGACGTCGAAGGATCCAGTGTCGACGTCGAGAGGGAGTCATCGATCGACGTCGAAGGAGAGATGTACGTCGGCGTCGAGGAAAAGGTCTACGTCGAGAGGAAGATCGGCGTCGAAGAATTCGACGTCGAGACCTAAAAAGAGAAGGTCACGGTCTCCGTTGCGACGTAAGTCGACGTCGAAGCTTGCTTCGGGCTCGAAGCATGGAGCACAGTCTAGGTCTCCCCCACCTGATGAAAGGTCAGTTTCGAGACTATCAAGACCAGCCTCTCGGACCTCACTTAGGTCTTTGTCGAGGTCAGAAATAAGTCCACAACATTTAGTGGCGTCTTCACCGCAGGGTCAGCAAGATGACAGGGCTGCTGTGGGTCATGAGACAGTGCACCAGGACTCTTCTGTGGTGGCGCATTCTGGCTCAACTTCAGGGCAGGTGTCTGATGACAGACAAGTGGTGCCCAGACAACAGACCCCATCTGGCTCATCGAACTCTGAACACAGTGTAGTATCCAGAGCCTCCAAGTCTTCAGCAGGGCTGCATATTGTGCAGGTTTCACCTGAGGCTTCACCTGAGCGTGTAGAGCGTCCTCTTAACATGTCCCCGAGGTGGCTGGAAAGCCTGAGACATTGGAAGATGCGTCCAGATGCAGGACCGATGGGGATGAGGGCTCCGGTCCCTCAGTCGGAGCTGCATAGAAGATCACGCTCTAGATCCCGAGTGAGAGAGCGTTCGAGGGAGCGTAGGAGGCAGCGATCGGCAACTCCTCAGAGACGACGTAGAACCCCTTCACCATCTTCTACGTCTTCTGCGTCCTCTTCAAGTTCTTCATATAGAGACTATTCTCCCACTATATCATCTACTCCACCTTCCAGAGTGTCTCCCATAGATGATTTGAGCACATTTAATGATGTACTATGTCGTGGGGCAAATAAGTTTAACATCAAGATGGCAGTTCCCCAAGTAACTGCAAACAGAACAATGATGGACAGAATGTGGATCAATGTCACACATTCACCCCAGTCCAAAGATCCATCGTTTTTCCACTCCACACCCAGGGTGGTGTGGAGTGGAAAAACGATGGATTTGGGCCCAGATCTTTGGACTGGGGTGAATGTGTGACATTGATCCACATTCTGTCCATCATTGTTGTGTTTGCAGTTACCGCTCTAAGTGTACTGGGGATGCTCAGACGTGAGTCCCAGGCACTCCACACCACTGGAATCAAGCTAGCCGGGCTGAAGAGAGGTGTTACCTCGAAACCGGGCCGGTCCTCGGATGCTTGTTTCCGTTCTGGGAAGGACATGGCTTTTGTAGTTCGGACTGGACTGTTCCCATGGGGCACAGGGTCAGCGCTGATTTGCATATCGCCATTGTCTAACCCAGGGTGGTGTGGAGTGGAAAAACGATGGATTTGGGCCCAGATCTTTGGACTGGGGTGAATGTGTGACATTGATCCACATTCTGTCCATCATTGTTGTGTTTGCAGTTACCGCTCTAAGTGTACTGGGGATGCTCAGACGTGAGTCCCAGGCACTCCACACCCCTGGAATCAAGCTAGCCGGGCTGAAGAGAGGTGTTACCTCGAAACCGGGCCGGTCCTCGGATGCTTGTTTCCGTTCTGGGAAGGACATGGCTTTTGTAGTTCGGACTGGACTGTTCCCATGGGGCACAGGGTCAGCGCTGATTTGCATATCGCCATTGTCTAACCCAGGGTGGTGTGGTGTGGAGTGGAAAAACGATGGATTTGGGCCCAGATCTTTGGACTGGGGTGAATGTGTGACATTGATCCACATTCTGTCCATCATTGTTGTGTTTGCAGTTACCGCTCTAAGTGTACTGGGGATGCTCAGACGTGAGTCCCAGGCACTCCACACCACTGGAATCAAGCTAGCCGGGCTGAAGAGAGGTGTTACCTCGAAACCGGGCCGGTCCTCGGATGCTTGTTTCCGTTCTGGGAAGGACATGGCTTTTGTAGTTCGGACTGGACTGTTCCCATGGGGCACAGGGTCAGCGCTGATTTGCATATCGCCATTGTCTAACCCAGGGTGGTGTGGAGTGGAAAAACGATGGATTTGGGCCCAGATCTTTGGACTGGGGTGAATGTGTGACATTGATCCACATTCTGTCCATCATTGTTGTGTTTGCAGTTACCGCTCTAAGTGTACTGGGGATGCTCAGACGTGAGTCCCAGGCACTCCACACCACTGGAATCAAGCTAGCCGGGCTGAAGAGAGGTGTTACCTCGAAACCGGGCCGGTCCTCGGATGCTTGTTTCCGTTCTGGGAAGGACATGGCTTTTGTAGTTCGGACTGGACTGTTCCCATGGGGCACAGGGTCAGCGCTGATTTGCATATCGCCATTGTCTAACCCAGGGTGGTGTGGAGTGGAAAAACGATGGATTTGGGCCCAGATCTTTGGACTGGGGTGAATGTGTGACATTGATCCACATTCTGTCCATCATTGTTGTGTTTGCAGTTCCCCAAGTAACATCGTCAGTCATCTTTGAAACCCTACATCACAAAACGTCTGGGAGACCTCTTCTGCCGCTAGTGCCCGGTTTGATAGAACCAGCAATGAAAACATTCTTGACGCCGGCTACTGTGGGTTCAGGTCCTTCTAGGATTGCGAAAAAGTACAAGGCTCCAGAAGAGGATCCAATATTTTTGCGCTCTGACCCACCTCCAGACTCTCTTATTGTGGTGGCAGTCAGAAAAGCGCATTCTGCAGCATCTACCTCTTCTGCTCCACCTGAAAAGGATAGCAAGAGCATGGATTCCTTGGGGCGTAGAATGGCTAACACCTCTGGTTCGGTCCTGAGAGTGGCCAGTGCTTCAGCCTTACTGGGCCGCTATGATCGTCATCTATGGGACTCGGTGGCTCGTTTTGCGGATAAACTCCCTAAGGAAGATCAAAAGGATTTCCTGGAGATTGTGGAAGAAGGCGGACTGGTGGCTAACCAGAGCATTAGCGCGGCTGCTGATTAGGCGGATCTGGCAGCGCATGGCTATGCTCACGGTATTTGTGCTAGGCGTACGGCTTGGCTGCGCCTTACTGGGCTAAAGCCTGAGGCCCAGAGGAAAATAGTGAATTTACCGTTCAATGGTTCGACTCTGTTTGGATCTCATGCTGACGATGAGATGTCCAAGATGAAAGTGGAGTTGGACACCCTGAAGGCCGTAGGTTTAGAGAAGAAGAAAGAATTTAAACGTCGGGGTAATTTTCGTCCCTATGACAAGAGATCTTTCCAGCAGAGGAGCCAACAGACGAATTGGTCCTCGCAAAACCAAGGCCAGAATCAACAGAGGTCGCAATTCCAACAGCGGCGACCTGGGCGAGGCAGAGGCAATGGTAATAGGCAGCAGTCATCCGCTGCCAAGCAGCCTCAGAAACAATGAATGGAGGCTTCCTCCACAACCGTGTGCCACTCCGGTCGGAGGAAGTATTGTGTGGTTTCTGGAGGAGTGGAAACAGATCACAAAGGACAGATGGGTGATGAGTATCATTCAGAACGGATACCTTTTGAGATTCAAGAAGGCCCCTCCTGTCATGCGTCCTCTAAAAATGTTACAGTGGAATGTCAAACGTTTACAACAGGAAGCGAACATTCTTCTGAAGAAGAAGGCCATAGAACTAGTACCTTCTCAGCAGAGAGGTCAAGGCCTGTACTCACGATTTTTTCTCGTAAAGAAAAAAGGTCCAGCTACGGAGTTCAGACCTATTCTGGATTTGAGACGGTTGAACAAATTCATTGGAAAGGAGAGGTTTCTAATGCTGGCGCTTCATCAGGTCTACCCCCAGTTACATCAGGGGGATTGGATGTGCTCCATCGATCTGAAGGATGCTTACTTTCATATTCCGATATCCAGAAAACATCGCAAGTTTCTCAGGTTTCAAGTAGCTGCTCATCACTATCAGTACGCAGTACTCCCGTTCGGCCTGAGATCAGCTCCCAGAACATTTTCCAAATGTATGGTGGTAGTGGCGGCTTGTCTTCGAAAGAGACGGATTTTCATATATCCGTACTTAGACGACTGGCTTCTGAAGAGTTCATCCCCATCTCTACTGGAAGAACATCTATCGATATGCCTCCAACTTATGTACAAGTTGGGTCTTCAAGTCAATTACAAGAAGTCCATAATGAACCCCACCCAGAAGATCCACTACTTGGGTGCTCAACTGGACACGGAAAACGAAAACGTGTGTCCTTCGGAGGAGAGGTGGTTATCCATCAAGGCGAAGTGTATTCTTCTCCTTCAGTCTGCACGTCCGACAGTTCGGAAAGTGTCCTCTCTTCTGGGGTCCATGGCATCGTGCATCTTCATCGTTCCAAACGCACGTTTGCATATGCGTCCTCTACAACAGTGTCTGGAAGATCAGTGGAAGCAGAGGACGGGATGCTGGGAGGATCGAATCCATCTCCAACAGTCGGCAGGCGGACGACCTCAGCAGAGACTTCGTCGAAGCGCACGACTGGGTTCTCAACGAGGAGGTCGCGCACAGCATTTTCCAGGCTTGGGGAACACCAGACATCGATCTGTTCGCAGACGCGGCAAACACAAAATGCCCCGTCTTCGCGTCCAGGTTCTCCCAGAAAGGGTCTCAAGGGAATGCCCTTTTGATAGACTGGTGGCAAATCTTGCTGTACACCTTTCCACCGACAGCGTTGATACCAGCAGTGATCAACCGGATGTACAAGACTGACTCCAGAATGATACTGATTTGCCCAGAGTGGCCACGCCAGTGGTGGTTCCCAGATCTCCTCCAGTTTTCATAAGTGCCACACAGGAGATTGCCTTGTCGCCCGGATCTTCTGTCCAAACAGGAGGGGCGAGTGTTTCATCCCAATCTGCCCTCCCTGCGCTTGGCAGCATGGCTCCTGAAGTCATCCAGTACGGACATTTGCTGCTGAATCCGGAGTGTATGAACATCCTTAAGGAGGCAAAGCGACCCTCTACAAGACAATCCTACGGATTTAAGTGGAAACGCTTTTACCTTTGGTGTCAGAGTAAGGGTCTTGACCCTATTCATGGTCAAGAACAGGTGATCTTACCTTATCTACTTTACCTTGCTGAATCTGGTTTGCAGTTTAATTCCATCAAAGTCCATCTTGCTGCAATTACTGCTTATAGAAAATCGCCAAGACAGATATCTTTCTTTCGGATGCCTTTGGTGAAGGATTTTCTAGAAGGTTTAAGGAAGGTGTATCCTCCAGTCAGGTCTCCTTCTCCACCTTGGGAGCTTAATGTGGTATTGACCAAGTTGATAGGTCCCCTCTTTGAACCCATACATAAAGCGTCTTTACAACACTTATCTTGGAAAGTAGCGTTCCTGGTGGCCATCACTTCTGCTCGTAGGGTGAGCGAAATCCAGGCTCTGTGTTGCAATGAACCGTACACTATTTTTCATGGAAACAGAGTGGTGCTCAGAACTCATCCTGCTTTCCTACGCAAGGTGGTGTAGGATTTTCATATTAATCAAACCATAACATTGCCTACTTTCTTCCCAAACCCTTCGAGTCCGGCTGAACGGGCTCTACATTCGTTAGATCTAAAAAGGGTTTTGAAATTTTACTTAGATAAAACAAAGTCTTTGAGGCACACGGACCGTCTTTTTGTGAACTATGGTCCTACAAATACTGGTTTGGCAGCGTCCAAGAGATCCATTTCTAGATGGATAGTGTCATGTATCCTACTGGCTTATCAGCTAGCCCACAAGTCTTTGTCAGGTGACCTAGGGCGCATTCTACAAGGAGTAAAGCTTCTACCACAGCTCTCCTTAGGAATGTGGCTATGTCAGAGATATGTAAAGCAGCTACTTGGCGTTCAGTGCATACGTTTACACGCCATTACTGTATAGATTCTGATGCGCAGGTTGATGCACAAGTGGGACAAGCATCCCTCAGAAATTTGTTTGCTAATTCTAGCTAAACACTATGGTTTTAAAGTGTGGCTATGCATTTATCTGTTTGCCCGCTTCCAGTGGGTATGAGCTTGCTACTCTATTCAGTGCTTATGACTATTAATGAGTATCCCCTGGAAGAGAAGGATTAGTTACTTACCTGTAATCCTAGTTCTCTACCAGGTGTATACTCATTAAAGTCATAAGCATCCTCCCGCCTCCCCGGGCGAGCAGTAGCATTGAGGTTTTCAATATATGAAGTTTTTAAGTGCAGATTCCTGCTAAAGTTTTACTGTACCGTACAAAAGAACTGACCTAACTGTCACCTGTGGTGCATGATGGGAACAGAGTTCTCCTGGAAGCCTTAAAGGCAAAGTGTGCAGATTCTCTGGGGCCTTAAAGGCAGGGTGCAGTCTGATTTTCTGTACACAGACATTTTTTCATATGCAGCCTTTTAGGCTAATAACTGTTTACAACAGGTTCTTTGATGAAAATAAAAGGTTTTCATGGTTATGAAATGCATTTTAGGCTCATGCCTGTTTATTGCATTTATATACAGCATATTTTCATGCTTCAGAACGTGTGTAAGTTTTGGCTTTATTAGCCTATGTATATATGTTAGGCTGCATATTATGGTTATTATCCAGTATTATGGGTGTCTTTCATAGATTCACATGCCTGAATCATTCCCCGTCGTCGAGATGGGAGCCCCGGTAATAGAAAAGTAATGTCCTATAGACATACATAGAGAAAAATAGGCCTAAGGGCCTTGCCTTAGTAGCCTATCTATGTCCTTTTGTAAAAAGGACCAAATTTCCAAAGGTAGCCAATCAGCTACCACCTCCCTCTAGAACCTTCCTGCCAGGAGCCTCAGTCTCTCAGATTTTCTACCGCACGTTGTGCTAGGGAGTCCCCACCTGAGCTCTCCTCAGGTTTCTTCAAATTCTCTACTTTTCTTCAAAAAACTTGGATTATACTTCAACTATGGCTGAACAACAGAAAAAAGGACTCTTCAGAGCTTGTTCTTCTTGTGGCAAGAAGAGACTGCACGTCGACGACAAGCATGAGACTTGCCTCTACTGCCTCTACCCTGACCACACAGTAAAGGACTGCAGGGTATGTAGAACATTCTCTACCAAAACACTTAAGGATAGAGAAGGCAGACTGCTCCTCTGGTTAAACAGACTCAAAACCAGAGATGATGAGGTGCTCTCCTCGGAGGGCAGTGAAATGGCTTCAGTTTCCTCAAAACTGTCCTTAAAAAGGCCAAGGGAGGCTTCCCCTGGCCATCCAGACGTCCCTCACAAAAAGACTACTTCAAAGTCTTCTGAGGCAAGATCTGACACGTCTGTGAAGGATGCTGCAACCTTCAGAAAGCCATCGCAGTCCTCGTCGTCTACTTCCATGACATTCTCTTCAAGAAAAACGAACTATGTTTCCACATCGACGACGACAGTCTCGACGACGGTGGCATCGTCAGCCTTGACTTCAACGACGACGACCACCCACTCGTCGACGACGGGTAAGCCAATATCGTCGATTGTACTTATTAAAAAACAGCAATCGTTTGTCAAAACTCCGTCGTCATCACCGTCGACGTCGACAAAACAGAAAACACCGACATCGTCGACGAGAATTCAGTCGACGTCCACCGCATCGTCGACGAAGACACCGACGACGGTAGGAGCACCGCCGACGACAAATGCACCGTCGACGGCTACTACGCCGCCGACGACAAAACTGCCGTCGACGACCACATCGACGACGGCGAAAGTACCGTCGACGACCGCATCGACGACGGCGAAGGCACCGTCGACGATCGCGTCGACGAAGACATCGTCGACAGCCGCACCGTCGACGACCGCCACGTCGACGACAGCTTCATCGGCGAAGGGACACTCGACGCTTGAAAAACGATCGACGTCGACGACACCGTCGACGACCTCGTCGATGACGACATCATCGACGCCATGGAAAAAAGCGGAGTTAATTCCATCAAAAAAGGTCACCAAACTCCCTATTACGCCCGAATTGACATCACCCAGTAGGGTTCAATCACTGCTTCCTTCTCACATACTACAAGCTGACGAATCAGATGATGAACAATTCGAACAAGCTACTAGCCCGTCAGATCTCAATGTCAAATGCCAGAGTACTGACGATGACGGAGATGATGTTATTTTTACGGAAGAAACTGTTCGGGCTCAGGTACATACTCAAGTCGCTCCAATGATCGTATTGCCGGCTGAGATAATTAATGATCTTCAATTCCTGATCACAGACTATAAAAAGCGATTCCCAGAATCGTCGGCGACACCTTCACATGACAATTCTCAAGAATCTTCCAAACAGCAAAGATCACCAAGGGCAAGACCAGCACCTTTGGTTATTCCTCAAGACAATGAACAGGTTCACAACATACAATCCTCTGATGATGACGACGAACCTCCTGAGGAAGGTGAGGTTAGAGATGACCTCTCTCAAAACAGAGATGATGAGGATTACGTTGCTCATTCTCCGGCCACACCGGAACCCAGCACATCAGACTCTCCACCAGTGGATATCGGTGGATTCCGCAATTTAATAGAGAGAGCGGCCACTAGATTTCACATGGCAATGGAAACAAAAGTAACGGATTGTTTCTTGTATGACTTCAAAGACCCCATAAGGAAGGAGGCACGGTCCATTCCCATAATAGAACATATCTGGGAACAGGGGCTACAACTCATGCAAACTCCTGCATCTGTTTCAATAGTGGTCCCTAGACTGGACAAAAAATATAGAGCTCCGTCAACGGCACCCACTTGTTTTAATTCACATCCAAAACCAGATTCGGTCGTCACTCAAGCCGCCCAGAAGAACTCCAGAAACCCATCCTCGCCACTGTCAGCACCACCAGACAAGGAGGGCAGGAAATTGGATGGCATAGGCAAACGCTTCTCCACAACGTCAGCCATGACGGTCAAAGTGGCCAACGCCATTGCTCTGCTGGGCAGATACAATAGGCAACTATGGGAAGATATTGCCCCATATCTCACGCACGTGCCTGACGACTTGAAAAATGAGGTCCAGGCACTCCTTCATGAAGGTCAAATGTCAGCATCAGAAATCATAGATTCAGCTGTCGATGTCGCCATGACAGGCTTCAGACAGCTTGCAGGCGCCGCAGTTTTGCGCAGACAAGGATGGCTCAAAGCGACGTCCTTCAGGCAAGAGGTACAAACCAAAGTTGTAGATATGCCCTATGACGGACAACAACTATTTGGAGCTAAAATAGATGAAGCCTTGCAGACGATTAAGAAAGACACCGATACTGCAAGGGCCCTCGGGACTTTACAATTCAGAAACCAGTCCTTTCGAGGGCACAGAGGAAGAGGACAATCCACATACAGAGGATCCTATCAAGGCAAATCCACATACTCATATAATCAAAATCGCTCACAATATCCGCAGCGACAGCAACAACAAAGTCGTCAGACCCCCTACGGGAGACAGAACTTCAGGGGCAAATCGCAAAAGAAAACGGCTGGCGGAAGACAATGACCATTTCCCGCAGCCAGTCCCCCCACCATCCTGTCCGCTCAAAATTGGTGGCAAACTGACACATTTCCTCCAAAATTGGAAAATGATTACGACGGATCGGTGGGTACTACAATTGATTCAACACGGTCACACCTTGGAATTCAACTCCATCCCACCGTTAACCCCTCCTCACAAACATCATCACAAACACCTTCGTATGTTACTGAAGGAAATCTCTTCCATGATAAAAAAGGGAGCAATAGAGCGAGTCCCATCAGCTCAAAAGGGAAAGGGATTTTATTCCCGCTTCTTTTTAATCCAACAGAAAAAGAAGAAATGGAGGCCTATTCTAGATCTCAGGGCGCTCAATGCCTTCCTGAAAAGCCAATCGTTTCGAATGGTGACTATCCAGGAAATCCTAGGCTCCCTGGAGGAAGGAGACTTTATGACATCTTTGGACCTGCAAGATGCATATTACCATGTCCCAATACACAGACGACACAAAAAATTCCTACGATTCGAAGTAGCAGGTCTCCACTACCAATTTTGTGTCCTCCCATTTGGCCTCAAATCAGCGCCTCGCATTTTTACAAAGTGCCTGGCTCCTGTGGCAGCTTACCTGAGACAACAGAATCACCAGGTCTTCCCCTACCTGGACGACTGGCTGGTGAAAGCACCGTCTCTCACCGACGCGCAGCTGTCTTCCAACGCCTGTCTCGATATTTTCCGGAACCTAGGTTTGACTCTCAACTTCGAAAAATCTACTTTACAACCCACCAGGATAATAACATTTCTGGGGGCCACTATAAACACCATTTCCTCCAAAGCTATCCCGTCTCTGGAAAGAAAAAACAAACTGATGACTCTAGCTACCGCAATATCTTCAAAACCAACCATCAAAGTAAGGATTTTCAAATCTCTTCTAGGGATGATGTCTTCCTGCATTCTACTCATCCCTCACTGTCGGCTCAGAATGCGCCCCCTTCAGGAGGCCCTGACCAAACAGTGGACCCAATGTACAGATTCCTTCGAGGATCACATTGTCGTCACTCGACAAATATCCGAGACGCTGGGTTGGTGGATGAAGCTCAAGAACCTATCCAAAGGTCTCACGTTCTTGTTACCAGAAACTCCACACGTCATAACGACGGACGCATCTCTCGAAGGATGGGGTGCAGTCCTTCAAGACTTACAAATCAGCGGCAGATGGTCGGAGCAAGAGAAGGCTCTGCATATCAACCTCCTAGAACTACGTGCAGTCCTTCACTCCCTACAGGCATTCCTCCCTCGCATCAAAAATTCAGCAGTGCTAGTGAGGACGGACAACACGACCACAATGCACTACTTAAACAAGCAGGGAGGGACACGCTCGCTGACGCTGTCTCGCGAATCACAAAAAATTTGGAACTGGCTACTGCTCAACAACATCACATTAACATCAGAGTATGTCCCAGGAAAAGACAACGTCATAGCAGACACTCTCAGCAGACAGAGGTCAATGTCCCACGAATGGGAACTGAACCAAAAAGTTCTAGACAACATCTTCTCGGCATGGGGAAAACCACAAATAGACCTCTTCGCCACCAAGGAGAACAAAAAATGCCACAGCTTCGCAAGTTGGCATCCCCAACAGGGGTCATTAGGAAATGCATTTTCCATCGCATGGCGCAACGTGTTTGCGTACGCATTTCCGCCATTTACCCTGATAAGCAGAGTCATCCGGAAGATGAAAATGGAGCATTGCACATTGATTCTCATTGCCCCATACTGGCCGAGACAACATTGGTTCGCGGACCTCCGTCGCCTCTCAGTCCGTCCATCAATCCAACTGCCTCAACATCCCTCTCTACTCTCGATATCCAAAGGCCAGATACTCCACCCGAATCTGAAATCTCTCAGATTATCGGCTTGGCTCCTGAGTACCGAGAATTCTGTCACCTAAGCATCCCGCAGGAGTGCAAGGAAGTCCTAGCTAAAGCAAGAGCAGTTAGCACGAACAAAACTTATTCCTTGAAATGGAAACGATTTTGTATTTGGTGTAAAGACAACAATATACACCCTTTCAGGATCACTCCAGAGCAGATACTGCCTTATCTCCTGCATCTGGCCCAAACAGGTCTTGCGCATGCTTCCATCAGGGTACACCTGGCAGCAATCTCACGCTTCACAAGGTCTTCAAAAGGCCCTTCACTATGGTCCAACAGACTGATAAAACAGTTTCTTAAAGGGCTTTACAGATCTTTCCCTAGACCAAGACGAATACCACCAACGTGGCATCTGAATATTGTACTCAATCAATTAATGAAACATCCATTTGAACCTATCCATAGGGCTGAAATCAAATACATTTCCTGGAAAACTGCACTTCTTTTAGCTTTAACATCAGCCAGAAGAGTCAGTGAGTTGCAAGCTCTTTCGATACAGGATCCTTTCTTGCAATTTCGAGAGGACAGAGTCATATTGAGAACCAACCCCCGTTTCATTCCTAAAGTCCCCTCGGACTTCCATCTCAATGAACCACTTGTGCTTCGCTCATTCTTCCCGAACCCAGGCACAGTGGCGGAAAGATCTCTTCACTCTTTGGACATTAAGAGATGTCTAAAATTTTACCTGGACAAAACGAAAGCTTTCAGAAAGACCAAACAACTTTTCGTTGCCTTCAGCAGGCCGAGAAAAGGCATGCCACTCTCCAAACAATCCATTTCCAGATGGATATCGGCAACAATTGCATTTTGTCATGACAAAGCCGGACGTCCATTACATTCCTCAGTCCGAGCACATTCCACGAGAGCTGTGTCCACATCGGCAGCACTATTCGCTGGTGTACCGATTCTGGACATCTGCAGAGCGGCCACCTGGAAATCGCCGCACACCTTTACCAGACACTACTGCCTGGACACGGAACTGATGCAGGATGCAGCTGTGGGCCAAGCTGTACTTCGCCATCTCTTCCAGTAAGATGAGCCTTCCTACTTCCCACCGTCCTGCAATGGTATGCACATTTATTTACTTTACTCTTTATATTACTGATGGTATCTAGTCACATGATATGTATTATCTCAGACTGTTATATTCCATCGCATATGTGCATAATGTATTGCTTGCTATTCTGATTCAGGCATGTGAATCTATGAAAGACACCCATAATACTGGATAAGAAATGCGTTACTTACCTGTAACAGCAGTTATCCAGTATTGGTGTCTTTCATAGATTCACATGCAACCCTCCCACCTCCCCAGGAAGGACTCATCTCTCACTACAGAGCATATGTTACGTCTACCTAGCTTGGTGCGTACGAAAATCTGAGAGACTGAGGCTCCTGGCAGGAAGGTTCTAGAGGGAGGTGGTAGCTGATTGGCTACCTTTGGAAATTTGGTCCTTTTTACAAAAGGACATAGATAGGCTACTAAGGCAAGGCCCTTAGGCCTATTTTTCTCTATGTATGTCTATAGGACATTACTTTTCTATTACCGGGGCTCCCATCTCGACGACGGGGAATGATTCAGGCATGTGAATCTATGAAAGACACCAATACTGGATAACTGCTGTTACAGGTAAGTAACGCATTTCTTATACATTTATATGTGTATAATTAGTTTAGTACTATGTACTTTTTGATATATTTACACATATATATGTATATTGTTTATGTGTTCCGGGTTCCCGCTCATGGGCGGAGATAATTCAGTGCTTATGACTTTAATGAGTATACCCCTGGAAGAGAACTAGGATTACAGGTAAGTAACTAATCCTTATTCACAGGCTGTTGCATTTGTGGAACTTATCAATTCTAATGCCTTCAATTTGTCATTCACGTCTAGCATCAGTCAGTCAAAAGCTTATTTTCTGGATGTAGAGATTGGGATAATCAATGGCAAGCTGGAAACCAAACTTAACAGGAAGCCTACGGCGGGTAACACTGTGCTGCACGCCACAAGTCACCATCCGGCCCATTTGATACGCAGCATTCCCTATGGAGAAATCCTGCGTATCAGACGCATTTGCAGTACAGATCACCAATGCCACTTGGCACAAGAGGCTAGTAAAATAAGGTTTTTGGCCAGAGGTTACAAGGAGTCTGATATAGTTAACGCCATCAGAAAAGCTAATGCATTTTCTAGAAAGGAGACCCTTGTTCATAAGAAATGTCAGAAGGCAAATGTGGTAGAACCTAAACAGCCCACCAGATTAATCTGGACTTATAACAAACAGCACGGGGCACTGCGTAAGATTGTTAACAAACATTGGAGCCTCGTACGCAATGATCCAGTAGTTGGTGAGCTCATGACACCCAAACCAGCAATAACTGTCAGGAAAGCACGCTCCATGAGTGATGCTCTTGTTAAATCTAGTCCTGAAGTTGTTACTCCTAAAATCTGGTTGCATGCTAGCAAAGGCTTTAGAAAATGTGCCAGTTGCAAAGCATGCAACCATGGGGTCAACAAAACTGTGTTTGCCACGCCCTTTTCAGACATTCCTCAAACTATCGCCAAACAACTTACCTGCAAGACTGAGTACGCAGTGTATGTGCTGGAGTGTTCGTGTGGCCTGCAATATGTTGGGAGTACCAAGTTGCAGGTTCACAAGCAGATACTCCAGCACATCAGGGCTATCAATACCAATGATGCCGCGTACCCGGTCGCCCGGCACTTTAAAGAACATCACGATAATAAAAGCGAGTTATTGCAATATTTCGTGATAGATGCCGTTGGTCCTCTGAGAAGAGGGGGCAACAGGGAGGCAATCTTAGGAGCCTTAGAAACCAAGTACATCTTGGAATTAGATAGTAAGAACCCCTCTGGCCTCAATGCAACTGAGGATTTTTAGCCATGCCTCTAACCCACCGTAAACTGTTTAACCCCATCTGTCAGCTTGGCCGTATATTTTGCGAGTTTCTGGAGGGTCACTGAGCCAGATATTCCAGCATAACATATGAAATGCATTTCCATTGCTAGGACTCCAAGCACCTTCACTCTGGTTCCACCGCTGTGACCACTTGTATATATTTTAATCACACATGTTTTCAATTTCATTTTTCACGTATTTTCACTAGCAGCATAATGTTGTACACAATGGTTAGGACACAACAGCGTATATTTACTTGATCTTACTTGTCATTGGCCCATCTGGGCAGGCATGTTTGTACAAGGTACATCTTTGTATTTAATCTAATGTTGGGCAACAAAATGTATCGGTCTGGAGTTAAGGAAACTGGGTAGTAATGTATTTACTAAACTACAGAACGCATGTTCTCTTGTATTTTACATCTATTTTGCGTATTTGCACAGCAAATTTTGCACTATTAATATAAATGTTGTTGCATAGGTCTTTGTTGCTATCATCAATTTAATCATGTAATTTAGTGTTTTTTAACATTATATAGTCAGTGAATTTTAGAATAAAGTTCACTGTCTTTTACGAGTGTTACATTCTTAAATTTTGAATGTTGTCCCATTTACATAGTTTTTTTTACATTATCGACTGTGCCTTGTGTTGTGTTAACCAATTAAATGCACTTTACTGCTTGCACTTTAAAAGTAGATTCCTCCCCCCATGGCGTCATGTGATCAAGGCCTCTGGGTAGGCCGAAACGTCATGCTGGCAGGGCGCTCTTCTTTTGAAATAAAGATCTAATTGCTCACCTGCATATATTGGGTGAACTCCTCATTTCTGGTCATCGTGACGCTCCCGGGATAGGGGGCTCGGCGACATTTTGTGGTTAGACACAGCACTATTGGCTACATTGCAGACCACATTTCATAATTGAATAGCCCCAGAGGCTGAGACGTATTACCACAACTTCAATGATGGGGAATGATTCAAGCATGTGAATGTATGAAAGATACCAATACTGGAGAATTGCAGTTACAGGCAAGTAACTAACATATTATCTTATTTTGGCCTCAGATACATTTACGGTAATTATGGTTGTATGGAACTGCGCTATGCTTATACATATTCCGTTTAAAACAATTTGATGTAGACATTTCAGATTACAGCATTTTAACTGTGTGCTCATAAACATTTTCCTTTTCATTAGCTGTAATACTTAGCATGCCACTGTATTTATCCATATGTGGTAAAATTATCTATTTTTTAATTTTGTAAGATATTATGATATTCAGGACGGGTCAATTCCAGGTCCTATTGGACAGCGTTTTAAGAGAACCTTGGAGAAGTACAGAAACAAGCGTTTGGAGCTGATTGAGTTTCAAAGTAACATCAAGGAAGATCCTTCGGCAGCAGAAGCTGTTGAATGCTGGAATAAGTATTATGAAGTCCTTATGCTCTGTGGATTGTTGAAAATTTGGGAAGATCTACGTCTGAGGTAGGTCAACATTTTTGTCAAATGTTTTGAAACAGTACATAGTAGAAGAAGGTGCATAACGTACTCACATTAGGTTGTCACCATAGTGCTAAAAACAAAGGAATTTCCTGGCAGTGTTAGTATTATGCACCTTTTTGTTAGACATTTAATACTCACTCAGCGTCATTAGGGCTTAATCCTAACTGTTTAATGTTGTCTTACATGCTATTGCATAGATGCTCGAATTAATCTTAGCCACTGGTTCATCGTTTTTCTCCCACTGTACCACTCTATTCAGACTCCTGCCATATGGAAATTAATCTTGGTTCTTTCCAATAGGAACAGGCCAGCCCGAATGGCCATGACAGGTCCCCTCTGGAAGTCACCCTAGAATGGTTGTGGCATACTTTGGCCTCCTCAGTGAGGTATATCTTGATTTCTATGGCATAACGAGCGTGGGACCCACGTCTCGGCATATCCGTCATACTTATAGTGTGCACTGTAACAAACAACAAAGTGGTGGATGGAACACTTGAATTAATCTCATCCTCTGGTGATCACTTGCAGCTGTATTCCAGTCTATATTTTCCCACTGTGTCACTCTGGACAGAGTCCAGCCATATGCAAATCATTCTTGGTCCTGTTTGAGTAGGAAAAGAGCGGCCCAAACCTACCTGCCAGGTCACACTCAGAATGAGACATAATTCCCTTTTGCAGCAGGACCAAGATCTTATTCAGGCTATTCTGAGACGGTGTGTGGACAAAATATCGAAAATATAAATATAGTGGGACAGAATATGGTGTCAAAAATATCGAGGACAAGAAAACCGTGAAGGTCATTTCTTATGGGTAAGTAAAGTTTTACTATATATAACTCCACATATATGTACTTTGACGATATATATCTTCAAGGTACGTAGATCTGGAGTTAAGAATAGTAAATTTATACCTATCTATTTGGATTTACCTACTCGATATTCTTGTCCTGGATATTTTTGACATGATATTCTGTCCACACGATATTTGTGTGTTCGATATTCTATCAGTGAACCTCTGAGACGTACTTTCCAACGTGTGCGTGTATGCTTGCAACTACCTTGTTTTCAAACTCTGCTAGCAGAAGGTCATATCCACAGAGTCCAGATTCTCCAGTATTGGATCTTTCATGGATACCCATGCTCGAATCCTTTCCGTTGTCAAAGTGGGAGTCCCAAAGTACACCATAATAAAGCAGTATGTATCACTATCATAGGCTATGATGCCAATTAAAAAGTCAGTTTAATAGCCTATCTGTGTCCTTTAAAAAAAAGGACCAAACCTGAACTATAACCGGTCAGGCGACTCTACCCTCTAGAAAACTCCCAACAGAGGCTGAGTCCCTCAGATTTTTTTCAGACGTCGTGTGAAGGGAGTCTCCCTGGGCTCTGCTCAGTTTCTTCAGTTATTCTTTTTGGAACATCCAAGATTATATTTCATGTTTGATTTCTCTGAACCTGGCACTAATATGTCAGAGTAGCAGAAAACAAGGTATGGACTACAAAATATGTCTAACTTTTTTCTCAAAAACTCTCAGGTTTTGAAAGATTAGGCTATTATTGGGACTGCAGAAAATTTAATCTGTCACTTCTGATGAGGACAGTGAGGTTTCCTTTACCTCACAGGAGAGGCCAAAGGGAGAGGGTGCACCAAGGGTCTTCAGAAGACGCGCTGAAAAGCCATACAAAAGTTTACCATGAGTCTTTTTAAGGTACTTCTTACAGAAAGAATATGGCAAAAAAAAGTCCACAGAGGCAGATCCGACAACTCCCTCTTCAGCCCTGCCTCTACATCAGGGAACTTCTTATAACCTGATGATGAGGTGTCTACGGCAAAAACGCTGTCAGAATTATTGTTAATAACAATTACAATGACAACGTCGAAGATCACAACCATATCCACTATTACTGCCTCACCTATGACGGCCTCATCTACAAATAGCTTCATCTGCGAAAGGCTGCATCTACGAGTGGACTCATCGACGATTGGCCTCCTTTGCAATTGCCTCATCAACGAAAGCCTCATCTACAATGGCATCTTCTAAGACAGTCGTCTATGACAGCCTCATCTATGATTGTTTTCTACGACGGCCTCATCTATGATGGTTGTCTACTACAGCCTCATCTATGATGGTTGTCTACGACGGCCTCATATATGATTGTCGTCTATGACAGCCTCAACTATGATGGTCGTCTACGATGGCCTCATCTATGATGGTTGTCTTTTCCGGCCTCATCTATAATGGTTGTCTTCGGAGGCCTCATCTATAATGGTCGGCTACGCCGGCTTCATCTATGATTGTTGTCTAAGACAACCTCATCTACGGCAGTGATCTATGACAGTCGTTGTAGACGACCTTGTCTACAACAGCCTCATGATGGTTGTTGACAATGGTCGTCTACGACAAACTCATCTATGACGGTTGTCTACGACTGCCTCATCTGTGAATGGCTCCATCTACAATTGCAGCATCACTGGCAGTAGTGTATGACCCCCTAACTTATGACGGTCGTCTACGATGGTCATATATACGACTGCCTCATCTATGACAGTCGTCTACGACGGACTCATCCATGATGGTCGTCTATAATGGTCGTCTTAGACAGCCTCATCTACGAGGAGCCTTGTCTACGAATTGCCTCTTCTAAGATGGCCTCATCCACGTTGCCATAGTCTGTTACGGTTGTCTACGCCTTGTCTACAATGACCTCGTCTATGATAACCACGTCTACCACATCTATGACCAAATCCTCTCCCACGGCCTCGTCTACTACCAAAGCCTCGTCAACGATAAACATTGTTGAATCAGCCTAGTCGTCTACCTCCACCTCGTCTACAACAATCTCGATGACAATACAAATGACAACAAAAGCATAGTAGTTGTCAACAAGAACAAAAAACCCATAATCCAGAATAATTTAATGTCAAAAATTAAGGAAACTAATATGTGAATGTCTGCAACAGTCAGCAATATATGGCAAGGCAATATGTGAAGCAATTTCACCAATTTGCTCCGCCTCTGACTCATGAGCATGGGTCAGGTCCACGTAGCTCTATTACTAGACCCCCAGGGCATGTTAAAGAATTACTTCAAACACTTTCCCGAGCCTCCACGGTCACATTGTGTCTGATATTTCAGCATCCTCCAATGCTCCTGCCACTCAAAGAAGGATCCTACTGTCAAATATTACCATGCTTCCCGGGTGATGGATTCTCCACCAGATAATTTTTGGTGGTTTTCATACCCTAAGGGTATGAATGGCCAAACTTCCATTAGAAAACAAGAAATTGTTGTTTTTTTCTTTAGGATTTAAAATAGAAAAGCTGTGAGACCTACTACACTGGTTGATTTATTCGGGAGGAAATACAATCATGGAAACCCCTGTCACCCATACCCACCGAACTCAGCTGTGCCTGGTGCTGCTGTATGGGCTGCCAATTCGCTGGCAATACGGGGCAGGTATATTCACCAGATGTGGTCAGACATTACCACATCCATAGAATTTCTGCTGGCAAACAGAAAGTTCATACACAAAAAAAGGTTCTGCACACCAGCAATCTGGCTACCGCTATAGCTGCAAAAACAAAATATTGCCTGTATTTTGGCAACTGACTAACTGTATGAGAAAAGCCAAATAGGGCCAGCTGTATTGAGGGTAAAATATCCATTGACGTATGATCACTAATGAACGTAAACACCTCCTCCCAGAAGTGTTGTAGCCTAGGGCATGTGAAGAATATATGCTTCCAATCGCCTGCCAGATTACATCTAAAACATTAGTTCGGAAGTTATGGAAACCGTTTATGTAGTCTGAGGGGGGTATGATACACCAACCACCTTGAAAGGAAGGACATTCTCTTGAAATTGGTTGCCCTGAAAGCCCTATTCCCAAATTCACACACGTGTTGCCATTCCTTAATATTAAACCAGCATCACGTTTCTTGAGCAATTTTTTAAAGCATTGCCTCAGCAAGACTCTTGCTCGAACCCTGTCGTAATAATCGATACCAATTTCCGACACCACTTAAATTCAGCTCTAAGGCTGCTTTGAATAATATCATTTCCCTCTTATTAATTATTTTGTACTTATTTACAAGAAAGTAAGTTATCTGCCTAAAACTGAACCAGAGATCACGACTCTGAAGTTCGCATTGTAATGTGAATACTTCCCACAATATCAGATTGGTCCCATTGTAAAAATATCCTAGTTTACGAAAACCTGGACTATTATAGGACTGCAGCACCTTTTGTTAAATCTTTAGACCCCATAACTCACAGTCTTTGAGGTCAGTATATGCGTGGCATATTGGAATGTTATAAGTTTTATGGAACCCCTGCATATGGTTAGCAATTGTATTCACAACCTTATACCTTGTCTTTTTAGGTAGCTTTGCAGTGTGCAAGAATGCTGGTAGCTTGATTGCACTTTCTAATAGCGTAAGGTTTAATAATAAAATTTTCAAATTTTAAAGCAGGGACAGCCAGCTGAGTTAATAAACTAATTAACAAAGCTTGATAATATGTACAGAGATGAAGTAATGCAAGTCCCTCCTACTCCACGTCTCGTTGAAGAATAGATTGCTTGATCCGAGTTTTTTTTTGCCCATATAAACTCCTGGATAGCTTTGTCCACTTCATTAAAATATGAGATTGGTATTTTTAAATGAAGATTTTAAACCAGGAATATCAGCAGAGGAAGTATCACTTTTTTCACGAGGGAGACTCGACCTACTATTGACAAAGGTAAAAGTGACCATCTTTATAAAAGGTTTTTAATTATATTAAGCGTTTTTACATAATTTAAACGAAACAGTTGAGAGACGTCAGCTGTAACATATAGGCCCAGGTATCTAATAGGTCTTAATGGCAGAAATTGTAGCAGTTCAGGAAGAACGGCCTCTAGTGAATTATGTAAGAGAAACTCCGTTTTGGACTGGTTAACCTTATAGCACCCCCACCCCCCTCCCACCCTCAGTTCTGTAACTGCTTGAATTTCTCCAAGCGCCATCTGAATGTTTGCCTTATCTGGGTTCAGGTATAAAACCAAATTGTCTACAAACAGCTATATCCTCTCGCTAGCTCAGTTACGCTGGTGTCTGTTAAGGTACGGCTTGCAGCAATATCAAGATATAGATGCTCAACACTTTCTCTTTCTGAGCGTACAGAATCATCAAGCAGTTCCTGAAAGAATCTTTCAGAGTTTTTTACTCCAGTAAGGGCTTCATACCTGGACTGGCACCTGAACATTGTTCTATCACAACTCATAAACAGAGCACACCTCATTTTTCTCACATGGAAGGTCGTCTTGTTATGAGCGCTCACTCCGACCAGGAGGGTTGAAGAGATACAGGCTTTCTCAACTCAAGAACCTTCTTGCGCCTCGCAGGCAATTTAGTATTTCTCAGAACAAAAGAAAATACAAAGACTTATACCCAAAGTTTCTTCGGATTTTGCCTCCATGAACATATAATATTTTGGACTTTCTTCCCAATCCAGCATCACCAGCTGAGAGGTCTATTTATATGCTAAGTATCAAATGATATCAGAAATTACCCTTTGGTTGTGCTAAAAAAACTCATGATAACTGCTGTACTCAGATTAGCACACTTTTAAAGGTGCTCCAGTCACGATGTCAACCATTGCTCAATGAATTGCAGCTTCACTCCAGTTCTGCCACTCAGAGACAGCCCCTCACTGTGAAAACCAGAGTGAACTCAACTAGGACCAGTTTTCACCTCAACTACTTTGTTTGCTAAGTACCTTTGGAGAAGATATGTCGTGCTCCAAATTGAAAGTGTCATGTCTTATAGGATAGTCCCATCATGTATACCCTGTTTTTCATACATTTTCCTATCCACGCGACTATAACAATTCTAAACAGGTGACATTTTACCTAATAGCTTGCACCTGTCTCTTCGACACCTGGCTCTTAATCTTCTATCAGAATCCCTGTACCTGACGTATATAAACATGTCCCAAGGAACAGCAGATTTATTCTGTATACGGGTCACCCCTTTTTTTCATCCTTGGCCAACAGCCAGCTGTGCATGATCACACTTTTTTAGAAAAGCATTGGTGATTGTTTTCAAAACATTAATGATTGTTTGTAAAACATACATGGTTGTTTTAAAAACATATTGATTCTAGAACAAATTGCTGGAGTGACCACCTTAGTATAAAAGACCCTCATTTCTCCCTACGAATCAGAGGATAATTCCTTCCAGCCTGAGAAGGGGGTCCTGCATGCTAAATCTTCGACACACAGCGGTCTGCCATCCCTTATGGGTTGTCATCCTCGATGCAGAGACGAGGTCCTTCATTCTAAACCATCAGATGAGGGGGCTGGTCCATCCCTAGGAGTTTCTTGGCTACATATACACATAGCTATACTCCACATCACAGGTTAGGTTAGGTACATTTAGGCAAATTACTTTGGTTTGGTTCTTATATAAACTGTGAAAATCTGAGTAGTTCATTCGTGCTTTCTCAGAAACCCTTACTCCCATCTTTCAGAAACGTCTGAAGTGGGAAGGAGAATCTGCCTCAGCTGAGCAGATATACTCTGTGTATTGGCTGAAGGTTTAAGCAAGCTTGTAAGGATACACAGTTCTCACATTGTGCAAAACCCTTAGGTACTAAAACTTTGGTTATTCGCCTGAGAATGACTGAGTCCACGAGTAGTGGTTCATGCAATGGGGAAGACCAATTGGCTAAAGCTCTTAACATCACAGAGAACTACAGACATGCAGTTATTATGAAATTGTTAGAACACAGCGTACCAGCAACTGGTGGCTGTGTTACCTTCGTGATTGAGGCACACAAGGTGTTCGAATCAGAGGTATTCTGTTCTTTTTATAAACTTTATTTAATTGTGAGTCATTACAGCCATACAAGCAGAACATATAGTATATTATTGTCTGTGCTTACACTGTACTTTTGTCCAACGGTACACACATTAAAAGCCATTATGATTAAAAGTGTATAGCCATCATTTTATGTTTTTAGTATAAGAGCTGCAGCAACATTGCAATATGCCCCCACTTCTTCACTCAGAGTTTCTGTATCCTTAGTTGTTGCCGTATGTGAGCATTTTATTGGTAGCCTGTATGTCTCCAAGTTATATCTCAACCAATACCCGATCTGTCTTGCCCCTCCTGCTCAGTGTCTTCGGCAGCTTTCCACACCAAATATGCCTGGTATGGCCCCCATATGCTCTTAGGTCGATGTTGGGCGGGCATTATTGCATTTAAGTTATATGATTGTGTGGAACAATAGGCTACGTCTGTGTACCAGTCTGCCAGTTTAGGTAGTAGACCTCGCATCCATCTCATTGCAATCCTACGCTTCGCTAACGGAAGACCAATAGCCACCAACTTGAGGTCTAACTTGTGCATCTCCTTATATCCTAGGAGTGCAACTAGTGGTATCTCTGGTATTGGTATCTCCAGCATCTCTGCTAAAGCAGTGAACACTTCACTCCAGAACACGCGAACTCCAGGGCATTTCCACGCCAAATGTGTGAAGTTTTCACCTGGCACCTTGCATCACATGCACCTATCTTCTTCCCTCGAACCATACTTATACAAACGAGCCGGAGTATAATATACTCTATGGAGATATTTATAGGGTACTAACCTGTGCCTACCATTCTGTGAGACGGACTTCTGTTACTGAAACAGTGAGTCCACTGTGCCTCTGTGATTTCTATGCCCAATTCCTCCTGCCACCCCTGTTGGGCTTTGTTTTGTATCCGAGTGTTATGCCCCCTATTAAGTGCATATATTTGTAATACCGTGTTGGGGAGCTTTGGACTGAAGGAGAGAAGACAATGACTTCATCTCTTGTGGTTCTGTCATGTCTGCCCCTAATGTCGCACGCAGCGCCTCCTGCTCCCTGTAGTACTGGTAAGCATCTAGAGTGGACACTTGAGGTGCCTGCGTAAGCACTTGGTCCTATGTTTTCACTGTTTCACCCAGGAAGAAATCCTCCATCTGCTCTATGTGTAGTGTGTGAAGTATTTGTATTACTGCCTCACCTCTGCACAATGGGAACCAGTCACACCATTCAATCAGCAGTTTGGGAGAGTATACTAGCCTACGTTGTTGTGCCTCTGCTATTTTCATTATTTGAGACCTTGTGCACCTGACAGGGTCTATGGTGCGAGGCCTCCCCTGCCATCCACTAACTAATATTTTCAGTAGCGGGGTAGGCGTTCCTTTCAATGTATAGTTGTGGTAAGTTGCATGGTCCATGCATCCAGTAATGCGCGTGTAATATTTTTGCAGTCCTATAGTACCTCTACAGGGCTGGAGGATTTAACCAGCCTTCTGAAAATGAATTTATTAAGCAATCCCTTTTAATCCAGGCTGCTTCTCGGCCCAGGCTAGCCGTGTCATAAGGGAGCGTAGATTCCGGAAAAATGATTTACACAATAAGATTGGGATGTTTGCAAAGAGAAAAAGGAATCGTGGGGGTAAAACCATTTTCATTAGTTCGATGTGGCTTCTGAAGGACAATGGAATTTATATCCATTTGTCAATTGATTCTGTTAGTATTTATACTGCGCACCCATAGTTTTCTAGCATTACTACTTCGGGGTCAGTGTGTATCTGTATGCCCAAGTATCTTACTGGGTCCATTCTATGGGGTACTCATTGTGGATGGGGTTAGTTACTGTTGTATGAAGGAATATCGTCGATTTATGCCAATTGTATTTGTGAGATATCATTTTCACTTCTGGTGGGTCTTATTATTGCTGCCAGTGTGGCACTAGGCCTGTCTCCCTCTGCGTACACCCTAGTTGTTTCATATTTCTACAGGTGCTTGACCTCAGCATCTGCTAGCTCATTAAATTTGTCTATGTGCGCCCTAATTTGTGAAAGTAGCTGAGGATCTCCGCTCGTCTGAAGTTGTCTCTCTTAACGGTTTAAGCTTAGTCTCCACCTTTCCACCTTTTGTAATCGTGTTTGGATCTATTTGAGGACCCCGGCATACTTGGAGATCATCATACCCCTGATGTATTTCTTAAAATTGTCCCAAATAGTGCACATTATAGTTACACTTCCCAGATTTGTGGCAAACAAATTATCCATTGCCTTACCCTGTTCATCCCAAAAGACAGGGTCTAGTAATAAGTATTGCGGAAATCGCCAGGTGTGTTCGCTGCCATGCATATCGCTGTGTGATATGCACATCATGACCGGCGAGTGGTCTGATAGCGTGCGTGCCATGTGTACGCAGTCCCCTATGAAGAGCAGCAGCTCATGTGATCTAAACCAGTAGTCTATTCTAGTATGCGTATTGTGTACTGAAGAATAGTAATGTATTCTCTGCTCAGGGAAGAACGTTTTTTATTTTTTTTATTGAGCTTAGACAGCAGACATGATAATCATTGTACATAAAAAAGAGACAGACTTTCCTAATACCTAATCTCGCATTTCAGTAGACAATAAATAAATATAAATTCATATTCTATTTCACTTACTATATAACCAGCATTCTATATAGCACAACATAGAAAAGAGAATGCTACAAACTGGCCTCAGTTCAACAATTAAAAAGCAGGCACATCATGGATTTAAATCACACGATTTTCTTTACACAAAGAGTAGCCTGCTTACACATTTTCACCTGAGCAGGAAGCCAAGGCACAGCCCTCCCATCTACAAAGCGCCCCTATCCTTTTTGCATATTCCTTAATGTTAATGTTAATGTTATTAATGGTCTTGTATAGCGCTCAGCTACTCCGAGGAGTGTCCCGGCGCTTTAAAAAACCTGATGCACTGTTGGGAGCAGTGGAGGGACAGGAAACTATTGAACAAAGAGCCAGGACTTTAACTCTTTCCTAAAAGTCAACAAATTCGTGATTTTCCTCAAAGGAGCTGGCAAGGAGTTCCGTAGCTTTGGGGCTAGATAACGGAAGGAGCGACCCCTGATCCGGGCCCAAGGTATGGATGGAACAAGTGCCAAGGCCAGAGAGGCTGACCTCAGCGTTCTGGACTGCATGTAGAAGGCCAGTTTTTTTCTAATATATTTTGCTCCAGAGTCATGAAGTGCTTTGAAAGCTAGTGTAAGTGCCTTGAAGGCCACCTGTTTTTTAATTGGGAGCCAATGCAATTTTTTCAATAGCTCTTTTGCGCTGGTTCTACGATGGAGGCCATAGATGGCTCTAGCAGACGAAATCTGCACTACCTGTATGCGTGATAACAGGTATTCAGGTATGCCCAGGTAGAGGACGTTGGAATAGTCCAAGCGGGAGCCTATCAAGGCCTGTACAATTACTTTTCGATGAGAAAGAGAGAGCATAGGAAGAAATTTCCTAAGCATTTTCAAAATGCCGAAACACTTTCCAACAAGACCTAGGATCTGAGGTTTCAGAGTAAGACCCTCATCAATCTGCACTCCCAGATTCTTTGCCTTGGAGGAGACAGCCGACGGAGGAAACATGGCCAGAGGCCACCAAGACTGCCATCTGGGATCGGCGGGACAGCCAAAAAACAGCAGCTCCGATTTATCGGAGTTACATTTAAGGCTATGATGTTCAAACCATTCAAACACTGCCCCCAGGCAGCCTCTGATCAGCACGCCGTCAAAGTCCGAGCCCTTCTTGCAGGTGAAGAGAAGCTGGATGTCATCAGCGTAAGAAACGATCTGGGCACCGAAGGACTCTGCCAAGGCCGCCAAGGGTGCCAGATAGATGTTAAAGAGGGTGTGGCTTAAGACGGAGCCCTGAGGCACCCCGACCTCCAATGGAGGCACTTCAGCAGAGAAGGGGGGGGCCAAGACCGTTTGGCGGCGGCCCGCTAAGAAGGACTTAAACCAGCTGAACACCGCTCCCCGTAGCCCGATCTCCCAGAGTCTTAAAAGAAGACCGCCATCACCAGCATGGCCTTTCCTCCTTCGTCTAACACCTCACGGATGGCATCGGTGACTTCAAGGAGTGCGGTCTCCGTACTCATATTGGCACGGAAACCCGACTGGGTGTCATGAAGGATGTTGTTACATTCCAAGAAGTTGGAAAGCGAGATGTGGACATGCTTCTCCACCACTTTTGCCAGTGACGGAAGGAGGGAGATGGGCCTGTAGTTGGCAAAGGCCAAAGGGCTTCTTTAACAACGGCAAAATCAGGGCGTGTTTCCAGGCCTGGGGGACCTCACCCGTGCTCAAGGAGAGATTGTGCACCGGATTGATCAACAAATTGATCACTGAGGCCAGTTTCCCAAGATATTTTGCCGGGCAAGGGTCCTCAGGAGGTCCAGATTTGAGTCTGGAAAGAAGCTCAGAGGAAGAAGAGAGAGATAGAGAGGGAAATTCCGACAGGGAGGGACCCTCGCCGGGGAAAGATGTGTACAGAGGGAAATAAGTGTCTGGGGGTGAAATCAGATTAGTGGAGGGGAAAGAGTCTTGAATAGTTTTGATTTTGGTAGTAAAGAAATTAGCGAGATGCATCACCCATGTTTCAGAGTGAGAGTGTGTGGGCAGAACAGAGCTAGGTGAGGTAAACCCCTTTACTATAAGAAGAATTTCTTTACTAGTATCTACGGCAGCCTCGATTCTTCTGGCATAGTAGGCTTTTTTCTCTAACATGATGTTACTATGGTAGAGTTTGATGGCTTCCCTATATGCAGTTTTATGCGCTACCTCATAATGCCGGCGCCAGGTACGTTCCGCTTTCTTGCACCCACGCCGCTGATCAGAGAGCAAAGCAGTGAACCACGGGGCAGATGCCCGACTGTTGGCTTTGCGGGAACTAGTCTCAGGTGCTAACTCGTCGAATCTATCAACTAGCCATCTGTGCAGAAGATCGAGATCGGCCTCTAGACTACCTGACACCTGGCACGGATGGATGGAAAGAGCATGCGTCAGCATGTCAGGGGATACACGATGGAAGGCTCTCGACGTTTGACGCGAGCATTCTAGAGGCCTAAATAAAGATGTATCTATAACTGGGATCTGGAAGTTGATTAAGTGGTAATCCGACCATAGCACAGGTTCGGGAGGAAATACCACAATTGGTGAGGTGGAAAACACTTGGTCGAGAGTATGGCCTTTCTCATGCGTAGGGACGGTGATAAAAGGAGACAAACCTAGTGGGGCAGTAACATCCAGGAGCTTAATGGTATCAGTGTCGGTATTAGAGTCCAAATGAATGTTAAAGTCTCCCAGCAGTAGGCAGTGAGTCGTTCTCATGCATAAGGCAGAGACCACCGCGTGGAGATCGTCAAAAAAAGAACCCAAGGGACCAGGGGGTCTATAAATAAGAAGCCCTGCATACACTTGGCGAGGTGATAGGGATAGGATAGGGAGAATCCAAGGGATTCGCAGCCCCAAATGTCATCAGTAGGAGTGATAGTGCACGAAAAGCGTTTGTCAACAATCAAAGCAATGCCACCCCCCCTGCCCGAAGTCCTGTCCTTCCTGATAATGACATAGTTGGGGGGAATGGCTGTTGCTAGGTCCGGGCCCGCGGCTTCACCCAACCAGGTCTCGGTTAGAAAGAGACATATAGGGTTTGCCTCGGTCAAGAGATTGTAGATGTCTAGAGAGTGCCTAGTGAGGGATCTAGTGTTGAGAAGCAAACAAGGGAGAAGTTTGGGGGGATCATGGGGAGGTGGAGCCGGCACACGGGTAAGTCGCCAACCACAAATAGGACATCGCTTTTTCAAGGCGTGCCTCCCAGGAAAAATACTACTACAGTTGCCTGTATCACCCCTAAGGGAGAGAAGCTCCAGCGAGGTGTAGGTGAGCATGCTTTATGAGAGCCCAAGGCAAATAGCCCCGCCCGCTCCCGTCCGCCTTCGGGACGCTGACGGGCGCAGACGGGCTTACCTTAGGCGCTCCTTTGGCGCGGGATAGGCGCGCCCGCACAGCGCGTCCGCTGCGCGGAGGAAAGTGCCTCTAATTTTATACCTGAGCAGTCAAAGTGAGGCAGCCGCACAACTGGTCCGCCGACCAGCGTGCCTGACTCCTCCAAAAATGGCCGTTCCCAATGCAGGCAGCCTACAATTCCCGAGATACCCTGCGGCACCTCGTCAACCGTGTGGGTATGGAGAAAGTGAAAGCGGATCCCCCGCGATGCCGTTGCCACCCAACAAAACGGAGGGATCGAGCGTCAGAAAAGAGAAAGGGATAGTAAGAGTACACCCGGATTTCCGCCTCAGGTGTAGAAAGGAGGAGAGAAAGAATAAAAGCACAGTAAGGTGAAATTACACAACCACTTAAAATACACAAAATGTTGGAAGCGCTCGCACTCAGCGCAGGAGCCAGTGAAAGCAGCTCTGACTAAGAATTATGGCAGCGCTTGTAGTCAGCGCAGGAGCTGGAGAAAGACCGCCCCAGTAGGAAGATGCCGGTAGGCGCTAGTGAGCAGCTGTAAGGCGCTAGCCCACGTCGCTAGAACAAACACAAAATGCAGCAGCAAGAAAATGTTAAAAAGCACTAGTAATCAGCGCAGGATACGATATGATACGATATTCCTCTTCGAATTGGTAGGTCCGGTCTAACTTGGGGAGCCACTGTCCTATTGTAGGCACCTTCTGAGATCTCCAGTTTTGCATCACCAGGCATCTGGCTACTGCTATAGCTGCAAAAACAAAATATTGCCTGTATTTTGGCAACTCACTAACTGTGAGAAAATTCAAATAGGGCCAGCGGCATTGAGGGTAAAATATACATAGACCTATAATCACTAATAAACCTAAACACCTCCTCCCAAAAGAGTTGTAGTCTAGGACATGTGAAGAATATGTGCGTCCAATCGCCTGCCCTGCCCGTTTACATCTAAAACATTAGTTCGGAAGTGATGGAAACCATTTATGTAGTCTAAAGGGGGTATGATACACCAACCACCTTGAAAGAAATGACATTCTCTTGAAATTGGCCCTCCTCAAAGCCCTATTCCCAAATTCACACACTTGTTGCCATTCCTTAATGTTAAACCAGCAATTAGTTTTGTGAGCAATTTTTGAAAGCATTGTCTCAACGAGACTCTTGTTTGAACCCTGTTGTAATAATCAATACCAATTTCCATCACCACTTAAATTCAGCTCTGAGGCTGCTTTTAAGATAAGATTTTTTCCCTCGTTAATTATTTTGTATCTATTTACGAGAAAGCAAGTTATCTGCCTAATACTGAACCAGAGATCACAACTCTAAGGTTCGCATTGTAATGCGAATACTTCCCAAGATATCAGATTGGTCCCATTGTAAAAATCTCCTACTTTACGGAAACCTAGACTCTTATAGGACTGCAGTACCTTTTGTGAAACATGGAGAACCCATAACTCACAGTATTTGAGAGAAGTATATGCGTGTCATAATGCAATGTTGTACGTTTTACGTAACCACTGCATACAGTTAGCAATTGTATTCACAACCTTATACCTTGCCTCATTAGGTAACTTCGCAGTGCGCAAGAATACTGGTAGCTTGATTGCACTTTAAAATAGCATATGGTTTAATTAAAAGTTATCACATTTTGAAGCAGGGACAGCCAGCTAGGCCTGGGTGGTAAATTCCGTTCCGCTCGTGGAATTTGGGTAATTTTGCGTTCCACTGAGAACGCAGAATTGGCAGAAATTTCACGATCCTCTGCTTCGTGGAATTTTTTGCTTGTTCGCGCTTTCAAAACGCGTGTTCGCGAGATATTTCCTCCCGAGCACGCAAACAGCGTTCGCAAACAGGAAAGCATTGCGAGCGGGCGGAACTAGCAATTCCGCGTGTTCGCAGAACTCTGCGCGTGCTCGCGGAGATTTTTTTACCGTTTCACGGAGCTTTGCCCAGCGCGACTATGCAAATTCCGTCCACCCGTATAGTCAGCTGATTTAATAAACTAATTAACGCAGCTTTATGATAAGTAGATAGATGAAGTAATGCAAGTCCCCACTGCTCCACGTCTAGTTGACAAATAGATAGCTTGATCCGATTTTCTTTTCCCCATAAAAACTCCCAGGTAGCTTTGTCCACTTCATTAAAATAAGAGATTGGTATTTTTAAAGGAAGATTTAAAAACAGGAATATCAGCAGGGGAAGTATCAAAATCTTTACTAGGGAGACTCGACCTACTATTGACAAAGGTAAAAGTGACCATCTTTCTAAAAGTTTTTTAATTTTATTAAGCGTTTTTACATAATTTAAATGAATCAGTTGAGAGAAGTCAGCTGTAATATATAGTTCTAATAGGTCTAAATGGCAGAAATGTTAGCCCTTCAGGAAGATCGCCCTCTAGCGACTTAAATAGGAGAAGCTCCATTTTGGACTGGGTAACCCCCAGCTCCAGTTCTGTAAATGCTTGAATTTCCCTAAGTGCCATCTGAATATTTGCCTTATCTGGGTTCATGTATAAAATCAAATCGTCGGCAAACAGCTTAATTTTTGTCATTCCAGGTATTGGAGACCATATTGACGTGTTAGAATGGATCTTTATTGCCAGCAGCTCGATAAAAATGAGAGGGGAGAAAGGGGGCAGCCCTGCCTAGTACCCCGTTATCAGTACTTCACCCGCCTGCTCTGCATTCATGATTATTTTCTCAGCTGCCCCCTTATAAATTCCCCTTAACATCTCTGGAGGATAAAAATAGGGCCTGCCAATCCACCAGATCGAATGCCTTTTCTGCATCCATCATTAAAATAGCTGCTCTATCCTTCCTGGCTAAATATAGTCAATAGCTTGCATCAAGAAAAAACTATTTGCAGCCATTGATCTGCCAGGCAAAAACCCTGTTTGGTCTGCATGTGTCACCTGTTGCTCACAACCTGAGATCCTATTTGCCCAAATATTCATTAAAAGCTTGTAGTCCACGTTTAGTAAACTAATTAGACGACTGGAGCTTGGATCCTTAGGATCCTTATCCTTCTTCAAGATAGTGATCAAACCTGACTCCTTAAATCTGACAGAGACAAGCAACCCATCCGTGATCTTATTATAGAAAGTTACTAACGGGGTAACCGGGGTTGGTATTGCTGGGGTATCTTTTCTAAGGTAAGGAATCTATCACTAATGTGTCTCATTCAGATGCACAAGTTACTATTTATTTATTTAAAACATTTGTAGAGCGCGGCTGTCACCTGGCAGGTATCCTGGCGCTGAAGAAGCTTACTCCTAGAGTTGAAAGCAAGGGGAGTTGAATAAGGGGGGTGGCAGTGGAGGGGGAGCTAAGGGAAGAGCCATGTTTTTATTCGTTTCCTAAAAGGTAGGAGCTGTGTGATTTGGCGTATATCGGCAGGCAGACTGTTCCAGAGCTTAGCAGCAGCTACTCTGAACGATCTTCCCCCGATCCTGGCCTTCTTGAATCTAGGTACTATTACAAGACAGGCGGTCGTGGATCGTAGAGTTCTAGTTGGGATGTACCAAGAAAACATATGTTGTAGGGGTCTTGGTCCTGATCCGTGTACTGCCTTGAAGACCAGGCAGAGGGCTTTGAAGGCTATGCGTTGCTTCAAGGGGAGCCAGTGTAGCTCGGCTAACGCGGCAGTGGCCGAGGATCTCCTAGTCCATCCAAGGGCCAGTTTAGCTGCTGCCGACTGGACTCGTTGGAGTCTATCCAACAGTACCATGGGAGATTCGAGCAGGAGGGCATTGCAGTAATCGATGCGACTGAGAATGGTGCACCTGACTATCAAAGCTCGGGCCGGAGGTGGTAATAGTGGCAAGATTTTACGTAATGTTCGCATAAGGGCCGAGCAGGTGGCGACTGTTCTTGTTACCTGTGTTTCCATGCTAAGTTTGGTGTTTAGCATGACGCCCAGATTGCGAACACTGGCGACAGGTGGCGGGTTATCTGGATTTTCCGGGGGCCAGAACTCCACAGGCAGGAGGCGAGGTATTCGGCTCGCAGGACAGAACAAAACCTCGGTTTTAGAGGAGTTGAATTGAAGGGAGTTGCGGTGTAACCAGCCTGCAGTGTCTCTCAGGCAGTCGTGGAAGGCTTCTAAGGGGATGGAGCCTTCCCCCTCCCAAGAGAGAATGAGCTGGGTGTCATCCGCATAGTTTACTGTAGTCAAATTATGGGATTTGATTAAAGTGACCAGTGGCTTTAAATAAACATTGAAAAGGATAGGGCTGATGGAGGAACCCTGGGGTACACCGTGAGGGACTGGGGAGAAGGCCGATTGGTAGGGGGGGAGGGATACAGCCTGTTTCCTGTCTCTGAGATAAGAGTGGAACCAGAGCAGGGCTGTGCCGTTGACCCCAGCGTCTCTCAACCTCTCTAGCAGGATCACATGGTTGACAGTATCGAATGCGGCAGACAGGTCCAATAGAATCAAGGCCACAGCTTGGCCCCTATCTGCACGCACTCGAAGTTCTTCCATGGCAGTAAGCACTGCTGTTTCGGTGCCATGGGCTGGACGGAACCCAAATTGGAAGTCGTCCAGAACGTGATTCTGCTCAAGGTAAGTTGATAGGCAGGTGCTGATCCATCGTTCCACCACTTTCGCCGGGAAGGGCAGAAGAGATATGGGTCGAAAGTTGGAAAGGCACTCTGGATTCAGAGAAGGTTTTTTTAATAGCGGGGTGATGAGAGCTTGCTTCCAGGGGTTGGGAACGAGTCCACAGCAGAGGGATTGATTACAAATCCTCCGAAGGGTGTGGAATAACTCATTCCCGCATGCTTTCCATGTTTTCGGGGGCAGAGGGTCAAGGGGGGACCCGGAGGTGATGCCCAGTGCCAGTCTCTCAAATTCTGCTTCGGAGATCTGAGGAAAGGCCAGAAGACTTTCCATAGGAGAGCGTACTGAACTAGGAGAATATAGGTTGGCGACAACAGCACCGGAGGAGGTTAGAATATTTTCCAATGGGGGGGTTGCCAAGTTGTTGATGATGGTCTCAATTTTGTCTGTGAAAAACTGTGCCAGATTGTCACAGAGAGTCTGAGATGGGGGGATAGTTTTCTTGGCGCAGTCAGGGTGTATAAGGTTCTCCAAGATCTGGAATATGCTTTTTGAACTGTTAGCTTACTTGTGTAACAATATATCTGTAAGAGACATTAGTTAGCGATAGATTCCTTTCCGCCCTACCCATCCACCTTGTTCTGTGACCTGATTACTAGGGTTAAGGTCATCCCCTTTTAGAGCCCTAGTTTTATGCACCAATTGTCGGTCTCTGGCATGACTCTGCGTTTCGGCGCGGAATAGTTGTGTACAGAACTGTCATCAGCATGCATGGGTGGCACCTAAGTACTCTGTGACGTCATTTCAGCGCCCACGACTCCAGTGACAGACGCGGAGCCGCAGGATGCCACCTACTGATGCGCAGACGTACTGCTAAGCAGAAAATCTTTCCGGATACAGCCTGACGCCTGGGGATATTCTAAGGTAAGGAATCTATCACTAAGTAATATCTCTTAGAGATATATCGTTACACAAGTAAGTAACTTGTGCTTTAATGGTTGTAACATTCTTCAGAATAGACAATGCCACTTTAGCGCAACCCACAAATACAAAATATGCTCTCTCCTTTGCCATACTTCCTTTTGCAACATCTCTATTGTTTGAGTTCCCTGACATCCCTTAGTGGCATAACATCCCTGTATGTCCCTTGCTCACCGAACTTGATTACATTCCTATCCTGATTCTTGTCTTTTGCTTACCTGCTACTACTCTGCCCATTTTTTTAATCCCCAACCCCACCACCCTTGCCCTCCCCGGACTACCTGAGGAAGGAGGTAGCTTTTACCTTGCCTCCTCAGTCCCCCCATCACTCAATGGTGCCTTGACTTGGCGCCTGGTCACACGTCTATCCTCCCTCCCCACCTCAGTGACATATAGCATATATTATTTTTTTGTTTAGCCCCCTGGAGTATCTCCTGCAGAGTGCCCAGGGGAGAACGGTGTTGCCAGTCGTCAGTGAGACCATCTGCTTCTGTAATACTAGCTATGGCTCTAGCAGCCATTGACGGTCGTCTAGGGGCCTCTTTCGATCTGTCTAAGCCTGGATTTTGTATAAAATGAATGTCACCCCCCCCCCCCCCCCCCCCCAGACTATTGGCATATGTGAGTGGCTCATGATCTTGCCATGTAGTGCATGATAGAAATACAGGTTGTTGTGATTGGGTCCTCACACACCGACCTGTAAAATATCTCAACTGTCTTTGCGACATCTGGCTATGATGTACCTACCCCCCTGAATTCCTACGTGCCCAATTCAACACCCCTCTGGAATGCAAAGTTAATCCTCCTGCCACACACACACACCTTTCATTCTTTTAGGGGTCAACAGACCGGAGCGTGGGGTTAGGTGAGTCTCTTGGAATATGGCCACATCTACGTGATGTATATGCAAATAGGCCACTACCTTTCGAATTTTCCTGTGGTCATTGAGGCCCCTAACATTCCAAGACGTGAAGTTTATTTGGGCGATGGCATTAGTGGCCTGCATTGTTAGTACGGTTTGCATGTTTGTACTGGTGCATGATTTGTATAGTGTGTAACAGGATATCTTGTTGTGCACAGCTATACCCTGTTAGACGATTGCTGCTTGCTGAACTAGAATATCTCCACCCCCCCTCCCACGCAAAATCCCAAACATTACGACATGACACTCCGGGAAAATCTAATTAACCCCCCTTCCCACACTAACAAGCCCCCCCCCCCCCAAAAAAAAAATACTCGATTTGTAATACACTTGGGGACGGTGGGTACCGGACTACCGGTGTTATCTAATGGCCTGTAAATGCCCATTAGGTGAATATCGATCCAGGCAAACGGTTTTCCAGTTCGCTATGGAGAATGTAGTTCTTGTCCATTTTTGTTATTTGTTGAGGAGTGTGCTGAGCCCAACAGCATTGAGTAGCTGCGGGCTGCCACTAGATTGATTGCCTGCTATAAATGTTATGACTGTTGGTAACATATCTTACGCTTAGTGGGTTTAAGATGCACAGCTTATTACCACTTCTTGAACAATGTCACCTGTTGCAGTAGGCTCCTGCGAGGGTTTCTGCAGTTTATCTTTGCTGTGCTTTTTAAGATCTTGCTACATCTGTTTAGGGTCATTGTATATCTTAGTCCTGCCATCAAAAGTCACCTTTAACCTCACAGGGGAAAGGATTGCGTATTCTAGCTGGAGATCTCTTAGTTTGCGTGTTATAGGCCCAAATTGTTTGCGCGCTACGGGGTGAAGTTCGGGAAGAGAACCAGTTCAGTACCCTCATATTTAATCACTTTAAACTCTCTGGCGCATCTTAATGCAGCATCCCTATCTCTTTCTTGTAATCAGGGGGTGAGAGGGGCACACCAGCGTTTGGTGTCACCAGGAGTTGCTCTGTAAATAGCTCCATGTTGCCGGTCACTATGATTTCCATAAAGCCCAAAATGCACCTTATTGTGCCTAGAGCGCGCCTCCAAGCCCTCATCTTTGTCACTTAATGCTGACAGTTTACCCACTTGTTTCTGAGTGGCCCATGTCTCAACTTGAACATCTTCCATCTCTGACATCCTGCGCTCCACCATGTCTAGTCTTTTGCCATGTTTGTCCAAAAGCTCTTGACATACGATCCATTCGATATGACAATGAGTCTATCTTACCGTCTATTGAGGCCAAACTCTTCTGCATGGCTGTTAGAATGTGGCGTATATCGTCCCCAGATTCGGCGGTCGAACTCTCTTGTTCCGTGGGCATGGGGACTCGATCCTTTTTGTAGTGGCGCGCTCTAGTTTATGCACGTCACGTTGCTACGTGACGTGCGGCGGCCATTTTGAGGGACTGCGCGCGCAGCGCATTAGGGAGCGCGGCAGCCGAGGAATAGGAGCGCTGGCTCGGCGCTCTTCAGGGAACTTTGTAAAAGAAATAAAATACCTGTTAACAAGCCACAGTGGGTCTTTGGTTATTCACAGAGTGCAACATCACAGTGGCGACGAGGGTGGGATGCGACCAAAACCTTCAGAAAAATAAAAGAAAAATAACGAAGGGCATCACACTCACCACGTGGCAAGGGGGTCACAGCTAACCCAAACCCACGCCAGCACGTGGTAACAGCGGAACCCCAGGCGACCTGTGCAGCCAAGGAAGAAGGGGACCGGACAGCTGAACAGCAAACCAGCGCTGTGTCCCTGGAGAACCACCAGGACTGCGGTCACCGCAGGAGGTACTGTACCCTGAAGAGCGCGGCAGGGCCATCGCAGGGCACACAAACAGACGAGAGCTGTGTGACCCCATAGCAGCCAAGCAGAGCGTCACAGTTGGCCCACGTATCCACGGAGGAGCCAGACCTGGCTACCATTAAGGAGGGGGAGGGGGCTGACGCAGAAGGCCCCCCAGTACAAATTAAGGAGGAGGAGACGGACAACACCCCAGGGAGCCCCACAGGGAAAGGAAACAGAACGACGACGGTCAAAGAAGAGAAAATGAGCGCCCCAGCGGGATATGCCATTGCACCGGTCCAGTTCCTCCCGAAGCCAGGAGAACCACTGATGAAGTGGGAGGACTGGCGCGACTACATAAACAACTTCATAGAGGTCCTAGAGGACGAAAATGAAGAGTCCTTCAAACCCAACAGGAAAAAACGGATCCTATTACTTAACCTAGGGCCTGAGGGACTTAGAATATACAAAAGCCTGGTACCCAAACCGAGAGATGACTCGGACGATGATGTATACGCCCATGCGATCGACGATTTGAATGAACACTATCGGCCCACAGTATGTGTATCGGTTGATAGATTCAACTTCCAGCAGAGGAAACAACGCGCCGGAGAGTCGATTGAGGAATATGTAGCGGCCCTGAAGAAACTGGCGGCCACGTGCAGGTATGCCCTGTGGGAGGAAGAGTTTATCAAAGACCAAATAGTTATGCACACGACCAGCACGAATGTCCAGGACAAGCTATGGGCAAGTGGGGATACCACACTCAAGGACGTAATGGTCATTGTCAAGAGGGCTGAACTAGCACGGAGGTGCGCTGACGCAACCAAGAAGGAACCGCCAACAGCCGCCATCGTGAACAAGATACAGGGAGAGGAACCCCGCAGGGACCTGAGTTACAGAGGCGCTACATGGAAGGGTTCCAACAAATGGCAGGGCAACTCTGGAGGGCAAAAGAAACTGGAAGGAAGTGGCAACAAGAAAACGTGCTACAGGTGCGGAAGCTGGTCCCATGAGGCACACGACAGAAGATGCCCTGCGTTCAGGGCCAAGTGTCTGCACTGTGGCATCATCGGCCACTACGAGAAGGTGTGCCGGAAGAAAATGTCCAAAGGCGTGGTGAAACATATAGACCAGGATGAAGAAAACCAGGAAGAGACGGGAGAAGAAGAGGTCGTCACCGTGTTATGCATATACGACCAGGTCATGAGTATAGAAGGGAGAAGGACGACCAAACCCGTGCTGGAAATGAAGATGGGAGGAGTAACCATCAGCGTAGTGGCAGACACAGGTTCTCCTTTCACGATAATACCAAGAGAAGTGTGGGAGAAAACATTCAGACCAAAGATCGGACCGGAGCTGGAGAGATTGGACATCAGACCAGTCACATATAATGGCGATCGTATCCCAATGGTAGGATACAGACTCTTGAAGTTTGAGTTCAGAGGCAGATCGGCGGAATGCAAGTTGTACATCTCAGAGAGAGGACCGTCCGTCTTAGGGTGGCTGGACCAGGGCGACCTGGGAATCAAATTAGACCCGGGAGGCAAAGAACAGATTTTGCTCACAGAACCAGAAACCTGGCCCAATCTCGAAAAATGGAAAGAGGAATACCCAAGAGTGTTCGGAGGCACAGTAGGAAAGCTAGAAAAGTTCCAACATAAGATCATACTCAAAGAAGACGCTGTTCCGGTTGCCCACAAGGTGAGGAACATACCCATAGCGGTAAGAGAGGCGGTCCAGAAGGAGCTTCAGGAATTGGAGAGTAAGGGGATAATTGAGCCTATTACCTGCGCAGAGTGGCTTGCACCCTTGGTGGTAGTCATGAAGCCAAACGGAAAGGTCAGGCTCTGCGTCGACCTAAGAGAGTTAAATAAGAACATTGTCGTTGAGAAATTTCCCCTCCCAAGGATCGACGAGATGCTAGCAAAGACCCGAGGAGTCAAATGGTACTCCACCATTGATTTGACCTCCGCGTACCACCAGGTAGTATTGCACCCAGACAGCAGGAAACTCACGTCTTTCATAACCCCATTCGGATGCTACCAGTTCCGCCGCATGCCGTTCGGACTGGCCTCGGCGGCTGCGGTATTCCAAAGGTTAATGCACCAACTGTTTAAGGACTTAACCGGCATCCAGTATTTCCAAGATGACATTCTGATAATGGGGCGAGACAGAATGGACCACGACCAGAAACTAGAGAAAGTGTTGAAGACCCTGGAAAGCAAAGGCCTCACGGCAGAATGGTCCAAATGCCGCTTGGGACTAGAATCGGTGACTTACCTAGGTCACGAGATAGGGGTGCATGGCATTACACCCAAAGCAGACAATGTGAAGGCAATTGCTGAAGCTCCGCCCCCCACCAACAAGGAGGAAGTCAGGTCGTTTCTGGGCATGGCGGAGTATTACAGTAAGTTTGTGGTTCACTTTGCCTCCAAAACGCACAATATGAGGATGCTGACTAGAGAAAACACCACTTTTGAATGGACGCCAGAAGCACAACAGGAGTTTGACACCATTAAGAGAAACGTCACGGGAGCAGTGCCACTGAAAGGTTATGACCCACAGGGTGCCACGGTCCTCACCACTGATGCCAGCGACAAAGGTTTGGGAGCTGTGCTTATGCAGGAACGAGGACAAGGTCAGATGGAAACGCTTAGTTTTGCATCTAGGGCATTAACAGCCACCGAAAGCAAGTACAGCGTCATCGAAAAGGAGATGCTGGCGGTTGTGTGGGCTACAGCGAGATTTAGGCAGTTCCTATGGGGCACCAGATTCTTGCTCAGAACAGATCATAAGCCACTAGTAAAAGTGTTAACATCAAGTGGGCATGCCAATGCCACGCCCAGGATTTCGAAGATGTCCCTAAAACTACTCGAATTCAGGTACGACGTAGAGTACCTCCCAGGGAACCGAAATCGAGTGGCAGACTACCTGAGCAGGGCAGCAGCAATGGAGCCTGGAGAAGAAGACCCCGCGGGCCACACAGAACTGGTGGCTTTGGTGGGGGATCAAGGCAAAGTCATCGACTATAATGAGTGGGTTGAAGAATACAAGGCAGACAGAGTGTTGGAGGAAGTGAAGAAATACATCGTAACGGGTTGGCCAGAAAAGAGACACGTGAGTGAAGATGTCAAACCCTACTATGAAGTCAGAGAAGAATTATCAGTGGGGGATAGAGGAGTGTTCACATACAGAGGGGACAAGGTAATCCCCCCCAGGACACTTGCAACCAAATTACTGGACATGCTACATGAGGGCCATCTAGGCATTGGGAAATTGAAGTTAAGAGCCAAACAAAATTACTGGTGGCCAGGCATGGACATAAGAGCGGAGAGGCACGTCAGAGAGTGCCCACAGTGCCAGGGAGCGGACAAATCACTCAAGCCCCTGCGCCCTGCGCTGGGACAGTTCGAGACTCCACAGAACCCGTGGGAGGAACTGTCTATAGACATTTTAGGACCCATACTGGATAGCCAGGGCACGCAGAAGTATGTTTGTGTCCTCATAGATAGATACTCTAAATGGCCTGAGTTGAAAGTGGAGGAGACCATGGATACGGAGAACATCCTGAAGTTTCTGTCAGACACCTTCGTGAGGGAGGGCATACCCAAATCCATCTTGAGCGATAATGGCCCCCAGTTCACGTCAGAAAGGTGGAACAACTTCATGCAAAGGAACGGCATAGCCATTAAACACACAGCTATCTACCATCCCGCAGGGAACGGCTTGGTAGAAAGGTTTAACCGAGTGGTGATGGGTGCCGTACAAGCAGCGATTTCCTGTAATAAGGATTGGGAGAAGGCCATAGAGAACATGGTATGGGCTTACAGGATCACACCAACTGGAACAGGATACAGCCCATTTCAGATCCTGAGAGGACGAGAACCCTTCACCCATGACAATCGGGTTTGGAAGGAGAAAGTAATCACCAGCGAATGGTCCCCGGCAGTGGTACGGGCTAACCTAGAAAAGGCTCAATCGATATACACCAACCATTACAACAAACGGAGAAATGTGAAGGGGACAAAGTTGGAAAAGGACGAGTGGGTAAGAGTAAAGTTGGCAACACTACAGAAGAAGGGAGACAGCAAATACAGCAGGCCCCTGCAAGTAAAGGAGGTGTACGATCGTGCGGCCTTGCTGAGTGACGGCAACGTGTGGTCCCAAGATCGAATGGCCAGATGTAACAAAGTGGTACAATGGAATCAACATGGAACCGAGTGGGATGACGGAGAAGAGCCGAATGCAGAAGAAGAGCAAGGAGCCGGCGAGCAATGTGGAGAAGGAAGTGGTGGAGACGAACCCAGAGAGGGTAGAGAGAGCGTAGAGGAGAACATGGCGGAGCAGAGAGAGGAAAGAAGCGATGAGGTACCGAGTCAGAGGTCCCAGGGAGGCTACACCCAGGTAACCAGGAGTGGAAGACCTGTGGTGAGACCAGCAAGGTTCCAAGATTTTGAAATGGACAATTGAACTGTAAGTGACTCTTGAACTGTTTGGAAAAAGGGGAGATATGTAGTGGCGCGCTCTAGTTTATGCACGTCACGTTGCTACGTGACGTGCGGCGGCCATTTTGAGGGACTGCGCGCGCAGCGCATTAGGGAGCGCGGCAGCCGAGGAATAGGAGCGCTGGCTCGGCGCTCTTCAGGGAACTTTGTAAAAGAAATAAAATACCTGTTAACAAGCCACAGTGGGTCTTTGGTTATTCACAGAGTGCAACATCACACTTTTCCCGAAGTTTGGCCGACTTGCGATGTTCAAAGTAAATTTTGGGCTACGACTTATCAGCCTTTCCCATAGTATTAGCCCCAGTGACAGTTGAGCATCAAGCAATTGCCTGATTATATGAACTGTCTTATGCAAGCGATGCCAGGTGCCTTTTACAGCTGCGGACGCATTGACTGTGATGTTCTGCCACCACTGAGGATCGTCTCTGCTGTAACGATGGCCAGGCCTGCTTTTTAGGTTTTGCCTAGCGAAAGCTGCGCTCTGCGCAGCTTTTCGCGCAGGCGAAATCCTGTTGAGAACTGTAGGGTGCTTTGGGTCGGCCCTCGTCATTGATTGGCTGGCTCCGTAAACGGAGCCTTGCCATTGGACGAGGGGCCTGTCCGTCAATGCCGGACCAGACACGGGGGCGTTCCTGACATTCTTTCCCTTTTGCCGACGTCACGCGACGCCGGGAACGCCCCCGAGTCTGTTCCGGCATTGCCGGCACCTCCCTTGCTCTACTGTCATCACCACAACACTGCGCCCATTTTATCCCAAGCTAAACACTCGGAGAGGCGCAGTGACCGGGTCTTTGAAGGCCGCTCTCCCAATGAAAACAAGTTTTCTCTCCGAGTCAGCACGAGCAGGAAGACGAGCAGCGCGCCTCCCAGCTGGCCTCTCGCATCAGCATCCAGAGCTGCCCTGCGCGGTGTGTAGCTTCAGTGGAGCTTCAGAGTGCAGAGTGGAGCTTCAGAGTGGAGCTTCAGAGTGGAGCTTCAGAGTGGAGCTTCAGAGTGGAGCTTCAGAGTGGAGCTTCAGAGTGGAGCTTCAGAGTGGAGCTTCAGAGTGGAGCTTCAGAGTGCAGCTTCAGAGTGGAGCTTCAGAGTGCAGAGTGGAGCTTCAGAGTGCAGATTCAGAGTGGAGCTTCAGAGTGCAGAGTGGAGCTTCAGAGTGCAGAGTGGAGCTTCAGAGTGGAGCTTCAGAGTGCAGAGTGGAGCTTCAGAGTGCAGAGTGGAGCTTCAGAGTGGAGCTTCAGAGTGCAGAGTGGAGCTTCAGAGTGCAGAGTGGAGCTTCAGAGTGGAGCTTCAGAGTGCAGAGTGGAGCTTCAGAGTGCAGAGTGGAGCTTCAGAGTGGAGCTTCAGAGTGCAGAGTGGAGCTTCAGAGTGGAGCTTCAGAGTGCAGAGTGGAGCTTCAGAGTGGAGCTTCAGAGTGCAGAGTGGAGCTTCAGAGTGGAGCTTCAGAGTGCAGAGTGGAGCTTCAGAGTGGAGCTTCAGAGTGGAGCTTCAGAGTGGAGCTTCAGAGTGGAGCTTCAGAGTGGAGCTTCAGAGTGGAGCTTCAGAGTGCAGAGTGGAGCTTCAGAGTGCAGAGTGGAGCTTCAGAGTGGAGCTTCAGAGTGCAGAGTGGAGCTTCAGAGTGGAGCTTCAGAGTGGAGCTTCAGAGTGGAGCTTCAGAGTGGAGCTTCAGAGTGGAGCTTCAGAGTGGAGCTTCAGAGTGGAGCTTCAGAGTGGAGCTTCAGAGTGCAGAGTGGAGCTTCAGAGTGGAGCTTCAGAGTGGAGCTTCAGAGTGGAGCTTCAGAGTGGAGCTTCAGAGTGGAGCTTCAGAGTGGAGAGTGGAGCTTCAGAGTGGAGCTTCAGAGTGGAGCTTCAGAGTGGAGCTTCAGAGTGCAGAGTGGAGCTTCAGAGTGCAGAGTGGAGCTTCAGAGTGCAGATTCAGAGTGGAGCTTCAGAGTGCAGAGTGGAGCTTCAGAGTGGAGCTTCAGAGTGCAGAGTGGAGCTTCAGAGTGGAGCTTCAGAGTGCAGAGTGGAGCTTCAGAGTGCAGAGTGGAGCTTCAGAGTGGAGCTTCAGAGTGGAGCTTCAGAGTGGAGCTTCAGAGTGGAGCTTCAGAGTGGAGCTTCAGAGTGCAGAGTGGAGCTTCAGAGTGCAGAGTGGAGCTTCAGAGTGCAGAGTGGAGCTTCAGAGTGGAGCTTCAGAGTGCAGAGTGGAGCTTCAGAGTGCAGATTCAGAGTGGAGCTTCAGAGTGCAGAGTGGAGCTTCAGAGTGCAGATTCAGAGTGGAGCTTCAGAGTGCAGAGTGGAGCTTCAGAGTGGAGCTTCAGAGTGGAGCTTCAGAGTGGAGCTTCAGAGTGGAGCTTCAGAGTGGAGCTTCAGAGTGGAGCTTCAGAGTGGAGCTTCAGAGTGGAGCTTCAGAGTGGAGAGTGGAGCTTCAGAGTGGAGAGTGGAGCTTCAGAGTGGAGCTTCAGAGTGGAGCTTCAGAGTGGAGCTTCAGAGTGGAGAGTGGAGCTTCAGAGTGGAGAGTGGAGCTTCAGAGTGCAGATTCAGAGTGGAGCATCAGAGTGCAGATTCAGAGTGGAGCTTCAGAGTGCAGAGTGGAGCTTCAGAGTGCAGATTCAGAGTGGAGCTTCAGAGTGCAGAGTGGAGCTTCAGAGTGCAGATTCAGAGTGGAGCTTCAGAGTGCAGAGTGGAGCTTCAGAGTGCAGATTCAGAGTGGAGCTTCAGAGTGCAGAGTGGAGCTTCAGAGTGGAGCTTCAGAGTGCAGAGTGGAGCTTCAGAGTGCAGAGTGGAGCTTCAGAGTGGAGCTTCAGAGTGCAGAGTGGAGCTTCAGAGTGCAGAGTGGAGCTTCAGAGTGGAGCTTCAGAGTGGAGCTTCAGAGTGGAGCTTCAGAGTGGAGCTTCAGAGTGGAGCTTCAGAGTGGAGCATCAGAGTGGAGCATCAGAGTGGAGCTTCAGAGTGGAGCATCAGAGTGGAGCTTCAGAGTGGAGCTTCAGAGTGGAGCTTCAGAGTGGAGCTTCAGAGTGGAGCTTCAGAGTGGAGCTTCAGAGTGGAGCTTCAGAGTGGAGCTTCAGAGTGGAGCTTCAGAGTGCAGAGTGGAGCTTCAGAGTGCAGAGTGGAGCTTCAGAGTGCAGATTCAGAGTGGAGCTTCAGAGTGCAGAGTGGAGCTTCAGAGTGCAGAGTGGAGCTTCAGAGTGCAGATTCAGAGTGGAGCTTCAGAGTGCAGAGTGGAGCTTCAGAGTGCAGAGTGGAGCTTCAGAGTGCAGAGTGGAGCTTCAGAGTGCAGAGTGGAGCTTCAGAGTGCAGAGTGGAGCTTCAGAGTGCAGATTCAGAGTGCAGAGTGGAGCTTCAGAGTGGAGCTTCAGAGTGGAGCTTCAGAGTGGAGCTTCAGAGTGGAGCTTCAGAGTGGAGCTTCAGAGTGCAGATTCAGAGTGGAGCTTCAGAGTGCAGAGTGGAGCTTCAGAGTGCAGAGTGGAGCTTCAGAGTGGAGCTTCAGAGTGCAGAGTGGAGCTTCAGAGTGCAGAGTGGAGCTTCAGAGTGGAGCTTCAGAGTGCAGAGTGGAGCTTCAGAGTGCAGAGTGGAGCTTCAGAGTGGAGCTTCAGAGTGCAGAGTGGAGCTTCAGAGTGCAGAGTGGAGCTTCAGAGTGGAGCTTCAGAGTGCAGAGTGGAGCTTCAGAGTGGAGCTTCAGAGTGCAGAGTGGAGCTTCAGAGTGGAGCTTCAGAGTGCAGAGTGGAGCTTCAGAGTGGAGCTTCAGAGTGCAGAGTGGAGCTTCAGAGTGGAGCTTCAGAGTGCAGAGTGGAGCTTCAGAGTGGAGCTTCAGAGTGGAGCTTCAGAGTGGAGCTTCAGAGTGGAGCTTCAGAGTGGAGCTTCAGAGTGGAGCTTCAGAGTGGAGCTTCAGAGTGCAGAGTGGAGCTTCAGAGTGCAGAGTGGAGCTTCAGAGTGGAGCTTCAGAGTGCAGAGTGGAGCTTCAGAGTGGAGCTTCAGAGTGGAGCTTCAGAGTGGAGCTTCAGAGTGGAGCTTCAGAGTGGAGCTTCAGAGTGGAGCTTCAGAGTGGAGCTTCAGAGTGCAGAGTGGAGCTTCAGAGTGGAGCTTCAGAGTGGAGCTTCAGAGTGGAGCTTCAGAGTGGAGCTTCAGAGTGGAGCTTCAGAGTGGAGCTTCAGAGTGGAGCTTCAGAGTGGAGAGTGGAGCTTCAGAGTGGAGCTTCAGAGTGGAGCTTCAGAGTGGAGCTTCAGAGTGGAGCTTCAGAGTGGAGCTTCAGAGTGCAGAGTGGAGCTTCAGAGTGCAGAGTGGAGCTTCAGAGTGCAGATTCAGAGTGGAGCTTCAGAGTGCAGAGTGGAGCTTCAGAGTGGAGCTTCAGAGTGCAGAGTGGAGCTTCAGAGTGCAGAGTGGAGCTTCAGAGTGGAGCTTCAGAGTGGAGCTTCAGAGTGGAGCTTCAGAGTGGAGCTTCAGAGTGGAGCTTCAGAGTGGAGCTTCAGAGTGGAGCTTCAGAGTGCAGAGTGGAGCTTCAGAGTGCAGAGTGGAGCTTCAGAGTGCAGAGTGGAGCTTCAGAGTGGAGCTTCAGAGTGCAGAGTGGAGCTTCAGAGTGCAGATTCAGAGTGGAGCTTCAGAGTGCAGAGTGGAGCTTCAGAGTGCAGATTCAGAGTGGAGCTTCAGAGTGCAGAGTGGAGCTTCAGAGTGGAGATTCAGAGTGGAGCTTCAGAGTGGAGCTTCAGAGTGGAGCTTCAGAGTGGAGCTTCAGAGTGGAGCTTCAGAGTGGAGCTTCAGAGTGGAGCTTCAGAGTGGAGCTTCAGAGTGGAGCTTCAGAGTGGAGCTTCAGAGTGGAGAGTGGAGCTTCAGAGTGGAGCTTCAGAGTGGAGAGTGGAGCTTCAGAGTGGAGCTTCAGAGTGGAGAGTGGAGCTTCAGAGTGGAGCTTCAGAGTGGAGCTTCAGAGTGGAGCTTCAGAGTGGAGAGTGGAGCTTCAGAGTGGAGAGTGGAGCTTCAGAGTGCAGATTCAGAGTGGAGCATCAGAGTGCAGATTCAGAGTGGAGCTTCAGAGTGCAGAGTGGAGCTTCAGAGTGCAGATTCAGAGTGGAGCTTCAGAGTGCAGAGTGGAGCTTCAGAGTGCAGATTCAGAGTGGAGCTTCAGAGTGCAGAGTGGAGCTTCAGAGTGCAGATTCAGAGTGGAGCTTCAGAGTGCAGAGTGGAGCTTCAGAGTGGAGCTTCAGAGTGCAGAGTGGAGCTTCAGAGTGCAGAGTGGAGCTTCAGAGTGGAGCTTCAGAGTGCAGAGTGGAGCTTCAGAGTGCAGAGTGGAGCTTCAGAGTGCAGAGTGGAGCTTCAGAGTGGAGCTTCAGAGTGGAGCTTCAGAGTGGAGCTTCAGAGTGGAGCTTCAGAGTGGAGCTTCAGAGTGGAGCATCAGAGTGGAGCATCAGAGTGGAGCTTCAGAGTGGAGCATCAGAGTGGAGCTTCAGAGTGGAGCTTCAGAGTGGAGCTTCAGAGTGGAGCTTCAGAGTGGAGCTTCAGAGTGGAGCATCAGAGTGGAGCATCAGAGTGGAGCTTCAGAGTGGAGCATCAGAGTGGAGCATCAGAGTGGAGCTTCAGAGTGGAGCTTCAGAGTGGAGCTTCAGAGTGGAGCTTCAGAGTGGAGCTTCAGAGTGGAGCTTCAGAGTGGAGCTTCAGAGTGGAGCTTCAGAGTGGAGCTTCAGAGTGGAGCTTCAGAGTGCAGAGTGGAGCTTCAGAGTGCAGAGTGGAGCTTCAGAGTGCAGATTCAGAGTGGAGCTTCAGAGTGCAGAGTGGAGCTTCAGAGTGCAGAGTGGAGCTTCAGAGTGCAGATTCAGAGTGGAGCTTCAGAGTGCAGAGTGGAGCTTCAGAGTGCAGAGTGGAGCTTCAGAGTGCAGAGTGGAGCTTCAGAGTGCAGAGTGGAGCTTCAGAGTGCAGATTCAGAGTGCAGAGTGGAGCTTCAGAGTGGAGCTTCAGAGTGGAGCTTCAGAGTGGAGCTTCAGAGTGGAGCTTCAGAGTGGAGCTTCAGAGTGGAGCTTCAGAGTGGAGCTTCAGAGTGGAGCTTCAGAGTGCAGATTCAGAGTGGAGCTTCAGAGTGGAGATTCAGAGTGGAGCTTCAGAGTGGAGCTTCAGAGTGGAGCTTCAGAGTGGAGCTTCAGAGTGGAGCTTCAGAGTGGAGCTTCAGAGTGGAGCTTCAGAGTGGAGCTTCAGAGTGGAGCTTCAGAGTGGAGCTTCAGAGTGGAGCTTCAGAGTGGAGCTTCAGAGTGGAGCTTCAGAGTGCAGAGTGGAGCTTCAGAGTGCAGAGTGGAGCTTCAGAGTGGAGCTTCAGAGTGCAGAGTGGAGCTTCAGAGTGCAGAGTGGAGCTTCAGAGTGGAGCTTCAGAGTGCAGAGTGGAGCTTCAGAGTGGAGCTTCAGAGTGGAGCTTCAGAGTGGAGCTTCAGAGTGGAGCTTCAGAGTGGAGCTTCAGAGTGGAGCTTCAGAGTGGAGCTTCAGAGTGCAGAGTGGAGCTTCAGAGTGCAGAGTGGAGCTTCAGAGTGCAGATTCAGAGTGGAGCTTCAGAGTGGAGCTTCAGAGTGGAGCTTCAGAGTGCAGAGTGGAGCTTCAGAGTGCAGATTCAGAGTGGAGCTTCAGAGTGCAGAGTGGAGCTTCAGAGTGCAGATTCAGAGTGGAGCTTCAGAGTGCAGAGTGGAGCTTCAGAGTGCAGATTCAGAGTGGAGCTTCAGAGTGCAGAGTGGAGCTTCAGAGTGGAGCTTCAGAGTGCAGAGTGGAGCTTCAGAGTGCAGAGTGGAGCTTCAGAGTGCAGAGTGGAGCTTCAGAGTGCAGAGTGGAGCTTCAGAGTGCAGAGTGGAGCTTCAGAGTGCAGAGTGGAGCTTCAGAGTGGAGCTTCAGAGTGGAGCTTCAGAGTGGAGCTTCAGAGTGGAGCTTCAGAGTGGAGCTTCAGAGTGGAGCTTCAGAGTGCAGAGTGGAGCTTCAGAGTGGAGCTTCAGAGTGCAGAGTGGAGCTTCAGAGTGCAGATTCAGAGTGGAGCTTCAGAGTGGAGCTTCAGAGTGCAGAGTGGAGCTTCAGAGTGGAGCTTCAGAGTGCAGAGTGGAGCTTCAGAGTGGAGCTTCAGAGTGCAGAGTGGAGCTTCAGAGTGCAGAGTGGAGCTTCAGAGTGGAGCTTCAGAGTGCAGAGTGGAGCTTCAGAGTGGAGCTTCAGAGTGCAGAGTGGAGCTTCAGAGTGCAGAGTGGAGCTTCAGAGTGGAGCTTCAGAGTGGAGCTTCAGAGTGGAGCTTCAGAGTGGAGCTTCAGAGTGGAGCTTCAGAGTGGAGCTTCAGAGTGGAGCTTCAGAGTGCAGAGTGGAGCTTCAGAGTGGAGCTTCAGAGTGCAGAGTGGAGCTTCAGAGTGGAGCTTCAGAGTGGAGCTTCAGAGTGCAGAGTGGAGCTTCAGAGTGCAGATTCAGAGTGGAGCTTCAGAGTGCAGAGTGGAGCTTCAGAGTGGAGCTTCAGAGTGCAGAGTGGAGCTTCAGAGTGGAGCTTCAGAGTGGAGCTTCAGAGTGGAGCTTCAGAGTGCAGAGTGGAGCTTCAGAGTGGAGCTTCAGAGTGGAGCTTCAGAGTGGAGCTTCAGAGTGCAGAGTGGAGCTTCAGAGTGCAGAGTGGAGCTTCAGAGTGCAGATTCAGAGTGGAGCTTCAGAGTGCAGAGTGGAGCTTCAGAGTGGAGCTTCAGAGTGCAGAGTGGAGCTTCAGAGTGCAGAGTGGAGCTTCAGAGTGGAGCTTCAGAGTGCAGAGTGGAGCTTCAGAGTGCAGAGTGGAGCTTCAGAGTGCAGAGTGGAGCTTCAGAGTGGAGCTTCAGAGTGGAGCTTCAGAGTGGAGCTTCAGAGTGGAGCATCAGAGTGGAGCTTCAGAGTGGAGCTTCAGAGTGGAGCTTCAGAGTGGAGCTTCAGAGTGGAGCTTCAGAGTGGAGCTTCAGAGTGGAGCTTCAGAGTGGAGCTTCAGAGTGGAGCTTCAGAGTGGAGCTTCAGAGTGCAGCTTCAGAGTGCAGAGTGGAGCTTCAGAGTGCAGAGTGGAGCTTCAGAGTGCAGAGTGGAGCTTCAGAGTGCAGAGTGGAGCTTCAGAGTGGAGCTTCAGAGTGGAGCTTCAGAGTGGAGCTTCAGAGTGGAGCTTCAGAGTGGAGCTTCAGAGTGGAGCTTCAGAGTGGAGCTTCAGAGTGCAGCTTCAGAGTGGAGCTTCAGAGTGGAGCTTCAGAGTGGAGCTTCAGAGTGGAGCTTCAGAGTGGAGCTTCAGAGTGGAGCTTCAGAGTGGAGCTTCAGAGTGGAGCTTCAGAGTGCAGAGTGGAGCTTCAGAGTGCAGAGTGGAGCTTCAGAGTGCAGAGTGGAGCTTCAGAGTGGAGCTTCAGAGTGGAGCTTCAGAGTGGAGCTTCAGAGTGGAGCTTCAGAGTGGAGCTTCAGAGTGGAGCTTCAGAGTGGAGCTTCAGAGTGGAGCTTCAGAGTGGAGCTTCAGAGTGGAGATTCAGAGTGGAGCTTCAGAGTGGAGATTCAGAGTGGAGCTTCAGAGTGCAGAGTGGAGCTGCAGATTCAGAGTGGAGCTGCAGAGTGCAGATTCAGAGTGCAGAGTGGAGCTTCAGAGTGCAGATTCAGAGTGGAGCATCAGAGTGCAGATTCAGAGTGGAGCTTCAGAGTGCAGAGTGGAGCTTCAGAGTGCAGATTCAGAGTGGAGCTTCAGAGTGCAGAGTGGAGCTTCAGAGTGCAGATTCAGAGTGGAGCTTCAGAGTGCAGAGTGGAGCTTCAGAGTGGAGCTTCAGAGTGCAGAGTGGAGCTTCAGAGTGCAGAGTGGAGCTTCAGAGTGGAGCTTCAGAGTGCAGAGTGGAGCTTCAGAGTGCAGAGTGGAGCTTCAGAGTGCAGAGTGGAGCTTCAGAGTGGAGCTTCAGAGTGGAGCTTCAGAGTGGATCTTCAGAGTGGAGCTTCAGAGTGGAGCTTCAGAGTGGAGCTTCAGAGTGGAGCTTCAGAGTGGAGCTTCAGAGTGCAGCTTCAGAGTGCAGAGTGGAGCTTCAGAGTGCAGAGTGGAGCTTCAGAGTGCAGAGTGGAGCTTCAGAGTGCAGAGTGGAGCTTCAGAGTGGAGCTTCAGAGTGGAGCTTCAGAGTGGAGCTTCAGAGTGGAGCTTCAGAGTGGAGCTTCAGAGTGGAGCTTCAGAGTGCAGCTTCAGAGTGGAGCTTCAGAGTGCAGCTTCAGAGTGGAGCTTCAGAGTGCAGCTTCAGAGTGCAGCTTCAGAGTGCAGAGTGGAGCTTCAGAGTGCAGCTTCAGAGTGCAGAGTGGAGCTTCAGAGTGCAGAGTGGAGCTTCAGAGTGCAGAGTGGAGCTTCAGAGTGCAGAGTGGAGCTTCAGAGTGCAGAGTGGAGCTTCAGAGTGCAGAGTGGAGCTTCAGAGTGCAGAGTGGAGCTTCAGAGTGGAGCTTCAGAGTGTCAAGAGCAATGCCAATAGCTCTAACTTTAACAAAGGCAAAACCATTGCATTGTAAATGCTTGTTAGGTTTTGCCTAGCGAAAGCTGCGCTCTGCGCAGCTTTTCGCGCAGGCGAAATCCTGTTGAGAACTGTAGGGTGCTTTGGGTCGGCCCTCGTCATTGATTGGCTGGCTCCGTAAACGGAGCCTTGCCATTGGACGAGGGGCCTGTCCGTCAATGCCGGACCAGACACGGGGGCGTTCCTGACATTCTTTCCCTTTTGCCGACGTCACGCGACGCCGGGAACGCCCCCGAGTCTGTTCCGGCATTGCCGGCACCTCCCTTGCTCTACTGTCATCACCACAACACTGCGCCCATTTTATCCCAAGCTAAACACTCGGAGAGGCGCAGTGACCGGGTCTTTGAAGGCCGCTCTCCCAATGAAAACAAGTTTTCTCTCCGAGTCAGCACGAGCAGGAAGACGAGCAGCGCGCCTCCCAGCTGGCCTCTCGCATCAGCATCCATAGCTGCCCTGCGCGGTGTGTAGCTTCAGTGGAGCTTCAGAGTGCAGAGTGGAGCTTCAGAGTGGAGCTTCAGAGTGGAGCTTCAGAGTGGAGCTTCAGAGTGGAGCTTCAGAGTGGAGCTTCAGAGTGGAGCTTCAGAGTGGAGCTTCAGAGTGGGGAGCTTCAGAGTGGAGCTTCAGAGTGGGGAGCTTCAGAGTGGAGCTTCAGAGTGGAGCTTCAGAGTGGAGCTTCAGAGTGGAGCTTCAGAGTGGAGCTTCAGAGTGGAGCTTCAGAGTGGAGCTTCAGAGTGGAGCTTCAGAGTGGAGCTTCAGAGTGCAGATTCAGAGTGGAGCTTCAGAGTGCAGAGTGGAGCTTCAGAGTGCAGAGTGGAGCTTCAGAGTGGAGCTTCAGAGTGCAGAGTGGAGCTTCAGAGTGCAGAGTGGAGCTTCAGAGTGGAGCTTCAGAGTGCAGAGTGGAGCTTCAGAGTGCAGAGTGGAGCTTCAGAGTGGAGCTTCAGAGTGCAGAGTGGAGCTTCAGAGTGCAGAGTGGAGCTTCAGAGTGGAGCTTCAGAGTGCAGAGTGGAGCTTCAGAGTGGAGCTTCAGAGTGCAGAGTGGAGCTTCAGAGTGGAGCTTCAGAGTGCAGAGTGGAGCTTCAGAGTGGAGCTTCAGAGTGCAGAGTGGAGCTTCAGAGTGGAGCTTCAGAGTGCAGAGTGGAGCTTCAGAGTGGAGCTTCAGAGTGGAGCTTCAGAGTGGAGCTTCAGAGTGGAGCTTCAGAGTGGAGCTTCAGAGTGGAGCTTCAGAGTGCAGAGTGGAGCTTCAGAGTGCAGAGTGGAGCTTCAGAGTGGAGCTTCAGAGTGCAGAGTGGAGCTTCAGAGTGGAGCTTCAGAGTGGAGCTTCAGAGTGGAGCTTCAGAGTGGAGCTTCAGAGTGGAGCTTCAGAGTGGAGCTTCAGAGTGGAGCTTCAGAGTGGAGCTTCAGAGTGGAGCTTCAGAGTGGAGCTTCAGAGTGCAGAGTGGAGCTTCAGAGTGGAGCTTCAGAGTGGAGCTTCAGAGTGGAGCTTCAGAGTGGAGCTTCAGAGTGGAGCTTCAGAGTGGAGCTTCAGAGTGGAGAGTGGAGCTTCAGAGTGGAGCTTCAGAGTGGAGCTTCAGAGTGGAGCTTCAGAGTGGAGCTTCAGAGTGGAGCTTCAGAGTGCAGAGTGGAGCTTCAGAGTGCAGAGTGGAGCTTCAGAGTGCAGATTCAGAGTGGAGCTTCAGAGTGCAGAGTGGAGCTTCAGAGTGGAGCTTCAGAGTGCAGAGTGGAGCTTCAGAGTGGAGCTTCAGAGTGCAGAGTGGAGCTTCAGAGTGCAGAGTGGAGCTTCAGAGTGGAGCTTCAGAGTGGAGCTTCAGAGTGGAGCTTCAGAGTGCAGAGTGGAGCTTCAGAGTGGAGCTTCAGAGTGCAGAGTGGAGCTTCAGAGTGCAGATTCAGAGTGGAGCTTCAGAGTGCAGAGTGGAGCTTCAGAGTGCAGATTCAGAGTGGAGCTTCAGAGTGCAGAGTGGAGCTTCAGAGTGGAGATTCAGAGTGGAGCTTCAGAGTGGAGCTTCAGAGTGGAGCTTCAGAGTGGAGCTTCAGAGTGGAGCTTCAGAGTGGAGCTTCAGAGTGGAGCTTCAGAGTGGAGCTTCAGAGTGGAGCTTCAGAGTGGAGAGTGGAGCTTCAGAGTGGAGCTTCAGAGTGGAGAGTGGAGCTTCAGAGTGGAGCTTCAGAGTGGAGAGTGGAGCTTCAGAGTGGAGCTTCAGAGTGGAGCTTCAGAGTGGAGCTTCAGAGTGGAGAGTGGAGCTTCAGAGTGCAGATTCAGAGTGGAGCATCAGAGTGCAGATTCAGAGTGGAGCTTCAGAGTGCAGAGTGGAGCTTCAGAGTGCAGATTCAGAGTGGAGCTTCAGAGTGCAGAGTGGAGCTTCAGAGTGCAGATTCAGAGTGGAGCTTCAGAGTGCAGAGTGGAGCTTCAGAGTGCAGATTCAGAGTGGAGCTTCAGAGTGCAGAGTGGAGCTTCAGAGTGGAGCTTCAGAGTGCAGAGTGGAGCTTCAGAGTGCAGAGTGGAGCTTCAGAGTGGAGCTTCAGAGTGCAGAGTGGAGCTTCAGAGTGCAGAGTGGAGCTTCAGAGTGCAGAGTGGAGCTTCAGAGTGGAGCTTCAGAGTGGAGCTTCAGAGTGGAGCTTCAGAGTGGAGCTTCAGAGTGGAGCATCAGAGTGGAGCATCAGAGTGGAGCTTCAGAGTGGAGCATCAGAGTGGAGCATCAGAGTGGAGCATCAGAGTGGAGCTTCAGAGTGGAGCTTCAGAGTGGAGCTTCAGAGTGGAGCTTCAGAGTGGAGCTTCAGAGTGGAGCTTCAGAGTGGAGCTTCAGAGTGCAGAGTGGAGCTTCAGAGTGCAGAGTGGAGCTTCAGAGTGCAGATTCAGAGTGGAGCTTCAGAGTGCAGAGTGGAGCTTCAGAGTGCAGAGTGGAGCTTCAGAGTGCAGATTCAGAGTGGAGCTTCAGAGTGCAGAGTGGAGCTTCAGAGTGCAGAGTGGAGCTTCAGAGTGCAGAGTGGAGCTTCAGAGTGCAGAGTGGAGCTTCAGAGTGCAGAGTGGAGCTTCAGAGTGCAGATTCAGAGTGCAGAGTGGAGCTTCAGAGTGGAGCTTCAGAGTGGAGCTTCAGAGTGGAGCTTCAGAGTGGAGCTTCAGAGTGGAGCTTCAGAGTGGAGCTTCAGAGTGGAGCTTCAGAGTGCAGATTCAGAGTGGAGCTTCAGAGTGGAGATTCAGAGTGGAGCTTCAGAGTGGAGCTTCAGAGTGGAGCTTCAGAGTGGAGCTTCAGAGTGGAGCTTCAGAGTGGAGCTTCAGAGTGGAGCTTCAGAGTGGAGCTTCAGAGTGGAGCTTCAGAGTGCAGAGTGGAGCTTCAGAGTGCAGAGTGGAGCTTCAGAGTGGAGCTTCAGAGTGCAGAGTGGAGCTTCAGAGTGCAGAGTGGAGCTTCAGAGTGGAGCTTCAGAGTGCAGAGTGGAGCTTCAGAGTGGAGCTTCAGAGTGGAGCTTCAGAGTGGAGCTTCAGAGTGGAGCTTCAGAGTGGAGCTTCAGAGTGGAGCTTCAGAGTGCAGAGTGGAGCTTCAGAGTGCAGAGTGGAGCTTCAGAGTGCAGATTCAGAGTGGAGCTTCAGAGTGGAGCTTCAGAGTGGAGCTTCAGAGTGCAGAGTGGAGCTTCAGAGTGCAGATTCAGAGTGGAGCTTCAGAGTGCAGAGTGGAGCTTCAGAGTGCAGATTCAGAGTGGAGCTTCAGAGTGCAGAGTGGAGCTTCAGAGTGCAGATTCAGAGTGGAGCTTCAGAGTGCAGAGTGGAGCTTCAGAGTGGAGCTTCAGAGTTTAGAGTGGAGCTTCAGAGTGCAGAGTGGAGCTTCAGAGTGCAGAGTGGAGCTTCAGAGTGCAGAGTGGAGCTTCAGAGTGCAGAGTGGAGCTTCAGAGTGCAGAGTGGAGCTTCAGAGTGCAGAGTGGAGCTTCAGAGTGCAGAGTGGAGCTTCAGAGTGGAGCTTCAGAGTGGAGCTTCAGAGTGGAGCTTCAGAGTGGAGCTTCAGAGTGGAGCTTCAGAGTGGAGCTTCAGAGTGCAGAGTGGAGCTTCAGAGTGGAGCTTCAGAGTGCAGAGTGGAGCTTCAGAGTGCAGATTCAGAGTGGAGCTTCAGAGTGGAGCTTCAGAGTGCAGAGTGGAGCTTCAGAGTGGAGCTTCAGAGTGCAGAGTGGAGCTTCAGAGTGGAGCTTCAGAGTGCAGAGTGGAGCTTCAGAGTGCAGAGTGGAGCTTCAGAGTGGAGCTTCAGAGTGCAGAGTGGAGCTTCAGAGTGGAGCTTCAGAGTGCAGAGTGGAGCTTCAGAGTGGAGCTTCAGAGTGGAGCTTCAGAGTGGAGCTTCAGAGTGGAGCTTCAGAGTGGAGCTTCAGAGTGGAGCTTCAGAGTGCAGAGTGGAGCTTCAGAGTGGAGCTTCAGAGTGCAGAGTGGAGCTTCAGAGTGGAGCTTCAGAGTGGAGCTTCAGAGTGCAGAGTGGAGCTTCAGAGTGCAGATTCAGAGTGGAGCTTCAGAGTGCAGAGTGGAGCTTCAGAGTGGAGCTTCAGAGTGCAGAGTGGAGCTTCAGAGTGGAGCTTCAGAGTGGAGCTTCAGAGTGGAGCTTCAGAGTGCAGAGTGGAGCTTCAGAGTGGAGCTTCAGAGTGGAGCTTCAGAGTGGAGCTTCAGAGTGCAGAGTGGAGCTTCAGAGTGCAGAGTGGAGCTTCAGAGTGCAGATTCAGAGTGGAGCTTCAGAGTGCAGAGTGGAGCTTCAGAGTGGAGCTTCAGAGTGCAGAGTGGAGCTTCAGAGTGCAGAGTGGAGCTTCAGAGTGGAGCTTCAGAGTGCAGAGTGGAGCTTCAGAGTGCAGAGTGGAGCTTCAGAGTGCAGAGTGGAGCTTCAGAGTGGAGCTTCAGAGTGGAGCTTCAGAGTGGAGCTTCAGAGTGGAGCTTCAGAGTGGAGCATCAGAGTGGAGCTTCAGAGTGGAGCTTCAGAGTGGAGCTTCAGAGTGGAGCTTCAGAGTGGAGCTTCAGAGTGGAGCTTCAGAGTGGAGCTTCAGAGTGGAGCTTCAGAGTGGAGCTTCAGAGTGCAGCTTCAGAGTGCAGAGTGGAGCTTCAGAGTGCAGAGTGGAGCTTCAGAGTGCAGAGTGGAGCTTCAGAGTGCAGAGTGGAGCTTCAGAGTGGAGCTTCAGAGTGGAGCTTCAGAGTGGAGCTTCAGAGTGGAGCTTCAGAGTGGAGCTTCAGAGTGGAGCTTCAGAGTGGAGCTTCAGAGTGGAGCTTCAGAGTGCAGCTTCAGAGTGGAGCTTCAGAGTGGAGCTTCAGAGTGGAGCTTCAGAGTGGAGCTTCAGAGTGGAGCTTCAGAGTGGAGCTTCAGAGTGGAGCTTCAGAGTGGAGCTTCAGAGTGGAGCTTCAGAGTGGAGCTTCAGAGTGCAGAGTGGAGCTTCAGAGTGCAGAGTGGAGCTTCAGAGTGCAGAGTGGAGCTTCAGAGTGGAGCTTCAGAGTGGAGCTTCAGAGTGGAGCTTCAGAGTGGAGCTTCAGAGTGGAGCTTCAGAGTGGAGATTCAGAGTGGAGCTTCAGAGTGGAGATTCAGAGTGGAGCTTCAGAGTGCAGAGTGGAGCTGCAGATTCAGAGTGGAGCTGCAGAGTGCAGATTCAGAGTGCAGAGTGGAGCTTCAGAGTGCAGATTCAGAGTGGAGCATCAGAGTGCAGATTCAGAGTGGAGCTTCAGAGTGCAGAGTGGAGCTTCAGAGTGCAGATTCAGAGTGGAGCTTCAGAGTGCAGAGTGGAGCTTCAGAGTGCAGATTCAGAGTGGAGCTTCAGAGTGCAGAGTGGAGCTTCAGAGTGGAGCTTCAGAGTGCAGAGTGGAGCTTCAGAGTGCAGAGTGGAGCTTCAGAGTGGAGCTTCAGAGTGCAGAGTGGAGCTTCAGAGTGCAGAGTGGAGCTTCAGAGTGCAGAGTGGAGCTTCAGAGTGGAGCTTCAGAGTGGAGCTTCAGAGTGGAGCTTCAGAGTGGAGCTTCAGAGTGGAGCTTCAGAGTGGAGCTTCAGAGTGGAGCTTCAGAGTGGAGCTTCAGAGTGGAGCTTCAGAGTGCAGAGTGGAGCTTCAGAGTGCAGAGTGGAGCTTCAGAGTGCAGAGTGGAGCTTCAGAGTGGAGCTTCAGAGTGGAGCTTCAGAGTGGAGCTTCAGAGTGGAGCTTCAGAGTGGAGCTTCAGAGTGGAGCTTCAGAGTGCAGCTTCAGAGTGGAGCTTCAGAGTGCAGCTTCAGAGTGCAGCTTCAGAGTGCAGAGTGGAGCTTCAGAGTGCAGCTTCAGAGTGCAGAGTGGAGCTTCAGAGTGCAGAGTGGAGCTTCAGAGTGCAGAGTGGAGCTTCAGAGTGCAGAGTGGAGCTTCAGAGTGCAGAGTGGAGCTTCAGAGTGCAGAGTGGAGCTTCAGAGTGGAGCTTCAGAGTGTCAAGAGCAATGCCAATAGCTCTAACTTTAACAAAGGCAAAACCATTGCATTGTAAATGCTTGTTAGGTTTTGCCTAGCGAAAGCTGCGCTCTGCGCAGCTTTTCGCGCAGGCGAAATCCTGTTGAGAACTGTAGGGTGCTTTGGGTCGGCCCTCGTCATTGATTGGCTGGCTCCGTAAACGGAGCCTTGCCATTGGACGAGGGGCCTGTCCGTCAATGCCGGACCAGACACGGGGGCGTTCCTGACATTCTTTCCCTTTTGCCGACGTCACGCGACGCCGGGAACGCCCCCGAGTCTGTTCCGGCATTGCCGGCACCTCCCTTGCTCTACTGTCATCACCACAACACTGCGCCCATTTTATCCCAAGCTAAACACTCGGAGAGGCGCAGTGACCGGGTCTTTGAAGGCCGCTCTCCCAATGAAAACAAGTTTTCTCTCCGAGTCAGCACGAGCAGGAAGACGAGCAGCGCGCCTCCCAGCTGGCCTCTCGCATCAGCATCCAGAGCTGCCCTGCGCGGTGTGTAGCTTCAGTGGAGCTTCAGAGTGCAGAGTGGAGCTTCAGAGTGGAGCTTCAGAGTGGAGCTTCAGAGTGGAGCTTCAGAGTGGAGCTTCAGAGTGGAGCTTCAGAGTGGAGCTTCAGAGTGGAGCTTCAGAGTGGGGAGCTTCAGAGTGGGGAGCTTCAGAGTGGAGCTTCAGAGTGGAGCTTCAGAGTGGAGCTTCAGAGTGGAGCTTCAGAGTGGAGCTTCAGAGTGGAGCTTCAGAGTGGAGCTTCAGAGTGGAGCTTCAGAGTGGAGCTTCAGAGTGGAGCTTCAGAGTGCAGCTTCAGAGTGGAGCTTCAGAGTGCAGAGTGGAGCTTCAGAGTGCAGATTCAGAGTGGAGCTTCAGAGTGCAGAGTGGAGCTTCAGAGTGCAGAGTGGAGCTTCAGAGTGGAGCTTCAGAGTGCAGAGTGGAGCTTCAGAGTGCAGAGTGGAGCTTCAGAGTGGAGCTTCAGAGTGCAGAGTGGAGCTTCAGAGTGCAGAGTGGAGCTTCAGAGTGGAGCTTCAGAGTGCAGAGTGGAGCTTCAGAGTGCAGAGTGGAGCTTCAGAGTGGAGCTTCAGAGTGCAGAGTGGAGCTTCAGAGTGGAGCTTCAGAGTGCAGAGTGGAGCTTCAGAGTGGAGCTTCAGAGTGCAGAGTGGAGCTTCAGAGTGGAGCTTCAGAGTGCAGAGTGGAGCTTCAGAGTGGAGCTTCAGAGTGCAGAGTGGAGCTTCAGAGTGGAGCTTCAGAGTGGAGCTTCAGAGTGGAGCTTCAGAGTGGAGCTTCAGAGTGGAGCTTCAGAGTGCAGAGTGGAGCTTCAGAGTGCAGAGTGGAGCTTCAGAGTGGAGCTTCAGAGTGCAGAGTGGAGCTTCAGAGTGGAGCTTCAGAGTGGAGCTTCAGAGTGGAGCTTCAGAGTGGAGCTTCAGAGTGGAGCTTCAGAGTGGAGCTTCAGAGTGGAGCTTCAGAGTGGAGCTTCAGAGTGGAGCTTCAGAGTGCAGAGTGGAGCTTCAGAGTGGAGCTTCAGAGTGGAGCTTCAGAGTGGAGCTTCAGAGTGGAGCTTCAGAGTGGAGCTTCAGAGTGGAGAGTGGAGCTTCAGAGTGGAGCTTCAGAGTGGAGCTTCAGAGTGGAGCTTCAGAGTGGAGCTTCAGAGTGGAGCTTCAGAGTGCAGAGTGGAGCTTCAGAGTGCAGAGTGGAGCTTCAGAGTGCAGATTCAGAGTGGAGCTTCAGAGTGCAGAGTGGAGCTTCAGAGTGGAGCTTCAGAGTGCAGAGTGGAGCTTCAGAGTGGAGCTTCAGAGTGCAGAGTGGAGCTTCAGAGTGCAGAGTGGAGCTTCAGAGTGGAGCTTCAGAGTGGAGCTTCAGAGTGGAGCTTCAGAGTGGAGCTTCAGAGTGGAGCTTCAGAGTGGAGCTTCAGAGTGCAGAGTGGAGCTTCAGAGTGCAGAGTGGAGCTTCAGAGTGCAGAGTGGAGCTTCAGAGTGGAGCTTCAGAGTGCAGAGTGGAGCTTCAGAGTGCAGATTCAGAGTGGAGCTTCAGAGTGCAGAGTGGAGCTTCAGAGTGCAGATTCAGAGTGGAGCTTCAGAGTGCAGAGTGGAGCTTCAGAGTGGAGATTCAGAGTGGAGCTTCAGAGTGGAGCTTCAGAGTGGAGCTTCAGAGTGGAGCTTCAGAGTGGAGCTTCAGAGTGGAGCTTCAGAGTGGAGCTTCAGAGTGGAGCTTCAGAGTGGAGCTTCAGAGTGGAGCTTCAGAGTGGAGCTTCAGAGTGGAGAGTGGAGCTTCAGAGTGGAGCTTCAGAGTGGAGAGTGGAGCTTCAGAGTGGAGCTTCAGAGTGGAGAGTGGAGCTTCAGAGTGGAGCTTCAGAGTGGAGCTTCAGAGTGGAGCTTCAGAGTGGAGAGTGGAGCTTCAGAGTGGAGAGTGGAGCTTCAGAGTGCAGATTCAGAGTGGAGCATCAGAGTGCAGATTCAGAGTGGAGCTTCAGAGTGCAGAGTGGAGCTTCAGAGTGCAGATTCAGAGTGGAGCTTCAGAGTGCAGAGTGGAGCTTCAGAGTGCAGATTCAGAGTGGAGCTTCAGAGTGCAGAGTGGAGCTTCAGAGTGCAGATTCAGAGTGGAGCTTCAGAGTGCAGAGTGGAGCTTCAGAGTGGAGCTTCAGAGTGCAGAGTGGAGCTTCAGAGTGCAGAGTGGAGCTTCAGAGTGGAGCTTCAGAGTGCAGAGTGGAGCTTCAGAGTGCAGAGTGGAGCTTCAGAGTGCAGAGTGGAGCTTCAGAGTGGAGCTTCAGAGTGGAGCTTCAGAGTGGAGCTTCAGAGTGGAGCTTCAGAGTGGAGCTTCAGAGTGGAGCATCAGAGTGGAGCATCAGAGTGGAGCTTCAGAGTGGAGCATCAGAGTGGAGCATCAGAGTGGAGCATCAGAGTGGAGCTTCAGAGTGGAGCTTCAGAGTGGAGCTTCAGAGTGGAGCTTCAGAGTGGAGCTTCAGAGTGGAGCTTCAGAGTGCAGAGTGGAGCTTCAGAGTGCAGAGTGGAGCTTCAGAGTGCAGATTCAGAGTGGAGCTTCAGAGTGCAGAGTGGAGCTTCAGAGTGCAGAGTGGAGCTTCAGAGTGCAGATTCAGAGTGGAGCTTCAGAGTGCAGAGTGGAGCTTCAGAGTGCAGAGTGGAGCTTCAGAGTGCAGAGTGGAGCTTCAGAGTGCAGAGTGGAGCTTCAGAGTGCAGAGTGGAGCTTCAGAGTGCAGATTCAGAGTGCAGAGTGGAGCTTCAGAGTGGAGCTTCAGAGTGGAGCTTCAGAGTGGAGCTTCAGAGTGGAGCTTCAGAGTGGAGCTTCAGAGTGGAGCTTCAGAGTGGAGCTTCAGAGTGGAGCTTCAGAGTGCAGATTCAGAGTGGAGCTTCAGAGTGGAGCTTCAGAGTGGAGCTTCAGAGTGGAGCTTCAGAGTGGAGCTTCAGAGTGGAGCTTCAGAGTGGAGCTTCAGAGTGGAGCTTCAGAGTGGAGCTTCAGAGTGGAGCTTCAGAGTGGAGCTTCAGAGTGGAGCTTCAGAGTGGAGCTTCAGAGTGGAGCTTCAGAGTGCAGAGTGGAGCTTCAGAGTGCAGAGTGGAGCTTCAGAGTGGAGCTTCAGAGTGCAGAGTGGAGCTTCAGAGTGCAGAGTGGAGCTTCAGAGTGGAGCTTCAGAGTGCAGAGTGGAGCTTCAGAGTGGAGCTTCAGAGTGGAGCTTCAGAGTGGAGCTTCAGAGTGGAGCTTCAGAGTGGAGCTTCAGAGTGGAGCTTCAGAGTGGAGCTTCAGAGTGCAGAGTGGAGCTTCAGAGTGCAGAGTGGAGCTTCAGAGTGCAGATTCAGAGTGGAGCTTCAGAGTGGAGCTTCAGAGTGGAGCTTCAGAGTGCAGAGTGGAGCTTCAGAGTGCAGATTCAGAGTGGAGCTTCAGAGTGCAGAGTGGAGCTTCAGAGTGCAGATTCAGAGTGGAGCTTCAGAGTGCAGAGTGGAGCTTCAGAGTGCAGATTCAGAGTGGAGCTTCAGAGTGCAGAGTGGAGCTTCAGAGTGGAGCTTCAGAGTGCAGAGTGGAGCTTCAGAGTGCAGAGTGGAGCTTCAGAGTGCAGAGTGGAGCTTCAGAGTGCAGAGTGGAGCTTCAGAGTGCAGAGTGGAGCTTCAGAGTGGAGCTTCAGAGTGGAGCTTCAGAGTGGAGCTTCAGAGTGGAGCTTCAGAGTGGAGCTTCAGAGTGGAGCTTCAGAGTGGAGCTTCAGAGTGGAGCTTCAGAGTGCAGAGTGGAGCTTCAGAGTGCAGATTCAGAGTGGAGCTTCAGAGTGGAGCTTCAGAGTGCAGAGTGGAGCTTCAGAGTGGAGCTTCAGAGTGCAGAGTGGAGCTTCAGAGTGGAGCTTCAGAGTGCAGAGTGGAGCTTCAGAGTGCAGAGTGGAGCTTCAGAGTGGAGCTTCAGAGTGCAGAGTGGAGCTTCAGAGTGGAGCTTCAGAGTGCAGAGTGGAGCTTCAGAGTGGAGCTTCAGAGTGGAGCTTCAGAGTGGAGCTTCAGAGTGGAGCTTCAGAGTGGAGCTTCAGAGTGGAGCTTCAGAGTGGAGCTTCAGAGTGGAGCTTCAGAGTGCAGAGTGGAGCTTCAGAGTGGAGCTTCAGAGTGCAGAGTGGAGCTTCAGAGTGGAGCTTCAGAGTGGAGCTTCAGAGTGCAGAGTGGAGCTTCAGAGTGCAGATTCAGAGTGGAGCTTCAGAGTGCAGAGTGGAGCTTCAGAGTGGAGCTTCAGAGTGCAGAGTGGAGCTTCAGAGTGGAGCTTCAGAGTGGAGCTTCAGAGTGGAGCTTCAGAGTGCAGAGTGGAGCTTCAGAGTGGAGCTTCAGAGTGGAGCTTCAGAGTGGAGCTTCAGAGTGCAGAGTGGAGCTTCAGAGTGCAGAGTGGAGCTTCAGAGTGCAGATTCAGAGTGGAGCTTCAGAGTGCAGAGTGGAGCTTCAGAGTGGAGCTTCAGAGTGCAGAGTGGAGCTTCAGAGTGCAGAGTGGAGCTTCAGAGTGGAGCTTCAGAGTGCAGAGTGGAGCTTCAGAGTGCAGAGTGGAGCTTCAGAGTGCAGAGTGGAGCTTCAGAGTGGAGCTTCAGAGTGGAGCTTCAGAGTGGAGCTTCAGAGTGGAGCTTCAGAGTGGAGCATCAGAGTGGAGCTTCAGAGTGGAGCTTCAGAGTGGAGCTTCAGAGTGGAGCTTCAGAGTGGAGCTTCAGAGTGGAGCTTCAGAGTGGAGCTTCAGAGTGGAGCTTCAGAGTGGAGCTTCAGAGTGCAGCTTCAGAGTGCAGAGTGGAGCTTCAGAGTGCAGAGTGGAGCTTCAGAGTGCAGAGTGGAGCTTCAGAGTGCAGAGTGGAGCTTCAGAGTGGAGCTTCAGAGTGGAGCTTCAGAGTGGAGCTTCAGAGTGGAGCTTCAGAGTGGAGCTTCAGAGTGGAGCTTCAGAGTGGAGCTTCAGAGTGGAGCTTCAGAGTGCAGCTTCAGAGTGGAGCTTCAGAGTGCAGCTTCAGAGTGGAGCTTCAGAGTGGAGCTTCAGAGTGGAGCTTCAGAGTGGAGCTTCAGAGTGCAGAGTGGAGCTTCAGAGTGCAGAGTGGAGCTTCAGAGTGCAGAGTGGAGCTTCAGAGTGGAGCTTCAGAGTGGAGCTTCAGAGTGGAGCTTCAGAGTGGAGCTTCAGAGTGGAGATTCAGAGTGGAGCTTCAGAGTGGAGATTCAGAGTGGAGCTTCAGAGTGCAGAGTGGAGCTGCAGATTCAGAGTGGAGCTGCAGAGTGCAGATTCAGAGTGCAGAGTGGAGCTTCAGAGTGCAGATTCAGAGTGGAGCATCAGAGTGCAGATTCAGAGTGGAGCTTCAGAGTGCAGAGTGGAGCTTCAGAGTGCAGATTCAGAGTGGAGCTTCAGAGTGCAGAGTGGAGCTTCAGAGTGCAGATTCAGAGTGGAGCTTCAGAGTGCAGAGTGGAGCTTCAGAGTGGAGCTTCAGAGTGCAGAGTGGAGCTTCAGAGTGCAGAGTGGAGCTTCAGAGTGGAGCTTCAGAGTGCAGAGTGGAGCTTCAGAGTGCAGAGTGGAGCTTCAGAGTGCAGAGTGGAGCTTCAGAGTGGAGCTTCAGAGTGGAGCTTCAGAGTGGAGCTTCAGAGTGGAGCTTCAGAGTGGAGCATCAGAGTGGAGCTTCAGAGTGGAGCTTCAGAGTGGAGCTTCAGAGTGGAGCTTCAGAGTGGAGCTTCAGAGTGGAGCTTCAGAGTGGAGCTTCAGAGTGGAGCTTCAGAGTGCAGCTTCAGAGTGCAGCTTCAGAGTGCAGAGTGGAGCTTCAGAGTGCAGAGTGGAGCTTCAGAGTGCAGAGTGGAGCTTCAGAGTGCAGAGTGGAGCTTCAGAGTGGAGCTTCAGAGTGGAGCTTCAGAGTGGAGCTTCAGAGTGGAGCTTCAGAGTGGAGCTTCAGAGTGGAGCTTCAGAGTGCAGCTTCAGAGTGGAGCTTCAGAGTGCAGCTTCAGAGTGCAGCTTCAGAGTGCAGAGTGGAGCTTCAGAGTGCAGCTTCAGAGTGCAGAGTGGAGCTTCAGAGTGCAGAGTGGAGCTTCAGAGTGCAGAGTGGAGCTTCAGAGTGCAGAGTGGAGCTTCAGAGTGCAGAGTGGAGCTTCAGAGTGCAGAGTGGAGCTTCAGAGTGGAGCTTCAGAGTGTCAAGAGCAATGCCAATAGCTCTAACTTTAACAAAGGCAAAACCATTGCATTGTAAATGCTTGTTAGGTTTTGCCTAGCGAAAGCTGCGCTCTGCGCAGCTTTTCGCGCAGGCGAAATCCTGTTGAGAACTGTAGGGTGCTTTGGGTCGGCCCTCGTCATTGATTGGCTGGCTCCGTAAACGGAGCCTTGCCATTGGACGAGGGGCCTGTCCGTCAATGCCGGACCAGACACGGGGGCGTTCCTGACATTCTTTCCCTTTTGCCGACGTCACGCGACGCCGGGAACGCCCCCGAGTCTGTTCCGGCATTGCCGGCACCTCCCTTGCTCTACTGTCATCACCACAACACTGCGCCCATTTTATCCCAAGCTAAACACTCGGAGAGGCGCAGTGACCGGGTCTTTGAAGGCCGCTCTCCCAATGAAAACAAGTTTTCTCTCCGAGTCAGCACGAGCAGGAAGACGAGCAGCGCGCCTCCCAGCTGGCCTCTCGCATCAGCATCCAGAGCTGCCCTGCGCGGTGTGTAGCTTCAGTGGAGCTTCAGAGTGCAGAGTGGAGCTTCAGAGTGGAGCTTCAGAGTGGAGCTTCAGAGTGGAGCTTCAGAGTGGAGCTTCAGAGTGGAGCTTCAGAGTGGAGCTTCAGAGTGGAGCTTCAGAGTGGGGAGCTTCAGAGTGGAGCTTCAGAGTGGAGCTTCAGAGTGGAGCTTCAGAGTGGAGCTTCAGAGTGGAGCTTCAGAGTGGAGCTTCAGAGTGGAGCTTCAGAGTGGAGCTTCAGAGTGGAGCTTCAGAGTGCAGCTTCAGAGTGGAGCTTCAGAGTGCAGAGTGGAGCTTCAGAGTGCAGATTCAGAGTGGAGCTTCAGAGTGCAGAGTGGAGCTTCAGAGTGCAGAGTGGAGCTTCAGAGTGGAGCTTCAGAGTGCAGAGTGGAGCTTCAGAGTGCAGAGTGGAGCTTCAGAGTGGAGCTTCAGAGTGCAGAGTGGAGCTTCAGAGTGCAGAGTGGAGCTTCAGAGTGGAGCTTCAGAGTGCAGAGTGGAGCTTCAGAGTGCAGAGTGGAGCTTCAGAGTGGAGCTTCAGAGTGCAGAGTGGAGCTTCAGAGTGGAGCTTCAGAGTGCAGAGTGGAGCTTCAGAGTGGAGCTTCAGAGTGCAGAGTGGAGCTTCAGAGTGGAGCTTCAGAGTGCAGAGTGGAGCTTCAGAGTGGAGCTTCAGAGTGCAGAGTGGAGCTTCAGAGTGGAGCTTCAGAGTGGAGCTTCAGAGTGGAGCTTCAGAGTGGAGCTTCAGAGTGGAGCTTCAGAGTGGAGCTTCAGAGTGGAGCTTCAGAGTGGAGCTTCAGAGTGGAGCTTCAGAGTGGAGCTTCAGAGTGCAGAGTGGAGCTTCAGAGTGGAGCTTCAGAGTGGAGCTTCAGAGTGGAGCTTCAGAGTGGAGCTTCAGAGTGGAGCTTCAGAGTGGAGCTTCAGAGTGGAGCTTCAGAGTGGAGCTTCAGAGTGGAGCTTCAGAGTGCAGAGTGGAGCTTCAGAGTGGAGCTTCAGAGTGGAGCTTCAGAGTGGAGCTTCAGAGTGGAGCTTCAGAGTGGAGCTTCAGAGTGGAGCTTCAGAGTGGAGAGTGGAGCTTCAGAGTGGAGCTTCAGAGTGGAGCTTCAGAGTGGAGCTTCAGAGTGGAGCTTCAGAGTGGAGCTTCAGAGTGCAGAGTGGAGCTTCAGAGTGCAGAGTGGAGCTTCAGAGTGCAGATTCAGAGTGGAGCTTCAGAGTGCAGAGTGGAGCTTCAGAGTGGAGCTTCAGAGTGCAGAGTGGAGCTTCAGAGTGGAGCTTCAGAGTGCAGAGTGGAGCTTCAGAGTGGAGCTTCAGAGTGGAGCTTCAGAGTGGAGCTTCAGAGTGGAGCTTCAGAGTGGAGCTTCAGAGTGGAGCTTCAGAGTGCAGAGTGGAGCTTCAGAGTGCAGAGTGGAGCTTCAGAGTGCAGAGTGGAGCTTCAGAGTGGAGCTTCAGAGTGCAGAGTGGAGCTTCAGAGTGCAGATTCAGAGTGGAGCTTCAGAGTGCAGAGTGGAGCTTCAGAGTGCAGATTCAGAGTGGAGCTTCAGAGTGCAGAGTGGAGCTTCAGAGTGGAGATTCAGAGTGGAGCTTCAGAGTGGAGCTTCAGAGTGGAGCTTCAGAGTGGAGCTTCAGAGTGGAGCTTCAGAGTGGAGCTTCAGAGTGGAGCTTCAGAGTGGAGCTTCAGAGTGGAGCTTCAGAGTGGAGAGTGGAGCTTCAGAGTGGAGAGTGGAGCTTCAGAGTGGAGAGTGGAGCTTCAGAGTGGAGCTTCAGAGTGGAGAGTGGAGCTTCAGAGTGGAGCTTCAGAGTGGAGCTTCAGAGTGGAGCTTCAGAGTGGAGAGTGGAGCTTCAGAGTGGAGAGTGGAGCTTCAGAGTGCAGATTCAGAGTGGAGCATCAGAGTGCAGATTCAGAGTGGAGCTTCAGAGTGCAGAGTGGAGCTTCAGAGTGCAGATTCAGAGTGGAGCTTCAGAGTGCAGAGTGGAGCTTCAGAGTGCAGATTCAGAGTGGAGCTTCAGAGTGCAGAGTGGAGCTTCAGAGTGCAGATTCAGAGTGGAGCTTCAGAGTGCAGAGTGGAGCTTCAGAGTGGAGCTTCAGAGTGCAGAGTGGAGCTTCAGAGTGCAGAGTGGAGCTTCAGAGTGGAGCTTCAGAGTGCAGAGTGGAGCTTCAGAGTGCAGAGTGGAGCTTCAGAGTGCAGAGTGGAGCTTCAGAGTGGAGCTTCAGAGTGGAGCTTCAGAGTGGAGCTTCAGAGTGGAGCTTCAGAGTGGAGCTTCAGAGTGGAGCATCAGAGTGGAGCATCAGAGTGGAGCTTCAGAGTGGAGCATCAGAGTGGAGCATCAGAGTGGAGCTTCAGAGTGGAGCTTCAGAGTGGAGCTTCAGAGTGGAGCTTCAGAGTGGAGCTTCAGAGTGGAGCTTCAGAGTGCAGAGTGGAGCTTCAGAGTGCAGAGTGGAGCTTCAGAGTGCAGATTCAGAGTGGAGCTTCAGAGTGCAGAGTGGAGCTTCAGAGTGCAGATTCAGAGTGGAGCTTCAGAGTGCAGAGTGGAGCTTCAGAGTGCAGAGTGGAGCTTCAGAGTGCAGAGTGGAGCTTCAGAGTGCAGAGTGGAGCTTCAGAGTGCAGAGTGGAGCTTCAGAGTGCAGATTCAGAGTGCAGAGTGGAGCTTCAGAGTGGAGCTTCAGAGTGGAGCTTCAGAGTGGAGCTTCAGAGTGGAGCTTCAGAGTGGAGCTTCAGAGTGGAGCTTCAGAGTGGAGCTTCAGAGTGGAGCTTCAGAGTGGAGCTTCAGAGTGGAGCTTCAGAGTGCAGATTCAGAGTGGAGCTTCAGAGTGCAGATTCAGAGTGGAGCTTCAGAGTGGAGATTCAGAGTGGAGCTTCAGAGTGGAGCTTCAGAGTGGAGCTTCAGAGTGGAGCTTCAGAGTGGAGCTTCAGAGTGGAGCTTCAGAGTGGAGCTTCAGAGTGGAGCTTCAGAGTGGAGCTTCAGAGTGCAGAGTGGAGCTTCAGAGTGCAGAGTGGAGCTTCAGAGTGCAGAGTGGAGCTTCAGAGTGGAGCTTCAGAGTGCAGAGTGGAGCTTCAGAGTGCAGAGTGGAGCTTCAGAGTGGAGCTTCAGAGTGCAGAGTGGAGCTTCAGAGTGGAGCTTCAGAGTGGAGCTTCAGAGTGGAGCTTCAGAGTGGAGCTTCAGAGTGGAGCTTCAGAGTGGAGCTTCAGAGTGGAGCTTCAGAGTGCAGAGTGGAGCTTCAGAGTGCAGAGTGGAGCTTCAGAGTGCAGATTCAGAGTGGAGCTTCAGAGTGGAGCTTCAGAGTGGAGCTTCAGAGTGCAGAGTGGAGCTTCAGAGTGCAGATTCAGAGTGGAGCTTCAGAGTGCAGAGTGGAGCTTCAGAGTGCAGATTCAGAGTGGAGCTTCAGAGTGCAGAGTGGAGCTTCAGAGTGCAGATTCAGAGTGGAGCTTCAGAGTGCAGAGTGGAGCTTCAGAGTGGAGCTTCAGAGTGCAGAGTGGAGCTTCAGAGTGCAGAGTGGAGCTTCAGAGTGCAGAGTGGAGCTTCAGAGTGCAGAGTGGAGCTTCAGAGTGCAGAGTGGAGCTTCAGAGTGCAGAGTGGAGCTTCAGAGTGCAGAGTGGAGCTTCAGAGTGCAGAGTGGAGCTTCAGAGTGGAGCTTCAGAGTGGAGCTTCAGAGTGGAGCTTCAGAGTGTAGCTTCAGAGTGGAGCTTCAGAGTGGAGCTTCAGAGTGGAGCTTCAGAGTGCAGAGTGGAGCTTCAGAGTGGAGCTTCAGAGTGCAGAGTGGAGCTTCAGAGTGCAGATTCAGAGTGGAGCTTCAGAGTGGAGCTTCAGAGTGCAGAGTGGAGCTTCAGAGTGGAGCTTCAGAGTGCAGAGTGGAGCTTCAGAGTGCAGAGTGGAGCTTCAGAGTGGAGCTTCAGAGTGCAGAGTGGAGCTTCAGAGTGGAGCTTCAGAGTGCAGAGTGGAGCTTCAGAGTGGAGCTTCAGAGTGCAGAGTGGAGCTTCAGAGTGGAGCTTCAGAGTGGAGCTTCAGAGTGGAGCTTCAGAGTGGAGCTTCAGAGTGGAGCTTCAGAGTGGAGCTTCAGAGTGGAGCTTCAGAGTGGAGCTTCAGAGTGCAGAGTGGAGCTTCAGAGTGGAGCTTCAGAGTGCAGAGTGGAGCTTCAGAGTGGAGCTTCAGAGTGGAGCTTCAGAGTGCAGAGTGGAGCTTCAGAGTGCAGATTCAGAGTGGAGCTTCAGAGTGCAGAGTGGAGCTTCAGAGTGGAGCTTCAGAGTGCAGAGTGGAGCTTCAGAGTGGAGCTTCAGAGTGCAGAGTGGAGCTTCAGAGTGGAGCTTCAGAGTGGAGCTTCAGAGTGCAGAGTGGAGCTTCAGAGTGCAGAGTGGAGCTTCAGAGTGCAGATTCAGAGTGGAGCTTCAGAGTGCAGAGTGGAGCTTCAGAGTGGAGCTTCAGAGTGCAGAGTGGAGCTTCAGAGTGGAGCTTCAGAGTGGAGCTTCAGAGTGGAGCTTCAGAGTGGAGCTTCAGAGTGGAGCTTCAGAGTGGAGCTTCAGAGTGCAGAGTGGAGCTTCAGAGTGCAGAGTGGAGCTTCAGAGTGCAGAGTGGAGCTTCAGAGTGGAGCTTCAGAGTGGAGCTTCAGAGTGGAGCTTCAGAGTGGAGCTTCAGAGTGGAGATTCAGAGTGGAGCTTCAGAGTGGAGATTCAGAGTGGAGCTTCAGAGTGCAGAGTGGAGCTGCAGATTCAGAGTGGAGCTGCAGAGTGCAGATTCAGAGTGCAGAGTGGAGCTTCAGAGTGCAGATTCAGAGTGGAGCATCAGAGTGCAGATTCAGAGTGGAGCTTCAGAGTGCAGAGTGGAGCTTCAGAGTGCAGATTCAGAGTGGAGCTTCAGAGTGCAGAGTGGAGCTTCAGAGTGCAGATTCAGAGTGGAGCTTCAGAGTGCAGAGTGGAGCTTCAGAGTGGAGCTTCAGAGTGCAGAGTGGAGCTTCAGAGTGCAGAGTGGAGCTTCAGAGTGGAGCTTCAGAGTGCAGAGTGGAGCTTCAGAGTGCAGAGTGGAGCTTCAGAGTGCAGAGTGGAGCTTCAGAGTGGAGCTTCAGAGTGGAGCTTCAGAGTGGAGCTTCAGAGTGGAGCTTCAGAGTGGAGCATCAGAGTGGAGCTTCAGAGTGGAGCTTCAGAGTGGAGCTTCAGAGTGGAGCTTCAGAGTGGAGCTTCAGAGTGGAGCTTCAGAGTGGAGCTTCAGAGTGGAGCTTCAGAGTGCAGCTTCAGAGTGCAGCTTCAGAGTGCAGAGTGGAGCTTCAGAGTGCAGAGTGGAGCTTCAGAGTGCAGAGTGGAGCTTCAGAGTGCAGAGTGGAGCTTCAGAGTGGAGCTTCAGAGTGGAGCTTCAGAGTGGAGCTTCAGAGTGGAGCTTCAGAGTGGAGCTTCAGAGTGGAGCTTCAGAGTGGAGCTTCAGAGTGCAGCTTCAGAGTGGAGCTTCAGAGTGCAGCTTCAGAGTGCAGCTTCAGAGTGCAGAGTGGAGCTTCAGAGTGGAGCTTCAGAGTGCAGAGTGGAGCTTCAGAGTGCAGAGTGGAGCTTCAGAGTGCAGAGTGGAGCTTCAGAGTGCAGAGTGGAGCTTCAGAGTGCAGAGTGGAGCTTCAGAGTGCAGAGTGGAGCTTCAGAGTGGAGCTTCAGAGTGTCAAGAGCAATGCCAATAGCTCTAACTTTAACAAAGGCAAAACCATTGCATTGTAAATGCTTGTTAGGTTTTGCCTAGCGAAAGCTGCGCTCTGCGCAGCTTTTCGCGCAGGCGAAATCCTGTTGAGAACTGTAGGGTGCTTTGGGTCGGCCCTCGTCATTGATTGGCTGGCTCCGTAAACGGAGCCTTGCCATTGGACGAGGGGCCTGTCCGTCAATGCCGGACCAGACACGGGGGCGTTCCTGACATTCTTTCCCTTTTGCCGACGTCACGCGACGCCGGGAACGCCCCCGAGTCTGTTCCGGCATTGCCGGCACCTCCCTTGCTCTACTGTCATCACCACAACACTGCGCCCATTTTATCCCAAGCTAAACACTCGGAGAGGCGCAGTGACCGGGTCTTTGAAGGCCGCTCTCCCAATGAAAACAAGTTTTCTCTCCGAGTCAGCACGAGCAGGAAGACGAGCAGCGCGCCTCCCAGCTGGCCTCTCGCATCAGCATCCAGAGCTGCCCTGCGCGGTGTGTAGCTTCAGTGGAGCTTCAGAGTGCAGAGTGGAGCTTCAGAGTGGAGCTTCAGAGTGGAGCTTCAGAGTGGAGCTTCAGAGTGGAGCTTCAGAGTGCAGCTTCAGAGTGGAGCTTCAGAGTGCAGAGTGGAGCTTCAGAGTGCAGATTCAGAGTGGAGCTTCAGAGTGCAGAGTGGAGCTTCAGAGTGCAGATTCAGAGTGGAGCTTCAGAGTGCAGAGTGGAGCTTCAGAGTGGAGCTTCAGAGTGCAGAGTGGAGCTTCAGAGTGCAGAGTGGAGCTTCAGAGTGGAGCTTCAGAGTGCAGAGTGGAGCTTCAGAGTGCAGAGTGGAGCTTCAGAGTGGAGCTTCAGAGTGCAGAGTGGAGCTTCAGAGTGCAGAGTGGAGCTTCAGAGTGGAGCTTCAGAGTGCAGAGTGGAGCTTCAGAGTGCAGAGTGGAGCTTCAGAGTGCAGAGTGGAGCTTCAGAGTGGAGCTTCAGAGTGCAGAGTGGAGCTTCAGAGTGGAGCTTCAGAGTGGAGCTTCAGAGTGGAGCTTCAGAGTGGAGCTTCAGAGTGGAGCTTCAGAGTGGAGCTTCAGAGTGGAGCTTCAGAGTGGAGCTTCAGAGTGCAGAGTGGAGCTTCAGAGTGCAGAGTGGAGCTTCAGAGTGGAGCTTCAGAGTGCAGAGTGGAGCTTCGGAGCTTCAGAGTGGAGCTTCAGAGTGGAGCTTCGGAGCTTCAGAGTGGAGCTTCAGAGTGGAGCTTCAGAGTGGAGCTTCAGAGTGGAGCTTCAGAGTGGAGCTTCAGAGTGGAGCTTCAGAGTGGAGCTTCAGAGTGCAGAGTGGAGCTTCAGAGTGCAGAGTGGAGCTTCAGAGTGCAGATTCAGAGTGGAGCTTCAGAGTGCAGAGTGGAGCTTCAGAGTGCAGATTCAGAGTGGAGCTTCAGAGTGCAGAGTGGAGCTTCAGAGTGGAGCTTCAGAGTGCAGAGTGGAGCTTCAGAGTGGAGCTTCAGAGTGCAGAGTGGAGCTTCAGAGTGGAGCTTCAGAGTGGAGCTTCAGAGTGGAGCTTCAGAGTGCAGAGTGGAGCTTCAGAGTGGAGCTTCAGAGTGGAGCTTCAGAGTGGAGCTTCAGAGTGGAGCTTCAGAGTGGAGCTTCAGAGTGGAGCTTCAGAGTGGAGCTTCAGAGTGCAGAGTGGAGCTTCAGAGTGCAGAGTGGAGCTTCAGAGTGGAGCTTCAGAGTGGAGCTTCAGAGTGGAGCTTCAGAGTGGAGCTTCAGAGTGGAGCTTCAGAGTGCAGAGTGGAGCTTCAGAGTGCAGAGTGGAGCTTCAGAGTGCAGAGTGGAGCTTCAGAGTGGAGCTTCAGAGTGCAGAGTGGAGCTTCAGAGTGCAGAGTGGAGCTTCAGAGTGCAGATTCAGAGTGGAGCTTCAGAGTGCAGAGTGGAGCTTCAGAGTGGAGCTTCAGAGTGGAGCTTCAGAGTGCAGAGTGGAGCTTCAGAGTGGAGCTTCAGAGTGGAGCTTCAGAGTGGAGCTTCAGAGTGGAGCTTCAGAGTGGAGCTTCAGAGTGGAGCTTCAGAGTGCAGAGTGGAGCTTCAGAGTGGAGCTTCAGAGTGGAGCTTCAGAGTGGAGCTTCAGAGTGGAGCTTCAGAGTGGAGCTTCAGAGTGGAGCTTCAGAGTGGAGCTTCAGAGTGCAGATTCAGAGTGGAGCTTCAGAGTGCAGAGTGGAGCTTCAGAGTGCAGATTCAGAGTGGAGCTTCAGAGTGCAGAGTGGAGCTTCAGAGTGGAGCTTCAGAGTGCAGAGTCGAGCTTCAGAGTGCAGAGTGGAGCTTCAGAGTGGAGCTTCAGAGTGCAGAGTGGAGCTTCAGAGTGGAGCTTCAGAGTGCAGAGTGGAGCTTCAGAGTGGAGCTTCAGAGTGGAGCTTCAGAGTGGAGCTTCAGAGTGGAGCTTCAGAGTGGAGCTTCAGAGTGGAGCTTCAGAGTGCAGAGTGGAGCTTCAGAGTGGAGCTTCAGAGTGCAGAGTGGAGCTTCAGAGTGGAGCTTCAGAGTGGAGCTTCAGAGTGGAGCTTCAGAGTGGAGCTTCAGAGTGGAGCTTCAGAGTGCAGAGTGGAGCTTCAGAGTGGAGCTGCAGAGTGCAGAGTGGAGCTTCAGAGTGCAGATTCAGAGTGGAGCTTCAGAGTGCAGAGTGGAGCTTCAGAGTGGAGCTTCAGAGTGCAGAGTGGAGCTTCAGAGTGCAGAGTGGAGCTTCAGAGTGGAGCTTCAGAGTGCAGAGTGGAGCTTCAGAGTGGAGCTTCAGAGTGCAGAGTGGAGCTTCAGAGTGGAGCTTCAGAGTGCAGAGTGGAGCTTCAGAGTGGAGCTTCAGAGTGCAGAGTGGAGCTTCAGAGTGGAGCTTCAGAGTGGAGCTTCAGAGTGCAGAGTGGAGCTTCAGAGTGCAGATTCAGAGTGGAGCTTCAGAGTGCAGAGTGGAGCTTCAGAGTGGAGCTTCAGAGTGCAGAGTGGAGCTTCAGAGTGGAGCTTCAGAGTGGAGCTTCAGAGTGGAGCTTCAGAGTGGAGCTTCAGAGTGGAGCTTCAGAGTGGAGCTTCAGAGTGGAGCTTCAGAGTGCAGAGTGGAGCTTCAGAGTGGAGCTTCAGAGTGCAGAGTGGAGCTTCAGAGTGGAGCTTCAGAGTGCAGAGTGGAGCTTCAGAGTGGAGCTTCAGAGTGGAGCTTCAGAGTGGAGCTTCAGAGTGCAGAGTGGAGCTTCAGAGTGCAGATTCAGAGTGGAGCTTCAGAGTGCAGAGTGGAGCTTCAGAGTGGAGCTTCAGAGTGCAGAGTGGAGCTTCAGAGTGGAGCTTCAGAGTGGAGCTTCAGAGTGGAGCTTCAGAGTGGAGCTTCAGAGTGGAGCTTCAGAGTGGAGCTTCAGAGTGGAGCTTCAGAGTGGAGCTTCAGAGTGCAGCTTCAGAGTGGAGCTTCAGAGTGCAGAGTGGAGCTTCAGAGTGCAGATTCAGAGTGGAGCTTCAGAGTGCAGAGTGGAGCTTCAGAGTGGAGCTTCAGAGTGCAGAGTGGAGCTTCAGAGTGGAGCTTCAGAGTGCAGAGTGGAGCTTCAGAGTGGAGCTTCAGAGTGCAGAGTGGAGCTTCAGAGTGGAGCTTCAGAGTGGAGCTTCAGAGTGGAGCTTCAGAGTGGAGCTTCAGAGTGGAGCTTCAGAGTGGAGCTTCAGAGTGCAGATTCAGAGTGCAGAGTGGAGCTTCAGAGTGCAGAGTGGAGCTTCAGAGTGCAGAGTGGAGCTTCAGAGTGGAGCTTCAGAGTGGAGCTTCAGAGTGGAGCTTCAGAGTGGAGCTTCAGAGTGGAGCTTCAGAGTGGAGCTTCAGAGTGGAGCTTCAGAGTGGAGATTCAGAGTGGAGCTTCAGAGTGGAGATTCAGAGTGGAGCTTCAGAGTGCAGAGTGGAGCTGCAGATTCAGAGTGGAGCTGCAGAGTGCAGATTTAGAGTGCAGAGTGGAGCTTCAGAGTGCAGATTCAGAGTGGAGCATCAGAGTGCAGATTCAGAGTGGAGCTTCAGAGTGCAGAGTGGAGCTTCAGAGTGCAGATTCAGAGTGGAGCTTCAGCGTGCAGAGTGGAGCTTCAGAGTGCAGATTCAGAGTGGAGCTTCAGAGTGCAGAGTGGAGCTTCAGAGTGGAGCTTCAGAGTGCAGAGTGGAGCTTCAGAGTGCAGAGTGGAGCTTCAGAGTGGAGCTTCAGAGTGCAGAGTGGAGCTTCAGAGTGCAGAGTGGAGCTTCAGAGTGCAGAGTGGAGCTTCAGAGTGGAGCTTCAGAGTGGAGCTTCAGAGTGGAGCTTCAGAGTGGAGCTTCAGAGTGGAGCATCAGAGTGGAGCATCAGAGTGGAGCTTCAGAGTGGAGCTTCAGAGTGGAGCTTCAGAGTGGAGCTTCAGAGTGGAGCTTCAGAGTGCAGCTTCAGAGTGGAGCTTCAGAGTGCAGCTTCAGAGTGCAGAGTGGAGCTTCAGAGTGCAGCTTCAGAGTGCAGAGTGGAGCTTCAGAGTGCAGAGTGGAGCTTCAGAGTGCAGAGTGGAGCTTCAGAGTGCAGAGTGGAGCTTCAGAGTGCAGAGTGGAGCTTCAGAGTGGAGCTTCAGAGTGGAGCTTCAGAGTGGAGCTTCAGAGTGGAGCTTCAGAGTGGAGCTTCAGAGTGGAGCTTCAGAGTGGAGCTTCAGAGTGCAGCTTCAGAGTGCAGAGTGGAGCTTCAGAGTGCAGCTTCAGAGTGCAGAGTGGAGCTTCAGAGTGCAGAGTGGAGCTTCAGAGTGCAGAGTGGAGCTTCAGAGTGGAGCTTCAGAGTGTCAAGAGCAATGCCAATAGCTCTAACTTTAACAAAGGCAAAACCATTTTTATAGTTGCCAGCCCGGAGCTGTGTCTGCAGCCCTCACAGCGCCAGGCCCATCTTACGCCGGTATGTAGTGGTGTTGTCACAAGCCTCCCGCCTCACTTGCCTGATCTTTAGAGGCCTATGCTTACCCCTCGGAGCCCGGTCTGACACTCGGGCTCACCCATGCGGTTCTGGACGGCCAGGCCTCCTCCGGAGTCAGCTCACCGCCGGCGCCGCCTCGTGGCTGGTCTGTATCACAGCGTCTAGGGGACCTGTTCTCCTTGGGAGGACGCAGGTGCTCACCCAGTGTTGCTTGTAGTCTGCTTGAAGGACCGATGTCAATCGTCACCCGGGCCGACTCGCTGCTGAGTCTCAACTCGGTCTCACCGGCACGCTGCCAAAACCATGGCATGGGCGTAGGAGACACTAAATTTCTGGGGGGGACAGGGACAACCTTGTGGACTTTCCAGTGACCCTATACAAATTGCCCATTGTGTGAGACCGTACGCGCGTTAAATGTATACAATCGCATAGTTATGAAGAGAAATATTAAGAAAGGCAGGCAAGTAGTGGACTTGGAGATGTACTGGCTACTCAAATGCGGTACTAAGATGATCCTGCTCAGTTGTTAAATGGTGACAAGTACAAAGAAATGAAACTGAGGGACTTGAGACAAAATCTTCACTAGCAGTATCCTGAGCCCAGATACCATCAGGTGTAAAACTCCACATAGTTTTAAGAGCAATAGAGAATTGTGAAAACACAGAACTAGGAGCGAGTGTGTGTGAGATGCACGAAGGCTCAAACATGGTGCAGGTAACCTCTAGCCTACAGTCCACCGGTACTCTGCCATAGCCTGTCCTTGCACCCAAAATATGTAATGGAGGGAGTACCAAATTGCCAATTCCTAGACTTAAAAATCAAATAAAAAATAGTGCAAATACTATGTTCATTGTTTGTATGATAGGTGTGACCCCTGCAGGTGGAAATTTTACACATTGAAGAAACACCGTTTTAAAGAATACTACTTCACAAAGCATTAATAGCCAAGAAACCAGCTAACTCTAACACCACTGGTTGACTTTCAGCTGCACTATGTAAGGCTAGGTTTCAAAGTCATGCCTATAGTAGAAAACATAAAACTACAAGTACCAGGATGCAAAGGGCTGCTGGCTAAAGAGCCACAAGTGGCTGATGACCTCATCTATATTTCTTGTCCACTTTGAACTTTAAAATTTAAAGTCACTCAGCTGAAAATCTAATTTGTACAGTCTTTAAAAGCATACTTTTTCCTGAAATCCCACTTGAGTGTCCCTAATTCAAGATGACCCACAGCTGTCACAAACAAACACAAACAGAAAGCTCAGAGGGCATGTGGCACTTGGCACACGTTTTTTCAAGAAGATGCCCTAGCAGGCCTGACACTTCTAAAGGTGGACAGGCGCTGACTGGTGCTGTAAGGTCATAAGGGCTACTCACATTTTAAATGCTGGTTCAAGACTGTGAGTAAATCTCTTGCACTTTTTGTGAATCACAAACACAAGCACAAGAGGCTTAAGTGGGAAAATCAATTTTTAATTTGGGAACACGGTTAGGCCATTAATGGTAAAAGACTTGATAATGGGGCAACTCAGTTTACTCTTGCCACGCCTGCAAAAAGGGCCCTCATATTTCTCTCCGGGTTCAGAGTGGTTCTGCCTGAATAAATGTAGCTTACCATTAATGTTATCAGCGTACTCTATAATATCATTAGATACACAGTGGTCAAGCCATGGGTCTTCCTTTTTCCTGAAATTGCTCTCAGGTATATTAGTCCACTTGTTTAAGCTGATGTAATGCAAGACTACACATCCCAAGATGCATTAGTGTGCTTAAGGAAAGTCACGGACTACAAAATAGCGTTTTTCCTGATAGTGTCATCTGGTACCTTTATTGCGCTTCATTAGTAAAATGGCAAGGCACAGGGAAAGTTCCCTTGCCCCTATGGAGCCCGTGATTCCTAATTTCAAACCCCAGTTCCCACCTGAGCCAACTATAATCTGCGACTGTCGCGCTTAACCCCTACTCTGATAATACTCCAGTTTCTGGGGGTTCGCCATTGAAAACATAATAAGCTGAAAGCAGTGGTCAGAGTGGGGGGAAAAAGTAGGAGAACTGTGGGCAGAGAATCAGAGGCCCAGAATAACCTGAGGATTAGATTTATGGGTGGAGTCAGAGGTGTGGCCAGAAAGAGCAAATCTTCCCTATATTTAGTATTTGTTAAGCATTTCATTGACCAGTTACAAACTACTACGCTATCGAATTCAACCAATAGCCGCACATGCTTATTTAAGGTTTAATATGAGTTATTGACATTAAAATACATTCACAAAGTGGGATATGTTTCCAATCACAGAATGTCCCAAATACGCTTAAAAGTGGAATCACAGGCCATTTGTCTCTGAGCCAAGCAGTTTCTGTCATCAGTACTTTTCTCTTTTCCGCAGTTCAAATATGAATAGCAAAATATCCTAGTTTGCAAATGTTTCGATCATAATTATAGTTGTACCATATTTCCAACATAATTCATCATCTGCTGAATAATCTGACAATTTTAACTAAAAAGTGGTTTGTAGCTCACAGGGATCAAAAATTACTGATTAAATGTGACTTATGTTGCTGCAAAGTGGTGGGCCCTTTGCAAAGGTTGACTGGTCACCTTTCTCATTGCTGCATTTGTATGTTATACTGATACTAACGAGGCAAAATCTTTACAGAGACTGTAGGTATGTGTAAAAATGTCAAAATTCACTTGACATAACTTATTCCTTAAATTAATATTTGTTCCCCTAAATTAAGAATTTTCCCCAAAACTAAAGTCATGTGTTTTTCACATGTATTGTAAAAAAAAATTGTAATGTGTGGCACAGAACATATCCAATCACAACAGCATCTTGGTTTTCTGGATCATTCTATTTTTTCATGTCAGCTGATTTTATTGCTGTTTCACTAGTATTAATTCATCCCCCCCTTCCCGGACGATTTCACTGTCATGTCATACATGTGAACTAAGTCCCATTAAGTGCGGAATGGCTAGTTTCACTGTTGTCTAAGCTGCATGCCAATGCATATAGTTTTCGGCAGCACGAACCCACATGGCTGGGCTTCACCTTTACCCATAGCTTAATGAACCAGGGCTCTCTTTGTGGAAAGTAAACAACACTTTAACATTCTGGGTGGAATCAGGGCCCTTTGTCAGCTACACCTAGGGGCAGATTCAAGGACATATTACTCCCACTGTTAGATTGTGCTCAGCAAAGAAGAACGCCCCTACCGAAAGCTCACCTCTTGAAGGGGAGAATTACACATTTGATTTTAAACCACCAAACTGCCTGTCTTTTCAAATACTGCAAACGTCTTGAACATTAAATAGCAAGCCCGGATTTCAAGCCACAGACAATCTAATTGTAATGTTACCCTCTGTAAATAAATATTGGATTAAAATATTAGGGCAAGATGAGTGCAAAGGTTTGAATGACCGAAATATTTTCTGACCTAGCTAATGTGTTAATGGCAGTCCAGGGTGGTCTGAGAGCACTGAATCTCTCTTTCAGAGACAGGCTTTGCAGATGAAGCCAGGCTAGCAGCAGGCCCTGCTTTGCTCTGCATTGATGTGTCGTGGCAGTGCCTGTCTGAGAGATGGAGATCAAGTTATCACCGGCCCCATTCCCAATCATGTTAACATAAACTTCATAAACTAGCTGGACACAAGCTGAGGACATGGCGGCCCTAAAGGTTAAGTACACATGTTTGACCCGTCCAGACCTCCGCAGATCTAAAATACGTTGTGCTCTTGTGAGGCAGCTGACTGAGCTGAAAAGTATCCTGGGAGTGTCTTTAAATGCTTAGACGCTCTTCTTATATTTACCAAATTGTTTTAAAAAAACGCTTTTCTTCTGGGGAAACATTTTTTGAGTGCAGCTTGCTCCAAAAAATAGAAAGTCGCCTATTTGGATATCTTGTGTTATTCTCCAATGATGCGGCATTGGGGTTCCGGTAATATTTACACCCCTCACCTGGCCCTCGTGCAACTGTAAATTTTGTAACTTGTGGGATTGGAGGGAGGGGGGGAGGGGTTACGCGCGTGCGTGTCCGTGTGTGGATACAGTGCCACTGAGAGTCTATTCATCTCTTAAATCAATAGACCAAATCATATGTAAATGGCACCAGAACCTATAAATCGCATTTTATTGTACAACATCCAGCGCCTGGTGTTCAGTATAGCGACCTCCAAAGGATGAAAGGCTGAGTCAGCGGTGATATGTACATCATATTTCAAAAAACAATGGTCCCTAGTAGTTTAGGGATCTTGGCAAAATGATAGACATACGCTCAATAGTAGGTATGACCTTTGTCCAGCCGGACAGGATTTTTAATTAAAGAGAATTGCAAAAATAAAGAGGAATTTTTTACACAGTGGGTACATCCAGTAACCCACAGGGGACAAGTCAAAACAGGGGGATAGGGTTAAAGCGAACAAGGCGGTCTGTATACTAGTAGTTCAGTGAACAGACGAAAATACATTTCAAAGCATCATTGTATGCAATTTCTACTTTTCATTATACATATGACGCTAATATGTCGACGACGTTTCGATGCCTATTCTGAGATAAATGGCATCATCTTCAGGACAGAGAGTTAATATGCTTGTCTTGAAAATTTTTGACAGTTTGTGTGGCCAGTTTTAAGGTCCAAACAATGTCTATTTCCGGGGGGCGGTGCCCAGTATCAAAGGACGTTGAGCGGGGTACTCAATTATCCGAGCAAATTGCTCGATTATTTTCCAAACCAGGGCAAGAAAGCCTCTTCATAGGAGACCGGACCGATCGTGTCTCATTCCTGGTTGGGTTGCTCGATGGCAATACAGGATTCAGATGGGCGGAGTTATACATGTACATCAGCACATGTATAACTTAAATGGCAGCAGTAAGTCTTATGTCATTTATTTTAAGCCCATAAGACATGAGTGCGCACCCAGTTAAACGGCACTCAGATTGTGACATGATGAGAACATCTGAGCCGACACGGCTCCTCCTGTCAGCAGCGCACTGGTTGCATCGCATCATTGTGTTATCTTGTGGAATGTCATTGCTGGCCAGCGCACTGGAGCGGAGGCTGTGTTACACAAGAGGAGGGTATGGGTTTTAGGCAGAGCCACTGGAATTCTAAAACTGGGGAGCACAACATTTTACTCCAGTATTGGAACTTTCATAGATTCACATGCCTGAATTATTCCGCGTCGTCGAGACGGGAGTCTCCGGTATATAAAAAAGCTGTGCTTAGTAGTATAGCAAACTGAAAAGAGGCCTAGGCCCATTTCCCTTTTGCAAACCATAGCCTTTGTTGTGTAAAAAAGGCCCAAACTTTTCCCTGAATCAATCAGAGCTCCTCACCCTCTAGAACACTCTTGAGAGAACCTTCTGCCCCTCAGATTTTTCTACCGCACGTTGTGCTAGGGAGTCTCCTTTGAGCTCTGCTCAAATTCTTTACTTCTACAGTACTTTGACTTAGATTTGAGGTTTTTCAGCTACCATGTCTGAGAAGGAGAAAAAAGGATTATTTAGAGCTTGTTCCACCTGCTCTAAGAAGAAGCTTTATACAGATGACCCTCACAAGGACTGCATCTACTGTCTCTATCCAGACCATAAGGCAGCAGATTGTAAGGTATGTCGTACCTTTTCAAATGAGACCTTGAGAGATCGTGAGGGAAGGCTACTGATCTGGCTTCAGAAGGTCAAAGCCAGGAAGGAAATCCTCTCAAGTGAGAGTGAGGAGGAATCTGTGGCGTCTAAGAGATCTCAGAAGAGAAGTAGATCTCCTCAGACACATTCCTCAGGAGAAAGACCTGAGAAGGCCCCAAAAAAGACCATTCCAGGGTCTTCAGGGAGCAGTCCCTCAAAATCCCCTTCAGTCTCAACCGGGGAAGAAGGGTTCTGCTGGGGAGGTGAATGGAGGGAAATCCACCTCAGATCCATCACAGTCATCTCAGAAGATCAAGATTACCATCAACCGGTCTTCTTCTACGCCTTCTGAGGAGAAGGGTACTGTTTCAGCTCCGTCGACGGGACCGTCGACAAAAAAGGGACCATCGACGATGACAAAAACACCTCCATCGTCGACGAAGAAGGATAATGTTAAGGCTGGTGGGAAAACAGCGTCGACGATTTCACCGTTGACAGCGATATCGTCGACAGGACGTCGACGAATGTGTCGACGACGGTGTCGACGAGGACTGTGTCGACGACGGCAGCGTCGACGAGGACAGCGTCGACGGTAACTACAACGGTGGCGTCGACGACGATGACTTGGTCGACGACGGCGATGGGAATCTCGTCGACGGGCTCGTTGACGAGGGAAAAAACACCAGAAAAAAGGTTGGTGCCTTGGAAAAAACCTATAACACCGGAGGTTACATCTCCAAGCAAGGTCTCCCCATTGCTGCCATCTCACCTGCTGGAAGAGGAAGATTCGGAAGAAGATGATGAGTATGGAATTGCCAGTAGCCCTTCGCAATTGCAGGTCAAGTACCAGGAGGAGGATTCTGAGGAGGAATATGGGGGTTATCAGGAACAACCCCAGGAACAGCACCGGTATCGCCAACAGCAACGTGAGGAGATGACAAGTGTGCCATCCTCTTTGTTGAAGGATCTCCAGGGAATGTTGGAGGATTATAGGAAGAGATACCCAGCGACTCCAGTCGCTCAACAGGCCCTAGAGGCTACTCCACGTCCACGATCGATTCCAGGGACACCGGTTCGTAGGAGAGAGATTGTGCCGGAACCTACTGCTAGGTCTCCACCGCCGAGATACCTCGGATGACGATCATGAGGATGGGGAGATTGCGGACACAAGTGCAGAATGGCATGACTATATCGCCCCATCACCTTCAACTCCTCCGCAGAGACCAGTAGATTCTCTACCGGAGGACATTGGTGGATTTCATAATTTGATGGAAAGAGCCACTAAGAGATTCGTACTGACCATGACAGAAGAGAAAACTGAATGTTTTTTATACGACTTCAAAGACTCGTATCGAAAATCTGTATGATCTCTACCTATAGTATCTCATATTTGGAAGGAAGGATTAAAGGTCATGGAGACGCCAGCGACGGTAACGCCAGTTCTGGCCAGACTGGATAAAAAATATAAGGCGCCTGTTGATGCTCCATCTTGCCTTTTGGGTCATCCCAAACCGGATTCTGTTATCACTCAGGCGGCACAACAGAAATCCAGGAACCCATCTGCTCCGATTGCAACACCTCCAGACAAAGAGGGCAGAAGGTTGGATAATGCGGGAAAACGGTTTTCATTAATGTCGGCTCTGCTTGTGAGAGCTGCTAATGCCCTCGCTATCTTGGGAAGGTATGACAGGCAGATGTGGTGTGACCTGTCTCCATACGTTAGCCTGGTACCGGAACCAGAGAAGCAGGAGGCGAAGAAAATTCTCATGGAAGGAGAGAGGACTTCGGCTGAAGTCATAGACTGCGCTATGGATATAGCTACCACGGCATTTAGATCCTTGGGAGGAGCTGCGGTCCTGCGCAGGCAAGGATGGCTGCGAGCAACAGCGTTCAGGCCGGAGGTGCAGAACCAGATTTTAGACCTCCCTTTCAATGGAGAAGAGTTATTTGGGAAACATATTGATGATACTCTAGAGAGTATCTAGAAGGATACTGATACGGCAAAGGCTCTGGGAACACTGCAATACAGAAAAAACCCTTTTCGTGGCTCCAGGGGTAGAGGACAGTCCTCGTATAGAGGAGGATCAACAGGGGAGATATTCGTCTTCTTATCAGTCCTCATCGCAGCCTTACCGTCAACAATACAGCCAGCGTCAGTCAGGAGGATATACAAAATCAACTCCAAGAGGACGTGGTGGCCGGGGAAAGGACAACACCAGTCGACAATGACAACCTCCATCTTCCGGCTCTGTCAGATGCTCCCCTGGGTGGAAAGATTGCTCATTATCTTCACAATTGGCGGAAAATAACAACGGACCAATGGGTCCTCAAAATAGTTCAATTCGGTCACACCCTAGAATTTCTTCAAGCGCCCCCTTGCACGCCACCGATGCACCAGAGAGCCAACCATCTGCATAAACTCTGACAGGAGATTAGGACAATGCTCCGAAAGGGAGCAATAGAACCGGTACCGAAATCCCAGAAAAACAAGGGGTTTTACTCCCGGTTTTTTCTTATCAAGAAAAACAAGCTCCAGTGGCGCCCCATTCTGGATCTCTGATCCTTAAACACCAATCTCAAGAAACAATCTTTCAGGATGGTATCTCTGCAGGACATCCTTCCGTTATTAAACCCAGGAGATCATATGACCACATTGGACCTACAAGACGCGTATTTCCACGTGCCGATACATCCTGCACACAGGCAGTACCTTCGGTTCTGGGTAGCCGGAAGACATTACCAATTCAGGGTACTGCCATTCGGCTTGAAGTCAGCGGCAAGAATTTTTACGAAATGCCTGGCTCCAGTGGCTCCTGTGTTGAGGAAGCAAAAACATCAGATATTTCCTTACCTCGACGACTGGTTAGTCAAGGCACCATCAAAGGTACAGGCCAGAGCGTCAACGCAGGCCTGCATAGACTTATTCGCCGATGTAGGATTGACTCTTCGCGAGGGAAAGTCAAACCTCCACCCAACAAAAGTGATCACATTTCTGGGGGCAATATTGGACACGGACTGCAACAAAGCGTTTCCCTCCGAGGAAAGACAACTGAGGATTGTGTCCCTCTTCCAAGACTTGGTAAAAAGAAAGTCCCTTTCAGTCCGCAGGTACAAATCTTTGCTGGGCACGATGTCCTCTTGTATTCCCCTGGTACCTTGCTGCAGGCTAAGGATGAGGCCATGGCAGGAACAGATCGATCTCCAATGGCGTCAGGCGGAGGGATCCTTCGACGATACAATAAGGGTGACACCAGTGATGATACAGGCAGCAAAGTGGTGGACACAAAAAGCAAATGTGTCTCAAGGACTGACGTTTCTGGCAAGAGCGGCTCCGCTAGTGGTAACGATGGATGCGTCGTTTGAAGGATGGGGAGCTTTCCTTCAGGACCTTCAAGTCAGCGGTCGTTGGAAGGCACAGGAGCAGCAATTACACATAAATCTGCTGGAGCTCAGAGGGATCCGCTTGGCATTACTGGCTTTTCTGCCAAGGATAAGAGGTTCGCCGGTGTTGGTAAGAACAGACAACACTACAGAGATGCATTATGTGAACAAGCAAGGGGGAACGAGATCTCTCTCCCTGTCTCAGGAAGCCCAGGAGATATGGGAATGGGCTCTTCAGCAAGGAATATCATTGGCAGCAGAACACCTCCCGGGGGATCAAAACGTCAAGGCGGATACTCTCAAAAGGCTAGAATCGTCCTGCCACGAATGGGAGCTAGACCAGGGGATCCTGGACAGCGTCTTTCGAAGATGGGGAACACCGATAGTGGACCTCTTCGCAACAAGGGAAAACAGAAAATGCCAGTACTTTGCAAGCTGGCTTCCCCAGAAGGGACCTTGGAGGAATGCGTTTTCCATGGCATGGTCCGGATCTTTGCCTACGGTTTTCCTCCAATTCCTCTTCTCCCCCGCGTACTGGTGAAGATCAAGAAAGCCGTGCAGGCTGATCCTAGTAGCCCCGTGGTGGCCCAGACAACACTGGTTCACGGAACTGCTGCTGCTGTCGGAGGACCGTCCAATTCGGTTGCGCCTAATTCCATCGCTTCTGACAATGTTCAAGGGGCAGGTGCTCCATCCGGACCCGAAATCCTTGCGATTAGCAGCCTTTCTCCTGAACACTGTGAGTTTAGCCATCTGAACATCTCACACAAATGTAGGGACATCCTATCCAAGGCCAGAGCGGAGAGTACCAACAAAACCTACAGGATGAAATGGAAGAGGTTTTGTCTGTGGTTTAAGAGACATGATGTTCACCCTCTTACTGCTGCACCTCATCAAATTATACCTTACATTCTGCTGTTAGCAAAGTCAGGATTAGCACACTCCTCTATCAAGGTGCATTTGGCTGCGTTATCCCGCTACAGGAGGTCATCGTCAGGCCCATCTTTATGGTCATCAAGGATTATCAAACAATTTATGAAGGGGATATTCAGAGTCTTTCCTCCAGTAAAGCCTCCACCACCATTATGGAATCTGAATGTTGTACTCTCTCAATTGATGAAACCACCGTTTGAACCGATACGCAGGGCAGACCTGAAGTTCTTGTCCTGGAAAGTGGCTCTTCTCATTGCATTGACTTCTGCGAGAAGAGTAGGTGAACTACAAGCGCTCACGATTCAGGAGCCTTTCTTACAGTTTCAGGAGGATAGAATGATTCTCAGGACAAACCCGAAGTTCATTCCGAAGATGCCAACTGATTTTCATTTGAACTAACCATTGGTGTTGAAACGTTTCTTTCCTCATCCATCAACAGCGGCAGAACGAGTATTGCACTCGCTGGACGTTCAGAGATGTATGAAATTTTACTTGAAAGAAACTAAGGCGTTTCGCAAGTCTTCTCAGTTATTCGTCGCCTTCAGCGCACCCAGGAAAAGTTTCTCACTGTCAGAGGGGAATTGCCAGATGGATTTCCAGTGCAATTGTCTACTGTCATCAAGCTGCTGGAAAGCCTTTGAATGCACGAGTCCATGCCCATTCCACGAGGGCGGTGGCCACATCCACTGCACTGTTTGGAGAAGTGCCAATCCAGGATATCTGCAGAGCAGCAACCTGGGCATCTACGCACACCTTCACCAGGCACTACTGCTTGGAGGCAGCCGCAGAATCGGATGCGGCGGTGGGAGAGGCGGTACTGCGGAATGTCATCCAGTAACGGTGAGCCTTTCTTGCATCCCTCCATCCATAATTTCTCTTGTTTACAAAGTCACATTTTATATAAGTATGGATAGATGTATATAAGATTATGCTTCATTTTCTAATGGTATTGCATGATTATGTAATGTATCAGGAAAATGTGCTTTGTTTTTTCTCTGCTCGCTATTCTGATTTAGGCATGTGAATCTATGAAAGTTCTAATACTGGAGTAAGAAAACAAGTTACTTACCTGTAACTTTAGTTCTCCAGTATTGGAATCTTTCATAGATTCACATGCACCCACCCTCCTCCCCTGAGAGGCTCACCTCGGATTTAGCACAAGAAGTATGTTATATGCACAAGTGCACGAAAAATCTGAGGGGCAGAAGTTTCTCTCAGGAGTGTTCTAGAGGGTGAGGAGCTCTGATTGGTTCAGGGAAAAGTTTGGGCCTTTTTTACATAACAAAGGCTATGGGTTGCAAAAGGGAAATGGGCCTAGGCCTCTTTTCAGTTTGCTATACTACTAAGCACTGCTTTTTTATATACCGGAGACTCCCGTCTCGACGACGGGGAATGATTCAGGCATGTGAATCTATGAAAGATTCCAATACTGGAGAACTAAAGTAACTTGTTTTCTTCACTGTCATGTCACACCTGGCTGATCACATGTCAGTGTCAGGTAAAATCAAAGTTCAGCAAATAGCAAACTAAAAGTGGAGTCACAGAAGAGAGGGAGAGGCGCAACGAGAAAGCAAGAATGAGGGAGGGGGGAAAACGAGTACAACAGACTGACAGATGAATGCAATGTAACAGCCCTTGGCTTTACTTACAAGTTAACCGAACCAAAAGTCAGTCACTTCAATGGGATAGGTACTCACGCAGGAGGGACCGCACACTTAGTGAGAGCGTGCTGCTGCAGCCCTTCCGTCTTCAAGCCGGCAACAGACACGGGGGCGAGGAGTCCGAGGTCAGCAAATCAATGAGTGCGCTGGCTACAGGCAGCTGAGGTGAGAAATAAATAATTCCCGGAGCCTCAGGGTGCTGCGCCACACAAAGAGTTGAAAAGGGCAGAGGCAGGGGGGCGAGTGGCCTCTGACGTCACCTTATGCTGTGACTATCGGATCATTGGCGGCTCACTGACAGGTAACTGGAGAGGCGCCAGGTCAAGTGCAGGGCCATTAGGTCACGCAGCTCCGCTCGCACTTTTGTTTCACGCGCTAAAGGCCTGCTAATCTCCCTCTCAGGAGGGAGAAGGGAAATGTGTTTGTCCCCTGGTCCCCCCCACCCTTGTCCCCTGCGTCCCCCCCACTCCAAAATCTGGGGGGGATATGTCCCCCGCGTCCCCCACAGTTCCTACGCCCATGCATGTGCGCCGTCCCATGTGATCCGCGGCTACCCAACACCGCGCCGCAGCGTCTTGCCCCAAGGCCTGGCAGCAGAAGTCCACTTCTGCGTACCCCAGGACAGCCGCACCGGGATCCAGGCTCAGTGCAGCAGTTGCAGCATCTCCTCAGTACAGCCTGCCTCACCCACTCACTGGTAGGCTGCAATTGTTTTCTCTATGGTGCTGTGTGTGGGGGCCTCATAACATTACCTGCCTCGCAGGATTTGTTTCTCTTTATAAGTGACACCTTTTCCACTGCTTTTGGTATGTTTCAATGTCTTGATGCAGTCAATTCATGAAGGATAGTGGGGGCAGTCCCCGGAGCTCCCAGGCTACGGCCATCTTTGTTTCAGGCAAGGTCTGCCCCTCCAGGTATTTTATTCTTGGGTTCAGTCCCCACCTGCAGATTTGGTGACTAAATTGTTTTACACATACATTGTAGCAGAACCAATAGAATAATACATTCCATACGAAGACATTGAAGTCCCGTTAACTTAACCAGCAGCATAAAAACTGCCCTCCCACATACAGCATCTGTCATTATTATTATTATTATTATTCTAAGTGGTGTTCAGGACTTATACAGAGATGATGGGCATCTCTGCCAGTGTGTTTGCTGTCACCAGGGCTCAGGTCAAACAGCTCACCACTGACGAAGCCCTGTATCCTGAAAAAATGGGCCATGTGCTTCCCAAGAGAAGGAGCAGGAAGGGTAAGGAATTGCCCTCCTCACAAACTCCTAGTGAAGATTAACCTCCTGAGGTAGAAGATCTCAGCCCCTGTGAAGGAACTGCCCCAGAGGAACTTGAGTTCTTGGTGGCAGGGGGCCCTTCTACTTGAGATTGGAGCAGCAGTCCCACCCCTCTCTTGAACCCTTCTGAGAGCAAACTGCTGCTGAGGAAGCAGGGGATATCAGTGGGTCCCACAGGATCTATTGGGAAGATGGGTTTCTGTACTCTGAAGGTAGAGACCCAAAGCCTGGTGCTACCAGGAGGTTGGTAATACCCCATAGGGTCAGAGGTTTCCTCCTCTCCCTGGCACATAATATTCCTCTTGCAGGACACTTAGGGCAAAGCAAGGCTTGGGACAGGTTTGTCCTTCACTTTCACTTTCACTTTCACTGGCCCCACATGTCTGAAGACACAAATGAGTTTTGTCGCTCCTGTGCCACTTGCCAAGCCAGTGGTAAGTCAGGTGGCACCAAAGTCCCCCTTAGCTCCCCTGTGGTGCCCCCCTGTATTCCTGGTACCAGCCTTTGCCCCAGTATTGGAACTTTCATAGATTCCCATGCTTTGTATCATTCCTCGTCGTCGGAATGGGAGTCTCGGTAGTATCACAACCATAGAAACAAAAGAGAAAAATAGGCCTATGCCTCATCTCATTTTGTATCCTATCGCCCTCTTTTTGTAAAAGAGACCAAACTTTTGTCAGGACTAATCAGAGCAGCCTCACCCCATAGAACCTTCCTGAGAGAGCTCAGAGCCTCAGATTTTTCTACCGCACATTGTGCTAGGGAGTCTCCACTGAGCTCTGCTCAGTTTTCTCAATCTTACTGGTTATTTCTTCAAGTTTTCTACTAAAATCAAGACATGTCTGACAAGGAGAAGAAGGCCTTATTCAGGTCCTGTGCCTCTTGTGGGAAAAAAACGACTTTTTGTGGAAGATAAGCATGAAAACTGTATTTATTGCTTATACCCTGACCACAAGGCCACAGACTGCAAAATTAGTAGAACCTTCTCTACCAAGACACTTGCATCCAGTTGTTCAGTCACCTGGGCCTTCAGCTAAACAAACACAAGTCAGTTCTGCAACCCTCCAGATCCACAAGATTCCTGGGGGCCATTTTGGACACAAAGCAATGCACGGCTCGTCCTTCGGAGGAGCGTCAACAAAAGTTGATCGTATCAGCTCGTCAACTGTTCCACAAGAAATGCCTTTCAGTCCATCAATACAAGTCCCTTCTCGGGTCGATGTCCTCCTGCATACCATTAATACCGCATTGCAGGCTGCGAATGCGTCCTCTGCAGGAAGAACTAGACAAACAATGGTGCCAAGCAGAGGGATCATTCAACGACAAGGTGTTGGTGACATCAGCAATGAGAAGGGCACGCGAATGGTGGCTATTACAAGACAATATCGCACAAGGTCTGACGTTCAGAATATCACCATCCCCCCTGATCATGACCACAGATGCCTCTTTGGAAGGCTGGGGAGCAGTGCTCTCAGAGCTTCAAGTCAGCGGGCACTGGAGTCCAGAGCAACGCCAGTGCCATTTCAATTTTTTGGAGCTGACTGCCATTCGGTTGGCCTTGCAGGCTTTCCTTCCCAGAGTTCGCAACCATACAGTGCTGTTACGGATGCACAATACGACGGCCATGCACTACGTCAACAAGCAAGGGGGAACGAGGTCGCAAACTCTGTCCACAGAAGCTCAGAGGATCTGGGATTATGCGATTCTTCACAGCATCAGTCTGAGAGCCGAACACCTGGCAGGCTCGCTCAATGTCAAGGCGGATGCCCTGAGTCGCCAGACAGAGGTGACTCACGAATGGGAATTGAATCAGACCATTCTAGAGAGTGTGTTCTCGGTTTGGGGGAGACCAACCATCGACATTTTTGCCTCTCCGGTGAACGCCAAATGCCGGTTTTACGCAAGCAAGGTTCACCATCAGGGATCCCTGGGGAATGCCCTTTCGATGGCCTGGTACAGCGCATTCTTTTACGCTTTTCCTCCAATTCCCCTCATTCCTCGAGTACTCAGGAAAATAAAGGCGGAACCATGCAAGATGATTCTCATTGCACCGGCGTGGCCTCGCCAATTTTGGTACACAGAACTCCTGCGGCTCTCCCAGGCTCCTCCAATTCGCTTACAACCAATTCCGTCCCTGTTGTCAAGGAATCAGGGACAGGTTTACCATCCGGATCCGAAATCGCTACACTTGACAGCGTGGCTCCTGAACACAGAGAGTTCCGTCATCTGAATCTCTCCCAGGAATGTAGAGAAGTTTTGTCACAGGCTCGAGCACCGAGCACTAATAAAACTTACAAGGCAAAATGGAAGAGGTTCTGCCTATGGTGTCAAAGACAAGGTCTCCATCCTTACAAGTCGCTGCCTCATCAACTATTGCCATATATACTATCATTGGCTAAGTCTGGGTTGGCGCATTCGTCTGTGAAGGTACATCTTGCAGCCATATCAAGGTTTCGGCGTAGTTCTTCAGGCCCTTCCTTATGGTCCTCTAGGATTGTTAAACAATTCTTAAAAGGCTTGTTCCGGCTGTATCCTCCAGTTCGACCTCCTCCACCAGTTTGGCAGCTCAATCTTGTCCTGGCTCAACTCATGAAAGCTCCGTTTGAGCCTGTGCACAAGGCGGATTTGAAGTTCCTGTCTTGGAAACGTGCCCTCCTCTTAGCTCTGACATCAGCGAGAAGAGTTAGGGAGCTTCAAGCCCTCTCCATAGTGCATCCATTCCTTCAATTCAAAACGGATGTTCTTATTCTTCGCACCAATCCGAAGTTTATTTAGAAGGTGCCGTCTGAGTTCCACTTGAATGAACCTTTGATTTTAAAGTCTTTCTTCCGCACCCTTGTACGCCTGCCGAACGCACATTACATTCTTTGGACGTTCAGAGATGCTTGAAATTCTACTTAGAGCGCACACGACCCTTTCGGAAATCATCCCAGTTGTTTGTGTCCTACAGAGCACCACGGAAGGGGTTTCCTTTGGCAAAGAGTGGCATTTCCCGCTGGATCTCCAGTGCGATTCAATTCTGCCATCAGGAGGCGGGCAAGCCACTGGACAGAAAAGTCTGTGCACATTCCACAAGGTCTGTGGCATCGTCTGTGGCTCTCTTCTCTGGAGTCGCCATTAAGGACATATGCAGGGCAGCAACGTGGAGGAGTACTCATACCTTCACGAAACACTACTGCCTGGAGTCTGCAGGACGAGACGACGCGGCTGTTGGTCAAGCAGTTCTGCGAAATCTTTTTCATTGAGAGGTGAGCTTTCCCTACAATCCCTCCATCCTGGTGAGCACATTTTGTTTATTGTTTTGCTATGCTATAAGTATTGCTAATATGGTTATGTGATGCCATGTATCTACAAAATGTGTCTTTGTGATTTACTGCTAGCTACTCTGATACAAAGCATGGGAATCTATGAAAGTTCCAATACTGGGGCAAGAAAACAAGTTACTTACCTGTAACTTTGGTTCCCCAGTATTGGTAACTTTCATAGATTCCCATGCGCCCACCCTCCTCCCCTGGGAAATCTCAGTCTTTTGATGAGAGATAGTGGCGGTTTGCACAACGGCTACAAAAATCTGAGGCTCTGAGCTCTCTCAGGAAGGTTCTATGGGGTGAGGCTGCTTTGATTGGTCCTGACAAAAGTTTGGTCTCTTTTACAAAAAGAGGGCGATAGGATACAAAATGAGATGAGGCCTAGGCCTATTTTTCTCTTTTGTTTCTATGGTTGTGATACTACCGAGGCTCCCATTCCGACGACGGGGATTGATACAAAGCATGGGAATCTATGAAAGTTACCAATACTGGGGAACCAAAGTTACAGGTAAGTAACTTGTTTTCTTCAGGGTCTAACTGCAATCTAGTGCTGCTGCCAACCACAGACATGCTTCTGTCCTCCTGCTGCTGAGCCAACCTCAAGCAGGGAAGGTAGAACAATATTTTTCCAGTCACAATGAGGTGTGACCACCTACCCAGACAGGACTTAGTGTATTGGGCTTGAGAGAGGGTGCTTTTCAGCGCCACCAGACTGCTTTGAAGGATGCATTTTTGCCCTCCTTGCATACTCTAGCTGGAACCAGTTCAGGGAGCCCTGAACAAACACTGGACAAAGGACATGGGAGTATCCTTCCCTCAGCAATGCCTCTCCTCTGGGAGGGAACCTCTAATCATTCCAACCCTTTCCCTAGGGTACTTAAGGGCTTACCTGTGGGTGTCTCTTCAGATTCGTTGTGGGACAAGATTAAAACCCACAACCACTTCAACCATCTGGGCACTTTGGACTTCACTGGACTTCTAGGAACCAAGACTGCACCAAGGAAGACTCCTGCTGCTCTTGGTCTCGTCGTCTGTACCTATGCTTCATCCAAGTTCTGTGCCTATGCTTCATCCAGTTTCTTCTCTAGGCCTGTCGGCATCAAAGACATCTGAACGACTCCCTTGGACGGAAAGAGTCAGTCCCCTGCATCTGTAGACAATGCAACCAAGCTGACAGCTCTCCTTCATCAATAAATCGTACAGTCCCTCATAGTCATGAACATTACTTCAATAAAGCTAGCCTTTCAACACTGTCTATAATATCAACTCGGTCTTGGGTGTGTGCCTTTTGTGTGCCCCTAAACGTAACCCTGTATTGGTCAGTGGTTAAACCAAACCCATCTATGAGGAAACTCTTTAAGACTGAGTAGTTGTCAGCATCTTCCTCCTTGGCAGTGTGAAGTTATGTTATGTTATGTTACCTAGCTTTTGTATAGCCCAAATCACCACTGGTCTCTAAGCGCTTTCAAGAGGGAACAAAACACCCAGCCACTAAGAGCTCCTCACAGGCTGAACCATTATATTGAGGAGATTTTTAAACAAATGGGTTTTCAAATGTTTTCTGAAAGACAGAAGCACTGGATCTCCTTGCAAAAATGCGGGAAGCTCATTCCAAAGCTGAGGGAGAAGGACCGACAGAGCTGTACCTCCTCTAGTCTTAAACTTGAATTTTGATGATGTCAAATTCACAGCTTTAGAGGAGCGTAGAGCTCTGCCTGGGACGTACCTCACCAGTCGATCCTTGATGTATTTAGGGGCCTCTCCATAGATGGCCTTATGAGCTACACAAAGACACTTGAACTGCACCCGGTGTTCAATAGGCAGCCAGTGCAATTTGTGCAGCAAAGGAGTGGCACAAGTTCTTCTCGGAAGAGAGAAAATTAGCATAGCCGCGTCGTTCTGGACCACCTGCAATCTCCTAATAAGCTTTCTTGAGAGGCCCAAGTAGAGAGAATTACCGTAGTCCTGCGGGATATAACAGTAGCAGACACAATGGATTGAAGCGCCGGGACTGAAAGAATTGGTACCAGTTTCCGCAATTGTCGGAGTAGGCCTATGGAAGTACCTACCACCGAGGAAACTTGAGGGGCCATGGACAACTCCGAGTCAATTTTTAAGCCCAGACTCTTCACTACTTTCCCTGGAGTAGGTGCCTCACCCAATTTGGTGGGCCAAAAAAGCTCACACCAGGGATTATTGGGAGTGTCGATGATAAGTACCTCAGTTTTATCAGGGTTAACCTTCAGAAAGTGTGTCTCTACGTTTGATAGCAGCAAAGGAGAGCCACACGAAAGCTGCCTTCTGCCCTTAAGAGACCTTCTGAACTTAACAGGCTGTCTCTAAAGCAGTGATCCATTTATGGCTATCATCCCCCTCCTGGTAAGGAGGGACTATCCTTCTTGAGTTCCTACTATGAAAAATAAGTTACTTACCTGCAACTACGGTTATCCAGTATTGGGGTATCTTTCATAGATTCACATGCCTGAATCATTCCCCGTCGCCGAGGCGGAGTCCCACGGTAAATAAAAAAGCAGTGCCAAAGGTAAATAACAGTAGTAGGCCCAAAAGAAAAGGCCTGAGGCCTAGTTCTTAGTAGCCTATCTACATCATTATGCTAAAAGAACCAACCATTTGGTCGCAACCAATCAGCTATCAGCACCCTCTAGAACCCTCTCTGCAGAGCCAGTTCTCCCCAGATTTTCACCACACGTCGTGTGTGAAGGGAGTCTCCCTGAGCTCTGCTCAGTTTCTTCAGCTTTTACTTCTTTTTGGATCATCCAAGATCATACTTGATTTCTCTGACCCTATTAAGGCAGTAATATGGCAGATTGGCGGAAAACAAGGTAATAGACTACGAAATATGTCTAACCTTTTCCTCAATAACTCTCACGTTCTGGGAGATGAGGCTATTATTGGGACTACTGAGACTTGAATCTGCCACTTCTGATGAGGACAACGAGGATTCCTTCACCTCATAGGAGAGGTCAAAGGGAGAAGTCGCGCCAGAAGCCTCCAGAGTGCGCGCATAAAAGCCATAAAGACTCACCTTGGGTCTTTATAAGGCACTTCTCACAGAGAGGCAATTGGAAAAAACTTCCTCAGAGGATGATCCTACAACTTCCTTTTCATCCCTGAAACTACATCAGGGAAATCCTCTTAACCTGACATTAGGAGTCTATAACAACACTCCATGTCTACTGTTTCTGCCTCACCAATATGGACCTCATCTACGATGGTCTCATCTATGACGGTCGTCGACGACTGCCTCATCTACGACTGTCGTTGACGACGGCCTCATCTACGACGGTCGTCGACGACGGCCTCATCTACGACGGTCGTCGACGACGTCCTCATCTACGACGGTCGTCGTCGACGGCCTCATCCACGACGGTCGTGGACGACGGCCTCATTCACGACGGTCGTCGATGACGGCCTCATCTACGACGGTCGTCGACGACGGCCTCATCCACGACGGTCGTCAACGACGGCCTCATCTACGACGATCGTCTATGACAGCCTTGTCTATGATGGTCCCTCATCTACGATGGTCATCTATGACAGCCTTATCAATGAAGCCTCATCTCCGCATGGCCTCATCTATGAATGGCATCAACTTCAAATGGCTCCATCTATGAATGGCCTCATCCATGGATGCCCATCATACGATTGCCTCATCTATGATTGCGTCATCTACGGATGACATCACCTATGTTAACCTCATCTATGATGGTATTGTGTATGACTGTCGTCTATGACAGCCTCATCATCTATGTATGGCCTCATCTACCAATGGCCTCATCTACGAATGGCCTCATCTACGAATGGCCCCATCTACGAATGGCCTCATCCACGAATGGCCTCATCCACAAATGGCCTCATCCACGAATGGCCTCATCCACGAATGGCCTCATCTATGATTGCCTCATCTACGTATGCCCTCACCTATGATTGCCTCACCTAAGATGGCATGGTCTATGACTGTCGTCAATGACAGCCTCGTCTATGATGGTTGGTCATGACTGTTATCTATGACGACGTTCTCGTCTGCAATAACCTCGCCTACATAACCATGTCTACGACAGCAAAGTCTATGATGAGATTGTCTACGATGGCCTCATCTATGACAGCATCCTGTACATTTTTTAATGCAGCGGGCAGCAGCTAGATTTCAACTGCCAGGTACAGTGGAACAGACAGAATATTTCCTTCATAATTTCAAGGAAGAATCCAGGAAGATCACAAGAGTGTTACCTATAATAGACTAAGTCTATTCCAGCAGTGCTTCCGTGCATAGAAAAGAAATAATGTGCACCTGCTAACAGCCCATCCTGTCTGATAGGCCACCGTTCAGCCAAATTCAGTAATTTCACAGGTCGCCCAACAACAATCTAAAATCCCGCAACGCCTATCACCACACCGCCTGACAAGGAAGGACGTCGTCTGGACCTTATAGGCAAAAAATTCTCTACTTTGGCAGCGGCCTCTATTAGAGTTGCCTATCCTCTAACCATAATCGGCTGTTATGACCGGCAAATGTGGTCAGACATGGCGAGTCTCATTGACCTCATTCCTGAGGACCGAAGGCAGGAAGCAAGAAAGATTCTGTTGGAAGGAGAACGTGCCGCAACAGAAACTATAGATTGTGCTTTGGACATCGTGAACACCAACCTCCGTCAGCTAGCAGATGCTGCAGTGCTTAGACGCCAGGTATGGCTTAAAGCCACTACTTTCAGACCTGAGGGGCAAACAAAGATTCTAGGCATGGCCTATGATGGAGAGTTTTTTGGCTTGGTAAACATTTTGATGAAGCCCTCTTAGCTTTAAAAACTGACACGGATACTGCACGATCATTAAGCACCCTTCAATAGAGGCGCGGATCTTTCAGAGGAGCGAGAGGACGTGGTTTTTCATCAAGAGGAGGATACAAAAACCAACCGAATAAGCAGTATCAATCCCAGTACAGGCTTACATCAAGACATCATACCGTCGATAGTCTACGACTAGTTTCTCCGGTCAGGGTGGTTGAAAGAGATCACAGTATCAAGGCCGAGACACTAACAGAAAGCCATGATCTACACAGGGCGCCAACCATTTTACCCTCCTTACCCGGGGGCCCGAACATTTCAGCTTTTGTTCACAAGTGACAGGAAATTACGTCAGACCAATGGGTTCTAAACCTAGTAACCAATGGCCACTCCCTGGAATTCATCAAACAGACACCTACTACTCCGCCCAGGGGTCCCCCTCCCCCTCGTCTTCACAAGATTTGAGTTGTTTAAACAAAAGATATTTTATGGCTTCTCTGGATAGGGAAGATGCGTATTTCCACATACCTATCCACCCCAAAAAGCACAAATATCTTCGCTTTCAAGTGTCTGGCGCCCATTATAAGTTCAAAGTGCTCCCGTTTGGGCTGAAATCGGCTCCAAGAACCTTCACGAAGAGGAATACAAGTATTTCCTTATTTAGACAATTGGCTGCTCAAAGGTTCTTCAGAACACGAAACCTAGATTGCCACAGTAGAGAATGTACCCATCTCTTCTCTTCTCTCGGGCTGATTCTTAACGACAGCAAATCACAGTTACGTCCTCTCCAAGTAATGTCTTTTCTCGGAGCAAGGTTAGACACGGTCCAGAGCAATGCATTCTTGTCACAAGACCGCCAGCTGCGTCTTCAAAAATTGCCAAGGTTAATTTTAAAAAGGTCAGTTTCAGTTCGAATGTTTGCTACGCTCCTGAGGAAGTGCTCTTCAGCGATACATCTCATACCCTTGGCATGGCTCAAAATGAGACCTCTTCAGGAAGAACTGCAACTTCAATGGCAACAAACCATGGGTTCGTTCGACGATACCATCAAGGTCACGCCGTGCATGATAAATTCTCTACATTGGTGGTTGCAGACAGAGAATCTAACCCAGGGTCTCACGTTCCTACAGACCATTCCAGATTTAGTTTTAACGACTGATGCCTCCATGGAAGGATGGGGAGGTCATCTGCAGGAGCTGCAGAATTCAAGATGGTCTCAAAGACAAAAACAACAGCAAATCAACAGGCTTGAGCTCCACGACATTTTTCTGTCTCTCCAAGCATTCCTCCCGCGGATTCCGGGTTCCTCTGTGCTAGTCCAGACAGACAATACCATCAGCACGTATTATATCAATAAACAAGGAGGAACTAAATCAGCTACGCTCTGGCAAGAGGCTCAGGAATTGTGGAAAGGCGTCACATTCCACAATATGCCCTGGGAGCCGAACACGTCAGGCCTCTCCACAATACCCTAAGCACGTCTCAGTCGGACTGTCACGATAGAAGCTGGAAAAGGAACAGGCGAACCCAGTGTTCCAAGCTTGGTTCAAACCAGCACTGGATCTATTTGCAATGAGAGAGAACAAGGAATGCCGATATGCCAGCAGGTTCCCTCAACAGAGATCAAGAGGGAATGCCCTGTCCATGCAATGGTCAGGGATTTGTGCGTACGCTTTTCCTCCAATACCATTGGTTCCGGAGGTGCTCCGCAAGATGAAGCTGGAAGGTTGCCATCTAATTCTGATTGCACCCCGTTGGCCAAGACAATATTGGTTCCAGGAACTTCTACTATTGTCTCCAGACAAGCCCATTCGTCTACTGCCGACGCCAACGATGTCAAGGGACGGAGGCCAAGTGGTTCATCCGGACCCACAGTCACTGCACTTGCACGCACAGCTTCTCATTTTTTAGAGTTCAAGGACCTCAACATTTCAAAGGACTGTTGTGAAATATTGGCCAATTCTCGTGCCCAAAGCACAGTCAAGACTTATCGCCTCAAATGGAAGTGATTTTGCTGTTGATGTGAGGCGAATAATATTCACTCAATTACTGCTCCGGCAGAACAAGTTCTCCATTATCTGCTTTTTCTAGCCAAGTCTGGGCTTACTTTTTCATCGGTCAAAGTACATCTTGCGGCTCTTTCCAGATTCAGGAAATGCTCAAAATTTCCTTTTCTCTGCTCTTCTTCACTTGCCAAACAATTTATGAAAGGACTTTTCCGAGCCTTCCCTCCAGTGCGAGCACCCCTCCAGAGTGGGAACTCAGCACTGTTAGCGCAGTTAATGAAGCGTCCACTTGAGCCGATCCATAAAGCTGATCTCAAAATCCTCACTTGGAAGGTTGCCCATTTACTGGCTCTTACCTCGGCAAAAAAGGGTTAGTAAAATCTAAGCTTTCACTATAAATGAACCCCTTTTTACATTTTGCTTGGGACTATGTAACCATTTGAACAAATCCCAGGTTAATTCCTAGGGTACCAACACAATTTCACTTGAACAAACCGGTAAGATTAAAAACATTCTTTCCGGATCCATCCACTCCAGCTGAAAGAGCAATACACTCGCTGGATGTTGAACGCTATCAGACGATCCAACCAGCTGTTCGTGGCTTATGGTCAAGCAACTCTTGGAAATGCTGTAACAAAGGCAACAATAGCCAGATGGCTGGCATCTGCTATTCATTTCTGCATGACAAGGCTAACAAACATTTGCAGAGGAAAGTCAAAGCTCATTCGACAAGAACAGTATCAACGTCGACAGCTTTGTTTGCTGGAGTAAATCCGGAAAATATGTTGTGCTGCGAAATGGAAAAATGTCCACACTTTCACGAGACATTACTGCCTTCAGTCTACATGTCAAGAGGATTCGGCAGTTGGATAGGCTGTCCTACGCCACCTTTTTCTTTGACACCTTTTCAGGTACCCTTTGGCTTTTTAAATATTATCTATGATTGTCATTATTCATTATATACATAAGGTTATGCGATTATAACACGTTCTTTATATTTATATGTACTTTTGTATATATAATATGTGTATAAGGCTTACATATCCATGTATGGACATTACTATTCAACGATGCGGATGATACCCAGCTGGTCTTTTCTCTGGAGGGACAGGATGCAGTCCCTTTGGAAACTTTCCATCGCTGCATGCAGGCCACAGCGGAATGGCTCCGATTGAACTCGCTGCAGTTTAATGGGACTAAGACAGAGGTCCTATATTGTTCCAATGATCGAATCCCTCGGATTCTCCCGGACGACTTTTGGCCCCCGTCTTTTTCTGAGACGGTGTCAGCTGCACAATCAGCGCGCAACTTGGGTGTCAGCTTTGGGCCCAACTTACAGTTAGATCTGCACGTAAACAAGGTCATCTCGACGTGCATGATGCTGATCCGCATGCTGCGCAAAGTCTTGCCCCTTCTTCCTGAGCAAGCCAGACCAGAAGTAGTACGGAGTACCATCTTAAGTCGTCTCGACTACTGTAACGGACTACTTCTGGAGGCCCCGATAACACTCCTGGGTAAGCTACAAAGGGTGCAAAACATAGCGGCCAAACTCGCCCTCTCCCGCCCTTACTACAGTTCATCCACGGCAGCGCTACAGGAACTCCATTGGCTGCCGGTCCATCTACTCGTGCATTACAAAGCAGCTTGCATCGTGTTCAGGGCTATTCATGGTCTTGGCCCGGTCTCTTTGCGGAAGATGTTCGCCTGGTACCTTCCATCCCGAGCCTTACGCTCCTCTTCTTCAAGGCTACTTGTAGTTCCGCGCTTCCAGGGAGTAAGGATGGGTGGTCGATCCTTTAGAGTAGCGGCGGCCAAGCTCTGGAATTCCCTGCCGATATCTCTGAGGAATCTTGAGGACCTCCTAGCCTTTAGGAAAGCCCTAAAACTTATCTCTTCCCAAGGTCAGGCTAAGCTGCTGTATTTTGCTGGCTTACGGTTCGAAGCGCCAGGATGCCCTTTGGGTGACAGGTCTGCGCTCTATAAGTATACCACAAATACAAAATACAAATACAAATACTATGCATGTCTCTTTAGTTCTTATAACTCATGTTTTAACTTTGAACGTTTGCATTTTCAAGCCTCTGTTAACAAATAATGGATGCAACTGGGAGTTTATCAGCACAAGTCTCCCACCATCTGCAACCGACTGTATACTTGGTATACTGCTTGCTACTCCAGATCTTTTGACTGGGTGTAAGTGTTTGATTGGTTCAGATGCTCCGTCCATCCATCACCACCCCCTTTTGTACTGCTACTCTGATTTAGGCATGTGAATCTATGAAAGATACCCCAATACTGGATAAGAAAGCAAGTTACTTACCTGTAACTACAGTTATCCAGTATTGGTATCTTTCATAGATTCACATGCACCCACCCTCCTCCCCGGAGAGTCAGTTCTCTGTTTTGGGATACTTATTTCCCACTTGTGCTAACGAAAATCTGGGGAGAAGTGGCTCTGCAGAGAGGGTTCTAGAGGGTGCTGAAAGCTGATTGGTTGTGACCAAATTTTTGGTTCTTTTAGCATAATGACATAGATAGGCTACTAAGATATAGGCCTCAGGCCTTTTTTTTGGGCCTACTACTGTTATTTACCTTTGGCACTGCTTTCTTATTTACCGTGGGACTCCCGCCTCGGCGACGGGGAATGATTCGGGCATGTGAATCTATGAAAGATACCAATACTGGATAACCGTAGTTACAGGTAAGTAACTTGTTTTCTTATCCAGTATTGGTATCTTTCATAGATTCACATGCCTGAATCATTCCCCATCTTCGACATGGGAGTCCCACGGTGACACAATCAAACAGTATGTACATAATGCTTGGGGCTGTAATGACCCTGAGCCATGTTTTACATAGCCTATCTATGTCCTTTTTTTTTTTTTAAAGGACTAAGGGCCATAAGTAGGGAATCTCTATTTACCGATTCATAACCCCTTCGCTGCTAGGCCTTTTCCCCTCCTGTGCTAAGCCTTTTTTTGGCGATTTGGGGTAGTGCGCGCTTAGGCCCCTGTAACTTTTTGACCACACAAGGTATCCACGCCAAATTTGTGTCCTTTTCTTCCAACATGATGTGGATTCTAAAGGTGCCCAGGGTTTGTGGATTCCCTTGGAGGGGTCCCAGAAATTAAGCAAAATACAGTAAAATGTTTGTTTTTTTGAGAAAAATGGGAAAAACGGGCTGAAAATGAAAGCCTCTGGGTTTTTCCCTGCAAATGTTATCAAAAAAGGGTTTGTGGGGCTGAAATCTCCATTTTCTCAGCTTTTAGGGAATGACAGTCTTTTGTCAGAGAACCAACATTTTTCACACAGTTTTGGCATTTTTCTGGGACATAGCCTATTTTTGCTATTTTTAGAGCTTTCAACCTCCTTCCAGTTAATGGTAGAAATGAGTTTGAAAGCAGGATATACATTTTCGAAAAGTAGACAAAATTCTGAATTCAAAAAAGGGTCCTTTGTCTAAATCCATGAAGGTTTCTTTATAGAAACTAACAGTTAAATATTGGAATAATTGAAAATTAGTTGAAAAAAACAGCCTTTTGTCTCAACGTTTTCACCTGTACCTTCTTGTAATTTTGACAGCTCTTTGAAAGCAATATACCGTTACATCCGTTTGACTTTCCTGGTTGTGGGGATATATAGGACTTGTAGTTTCACCAAGAACCCGACGAACCCAGAGCCAAAAATTGAGCAGCAACTTTCAATGGTATTTTATTATTTACCGGGTATAGAGCACTTATTCTTGGAAAATGTATACATGGAGAAATCGGTATGAAAGACACCTATGTATTTCTGAATTGGGTACAAATTATAGAGTTTAGAAACAGTATATATTTGCACATTTTCAAAATTGGGAATCGTCATACTAGCATGAGAATTATTGGTCATTTTTCAAAATGATTTTTTTTTTACAGAATGTCTTTCGTTGTGAAGGGAGAAATGCATGAAAACTCAATAGATAAAAACAGTTGATTTACAAATCTGAATTACCCTAAGTCTCCAGATAAAAACGGTACCTCACTTGTGTGGGTAGGCCTTGTGCCTGCGACAGGAAACGGCGCAAAATGCAACGTGGTCACACCTCAATTTTGCAGTTAAAAATTGACCCTTTTATGGCAAAGTGCCTAGCTGTAGTTTTTGCACCCTAGCTCTGCCGGGACCTAGGGAAACGTAGCAAACCTATACATTTATGAAAACTAGACACCTAGGGGAATTCAGGATGGGGTGCCTCGACTGCCTCCCACCAGGTTCTGATACCCATAATCCCTTGCAAATCTACAAAATTGGAAAAAAAATGCATTTTCCTCACATTTCTGTGGTGGAAAGTTCTGGAATCTGCGTGGATCAACAAATTTCCACCCACCCCGCGTTCCTCAAAGTATTATGAGAAAAATGGTACCTCACTTGCATGGGTCTGCCTAGTGCCTGCGACAGGAAACGGCGCAAAACGCAACGTGGTCGCACCTCAATTTCGCAGTCAAAACTGGCCCTTTTTTGGCAAAGTGCCTACCTGTAGTTTTTTAACCCTCGCTCTGCCGGCACCTAGGGAAAACTAGCAAACCTATACATTTTTGAAAACTAGACACCCAGGGGAATTCAGGATGGGGTGACTCAACTGCCTCCCACCAGGTTCTGTTACCCAGAATCCCTTGCAAAGCTAAACAAATTACAAAAAAAACGCATTTTCCTCACATTTCTGTGGTGGACAGTTCTGAAATCTGCGTGGATCAACAACTTTCCACCCACCCAGTGTTCCCCCAGGTCTCCCGAGAAAAATGGTACCTCACTTGCCTAGGTCAGCCTAGTGCCTGCGACAGGAAACAGCGCAAAACGCAACGTGGTCGCACCTCAATTTCGCAGTCAAAACTGGCCCTTTTTTGGCAAAGTGCCTACCTTTCGGTTTTGAAACCTAGCTCTGCCGGCACCAAGGGAAACCTAGCAAACCTATACATTTTTGAAAACTAGACACCCAGGGAAATTCAGAATGGGATGACTCGACTGCCTCCCACCAGGTTCTGTTACCCAGAATCCCTTGCAAAGCTAAAACATTGACCAAAAAAACGCATTTTCCTCACATTTCTGTGGTGGAAAGTTCTGGAATCTTCGTGGATCAACAAATTTCCACCCACCCCGCGTTCCCCCAGGTCTTCCGAGAAAATTGGTACCGCACTTGCCTGGGTCTGCCTAGTGCCTGCGACAGGAAATGGCGCAAAACGCAACGTGGTTGCACCTCAATTTTGCAGTCAAAACTGGCCCTTTTTTGGCAAAGTGCCTACCTGTAGTTTTTTAAACCTAGCTCTGCCGGCACCTAGGGAAACCTAGCAAACCTATACATTTTTTAAGTCTAGACACCCAGAGGAATTTATGATGGGGTGATTCGACTGCCTCCCACCAGGTTCTGTTACCCAGAATCCCTTGCAAAGCTATAATACTGACCAAAGAAACGCATTTTCCTCACATGTCTGTGGTGGAAAGTTCTGAAATGTGCGTGGATCAACAAATTTCCACCCACCCAGCGTTCCCCCTGGTCTCCCGAGAAAAATGGTACCTCACTTGCCTGGGTCTGCCTAGTGCCTGCGACAGGAAACAGCGCAAAACGCAACGTGGTCTCACCTCAATTTCGCAGTCAAAACTGGCCCTGTTTTGGCAAAGTGCCTACCTTTCGTTTTTGAACCCTAGCTCTGCCGGCACCTAGGGAAACCTAGCAAACCTATACATTTTTGAAAACTAGACACCTAGGGAAATTCAGGATGGGGTTACTCGACTGCCTCCCACCAGGTTCTGTTACCCAGAATCCCTTGCAAAGCTAAAAAATTGACCAAAAAAACGCATTTTCCTCAAATTTCTGTGGTGGAAAGTTCTAGAATCTGCGTGGATCAATAAATTTCTACCCACCCCGCGTTACCCCAGGTCTCCTGAGAAAAATGGTTCCTCATTTGCCTGGGTCTGCCTAGTGCCTGCGACAGGAAACGGCGCAAAACGCAACGTTGTCGCACCTTAATTTTCAGTCAAAACTGGCCTTTTTTTGGCAAAGTGCCTACCTGTAGTTTTTGAACCCTAGCTCTGCCGGCACCTAGGGGAACCTAGCAAACCTATACATTTTTGAAAACTAGACACCCAGGGGAATTCAGGATGGGGTGACTCAACTGCCTCCCACCAGGTTCTGTTACCCAGAATCCCTTGCAAATTAAAAAAATTGGCAAAGAAAACGCATTTATTTTCCTCATATTTCTGTGGTGGAAAGTTCTGGAATCTGCGTGGATCAACACAAATTTCCACCCACCCCGCATTCCCCCAGGTCTCCCGAAAAAAATGGTACCTCACTTGCCTGGGTCTGCCTAGTGCCTGCGACAGGAAACAGTGCAAAACGTAACGTGGTCGCACCTCAATTTCGCAGTCAAAACTGGCCCTTTTTTTGCAAAGTGCCTACCTTTTGTTTTTGAACCCTAGCTCTGCCGGCACCTAGGGAAACCTAGCAAACCTATACATTTTTTAAAACTAGACACCCAGGTGAATTCAGGATGGGGTGACTTGACTGCCTCCCAGCAGGTTCTGTTACCCAAATTCCCTTGCAAAGCTAAAACATTGACAAAACAAACGCATTTTCCTCACATTTCTGTGGTGGAAAGGTACGGAATCTGCGTAGATCAACAAATTTCCACCCACCCCGCGTTCTCCCAGGTCTCCCGAAAAAATGGTGCCTCACTTGCCTGGGTCTGCCTAGTGCCTGCGACAGGAAAAAGCGCAAAACGCAACGTGGTCGCACCTCAATTTCGCAGTAAAAACTGGCCCTTTTTTGGCAAAGTGCCTACCTGAAGTTTTTGAACCCTAGCTCTGCCGGCACCTAGGGAAACCTAGAAAACCTATACATTTTTGAAAACTAGACACGCAGGGGAATTCAGGATGGGGTGACTCGACTGCCTCCCACCAGGTTCTGTTACCCAGAATCCCTTGCAAAGCTAAAAAAGTGACAACAAAAACGAATTTTCCTCACATTTCTGTGATGTAAAGTTCTGGAATCTGCGTGGATCAACAAATTTCCACCCAACCAGCGTTTCCCCAGGTCTCCCGATAAAAATGGTACCTCACTTGCGTGGGTAGGCATAGTGGCGGCAACAGGAAAAGGCCCAAATCGTACGGTGGAGACTTAAAAATAACCTATAGCAAAACGACCTTATTTTTTGGTGGGGGGCACCTGAGTTTTTGGCCCGGGACTCAGGTAACCCCTCTTGCAAAAGCTGGTGGTTTTGACATAGGCAAAACCACCAGCTTTTGCAAGAGGGGTTACCTGGGTTTTTGGCCCCGTACTAGACGGCCATCTAGGGAAACCTGCCAAACCCACACATTTCTGAAAAGTAGACACCCGGGGGCTTCCAAGGAGGTATGGCTTGCGTGGATCCTCCAACGTTCCTTTACCCAGAATCCCTTGTAAACCTCGATTTTAGCTGAAAAAATCAGATTTTTCACACATTTTTGTGTGGGAAAGCGTGGCATCACTGGGCTCACACAAATTTCCTCCCACCCAGCGTTCCCCCAGATCTCCCGATAAAAATGGTACCTCACTTGCGTGGGTAGGCATAGTGGCTGCAACAGGAAAAGGCCCAAATTGTACGGTGGAGACTTAAAAATTAACTATAGCAAAACTACCTTATTTTTTGGTGGGGGGCACCTGAGTTTTTGGCCCGGGGCTCGTCGGCCATCTTTAGAAACTACAAAACCCAAACAGTTCTGAAAACTAGACACCCGGGGGAGTCCAGGGAGGTATGGCATGCGTGGGTCCCCCATCGTATTCCTACCCAGAATTCCCTGTAAACCTTAAAATTAGGTAAAAAAACACTTTTCCATAAAATGATACCTCACTTGTGTGGGTGGGCCAAAGCAGAACAGGCCAAACATTTTTTTTAAAGAAATTGGAGCGTTCGGGATTGACAAATTAAGCACAGAGAATTCTACAGTTTTGGGGTTATCCTAGTCACAGGCCTTTGGCCCACCCACACAAGTGAGGTATCATTTTACTCGGGAGAACAAGGGGAACGCTGGGTGGTAGGACATTTGTGCCGGCACGGAGATCCCACGCAAAAATGTATGGAAAACTTTTTTTTTTAACCTAATTTTAAGGTTTGCAGGGAATTCTGGGTAGGAAAACGTTGGGGGACCCACGTGTGCCATACCTCCCTGGACTCCCCCGGGTGTCTAGTTTTCAGAACTGTTTGGGTTTGGTAGTTTCCAATGATGGTCGCCGAGCCACGGGCCAAAAACTCATGGGAACCCCCTTGCAAAACCAAATTGTTTTGACTGAATTAAGTTTTCAATTCGAGAGCGTGAGATTCTTGGGACAATATTGCATGGAAATTGTGACAGACATTTTCAAGTTTGCAGGACATTGTGGATAAAAAAAACAATAGAATTAACAAGAAAGACATGATCATATACTCCCATGGTTTATCAATAATATCTACATTTATTAAGTTATTTATAGCTGTAATGTACACCTTAACAGAGTTACTCAAAAGTCAAACATTCCAGCACGGCTATCTATTCCTCAAAGACACACACATACAGGTTGGATTTGGCACAAGGGCGAGTGATGGTTCAGTACATAAAATTTTATTAACAAGATATTTCAACGAAATGAAATGCTCTGTCAATAAATAAATGCATAAAAACCGAACCAGTGACTCGCAACTCGTGAGCTGTAAAGCCACGACAAGGCACCAACCATTTTACAGACCATTCACGCACCTTTCATACCTCATACACACCAGACCATTGACACCATCCGGAAGGAAAAGCAACACATTACAACATTCACAAAAAGGGCCAAGGTACACCCTACGTCAGAAAGAGAAAAAAGACAAATATTACTGCACAGCCATCTAATCCGCAAGCACACACACATACTGGTTGGATTTGGCACGAGGGTGAGTGATGATTCAGTACATACAATTGTATTCACAAGTAATTTCACAAAAATGAAATGCACTGCGAATAATTGAAAGTATGAGAAACTGAAACACTGATTCACAGCTCGTGAGCTGTAAAGCCACGTCAAGGCACCAACCTCTTTACAGGCCATTCATACACCTTTCATACGTGTGACACATACAAAACATTCACACCCCCAGCCGCGGACCCATCACATTACAACACTCACACCAGCAGACAGGGCCATTCAAGGGCCCATCACTTTCACACGCCCACATTCCTGACACTGCAACTACACAAAATGATGGACTGCGTGGAGTGTCACTCAACTAGCAGTGTGTGTAGTGACCAACAGAAAGTAACTACTCACACACCACCAGCCGAGCGCCAGTCCACCCACACCACCATCCAAGCACCAGGCCATGCACACCGCCAGCCAAGCACCACTCCGCGCGCTCCGACAGCCAAGTACCACTCCACGCACACCACCAGCCAAGCGCCACTCCACGCACACCACCAGCCAAGTACCACTCCACGCACACCGCCAGCCAAGTGCCACTCCACACACACCGTCAGCCAAGCACCACTCCGCGCACAGACAGCCAAGTACCACTCCACACACACCACCAGCCAAGCGCCACTCCACACACACCACCAGCCAAGCACCACTCCACGCACACCGACAGCCAAGCGCCACTCCACACACACCGCCAGCCAAGCACCACTCCGCACAGACAGCCAAGTACCACTCCACGCACACCACCAGCCAAGCGCCACTCCACACACACCACCAGCCAAGTGCCACACCACGCACACCACCAGCCAAGCACCACTCCACGCACAACGCCAGCCAAGCGCCACTCCACACACACCACCAGCCAAATACCACTCCACGCACACCTCCAGCCAAACACCACTCCACGCACACCGCCAGCCAAGCATCACTCCACGCACACCGCCAGCCAAGCACCACTCCACGCACACCTCCAGCCAAGCACCACTCCGCGCACAGACAGCCAAGTACCACTCCACGCACACCACCAGCCAAGCGCCACTCCACACACACCACCAGCCAAGCGCCACTCCACGCACACCACCAGCCAAGCACCACTCCACGCACACCGCCAGCCAAGCGCCACTCCACACACCGCCAGCCAAATACAACTCCACGCACACCACAAGCCAAACACCACTCCACACACCGCCAGCCAAGCGTCACTCCACGCACACCGCCAGCCAAGCACCACTCCACGCACACCTCCAGCCAAGCACTACTCCACACACACCGACAGCCAATCACCACTCCACGCACACCTCCAGCCAAAAGCCACTCCACGCACACCGACAGCCAAGCGCCACGCCACGCACACCGCCAGCCAAGCACCACTCTGCCCACACCGCCAGCCTACGCACACCGCCATCACATTTTGATTTTTTTTAACAAAACAAACAAAATAATTGCAAATAGATAAAAATCTAGTAACACAAAATCTATAACTAAAAACATTGCACAAATGCCAACCTTAAAAAAGAATACAAATTATTTAAAAAACACAGACCTGGCAGTACATTTTACCACTCATGGATAATTCTTTTGTGTGTTGTAAGCTCCTTAACAAGCAGGCACACACAGCCCAGGGTTAGAAGGACACCCAGGGCAGTAAAGACGAGTCTCCTTCCGCAAACCTCTTCGCCAGCAGACTCTACATCTCCTAGTGGGAAAGTCTTTTATAGATGTGGGAGGAATGTAATCAGGAAAGTGGCGATCTTTCAATCGAGCCACATCCTCCACCACTCCAAATCTAGGAAAACTTACTTGCTCCAAACAACAAGGCTAGATATCACAGAGTGCAGAAACTGAAGAAAGGTCAACTTTGACCCAGGAGAACACGCCTTGAACACAATAAAAGCATTGAAAGTTGCTAAGTTGAAAAAATGGATGGCCAACTTCTTATACCAAACATAAGCCTTCCAAATAGCAGTGTAAGGTTCCAACCTCTGATCTACTCTGTCAACACCACCCATGTGCTTATTGTAGTCCAGAATGCACACAGGTTTGTGCACTTCAGCAAACTGACCCCAAACTGGCAGAGGTGAAGTACTCTCATCATGGATGGTACTCAGCATGTACACATCCCTCCTGTCCATACATTTCACAGCTAGTAGTTCGCCACAACGTAAGGAACTGCACTGACCCCTCTGAAGTTTCTTGCAAACAAGCTCCTTTGGAAAACCTTTGCGGTTAGAGCGGATTGTGCCACATGCAAAAGTGTCCACTTTAAACAATTCCTTAAACAATTGCACAGCAGTGTAGAAGTTATCAAGGTACACATGGTGGCCTCTGTTGAACAGTCTTCTAGCAAGATCCCACACAATTTTCTCTGTCACTCCAAAAGTGGACGGACAACCAGGGGGGTCAATAGTGGAATCTCTACCAGTGTACGCATGAAAATTAAAAACATACCCTGTCTTACTCTCAGGCAACATATACAGTTTAATTCCATAGCGTGCCCTCTTGCTAGGGATGTACTGCCTAAAAACCACACAACCCTTGAACAAAACCAAAGACTCATCAATAGAAATTTCTTTCCCAGGAATGTCAATCAACAAAGTGATCAAGAACAGGCCGAATCTTAAAAAGACGGTCACAGTCAGGGTGACTACATGGCAACGCCTCAGAATTATCCACAAAATGCAACATGCGTAGCAAAAGTAAATACCGATCACGAGTCATAACAGCTGGAAATATGGCTGTTGCCATCAAAGGACTGGTAGACCAATATGAAGCCAGGTTCGTCTTCTTTAACAAACCCACCAATAAAGTCAATCCCAAAAACGTCTTCAGCTCTTCCAGATTTGTGGGAGTCCACCGGGTAGCTCTAGAGTGGGGCCTAAGTTTGTCACTGTTGACCCTCAAAAACTGTTCAGCATACAAATTAGTCTGCTCAACAATCTCACCCAAAAACACATCATCCATAAATAACTGAAAATACTGTATAGGCAAAAAGTTTTCACAATCCACTCTACACCCTGCATCACCGCTAAAGGCAGGCAACACCGGCTGCACCATGTTAGGATCAACCCAGAGTCCAACACTTCCAGTAGGAAGACTAGCAGCCTCAGGCTGCAATCCAGCTGCCTCTTGCACCATCGGCACAGCAGTGTCCTCCTCTAACACAGGCCCTTCATCTGCACTGAGAGTATCTTCATCATCCGATGATTCCATGTGGAGAGAAAACTCACTGCCAGAATCTTCCCCTCCCTCCTCTCCCTCAGTAGCACTGTCAGTGTCATAATCCGGCTCAGAGGAAGATTCAAGAAGCATACAAGAAGCATACCTACCACCTGCTGAGCAGTCATTCTACGGCTAGCCATAATGATTACTAACAAAGGTAACTTGACACACAAGTCAACAACTACAATCACTATGTGAAATAAACAATGAACAAAATTCACCTTCATCAAAAATAACTACACAGTGCAAAACAATACCACTCACTTGCCAGAAGCAACTAAACTCACCACCACGTAGTCTGCACTGACACAGTATGGATCAACAATATCCCACTAAAAAAGAAAGCGAAAAAAAATAGACATAAGACAATGCAAAACACATCACAAAAATGTTCATTCTCAAAACACTAACTAAATGCCACTAAGACACCACTTATAACTAAATGCCACTAAGACACCACAATATTACTCATTTGGAGTACATACAACAAAAATAATTGTCTTACCTACAAAAATGCAAATACACAAAACTGCAGAACAACCACTGTCGAAACCGCAAACAGGAATCAAAAGCTTTAGACTACCTTTAATAAGAAGAAAAAAAACATTAGCTTCACATACACAAAAAATACACTAGTCCAACATGCCAAGTTAAGGGGTAGGTGGGCCTAACAGTATAACATCAATAGGGGAGCAACCCTTGCCCTTCGAGGCCACCCCCAAAAAGACAACATTTTTAAAAATTCTGGTGTCTACTGGCTTCTGCCCCCCTTTGGAACAGATGGGACTGCTACTCTGCCACTCAAAGAGGGCAGAAAAGGCCACAATCATCCTCCCATAAAGGAAGGGGAACGAACCATGACCATGGGGCGGATCACCAAAATAAAAATAAACCCTGGTGCCCTAGTGGCCCTAAAAAAAAAAAAGCAGAACTGCCCTTCCAGGTGATACCAAAGGGGATGACGGACAGAGCGCATGCGCAAATCTAACACTCACCCCCAGTCAACTGATCTTGAATTAATCCATCATCATTGTTTAGCGCACTTCACCAATCCAGTTCAGACATGGCCATATGCAAATCAGACTGACCCTGTGCCCTTTGATTGCCCTAAGTTGGCAGACGTGGGTACCTTGCTCACTTTGGCACTGCACTCAAGCTAACCTGGATGATAATGGCTGATTAGCCAGTAACCGGTCCCATTATGGTTATTTTTCTCAGCCGCCCAGGAAATCCCCCTGCTTTTGTTTTGATTTGAACAAGAACTCCTGGAGTCCAGAAAGAACTGTAAGTTCTTAGTGACGTCTTATGTCCAACCTTACGTCAAACACGGCACCTTCCAGGTATAAATATACCAACGTTGCCTTAAGCAAACACACGGTGGTTTGGAGCAGAGCTGCTATCTACTTGCCCGAAGCCCAGCTGATGCGAGAGCCGAAGGAAGCCGACCCTCCCATTGACGCACTGAGAGAGACGCTGTCTTTTCTCCTGCCGAGAAATCCAGCTCCAGTGTTTCCAGTCACCCTTGCGGGTTTCTGGGAGATCAAGTCCTGAGAACGAGATACAAGACCTCCTTCATTCTATAACCAAGGTACGGAGCTGATTAGATCCTAAAGAGAATTCTTGATGCAGATTCTTGGCAAAACTATCTTAACTTACTTACTCCTTCCCACGTATTAGGCTTAGGTCAGGTACACCGGGGTAGGCGTATTTTAGAAACACCAGTTGAGCACGTTTAGTCAACTTTTATCATTGTTTGTATTTTATCTGTTTTAAGTATCATATGGCTCAGAAACCATATAAATGCTTTTACAGTATTATTTCATAATACTCCTTTTACTGTACGCACTTTACTTTATGACAAGTATTGAAATTGTTGCAATTCACTTCTCTTGCACAAGAAAGAGGACTGCTCAATAAATAACAACTTTTATTGAAAACGCCCGTCTCTCTATTTCTCTGCACTCTGGTGAAACTAAGCATGCACGATTGACTGAGTGAAATAGCTGTCTATTGTTTTCACACGACTCTGGAGATATACTCCTTATTCTGGAGGGAGCAAAGTTGTCATGTTAATGTGGTTGTCAGAAGCTAATCCCTTCTTGTCTATTCAGGATAGTTAACTCCTTCCTGTTTACTCGAGTAAGTTTCTAGTGACCTCTGAGCTAGCTGGCATTCATAATTAAGTCTAACATATTCAATAGAGACCTAGTCGACCTCAGTCCTACGTCTAAACTATCGTTTATGTTATTCCAATGCGCAGAGCCTATTGGGAATATAGGAACTACACTACATGGCGCCCAAACGTTTGGTAAGGCGATAATCTAACGCTAGATACTAGAGTAACTCAGTCGTGCTTTTCACACAGACCCCTTTTTCCCGTAAAAACTCCAATAGACGTCTGGAGTGGGTAAAAGGTTAATATCCCCCAGAACTTAGTAGGATGAGAATCCTATGTATTAGTTTTTGGTTTAGTCAACGTTGAAGGATACAGTGTTCCAAAATATTGTGCACCTAATCTTTGTTTCCTTGAAACTTGCTCTGCAACAAAAACTTTCTGTCAGTAAAAATGGTGGAAAGTGACGATGAAAGAGAGAAAGCTAGAATAGCAGCTCAACTTTTAGCGGATGACACAAGTCTCCAAAATGAAGACCCGAATGTTATAATCATTCCGGTAAACTATAACTCTTAAACTTAAAGAAAATGGACTATCACCAAGAGGTGGTACAGTCATATTTGTGGTAGAGGCCCATGAATATCGGCAGACAGAGGTATTCTATTCATGGATACATTTTCCGGCAGCACACGCTGTGACACAAGTTTTCCACTATTACAAAATAGAGGAATCTCCAGATGAATACGCTCCTTTCGAGGACGTTGAAATTCCACTAACATACCAAGAGCACCTGCTCTGGTTTAATGGCGCCCTAAAACATCAAAATCACATAACCAGGCCCGGTCCACTAGGTAGACCAGGAGCCACATGGCCGGTTCTAGCCAGCTATACACCACATCCTGACATTGAAAAAATGTCTAGCAAAGAACTTTTTGTTCGGCTACAGGAATTACAAAAGCATATAGAGAATTGGTTGAATTAACACTTGACGGTATAACTTGCCGCCAAAAATTGAAAGAAACAGATATAGCAGAACAACCTTTTGAACTTGCCAGAATCATAGAAAAATCCTATAAAGGATTAGGTTGAGATAGTTTGGGTGGGAAACCACTAAAGCCCCAACTAACTGAAAATCCTAATAAAACATTTATTACAAATAATCTCAATACTTCAAAAAAAAGAAGAGGGAGGGTAATAAACAAACTACTCCCAGAGAAAAACAGTTTCAGTCCAGAGGAAGGTCTCCTCAACGGAGAGATAGATCTCCAGAACGAGGAAGCAAGTCTCCCCACAGGGAGCCCTCTGAGAAAAGATACAACCTTAGAGATAGGGATAAATTAAGAAAACCTGACAGATATCAAGATAATGATACACGTCCCTCTCGATCTTTTCAGACTTCCTCACAGAAATCGGAAAGAAGAGGACGGTCAGAACACAAAGAAGAGCACGTCAAGTCCAAAGACAAGGAACCTGCTCATCAAAGTAAAAAATTACAATTTCCCAAAAAGAAGGTAGCTAGTATTAAAATAAAACATGCCGAGGATTCTGAGGACACAACTGAAAAACGGAGAGTGGGCCCAGACAATGCTAGACAGCGCAGCAGAAGTGACCATAGCTCTCAAGATCCTGATGAATCTTCTGGAGACAGTGGACACGAATGAATACATTCAGGTGGAAACTGCAGACACCAGAGTTAGCATACCCCATAAATTATATGAAATAACATTACGTATATAGGGTGTCAAAACTAGGAAAATAAAGGGTCTCTTTTGGGATAACCTTTCGAAAGGCTATGATATCCTTCTAGCAGAAAAAGACTGGCCACCAGAGTTTGTCAGGGAGTGCCCACATGGCGAAGAAATGATTATGCCTGCCTTCTCAAATCACATTCCAATTCATAAAAAATACACATTTGCTAGAAAATGGGCAGTTGCCCAAGCACCTGCATTATATAAAAATCATGTAGGATGGGATGAGGATTCCCCTCACCACAAAATTCAGTTAAAAAATCAACCCACTGCACAAAGGCAGTATCCTGTTAAGCAAGAAGCTAAAAAACAAGTCAGGGAAATCTTAGATCAACTTAAATATCAGGGGGTGATTGAAACATGCACCTCACAAATGAACAATCCTTTGTTTCCTGTCTCCAAGCCAGACGATTCATATCGTCTAGTTTTGGACTACAGACACCTAAACTCATGCTACAAAACTTTTGCAGTACAAAACTCACACAGTGTAGCACTAATGAATAACATTGTGCGCAAAAAAATATAAAACGACATTAGATATCTCAAAAGGCTTCTTTTGTCAAAACATTGCACCAGAAAGCAGGTATTTGACTGCTTTCTCCTGTATGGGGGCACAAAAACAATGTTGCCGTCTCCCACAGGGATTCAAGAATAGCCTAGGATTATTCTCAGCCAGGGTAAAAGAGTTACTACAAATGTATGATGATGAGGCATTATCCTATGTCGATGACATCTATCTTACAGACGACAACCTGGAGACACACTTGAAAAGAGTGAACACCATCATACTTGGGTTCGCATCTGAAGGGTATAAATTCAACTTTAAGTCACGAATTGCCCATCTAACTGTCCTGTTTTTAGGATATGAATGATCAAGTAAAGCCAAAAGCCTAGCAGACAACTTCTTAGAGAAGTGCGCAGTACTCCAAGCTCCAAAAACGCTGAAAAACTTACAATCAATTCTAGGTTTCCTGAATTTCGGAAGAACATACATTCTAAATTATGCAGAGAGGGTTAAACCTCTCTATGAATTAATAAAACCTGATTTTAAACCAATTAATTGGACTCAGAAACACACAGAGATTTTACAAACATTACAAACAGACATGTTAACTAAAACAAAACTGCAAACACGCGCAAACGAACGCAACCTTGTAATCAGAGTCATCCCAGGAAGATGCGGATTCACATACCTGACCTCTAATGAGGGAGAAACGGTACCTATAGCTTACAAATCACACTTGTACACACAAGCTGAAATGAAATTCAGTTCTACGGAAAAAATTCTGACTGCGGTTCAAACTACTGTAGCAAAAGAAAGAGCCCAAGGCAAAAGCATATCTGTTTTAACAACAGTATCAGCCCTTGAGGCAGTAACGAGACCACGCATTCCAAATGCAGTGGCATTAGATCCAAAATGGATACAATGGGAAAGTTATCTTACTGCAGAAGACGTGAAACACGCATTTGATCCAAAAATGAAAAGACTAGAAGATCTAGAATACGAAAATGAATGTCCTCTGCCGACCGAAATTCTGCCTCTCGAACAATACTCGTGTGTAATATACACGGACAGATTTGCACAACACTACGTTGTGGGAAAACAAGTTTACAATGCAGCATGCACGATTGTTAAAGGTCGCTGGCGCTTAGGTAAAATTTAGACCGATGGTCACTAAAACTGAATCACTCAGAAACTGTACAGCTCAGCGAGCTGAAATAAGATCTTTAAAGATGGCGCTTGAAAATGCAGATCGCGAATTTCCCACACTAATGGTGTGCGATTCGCATTACTGCGTCCAGTCTTACAATAATGACATGCAGACTTGGATCAAAAATGGTTACAAAGATGAGACAGGTGCCACAATAAAGCATAAAAAACTTTGGGAACAAGTAGTTCTTTTACAGAAAGAACTACAAAAGACTCACGTGATACATACACTGAGTCATCAACGTGATGGCGTTCACGTTGCGGGGAATTAATTGGCTAACAAAGCCACCGCGGCAGCTGTCAAACCGGCTTCCGTAGCTACAAAAAAGCGTACTAAAAAACAGACGGTGAAACGCTACTAGCAGTAAAAGCCTCAATGGAAGGCAACTGTGTGGCGTTACCTCTAAATTATCCACTCGGAAATAAATACATAATTGATGCGAACTCCGTTGCTTTTGCTCAAATCCCTGGAGTGGGGGATAGAGTAATTCCAAACACAAACTGGAGGGCTTACTTGATTCAAGAAGCACACATGGGAATGGGTCTGAGGCACCAATATATCTTGAAATCTCTTATAGAATTACAATCACAATACTGGTGACCGGGGATGAGCGTGCAAATTTACAACTTTGCAACGAATGGTCAGGACTGCAATAGAGATCACAGTTGTGAACCGGACCAGACACCAGCTCGGACACCTCTATAAGAAAGCATTAGGCTATCTATACGCAAAAATCCAGATGGAAAAAGGCGATCCCATAATTATTAAGACGAGATTCATTTAGATGAGACCCCAGCGCTCGGCTGACGCCAGAACTGTTATAAAAGATTTGCGAGTCTTTATCGGCACATACGCAATTAGCATGCTACATTCTGGCCAGGGTCCTGGGTTTAGCTCTCGAGTTTACAAGGAGGCCATGACCAGCATGGGCATTGCATTGTGGTACTCTAGTCCATTCCATCCCGAGGGAAATGCGGTAGTGGAGAGAAAAAAACGTGACATAAAGCAATCTATAGCAGCGAGGGTATTAGGTTCGGGTGATGGGTGGGTCAAACATCTAACAAGTGTCCAACGTAGTCTTAATAATCTGCCAAGAAATTCTCTAAGAGGTATCACTCCATACGAACTTTTGTTCGGTACTAGAATGATAATCCAGGATTTCGATTGTCAGACTTCAGTGGTGAAAGAAAAATCCTTTGATATCAAAGATCGTTTGGCTGTTTTACAGGACTTAAATGAAACAAGAAGTCTAAGTAACATAAAGCTAAAGCCAACGGCCACTGAAGAAAAACCACCTGTCCTAGCAAGACCTGTCTGGATTCCAAAGATTGGGGATCTGGTCAGAGAAAAGATCGCGGTGAAGAAGGAATTTGGGCCTTCTTACAGAAAAGCAGTACCTGTCTTAGCTGTCAGCGAAACAAGATCAGTAGTACTACCGCCCCTTGCTGGTAAAAAGGAGAACAGAGGTGTATCAATCGACCTGGTAAAACCACAATCATGTGGCCAATAATAAGTAATAGGCCCAGTGGACTCCCAAGAAGTAGCAGAAGATCAAACCTTTCTACAATCCAAGACGTTCATACTGAGAGACTAATCACGTTTGATAAACCTGCAGTGAATAAAAAAGGACTATGCAACAAAGCCATGGAACTTGTGCCTCTTGAAACCCAAATTGCAACAGTTCGTCAAGAAACACCAGTCTACAATGATGTAGCCTCTGAACATACATATCCAACGATTAATGAAAATCCGGAAGCAATTCCAACAATTGACAGAACTGCATCTGGCTACTTCATCAATTTCGATGACTTTTCGGATGAACCAAGTGACCATGAAGGAACGCCAGCAACAAAAACTTTGAAAGAAAAATTGACTGAACTATTTCATCAACTGAAAGAAACATATCTGATTTCACCATGGATTGAATTATGGATTGTGTTAGGTATACTTTTCATTCTACTTTGGCTCATCATGATTTTATGTTTGGGTAGATTTATTAATGGAAAATATAGTACAATGGACACAGCAAGTCAGAACATCAACTTGGCCCTATAGCCTCACAGATCTTCTCACATTGAAAAAAGAGAACTGTCATCAGTGAACATCACAGCCAATCCTATACCTGGGGGTGTAGCATGGGACAAAACGGATTACGAAATCTATGGCCCAGTGGAACTCTTGAAATATCCACATCAGTTCAAGGTTTCCTTAAGTGACTTTGTGACACCAAGTACTTTCTCTGATGATTGGGACTTTGAAAATATTAATAATATGATGTCAGATTTAGAAATGTCAGCAAAATTCACAGAACATGACTATTTGCAGGGTTCAACGAACTATGAAGAAATGTACTGCTTTAACCACTATGGTCATCACTATTTGCATAAATCTGCTAATCCTAGAAATGTTTTTACTTATAATCAATGGGACATTGCCCAACACCGCCAAAAGGCAGCTCGAAAACATTTTATGAGAAATTCCAATACTTCTCAGGGTTTAACAACACAGATCCAGAAATGTTTTATTTTAAGATGTTAAATAAGACAGGAATGAAAAACATGGTGACAAATACTAAATTGATTTATTCTGAAAAATTTTATGACAAAATGTCTACATTTGGTTTTGAATTTTGGAAAAAGAACATTGAGACAAAAACCATCTGGGGTACAAAAGATTGGCAGGTACAAGGTCTAGAATCATTGTTTAGAGCCTGCATGATCCCAGAACAGATAATGTTCCTGAATGACACCATTCAACAAACAACCTGTCTTGGCTTAGCCAAGATAAAAGACTTAAACAAACCGTCTATTCCAAAGCCCATACCTGATAGTAATAGCACTACAGATGTGGAGATAGACGTATCCTATATTTTACACCAAAACAGAACAAATCCTGATTGGAGAAAATGGTTGATCTGGCCCACAGACACTAATAACTGTCAAGATAGATTCCTGAACAAAACACAGGGGTTCAAACAAACCAGGCCAGACCCAAGATATTCCCAAAGACAACATCCAGGGATAGTTACAACATACAGTGTACGAAAGCTATGCCTCGAATGGCTACAGAGATCCACACTACAGGAAATTAAGCAACACTTAACTTTACTTAAAGAAGGTGCTGACTTGCGAGATTTCATATTGGGACCTCGCAAACAGCGTCAAAAACGTTTCATACAGGCCGGTATATACGCAGCTTACAACGAGGCTTGGAAAGTAATGCAAATTGAAACTGCTGAAAAAATACGAGTAATTGATCGTATTAATTTGGAAAAATCACTGTCTGTAGTGGACAATGGGTTAACAACTCTGTCCTCCAGAATTTATTCACTGGACGGCATTGTATCATCTGCTATTGATATAATAGAGCAGGACTTGCTAATGTTACAACTTGGCCAGTCCCAATTACGTTCTATTGTACAGCTAGGCTGGACGTTACAAAATCTGCATTCAGGTCACGTCCCATGGCGTCTAATCAACAAAACGTCATTATTTTCTATCTTTAACCTTACAGATAAACAAATCAGTTTGGCACAAAAAGGAGCAGATTATACGATTCTGAGCATTGAAAAACTTGAGAGATTACCATTGACAATGTCAGAGAGACCTGTCATTGAATGGATAATACATGGTACAATTACAATTCCGATAACAACTTTTCAGTTTCAGTATTGCCAGAAGTATATACCAGCAGGCCTGTATGAAAGGTTGGGTAAAGGATACATCAAGTCAACCTGGAAACTACCTTATACACATAAATGTTACAGTGAAGAAAAAAAAGAGGTATTTCTTAGTGGTAATAACTGTAAAAATTCACTAAGCGGTACACTTCTGTGTCAAGGTATGAACTTACATGGAGCCTGCGAAGGTTCATCAAATAACCTTTCATGTCACCTGCATGGCACTCCTGCAACACAGATAGAGCCTTTTTTCAGACAGCTTTCCAACGGCTGCTACGTTGTAATAAATGACCGCAACTGTTGTGGCATGGTGCCAGGATTAGCCTATCTCGTGAGCGTTACTTCCAGGGTCATTTGCTGTATGCAAGTATTGTATCCAAACAGTAAACCAGACATGGAGGCTGCAATATGGCCTTCTCTGAATATCTCTTCTATTCGAATTGATACTTTAAGCAGAATGAAGTCTATTCTTTTACAGACAACTGTGCCTTTAACCTCGTCCAAAGAGACGTATGATCTGCAAGTTGCAAGAACAGCGGCAGAGATACATACCCTATTATCGACAAATTGCCCCGTACATTTCGCAGAAATGTTAGGTCAAATTTTAAACATGTCTGATATCAGTGGCATCGCACATGTATTTAAGACCATTTTTTAGGGACTGTTAGCACCCTTTGAAACAGTTCTGGGCATCTTCCCGACTTTTGTGCATTCTGTATTTGGCGGAGTGCCTCTTCTTTTGGGACTCGTAGCAGGAATTTTATTTTTGTTCCTTCTGCTCCGATATGGCAAGTCAAGCCACAGACAAAACTCAGGCTACAATGGAGGAAACGATCGTGGCTATACGATACCGAGAATGGATCACTAAAGTCCTCGGCTTTGCCCGGCTAAGAGATCTGAGTACTACCTGGTTTCTTTCGTTCAGACCAATCTGGCAAGATTGCATCTTACCTGTGCTTTGATGCCTGCTATGCGGAGAAGAATGCGTGTTGGACGTATGTCTTACACTACCATCAGCAGTACCTATGGATATTGATACTTTGCTTGGTTCGGTAACGGCTCATGAAACGTGTTGTCCCCAGCGGCTACCTATTCTGATGACGGCATTCGTTGAGACTTCACCATTATGATTAGGTGGCGGTGAGGTACGAGATGAAAGCGGCACACAGGTACAACCTTCAGTGAGCACTGCTGATCCAGACATCGATGATAGCAATGACTCTCACATATGCACTATTTCAGCTTTTTCGAACTTGGTCGAACTTTCACCTACTGTTGTAGACCAATTTTTTGCAAGCCTGTCTGATTTGATGTTCTCTCCTAACAACGAGAATAACTTTTAAAAGTAACGAGCACACAGCGTTCCCTGAACTCTGAATTCGGCCTTCAGTTTTGATAAACAAGACTACTGAAAACAATTGGAACTATTTTTTCCCCAGAAAGCGAAATTATTTGTCAATTCCCAAAATGTTTACCTTTTTTTTTGGCACACGGTACTCTGATTAAAGTAGAACTATTCTTAGAGAACAGAACTTCTATTTTGAAACTCTACAGGCAATATTTTGATTCGGCCTCTAGCACATGTACAGTCTTGTATAAATATGTGATGAAATGGTCTCGACCTTCTCTTCTGTACTAAGAGCCATTTCATAAATGTAATTTTCGCAATTCATTCAGCCAATATTTATGTATGCATTATCTGAATGATACCACTGCTTAAAAACCGTACAGTACAAATACTCATTTTCGTGTATATACCATATACCATTTCAAATGCAATTTATGTATTTTGGGGTGAGTTGGAAAACACATGCATCGTTATATGTTTAGTATTGCTTAGTATTTTAGGAATAATTGATATATTACGTGGAGTGGGTGTTGTAAACGTATCTAGGACCCTATTTAAATATTCCTGATTCGTGCCCTTATGTGGTTATAACAAAACATATCATTATAAAGGCATAAGAATCATATCCATATTTAGTCATAGCCAATGCAGTCCAAATACGGCAAGGCTACTCCCATAGACTCCTAGAAAGCACAATGCGTTCTTTAAACAAACCAAGCCTCCAGCAGCCCGGGAAATCCCCCAGCTTTTGTTTTGATTTGAACAAGAACTCCTGGAGTCCAGAAAGAACTGTAAGTTCTTAGTGACGTCTTATGTCCAACCTTACGTCAAACTCGGCACCTTCCAGGTATAAATATACCAACGTTGCCTTAAGCAAACACACGGTGGTTTGGAGCAGAGCGGCTATCTACTTGCCCGAAGCCCAGCTGATGCGAGAGCCGAAGGAAGCCGACCCTCCCATTGACGCACTGAGAGAGACGCTGTCTTTTCTCCTGCCGATAAATCCAGCTCCAGTGTTTCCAGTCACCCTTGCGGGTTTCTGGGAGATCGAGTCCTGATAACGAGATACAAGACCTCCTTCATTCTATAACCAAGGTACGGAGCTGATTAGATCCTTAAGAGAATTCTTGATGCAGATTCTTGTCAAAACTATCTTAACTTACTTACTCCTTCCCACATATTAGGCTTAGGTCAGGTACAGCGGGGTAGGCGTATTTTAGAAACACCAGTTGAGCACGTTTAGTCAACTTTTATCAATGTATGTATTTTATCCATTTAAGTATTATATGGCTCAGAAACCATATAAATGCTTTTAGGGTATTATTTCATAATACTCCTTTTACTGTACGCACTTTACTTTATGACAAGTATTGCAATTGTGGCAATTCACTTCTCTTGCACGAGAAAGAGGACTGCTCAATAAATAACAACTTTATTGAAAACGCCCGTCTCTCTATTTCTCTGCACTCTGGTGGAACTAAGCATGCACGATTGACTGAGTGAAATAGCTGTCTATTGTTTTCACACGACTCTGGAGATATACTCCTTATTCTGGAGGGAGCAAAGTTGTCATGTTAATGCGGTTGTCAGAAGCTAATCCCTTCTTGTCTATTCAGGATAGTTAACTCCTTCCTGTTTACTCGAGAAAGTTTCTAGTGACCTCTGAGCTAGCTGGCATTCATAATTAAGTCTAACATATTCAATAGAGACCTAGTCGACCTCAGTCCTACGTCTAAACTATCGTTTATGTTATTCCAATGCGCAGAGCCTATTGGGAATATAGAAACTAAACTACAAGGGTATGGGTATAAGATACACAGAAAAATTAGGGTACTATTGACCGTGTGCTTTAGTGTGCCATTGTTTGGGGCATAAGAAAGAGCGTCTTTTGACTTCAAGGGTTTTCAACTGCCATGGGGTGTTGTTCTATACCTTCTTGTTTATGGTTTTGCGGAGTGGGTGTGCGTCTTGCCCTGTTTTGGAGTTTTTGGTGGGGCAGCGGATAAGTTTCTTACTTATTTGGGTTTATTGCAGTTGTTAAAGGTGATGGGCAGAGTTGGTGTCGGTCGTTCCATCCTACCTATGGGGTAAGGGTGAAGGGCAGCGTTTAAGCCAATGACTTATGTGAAATGTTGTCCCACCCTACCTACGGGGTGAGGGTGAAGGGCATGGTTGAAGCCAAATGATGTGTCACCCTGTTTTCAATTGAAATGTTCTGTGTGGGAGGACTGCGCGTAGTTTAAGTCACCTGGTTTTGTTGCTATGTTACGTGTTTTTGCAGTTTCCCCCTTTACTACAGGTTTGGGTGAAGGGCAATGTAGGTTCCACATGGTTTGTGTGGAGTGGTGTGTCACACTTTCCACCCTTACTACGTGTTCGGGGAAGGGCAGTGAAGATGCCATATAGTTGGTGTGGAGTGGTGTTTGACACTTACCACCTTTACTACGGGTTTGGTTGAAGGGTAGTGTAGATGCTGTATGGGTTGTGTGGAGTGGTGTGTTCCACACTTACTAAGTTCATGTTTTCAATTGTTTGGATGATTCCCTATCATGCACGTTAACTGAGGCGAAAGCTAAACCAGATTTTGCCAAGGAGAGAATATATGGTAAATCTGTTGCAGGGATACTTGAAATGGATGCAGGCCATTTCGTTGGCACCAAACACAGAACCTTTTCCACTCCTGGGAAATGTTCATGTCTCTAAACTCAAAGAATTCAGGAACTAAGCATGCAAGTGCATTGACTCCGGATTTGTATCGCACACTTGACCATTGTCCCTGGTCAGGAGAGGAGGAAACAGCCTTGGACAGAAAGGTCTCGCTACTGAAAGATGAAAAAGTTCCGGGAACAAATTGTTGCCTGGGCCACCTGGGCTCAATGGGAATCAGGCAACATCTCTCCAGCTCCATTTTGGTCAGTCCTCTGGGAATCAGTGGGATGGGGCGAAAGGCGCAGGCATATATCCCTGACCATCACATAGAAAAGGCATTGCTCTGAGACCCTAGGAGGGGGGAACCTGCTGGTATAGGACCAGCATTTGGCGCTGATGTCTGTGGCAAACAGGTCAAGCGCAGATTTTCCCCACAGTGCAAATACTCCGTACAGCTGCAATTGGTTGAGTTCCCATTTGTGACAATTGTCTGTAGCTCTGCTCAGAGCATCTGCAAGTGTGTTGTGTAGACCTGGAACATGCTCTACCCTGAGAGAAATCCCATGCTGTGTTGCCCAGTTCTATAGTTCTTGCTCTTCCCGAGAAAGCATGAGTGATTTGATTCCTCCCTGTTTGTTTATGTGGAAAATACAGGCCGTATGTCCCTACGGACAAATACGGAGGCGCCTGCTATTTTTGGGAGAAAGGCCTGTAAAGAGAGACTGTAGCCTTCAACTCCAGGCTGTTGATATGGCTTTTTGAGAATTGGACCATTTGCCTTGAATTTGTAGGTCCTGCAAGTGACCTCCCCAGCCTTTCATAGAGTCATCCGTTGTCACGATGTAGTCTGGTATGTCTTGCAGTAAAGTGAGTCCTTTCGAAAGGTTTGAGGTGTGGTACCACCATTGTATTGCTGCCTTCATGGCTGGGGTAACCTGAATGATGTCTTAGAAGGGTCCCGATGTTTGAAGCCATTGCTTTTGTATTTCCTTTTGGAGTGTATCATCCTGAGTCTAGCCAAGGGCACTAGGTCTATCGCTGATGTGCACATTCCCAGAAGCGATTTGTATTTACTTAGTAAAATATACTTTATTTTTGAAATGGCCATAGCCAATTGTCATATACGTATTTGACGTTCTTCCGACAACAAGGCTTTGCATTGGACCGTGTCCAATCTGATTCCCAGAAATGGTGTTATTTGATTAGGAATAAATGAAAACTTTGCAATGTTCACTGTGAACCCACGCTTGCTGAAAAGTTGAAGACAAGCGATCTTGGTTCTGGTTGCTTTCTTTCCTGTTGGTGCCTTCAGGAGCCAGTCGTCCAAGTAAGGGACTACTTGGTGACCTTGAGAACGTAGGACTCCAGCAACCGCAAAAGGCACTTTGTAAATATTCGGGGTGACGATTTGAGGCAGAAGGGGAGAACCTTCAATTGGTCGTGGGTACCAGATATCGTGAACCTGAGAACAGTTCAATGCTTCCAATGTATGGGGATGTGGAAGTATGCATCTTCCAAATCGAGGGAGGTCATGAAGTCTCATTTGTTGAGACTGCATAAGATCTCGGCCAAAGTTACCATCTGAATGTTTGTTTTCTCAGGAACTTGTTTAATTTTCTGAGATCCCATATCGGTTTCCATTCTCCTGACTTCATAATTAAGAAAAAACAGGAATAGAAACCCTGACGGTAGGAAAGTAGTATCTATGGTTACCTCCACTTTTTGACTGGGATCCTGCTAATCAGAACCCCAGTCTATCTGCTTTCTCCCTGAATTGTTGTGTTCAGGTACATCCCAGATTGGGTACTAGGGTATCCTTATCAGACCCTAGTATATGGTACTAAGGTACCCAGGGCATAGGTACCCCAGAGGTCTCCCATGGGCTGAAGCATGTATTATACCACCCATGAGAGACCATGCAAATGGAACTACGGGCCTGCCATTGCAGCCTGTGTAAATTGGTGCTTGCACCACTTACTAAAGATATAGGTTTCCTATATCTAAGGGTCACTGCAATTTAAAACCTATGTCACCCGTATAGCAGACCTTAGCAATGCTGAAGGCAGGATGCTTGGCTCTACGGAGTCCATTCTCCCTGGTTGTCAGTGAAGCATACAGAGGGGCCCTGCTTAATTAAGCGAAGACCAACTAAAAAATGGCTTCAACGAATCCTATCATGTTTGGTGTGGGAAGTATGATTTAAAGCACTGGAAGAGTCCTCTGTTAGGCTCTCATTGTTCCCGGTGCCAACCTTCTAGACCCGACAGCACAAAATGGTGGCTGCCAACCATAGACATATTTCTGCCTTACTGCTGATGAGTCAAGCTCGAGTAGATGAAGGTGGAACAATAGGCATCCTGCCACACGGAGGTGTGACCACCTCCCAGACAGGAGTTAGAGTATTGGGACAGGGTAGGCTCTCTTGCCAGCGCCAGAAAGTCTGCATGATAGGCACATTTGGTGTCCCCATGCACAGTCTAGTTCAAACCAGTTCTGGGAGCCGTTGGCTCCCCCTCTGGCGTGATACTGGACAAAGGACACGGGAGTAGCCTCCCCTGAGGGTCCCCTGAATCTTCCTGAAGCTTTCCCTAGGGTACTTAAGGGCTTACCCGAGTGTAGGTCCCTAGATTCGTCATGGGTTAAGAATTAGATCAGACATAATTGCTCGTCTACCATCTGGTCACTATGGACTTCATTGGGCCTCACTTTGTCTCCCTTCCAGTCTACTGCATCGTCTATACCTGTGCATCATACAAGAACCCTCCAAGGCCTGTGAAGCATCAAAGAAACCTGAAGAATTTTCCCTTGGAGTGAAGGAGTCACTCACCAAGAAAAAGAGAGGGACCCACCAGCCAAAGGGGAGGGGTGCCAATAAAGACTTTAGTCAAAAAGGAAATGCCCCTATGGCTTCTGATACACTTACCATCCAGCTCTCACAAACTGCCTCACACCAGTAACATGAGAATGGACAAAAAGGATGTGATCAACAAATACCCAAACTAAAAGGGGATTACATTTTTATTAAAATAGCATAAACCAAATCATATTCAATTGAAAAGGGCTAAAAACAGTACATAGCTTTTAAACATGGCAGGGTGACATAAGGTTAAAACCACAATACATTTATATATCATAGAGTAGCAATAATTACAAATTGGGAACAAAGGAAGAGAGAACAATAGTTCCTAATTCTAGAGGGGAAGACTAAACCAAGTTAATGTACATTTGTAACCACAATAGGTGAAATATCCAATACAATTCATGAAATACAATTGCCCCAATAGATTTTAAATGGTTTCCTCTTCACTGAGCATCGACGCGTTTCGGTGGGCCTATAAATGCACGGCCACCACCTTCTTCAGGAAAATCAAATAAGTCCCAATCACAATGTTAATATTCTGTAAAAATACACAGACAATGAACATTACACAGTCCCTGAAATCAAGGTACACCCACTTAATTCCAAACCTCGCTGTGTTAGATACACCATCCCTATGTCCAAAACTCAATCGACTGGTGATATAACTGGAGGCACACATGTATACATCTTAAATACTCATAACCAACAGGGTTATAGAAGCCCATTAAGAGCATCAAGGAGTCACTCCCCTGCAGTTGTAGGAACCGCAACTAAGTCGACCAGTCTGCGGATCCTGGGCTCCTCCGGACTCCGACGGCTCTGCAACACAGGTGGTGGTTTTTCCACAGCTCCGGAGGTCTGCCCTGCCCTCACCAAGTTTGAGGTCAATATTCCTCGTGGGTGTTGCAATAACCGAACCCCTGTGCTCCGCGTTAAACTTGAAGTTTCAAAGGATTGTTGGCTTTCTTCCAAGAAGATCTTTGGGCTCCAATTAGCCCCAACCTCGAGCACCTCCTGTGACCAGAATCTTCAGCCACACCGCATTGCGTGCACCGTGGCCTGCATCTTTTGGTGAGCTGCTTGTTGTCCTCTCCCGACTCCAGTGCCTCCGGCCTGTGGGTCCACTTGTGGGTCACACCTGTTTTTTCAGGCTCCCTGATTGCTCGGGCCTGCCCTGACTCCCCATCCTTTGGTGATTCCCCTGGACCTTGCTGGTCCCGGCATTGTTCCTTCTTTGATTCCTGCGTGGCTTGCCTTTGCCTAGGCTTTTGGTGCTCCTGCTGGACACCAACCCCCTCAGCACTAGACATCTTTTGTGGGGCATCTTGTGCACGGCTCCTGGTCATCATAGTTGCATAGTCAAGGTCCTCGTCATCCATCCTGCAATCCTGACATAGGAGGGCATTCGTCTTCCAAGTCTCCTGATCAACCCTGAGTACCATAGACTCTGTTCCTTCTGCTTGCAGGTACTGCTCATCAAGAATCCATCTTTGTATTCCACCGGGCACTTCTTCCTTCCTCCACAGCGCCACTTTCCTCAAGTCCCCCATTGGGTTCTACAGCGGTTTTCGACACCACTTCACACGTATGCACCAGGCTTCCCTGTTCTAGGTAACGTGGGTACTAATGTAGTACTAGTGGCTCTCACCCCTTCTGCCTTCCAACTGGTTCCTTCAGGGTCCACTGGGAGGGGTCCTTAATCTTTAAAAATCCCACCGCGACTTGCACATAGACTTGTAGGGAGCACACAGTTGTGTTCCCACACTGCTCACTTCTCCGTGGGGTCCCTATCTTCTTACCATGGGTGGTTATGTGGGTCTCCAGCAATTCTACGCCCTCTCTACATCGTCCTGATTAGAGTTGTGGTTCTTATATCACTTTCTTAATATATGGTTTGATTGTGTGCTATTTACAGTATGTTTTTCTAAAGTATTGTGAGCAGTGTGTTTATCTCTGTGTTTGAGATCTTTTTTTTTTTTTATATATTTTTATTGCAGATGCTCAGACGGGATTAGATCCGCATTATCATACACATTTCAAAATAAACAGTAGTACACTTCAAAGTAAAACCATGAAGCCCTCCGAGTCTCTCCAGGACGAACAACAAAAAATCAATCTGACAGAATCAGTGGTACTCCCTCCACACATCAGCAACTTAACAGAGGAGGCACTCATGTAAACCATCTAGGCACCTGCATTTTCTGTTATCTCCCCCCCCCACCCTCCTCCCCCAGAACAAACAGCATAGTATGCATGAAAAATCGTCTTAACAACTCTTGTTCAGAACTTAACTGCACAGTCATATCAGTGGCACCATATAGGTCCTTCAATCCCCATCCCCCACCCCGCCCGGTACACAATTAGTATAAATAATGTTCGTCCCTCCATGTGTTTCTGTTACATCAGGTTCAACTCATGACGTGCACCGCAGCTCCCTCTCGACCCCCCCCCCCCCTCAGCATCAGTCGTGAACATGGGCCTCCCACTCCCAGCCCTCCATCCAACCCGTGATAGTGTCTCCATTTCAACCAGACCTTTTTAAACTTATTCGGACAACCTCTCGCTTTATACGTCACCCGCTCCGCTGCCATATAAAGGTCCAACCCTCTCCTCCACTCTTCCACAGCAGGCACAGTCCCTGCCCCCCAATATTTTGCAATGTCCCGTTTTGCCACTACCAGCGCCACGGTCAGGAACACCAGCAGAGGGCGTGGGAGATCAACATCATTAGTCATTCCCAGGACGGCTAGCTTGGGCTCCTGTTCAAGCGGCACAGACAAGACATCTTTAAGTTCAGTAAATATGAGGGTCCAGTAGGATTGTATTCTATCACACGTCCATATTATATGAAAGAAATCCCCTCCCTCAAGCTGACATCTTAGGCATTTGTCATCCAAGGTTCTCCCCATTTTGAATAATCTCACCCTATCGAAGTATGTTCTGTGTAGTACATTGTACTGAATAAGACGGAGCCGGGATTTAATAGCCACCTCCCTAGGGTGCATTAGAACTGTGTCCCAGTCGATATCCTCAAGTGTGCCTACATCTTTCTCCCAGTTGTCTCTAAGATTCGCCAGGTCCCCCAGCATGTTATTGGTAAGTGTTTTGTATGTGAGTGATACAGCCTTATTCGGTATCCGTTCCTGTAGTAGCCTACCTTCCAGCGGGGCATACTCGGGAAGGCCTTCTAGAGTCAAAGCCTGTGCCCTCCACGCATGTCGCAATTGGGTGTATTTATAAAACTGTGTTCGAAGGAGACCATATTCCGCCAGTAAGGTCGCGAAGGGTTTCAGTTCTCCTCTAGCAATTACATCTCCGATCGTGGATATCCCAATATCATCCCATCTCTTAAATCCGGTAAGTTTATGCAGCTCAGGGAGCCACCTACAGTGCCAGAGCGGAGTCTGCCTAGTAGGCCGCTTATCCCACCCTGGTGTCTTGTGGCCATTCTCCAGGCTCGGAGTGTGATGCTTGTGGCCGGGAGCAGCGATTTCTTCGCTGATCTGCCATATAAATACGACAACAGATTATGCGGGGATAGTTTGTCACGCTCCAGCGCATACGTGGGGTGGTCCGCCGGAGCATGGAGCCAGTCGTTAATGGGGGATATGTGTTCCGCCCAATAGTAGGCTTCAAGATTAGGGAGCGAGATTCCACCACTATATTGATGGCGCTGGAGGGTGGTCAACGCTATTCTCGGCTGCTTGCCCAACCATATAAAAGCTCGAAGGTCTGCATGAATTTTACGTAGTTTGCTGTCTGGGAGCAGATAATATTCATTCTGCAAGGCGTATAGATACTTGGGTAATACTATCATCTTATACATCGCTGCTCTGCCCAGGAGCGTCAAGGGGAGCTGTCGCCAACGATCCATATCCGATGCGGAGTTCACGAGTATTCGCTCTACATTTTTGCGGCGCGACAGTTGCCTGTCTAGCGTGATGTATACCCCTAGATATTGAAAGCCTTCCTCAGATACCACCAGCTTATCTGGAAGCGCCTCCCCGCATGTATCTCCTTTGGGGTCAAAGAGGACAGATTTGTGCCAGTTGATAGCATAACCAGAGTAACTGCCATAGCGTTCCAGCTCTCTGAACAATTCGGGCACTGTGTTCTTTGGGTCAGTGATGTATAAAAGGACATCGTCCGCGTACAGGGATAGTTTTTCCTGCGTGTCGTCCGTGTCAGCGACCTGGAATCCTGAGATCCTGTGGTTTTGCCTAATCCTGGCCGCCAGCACTTCAATTGTTAGTGTGAAAAGAAGCGGCGATAGAGGGCAGCCCTGTCGGGTGCCTCTTTGCATATTAATTTCGCGAGAGAGCCTACCATTGACCCTCACTCTGGCACGCGGGTTAGTATATAGAAGGCGTACCCACGTACGGAATTTCGGGCCGAGGCCAAATTTTTGCAGCACGGCCTCTAGGAACGGCCAATGCACTGAGTCAAAGGCCTTCTCGGCATCTAAGGAAAGGAACCAGTGTGGTGGTTCCCTATCCCTCACCTCCTGCAGCCAGTTGTGCGTGCGTCTGAGGTTGAATTTCGTGGCCCGGTCCGGCAAGAAGCCAGTTTGATCTAGGTGTATCAGGTCAGGCATTACTTTCCTCATCTGTCGCGCCAAAACCGTGGCGAGGATCTTCACCTCCGTATTCAACAGGGAAATGGGTCGGTATGAGGCGCAATCCTCGCGTGGTTTGCCCTCCTTATGTATAGGGATTATGGTCGCCATGGCGAGGTCAGCCGGCAGGCCTCCCTCCCGGCAAGCCTCAGTAAAGAGATTTTTCAAGTGGGGGGCTAGGATATCAGCCGTACCCTTAAAGAATTCCGGAGGGAAGCCATTCGGCCCTGGTACTTTGCCCGGCTTCAGTCCCGAGATGGCGGCTTTCACCTCCTCGAGGGAGATGTCGGCCTCCAGCGCCGGTAGGGCCACATCGTCCACCACAGGTAGAGCGACTTGTGACAAGTAGAGAAGGGCGTCTTCGCACGTGCCCAATGGTCTGGCTTCGTAAAAGCGCTCATAATAAGCCGCGTACGTGTCTGCAATATGGGGGTCTGAGCATACCGTTCTCCCCTTCTCGTCCATGACTCCATCCACCCATCTCGCCGCTCTCTCTTTACGACTAAGCCACGCCAGAAGTTTGCCCGACTTATCCCCTACGTCGTACAATCGGTGAAGTGTTGCCAGGTTTCGCGTTCTTGCCTCCTCTGAGACTAGTTCCCGATATCTCCTCTGGGTGTCTAGAAGATTACGCAGTGCTGTGGTGCTTTTAGTAGGTAGGTGTTCTCTCTCTAGCTCCACTATCTCCCGCTCAACATTCCCCACCTCCTCCTGCTGTTTCCTCTTCTCCTCCCCTAATCTACCGTTTATTCTGTCCCTCATTACTGGCTTCAGCGCTTCCCATAGGGTCACTGCCGAAGCCACTGATCCATCATTTTCGGCCAAGTAAACCCATGCATCAGCTCTAATGCCTTTAAGTACTGTTTTATTTGGTAGGTCCCAGGCGGCAAGACGCCACGAGGCCTCTCCTCTGTACCCAGGGCGGCCCATCGACACTAGGAGTGGCGAGTGGTCAGAGAGACCCCTTGCCAGGTATTCTGCCGTGTCTTCCATGGTAAGTTCCTGCCTGTGTATGAATATATAATCCAGCCTAGAAAACACCTTGTGTGCAGCCGAGTAGAAGGAGTATGCAGCAGCGTCTGGGTGTAGCAGTCGCCAAACATCGGTCAAGCCTATTTCGGACATTGTTTGTGCGAGGGGAGTCCGAAGTCCACGGGTGTTGGGCGTCCCTGATCTATCCAAACCCTTATCCATCACATCATTAAAATCGCCTCCCACTAACTGTATAGAGTCCGAGGTGTCTAGGAGTATGGTCGCTAGCTTCTTCAACGCCATTGCCTGCAACTGCGGGGGTGCATACACTGAAACAAGAGTGAAGGTGCGTCTACGCCAAGTCCCCTGTACCCCTACACACGTTCCCAGTGGGTCCCCCCATGTACGGGTGATACGAAATGGGGAAGTATTCTTAACAATAATCGCAACCCCCTGGAGCCAGTCGTGTAACCCGCATGCCCCAGCACTTTATACCTACCCCTCGCTATGAATGCACAGGCCGTGCCCTTAAGGTGAGTTTCCTGTAAGAAAACGATGTCTGGGCCTATTCTCTTTAGATAGTTACTCACCAGTCCCCGTTTTATTTTGTTACCCAGACCATTCACGTTCCATGTCAGGACTTGTATTTTTCCAGTACCCATAGCTTATGCCAACAGTGTATTTGCCATCCGGGCATTGAGGTAAGGGGACCTCCAGTGCGAGAGGACTTCACAAGGTACCAGACCACTTGACTGAAGATAACCAACTTATCCCCCCTATCCCACAACCAAGACCCCTCCCCGCAAAAAACTGTTGTGTTTGAGATCTTTGAACACACTAGAGAGTATTATATAATAAATACATATTTTTATAAATACTTGGTGTAGTTCTTTTCACTTAATCTATACTATAAGATTGCATTCTGGTAAAACAAGCTGCTTTACACTCCTTCTGGACTAAGCCTGAAGGCTGCTCTCCACAGCTACCACTTAGAGAGCTTTCTATGGTTGTCTAAGACCTCTTGAATCATCATAAGTTTTGTCGTCTGGACTGGTGCAAGATGTCCACTTACCTAAGTGTATATCATATACCAGGCCAGCTTCTCACACTGACCCTTTTAGAGAGTTGAACTTCCTCGATCGCTCCTTTTGAGAGCATGATTTTTGCCTCTGTGCAAAAAGTGGTATTGTGGGAATTGAAGTTTCAACAATTTAGTATAAATACATTTCTTGTTACAATTCTCAACTCTTTACCCTCTTTGCCATTACATTATGATGATATGATAAAATTATTTGTTGAGCGCGCGTTCACCAACGGTTTCTTGACAGAAGCGGCGGGAGGGGACTAGTTGTAGGCCTGAGAGAAAAGCCATGTTTTAAGTGATTTCCTAAACTGGGGATAGGAGGGGATTTGGCGCAATCCTAAGGGGAGGGAGTTCCAGAAAGATGGTGCCAGGGACGAGAATCTCAGGTCGCCATGTTTTTTCCGTTTAAATAGGCATGGGGTCAAAAGGTTAAAACTGGAAGAGCATAGGTCACGGGATGGAACGTAGCGCTGTATTCTGGAGGCGATAAAAACAGGTCCATGTGAGGATAGGGCTCTGTGAATCAGGCAGCCTAGTTTGAAAAGGCTGCGCTGGGTCACTGGGAGCCAGTGTAGACTCTTGAGCAGGGGTTTTGAGTGGCTAAACTTCGGCTGGCTGTGGACAAGCCTGGCGGCTTGATTCTGAACCATTTGAAGCCGGTGAGATTGATATGCAGGGATTCCGGCGTAAAGTGAGTTCTCATCCAGGGGATACTCATCAATAGTCATAATCTATGAATAATCCCCGCCCATGTGCGGGATCCCGGAGCATATAGAAAATACATATAAATATATATGTATATATATATATGTGAAAACATATATTTGCAGCCTAAAACATTTCCTAACTGGCAAAATTGCCGCAAAATTACATAAATTAGCATACATACAGTAGTACTCTTCCAAACCCTAAGGAAGAAAGAGAGCAGAAAACATTTGTATACAACAATGCTTTATTGCCATAGGAAAACACCTGTAATTGCAGGCATTTGCCATTAGGCTGCAGTAGAGTATAAAGCAAACAAAGAAAACTGACACCTTGCCTTTAAGGCATTAGAGATGGGGTACCGTGCCTTTAAGACCTGAAGGCAACCCCCTGCTCCCATGATGCACCACAGGTGACAGTTGGGTCAGTTCTTTTTTCCGGCTCCTTCTGTGAGGATCCTGGAGCTTGAGCTCTTCAGTTTTCAACTGAAATTGTGTTTTTTGAGAGAATTTACTCTTAGATTTCGACATTTTGTGAATAAATAAGGCTTCTGATTTATTTTTCTGTGGTAACCCACAAGAATTTCCTGTCAGAATGCCTGCTCTGTTTCGGAAATGTCCTTCTTGTGACAAAAAGATGGCTCTGACTGACCCACATTCTGTGTGTATTGTGTGCCTTCCATCTACACACATTCCTGATCAGTGCCATCACTGTAAAAAATTTAAAAGTCAGACTCTTCGCGACAGGGAGAAGATTCAACTTCATGCCATGCAGGAGATGGACAAAAGTCACCAGGTGGGTGCTTCCACAGTCCCTAGATCTTCTCCTACAAGCAAGCACGGCCAAAAACGGCGTCATTCCACTTCTCCTGTTCCCAGAAAGAGGAATGAAGGTCGAAGAACTCCGTCGACGTCGCCGTTGAAAAGGCCCAGATCATTTTCACGACGTCGAAGGTCTCCGCCGCAGTCAAGTAAGTCGGCGTCGAGGCGCCATACTTCGGGCTCGAAGTCCATGGCTGCTACTACATCTAAGTCTCCGTCGACGTCGAGGCTTCCGTCGACGTCGAGACACTCTCCGCCGCCCCGGAGGGGATCGGCGTCGAGATCTAGGATGGCATCTAGGTCGCCGCTGACTAGCGGGCCGCCGTCGAGAGGGACTGCCAGATCCCATCCTTCGACGTCAAGGAGGTCGACGCCGAGGCGACGCCAGGAAAGGTCGCCGTCGACGCGATGTCGAGGAAGGTCATCGTCGACACGACGTCGAGAGTCGTCGTCGATACGACGTCATGGAGCATCTCCATCTGATCGACGTCGAGGGAGATCGACGTCGGAGTCTCCAGTTCGACGTCGAGGTTCTCATTTGAGTCCTGCTCGACGTGATCGATCGCCGTCGAGAGCATCAAGACACCGCTCGACGCCACTAGTCACCCAAACGTCTTCGACGTCGAGGCGTTCGCCGTCGAGGGATAAAGTGCCGGTGGTGGAGTCCCCTCGTTCTGAGACTTCAGGAGGCAAATCATCATCTCCTGGCTTGAACATCGTGCAGGTCTCTCCAGAATCTTCGCCCAGATCAGCGGGCAGGTCACGCAGCTTGGTGTCTCAACATCCTCAAGGTGCTGTGTCTGGAGATCAGAGTAGTCGGGGCTCGGATTACTCCCGTACAAAAACTCCGGACAGACCATCTAGATCTCCTCGGAGTCCCAGGATTTCACCCAGGCCAAGATCTCGAGCCAGATCACGTTCTCCAGTGCGGCCAAGAACGCCTGTCAGACCAAGATCTCCAAACCGGCCAAGACCGAGGTCTCCATCAAGACATCGCTCTAGGTCCAGGGACAGTCACAGCAGGAATCGTGACAGGTCCCATAAGAGGCGGCGTACAAGATCTTCCACAAGGTCGTCTTCATCTAGGTCGTCTAACCGAGATTACTCTCCGACCTTCTCCTCTACGCCTCCTTCCCGAGTCTCTCCAATTGATGACCTCGCGACTTTCTCCGATGTTCTGGGCAGGGGAGCAAGAAAGCTGAATATTACGCTGCACACTCCTGTGGTTCCCACTTCTGTGATTTTTTATACCCTCCGTCATCGCACAGCGCCCAGGCCTCTACTGCCCCTGGTCCCCGGCCTCCTAGAACCGGCTATGGCTACTTTCCTCACACCAGCAGTGGTGGGATCTGTTCCATCTCGGATAGCCAAGAAGTACAAGGCCCCGGCAGAGGATCCCTTGTTCCTCAGATCGGATCCTCCTGCGGATTCCATTATTGTGGCGGCTGCCATGAAGTCCCATGCAGGCTCTACTTCCTCTTCAGTACCACCTGAAAAAGATAGTAAACTTATGGACTCCTTTGGTAGGAAGGTATGCAACACCTTTTCTTCCTTTATGAAGGTGGCTAGCGCCTCTGCCTTGCTTGGAAGGTACGACAGGTCCCTTTGGGACTCCCTGACTCGCTTTACAGACAAGCTCCCCAAGGAAGATCGCCAAGATTTTCTAGAGACTATACAGGAGGGAGGCCTTGTAGCCAATCAAGTTATTAGCGCCGCAGTGGATGCCTCTGACCTTGCGGCCCATGACTATTCAAGTGGTATTTGTTCCCGTCGTTCGGCCTGGCTCCGCCTGACAGGGCTCAAGCCAGACGCCCAGAAGAAGATTTTGAATTTGCCCTTCAATGGGAAATCTCTGTTTGGTCCACACGCGGACAACGAAATGTCCAAAATGAAAGCAGAAATGGACACCGTCAAGGCTGTGGGATTAGAAAAGCGCAAGGAGTTCAAGAAACGCTTTCGCCAAGGAGATAGGAGGTCTTTCCAACAGAGGGTTCAAACCCCTCAGTGGCAATCTCAGTCTCAGCAGAAGACGCAGTTCCAGCAGCGTCGTCCTGGCAGAGGAAGAGGTGGCAATAACAGACAGCAGCCTCCCTCAAAGCAACCTCCTAAGCCCTGAGCCATTGCTTCCTCCACGTCTGTTCGCCACTCCGGTGGGAGGGAGTGTTTCTCATCATCTGACAGAGTGGGAATCCTTTACAAAAGACAGATGGGTGCTGAATATTGTGCAGCATGGTTACTTGCTGAGGTTCAAATCTCCTCCTCCGCAAGTCCTCCTCCAATCGCGACATCTTCCACATTACAAGAGTCAATTGCTACAAGACGAAGTCTCCGTCCTTCTAGAGAAGATGGCCATAGAGGAGGTCCCCTCAATTCACAAAAATCAAGGAGTGTACTCCCGCTATTTCTTGGTTCAAAAACGAGGAACTGTCAAAGAATACAGGCCCATTCTAGATCTTCGAAGGCTAAACAAATTCATACGAAAAGAAAAGTTCCGTATGCTCGCCCTGCATCAGATCTTCCCACATCTTCATCAGGGAGACTGGATGTGTGCCATCGACTTGCAGGACGCCTACTTCCACATACCAGTGTCAGTCAAGCATCGGAAGTTCCTGAGGTTTCAGATCGGACGTCGTCACTACCAATATCGAGTGCTGCCGTTTGGCCTGAAATCTGCACCTCGGACATTCTCCAAGTGCATGGCGGTGGTGGCTGCTTTTCTCCGCAAAAGAAAGATCTTCGTCTATCCATATCTAGACGATTGGCTGTTGAAGAGCTCCACCCCGTCGCTACTTCAGAACCATCTGTCGTTCTGCCTCAAACTGATGGACTCGTTGGGTCTTCACGTCAATCTGAAAAAATCAATTCTCAACCCTTCCCAGCGGATCCACTACCTGGGTGCTTCTCTGGACTCACTACAGGCAAGCGTGTGTCCTTCGGAGGAGAGGTTGTCATCTATGCTCCTGAAGGGTCGCCTTCTTCTGGACAATCAGGCCCCCACAGACAGACAAGTGTCCTCTCTTCTGGGATCGATGGCTTCATGCATTTACATCGTGCCCAATGCTCGCCTTCACATGAGACCTCAACAACAAGCCCTCGAAGATCAGTGGTCTCAGAGATCGGATCAGTGGGAAGACCGGGTCTTGCTTCCTCAAGAAGCCAGGGACTCGATCAGATGGTGGTTGAAACGATCCAATCTTCTCCGAGGAGTGCCATTCCATCGTTCTCCTCCATCTCAGTCAATTGTCACGGATGCCTCCCTTCAAGGCTGGGGTGCTCACATGGGCGGACTCCAAGTTCAAGGCCTCTGGTCCGAGGTAGAGCAAGGCTACCATATCAACTTCCTGGAGCTTCGAGCAGTTCATCTTGCTCTCAAGTCTCTTTATCCTTCTCTGCGCACCAACCACCTCCAGGTTCAGACGGACAACACGACAACTATGTTCTATCTGAACAAACAGGGAGGCACGAGGTCAAGAGTCTTGTCCCTGGAAGTACAAGCCATCTGGCATTGGCTCCTAGCAAGAGGTCTGTCCATAGTGGCAGTTCATCTACCAGGAATTCAAAACGTCCAGGCAGACTGCCTCAGCAGAATCTTCGTAGAAGCGCACGATTGGGTGCTCAACGAGGAAGTGGCTCAAGAGGTTTTTCGGTGTTGGGGCGAACCGGACGTAGACCTGTTCGCAGACACGGCCAATACAAAATGCCCCGTCTTCGCGTCCAGGTTCCCTCAACAGGGATCACTGGGGAACGGTCTTTTGATCAGCTGGTCGCAGACATTACTCTACGCCTTTCCTCCTCTGCCTCTGATCCCGGCGGTGATCCAGAAGTTCTACAGGACCAACACCAGAATGATCCTGATAGCACCAGAGTGGCCACGCCAGTGGTGGTACCCCGATCTTCTTCAGATGTCGGAAGTTCCTCACCGGCGTCTACCATGCCGTCCAGACTTGTTGACCAAAGACCAGGGGAGGTGTTTCACCCCAACCTTCCTTCCCTTCGCTTGAGGGCATGGCTCCTGAGGTCATCCAGTATGGACATTTAGACCTCCCAGCAGACTGCATGTCTATTCTTAAAGAATCAAAACGACCCTCCACTAGGAAGTCATACGCTTTCAAGTGGAAGAGGTTCTTCTTATGGTGTCATGAGCACTCTCTTGACCCGGTACATGGCAAAGAGCAGGTGATTCTTCCATATCTATTGCATTTAGCGAGATCAGGCCTGAAATACCCCTCCATCAGGGTTCATTTAGCTGCAATCACAGCATATAGGAAGTCTCCTAATCAGACATCTTTCTTCCTTATGCCTGTAGTTAAAGATTTCCTAGAAGGTCTGAAAAAAGTCTTTCCACCGGTGAGGTCCCCCTCCCCTCCCTGGGAGCTTAATATTGTCCTGACTAAGCTGATGAGTGCTCCTTTCGAGCCTATACATAAGGCCTCTTTGCAGCACTTGACCTGGAAAGCTGCCTTTCTAGTGGCGATTACCTCTGCCCGTAGGGTCAGTGAAATCCAGGCCTTGTGTTGCAAGGAACCTTACACAGTTTTTCATGCCAACAGGGTGGTCTTAAGAACGCACCCAAGTTTCTTGCCTAAGGTAGTTTCAGACTTTCATATCAACCAGTCTATTACCTTACCTACTTTTTTTCCTAATCCTTCCACTCCCCCTGAGAGGTCATTACACTCTCTAGATCTCCGGAGGGTCCTGAAATTCTACTTGTCAAAAACCCTGCCTCTTAGGAAGTCTGACCGGCTTTTTGTTAATTATGGCAGTACTAATACTGGCCTGTCAGCTTCCAAAAGGTCCATTTCTCGCTGGATTGTCTCCTGTATAGCTTTAGCTTATCAACTAGCTAACAAGTCCACCAAACCACATGCACATTCTACTAGAGGGAAAGCTTCCACTACAGCTCTCCTTCGTAATGTTCCTATTTCTGAAATTTGTAAAGCGGCAACTTGGCGGTCTGTCCATACCTTTACCCGCCATTATTGCCTGGACTCAGGCCGATGCCAGAGTAGGGCAGGCCTCGTTAAGGAACTTGTTTGCATAAGATGTATTTGCAATATATGTCTTAGTCATTCTGTGAAGTTTTTATACTTCTTGCTCGTCCGCGAGACTTTGGGTATGAGCTTGCTAATCTATTCATAGATTATGACTATTGATGAGTATCCCCTGGATGAGAAGGATTAGTTACTTACCTGTAATCCTAGTTCTCATCCAGGGGTATACTCATCAAAGTCATAAGCTCCTGCCCACCTCCCCGGACGAGCAGAGTTACACAGTTATGTGATGTTTTATTGTGGATCTCCACAGGTGTTATGCACCTCCAAAAAGAACTGACCCAACTGTCACCTGTGGTGCATCATGGGAGCAGGGGGTTGCCTTCAGGTCTTAAAGGCACGGTACCCCTACTCTAATGCCTTAAAGGCAAGGTGTCAGTTTTCTTTGTTTGCTTAATACTCTACTGCAGCCTAATGGCAAATGCCTGCAATTACAGGTTTTTTCCTATGGGAATAAAGCATTGTTGTATACAAATGTTTTCTGCTCTCTTTCTTCCTTAGGGTTTGGAAGAGTACTACTGTATGTATGCTAATTTATGTAAATTTGCGGCAATTTTGCCAGTTAGGAAATGTTTTAGGCTGCAAATATATGTTTTCACATATATATATATACATATATATTTATATGTATTTTCTATATGCTCTGGGATCCCGCACATGGGCGGGGATTATTCATAGCTTATGACTTTGATGAGTATACCCCTGGATGAGACCTAGGATTACAGGTAAGTAACTAATCCTTCACGTGCTCTATACGCGACATGACTAGGGCCAGGGTGACTTGAATGAGAGCCTCATATGATAGGAATCTGCTGATTTTCCTGATTCTTCGTAAGTGGAAGAAGCAGACAGAAACCACCGAGTTGATTTGGGCCTTCATGGTAAGATCGCGGCTTATAGTGACACCTAGACTCTTGACCGAGCTGACTGGGGAAGGTGGGCATCCCAGGGAGTGGGGCCAGAAGTTGGAGTTCCACTGATTACCTGGGGACCCTGAAAGGAACAGCTCTGTCTTGTCTGCATTAAGCTTTAGCTGGTTTGCGTTCATCCAGTTACTGATGAAGGTCATGGTGGATTGGAAGTTCTCCATAGAGGAGGGTGAAGAGTCGATGTTGAAAATTAGCTGGAGAGCATCAGCATAATTAAATGTGACTACTTCTTGCTTCTGGAGATCAAAATTCAGGGGGAGAATGTACAGATTAAACAGAAGGGGGGAGAGGGAGGACCCTTGGGTGACCCCGCAGGTCAGTCTTTTTTTCTCCGAGGAGAAGCTGGAAAGACGAACCGCTTGATAGCGGTCGTTGAGGAAGGAGGTGAGCCATCCTAACGGAGGGCCCCGGATGCCGGCGCTCTCGACCCGGACGAGCAGCAAATTGTGGTCGACGGTGTCGAAAGCCGCCGACAAATCGAGGAGCACCAGTGCCTGCGTGATGTTCTGGTCAGTCCCCTTTCTGGGTTCATCGTGGACGGCCAGGGCAAAAGACTTGGTGGAGTGTTAGGGCCAGCTTGGTGAGGGTCTAGGAAGTGGGAATTTTCCACAAATGTGCTTAGGCAGTTAGCAACTTCCGCCCAATATCGTTGCTACCCTTTCTGGCCAAAATCTTGGTGGCCTTTGTTGCAGAGTACCTGGGGGTCAGCACCTGCTTTTTTGAGGATAGGTGCAACTTCCGCTGTCTTGAAGAGGTTTGGGACAATGCCCGTGTGAGGGACTTGTTGAGGAGTGATAGGGGGGATTCCGGAATGTTGAAAAAGATCTCTTGGGCAATATGAGGGGGGCAACTGTCCCTCAGAGAGCCTGGGTGGACCTTTTTGAGGAGGGAAAAGAAGACCTCCTGAGTAATCAGAGGGAAGTGATCAAAGAGGGAAGGATTGCGATGAACGTAACCAGGAACAGGGGGTGAGGTGGCCTTGGGGATACTAGTTTTGATGTTGGTAAATTTATCAATAAAGTAGGAGTTGAGAGAATCACAGAGAGATTGCGATGGGGAGGGTTTAACAGTGACACGGTCGGGTTTCACGAGTTCGTCCACGATGGAAAAGATGTCTTTTGCTTTGTTAGTGGATTCCAAGATGTTTTGAGGAGAAATATTCAGATTTAACTGTAAGAATGGCAGTATTGTAGTTTTTTAGGGCTGAAGTAAAAATGGATTTCTTAATGGGACAGTAATCAAGTCTCCACTTGTGCTCGATTTGGCACAAGGTACGTTTCTTATCCTTGAGGTCCTTGGTGAACCAACGCTGAGCGTCATGGGGCCTCTTGTTTTTAATTTTTTCCAGGGGAGCGAAGCTATCTCTTGCCGAGGCCAACCAGGCATTGAAACATCAAGTCAATCTTTTCACAAGTATCAATTTGCAAATTACGGACTTGATATCCCTTTTAGATGACATGGATTAATGTTAATACTATGTGTTATGGCGGTAATGCTATTTTGTACACATCAACAAGATTCGCTTTTTGGTATAGTACCATTTTGTCAAGAATCATATGTTGTTTCTTTTTCCTTATTTCATAACAATATCTTAGGGGTCTATTACGATGGCGGGCGGACGGCAAAAGGGACTGCCGCCTTAGGTGCGGCAGTCCCGCCATTCAAATTAGGATGCGCCTGCCACACTGGCGGGCGCATTCCGCATTTTTTACATTGCCGCAATGTAAAAAATGCACAACATGACAGCCACCGTGCGGTGCCTGCCACCTTGTGCATGCAAATGCAGGGGGTACCATAGGTACCCCCATGTGCAGTCCCCATCCCCCAACACCAGGGGGCCTGCAATAGGCCCCCAAAAGCAGAAACCGCATGCCATGGAAAGGCTGATCTCTGCCATCATCATAATATGTCTTGCAGACACCGCTACCATGTCATGCCCCTTTTCCGCCCGGTCGACTCGTCAGAAAAGCGGAGAACTGTCTTTCCGTCCACCACGGAGTCCCCAGCCATACTAATATAGCGGGGGGGTTCTTTCTGGTATGGATGACAGGAGGATCACCCGCGCCGGGCCAGCGGTGGCTACCGGGGGCGACCCGCCCGCCATCCTAATGGGCCCCTTATTTACTTTATTTCTGTTCCACATGCTATTCGGTACTGGCTTATGAGCTCATAAATATACATACAGTTCATCATCATTATTGAGGCTCAAAGGGGTCTTGGTTCCCAGTCTTATAATAAAACGAGATTCTAATTGTCCTGTCTCCTCCTCTTTCATTTTGTGTTATTGTGTCCAATCTGAAAAATCTTTACTCTCGTGGGTTTGAAGCGCTGTCCTGGCATACAGCCTGCCCCGCTTTTTAGAAGTCAAAAGCCTGCATCGAGCCAGCACCACCCTGTAATGGCGCTGAGCTCGTCTTCCTCCCGTAACTACCAGCACCGCCCTGGCGCCAGCACGGACCCGCAGTCAAGTGGTGGGCATTACTCCCGGCTGGGCTAACAGCCGTCACACATCCACTAAACTGGTATGCCCCAATGGAGTAACCCCGCAGGAAGGTAAGTAACAGGCGTCTTTTATTTTGGCAACTTGCAAGTAGGCAAAACACAAGGTACAGGCATCAATGTTCAATCTTCCGCCATACACATTTCTGGAGTGTTATAAGTGTTATTCACAGAAAGGAACAGCAGCCCCACACGGGGAACACTGCAAGCGCACTACAATGCCCAGAAAGCCAAGCTGATGGCCACGCCTACTGTGGCAGGTATTTGAAAGTGAAGTAGTGCGCGGACAACTATGCTTCCACTCTGTTCACAGCGCCACTGAAGAAGGGAGCATAAACGCGTATGGCGGAAGATTGAACATTGATGCCTGTACCTTGTGTTTTGCCTACTTGCAAGTTGCCAAAATAAAAGACGCCTGCTACTTACCTTCCTGCGGCGTTACTCCATTGGGGCTTACTTGTTTGGTGGATATATATATATATATATATATATATATATATATATATATATATATATATATATATATATATATATATATATATATATATATATATATAGATAGTGTTGAAATCTCATTCAGTAACTTTTTTGAAAAAGGAAAGATGGAGCAAAGGACAATGTAGCCCTATAGGCCGCAGCTATGTAGATATGAAAAGAACATCTGCGCCTTTAAGGGCTCACAGCCCACCAGTTTCGCATCATGCACAGCAGGGGGCAATTGCCTCAGTTCTGTTTTTCCAACTCCTGGTGACAGGACCTTGGAGCACTGAGCTCTGCATTCATGGATTTATTTTCCTCAAATATCTCACTAAGACATTTTTTTTTTTTATAAACTTTTTATTGAAGTTGCAGGTATATATTACAATCACAAGGTTACCTTTAAGTTGACAGTTCCGAATCTTACATTCTTGTAGCTTTAAATCATATTAAGTACCGTTTAATCATACAAATAGCAAGTGAGTTTTGCACGGATGTGCCAATTCTCGCATCCATATATTCATAAATCAATCCCTCGAGTACAATCTAAAGGACCTTTAGTATTCAATGTGTGTTAAAATAACCAACAATATAGAAATATTGAACATTAGAAAGAGTCATCACAAGTAGGTATACTTTTTACGTTTACACCGATCTTTTAGCCATCCCTCACGTTCCACGTAACGTCTCAACAGAATCTGCAATTGAACGGCACATTGTCTGATAGTTCAACTTCAGTAATCACCCCCCAGCCTTCTAGTCGTCCTACCCTTCAGAGTCTAGGTCTTCTTCTTCCGGCAATGGTTCACAAAGGTCCCCTCTATAAATGTTCCATGCTGTCCATACCTTGTTCCATTTGCGGGGGCAGGCCCTTAGCACATAGACCGCCCTTTCCGTAATCATCAGCTTGTCCATATTGTTACCCCACCTATAAGCTGTAGGCAAATCTGGTGTTCCCCACTTTTGCGCAATGTCTCGTTTAGCCACTATCAGGGCCAGGGTAGCCCATATCAGTTCATGCCTATTCAGATCAGTAGGGTCCCAGATGTTCAATAAGCATTTGCGAGGTTCTGGCAAAATGGAGATCTTAAGCGTTTGCGAGACAGTACGCATAACCTGCCTCCAGAATTCTTGTATGTGTGCGCACTCCCATAATGTATGATACAGCGTCCCCTCCTTCCCGCACCCTCGAAGACAAAAGGGATGTGGTGCCCGGTGTATTCTGTGGAGCAGGGTCCTAGTGTAATAAATACGATGTAAGATTTTCAGTTGCACCAATCTGAATTTTGCTGAGATGCCAACTTCTTTCGGGGAGGCCAGTGCCTCATTCCATTCAGAGTCAGTAACCTCTCCTATTTCTCCCACCCATTTTTCTCGTAATTTTACCGTTGGGTCCCCTAGGTTGTTGATCAGTTTTTTATATGTGAGGGAAGTTGCGCTTTGTGGCATATAGTCTGTTAAGAGCCTGTCTTCTAGTGGTGAGGATTCTGGTATATCAGTGCCCGCTGGGATCGCCTGGAGCAGTGCGTGTCTTATTTGCACATATCTAAACGTCTCGGTTGGACTCAGGTTATATTGCTGCTGGAGCTGTGGAAACGCGACCACCGTGCCTTTATCACATAGGTCCCCGACAGTGGAGATTCCTATGCAGTCCCACTGCGCAAATCCCTTGCAGGATCGTAGGGTCCCCAATGATTTTATGTCCCATAACGGTGTCAGTTTGGTGATTTTTCCCTGCCATCTTAGCCGCTTTTGTGCAATGTGCCATAGGGCCGTTGTGTGGTGCGTCGGGCCTAGTAGTCTCTTGACATGTGGCTTGTTATATAGTACTGCGAGCATGCACTCCGACCCTAGTTGTGACCAGTCAGCTCTAAATGCCGGGTCATTCCTCGGAGCATGTATCCATTGAGATATCGTTTTAAGATGGGCTGCCCAGTAGTATAGCTGTATGTTAGGCAATGCTATACCTCCTTCATACCAGCTCTTCATCAACTTATCATACGCTATACGCGCCGGGCCATTATTCCAAAGCAGGCTCGAGACCAGCACCGCGACTTGTTTGAAATATCTCGGTTCCACAAGATATGGGGTATTCTCCAGCACGTAGAGGAACCTGGGAAGTGCCATCATTTTATAAAGAGCTGCACGCCTAAGGAGAGTCAGCGGCAAGGCCGCCCAATGTTTAACATCTGGCCGAAGGCGTTCTATAGGCGGCTTCAAGTTTTTGTCGAAAAAGTCTGCGGCGTTATTCGCAATGATAATGCCCAAATATTTAAAGGAGTCTCGTGCCAGCTCCAGGGGGCAGTTCTCCTGCAGCACCGGTTCTGGACCTTGTAATGTGTATATCACCGACTTTGTCCAATTCAGGGTATACCCTGATGACTTTCCATGTGCGTTACAAAGATCCAGCAACGCTGGGATCCCGCTTTCAGGCTCTACCATATAGATCAACATATCATCCGCATAAAGGGATATTCTATCTTCCCACCCATCCTCCCATGTGATCCCTTTGAGCAACGGTGCAGTTCTGATTAGGATTGCCAATCGTTCTATCACCAGGGCGAAGAGCAAGGGTGACAACGGGCACCCCTGCCTAGTCCCCCGTCCCAGTGGGAATGTCTGCGAGATGTGGCCATTAGCTACTACCTGCGCCACCGGTTTCGTATATAGTAATCTCACCCAGGCTATGAATTTCGGTCCAAAGTCCATACGTCTCAACACCGCAAATAGATATTCCCATTCCACCAGGTCAAAAGCCATTTTGGCATCAAGGGAGAGAATAACTGCCTTCTCGGGGATAAGGTGTGCTCGTGCCAGTACCCATGAATTCGCCTGAGATTCAATGCTGTACTTCTGTGAGGCATAAAGCCTGACTGATCAGGGTGTATCAGTGTCTGCAGGTGTTGTACCAAACGGGTGGCCAGCAGTTTTGCTAGAACCTTAGCCTCCACATTAATCAGGGAAATTGGGCGGTATGAGGAGCATTGAGATGGAGATTTGCCCGGCTTTGGTATGGCCACAATCGTGGCTGTGCGCTGGTCCAGCGGCAGTTCCGCCTTCTCCAGGCTTTCCATATACATTTGCCGTAGTGGTTTACTCAGTGTTTCGGCCCTCGCTTTGTACCATTCTAGAGGTATTCCATTGGGTCCCAACGCTTTACCTGAATGTAGTGCCTGAATTGCCAGTTGAATTTCATCTTCTGTCGGGTCGAGTTCTAGCTCCTGGATTGCCTCTTGTGTGAGCTTGGGGATGTCAATGTTTTCAAGCGCGAGTGTTGCCGCCTGAGCAGTAACCTCTCGTTCAGGGGTATATATCTCTTGGAAATGACGCGCTAAGGTGCACACTATGTCTTCCGGGTGTGTCTGTGACTCACCGTCGTGTGAGTACAGTCGCTGTATACCTTTATTACCTCCCCCCTCTTATCTAGCCACGCCAGCATTTTCCCAGCTTTGTCGCCTACGCCGTATATCCTATTTGCTGTGCCTGTGACATGACCTTGGACTGTCGTCGTAAGGTGGGCCCGGTATTGTTGCTGCCGTAGTTGTAAAAGGTGTGCTGTTTCCAGTGAGGGGTCTGCCACGTGGGTAGTGTTCGCAATGTGGAGTGCTAGCTCGAGCTCCGTGAGGTCCCTCTGGCACTCCCTTTTATGCCCCGTTATCGCTGCCATCGCTCCCCCCCCGCAGGACCGTTTTGTATGCCTCCCATAGGACCGAGGGAGAGGACACCGATCCCGTGTTTTCTGCAAAATAGCGTGTGGTCACTAATTGAAGTTCCTTCCTGATCTTCGGGATTGTAAGGTAGTTCGGGTATATTGGATAAATTCTAGCACGTCTCTTTTCTTTTGTGGTGAGTGACAGAGACATCGGTGAATGATCAGATATGCCTCTGGGCAGGATGTCTATTTTGTCTATCTTTCACAGTCCTCCCCCTAGAAATAAAAAGTAATCTATGCGGGATAGGCTATTGTGTACGGCGGAATAATATGTGTATTGTGTCTCCGTGGGGTGCAATCGACGCCAGAAGTCTGTAATGCCCATTGCTTCCAAGAATCCCGGGAGTGTTGCAGTCCCCCTAGGACGTTCTCTAATGGGAAATGTGTCCATTGTTGGGTCCACTATTGCATTGAGGTCGCCCCCTATGATCGTGTCACCCTCTGGGAGGTCCAAAAGGAATTTACCCAGTGCGGGCAAAGCTACAGAGTGGAGTGCCGGGGGATGTAGACTGAAACCACGTTGAGGGGCTTCCCTTCCCATTGCCCATGTAGTGCCGCGAAACGACCCTGATCATCCGTTTTGCGGTGTAATACCATAAAGGGTGACGTCTTTTTCATGAGTATCCCCGCCCCTCGGGAGCCAGACGTGAACTCAGCATGCGCTGCCATAACATAACCACGTCTATCAAGTGCCTTACATGCTGGTCCCGTGAGGTGTGTCTCCTGAAGCAATATGAGGTCAGGGCCCTGGCGTTTAATTGCTTGTAATACCAGCCCCCTCTTTATTTTATCTCCCAACCCTCTGACGTTCCAAGTAAGTAGCCGCAAGGGGGGTACCTCAATTGTCGTATGCGCACCGTCAGTGGGTGTAGCGTGTAACTGTTGGGCCATTGGATTGCCTGGGTAGTGTTCTGTACGTCATAATACTGATCTTAGTGCACATGTATCGCTCTATGTTGAGGTGTAGGAATAGCACATTATCCGGTGTAACCATGTATCGTGTGGTGCGAGTGATGACTAACAATACTAACATTAACTGTAAAACTCCCCCTCCACCCCTCCTCCCTGCTCCCCTGCTCCACGGACTTACCCCCTCCCGCTTCCCCAACTTCGCAGAGTGCTTTAACCCCTGCCCAACTATCTTACTTGTTCTTGGGGTTGGTGAGTCCCCTACAGGCACCGGCTCTGCCCACCCTACTTCGCTTCACCAAGTCCAGGTTTCAGTGCATCGTGTGCTGTCCGTTCCATAGTCTTCCTGTCTTTAGATGGGGGCTGGGTGCCCAGAGTCAGGCGGGTTCCGATCACTTTCGGATTCTGCTTCTGATATTCCACCCTGGCTGGTCAGGTTTCCGGTCTGTAGATCTGGGCGCTTGTCGTCACGATGGTTCTGCCGACCCCTGTGTGAACGGCGAGGCTGTCCCACCTGTCTCCAGCCGTCGAGCCAGTCTTGCGCCACTTCCGGCTTGTCGAAAAACCACGTTTTCCCATCGGCAACAATCCGCAATTTGGCAGGGAATATCATTGAGTATGGCAGGTCTTTCTCTCTCAGTGCCTTTTTCACCTCAGTAAACGTTTTCCGGCGCCTGGCCACTCCCTCTGTATAGTCCGGAAAAAATGCAAGTGTCGAGTTCTGGAGCTTAACTGGCGGTGACACTCTCGCAGCCTGCAAAATCGCATCCCTGTCTCTAAAGTTGAGCAGTCTAGCCAAGACAGGCCGTGGCGCCGCACCTGGTTTAGGCACTCCGCCAGGTACTCTATGTGCCCTCTCAACCGAGAAGAAGTGTGATAGTCCTTTAGGTTGCAATTTATTCTTGACGAGATCTTCTACGTAGAGATCCATTGCTCCCTTCCCTTCTGTCTCCGGAATTCCGAGGATGCGCACATTATTTCTTCGTGACCGCCCTTCTTGGTCGTCCAGCTTGTCTTGCAGTAGCCTGGTGACCTTCTCCATACGTTCCATAGCTATTTGCAATTCTGAGGTGTCCTCTACGAGAGATTTCGTAACCACCTCCACCTGCGAAACCCTCTCGGTTATTTTTTGAAAGTCTGCCCGGAGTAGAGTGACTTCGGAAGAAATGGAGCCCACTGTCGTCTGTACCTCTGAGAGGGTCTTCATGATGTCCTCCAGCGTCACTTTCTTGGCTCCGTCCGTGTCCTGACTGGAGCCCGCGGAATTGCGCCCATGAAGTTGTGGCTGTCCGTGCTGGCTATAGGCGAATTTATCCAGTTTGGCCTGTGTAGATCCACTCTTCGGTCCCCTGCCCGCCATGGCCGGAGGTCCGCAGATATTGGCCCTAGCGTTGGCCTATACTATCGACACTGTACTGTAGGTATTTCCACGTCACCTTCTGAGGCCAGGGAGCAGCGGCGCGGCGTGTGTCCAGTGGTCTTGGGCGTCCTGTATTGTTTCTCCTTCCGGTCACTTCAGTCGCTATTGGCAGGGGCAACTAGCGCGCAGCGTATGTCCTGTGCAACGAGGAACCGCCCACAGCATGTCCGTTATTTCGACTCTACTGCCCCACCGCTCGTGTAGGTTTTCTGCCTCGTACACAACGTGGCCCTCTGTCACCTGGTAGGCCTCCAGTGTCCAGTGCGCGGTGTTGGAGCAATCCACCGCTAAGGTGTTTAGCGGCGAGACTTCCGCTATGTTTTCTTGCCGTTTTCATGCACCTTCTAGGTCCTGGCCCTGTATCTATTAGGGAGTGCGCCGGTTATGGAGCTTCCGGCTTGGTACCACTGCCCCTGTACTGTGTAAAGGTATCTATTAGGAGTCTTACTCGATTCTCCCCCGTCCGGGGCACCTTTCCTCGCTCCTCTTTAGGGCCTGGTCCGTAATCTGAGTCAAGGGCTACAGCGCCAGCCGCCAGCCCAGTGGGCGCTTTCCTTCTGCTCCCTCCGAATTCGGTGGGCCCCACCGGGGTCGTCGCAGATCTCTCTGTAGGCCAACGCTGTGCGCTCACTCTTGCGCCTCTGCCGCCGATGCCACAGGGACTGTTCCTCTCCCGCCCCGCTACCACTCCCTCAGCCTCACTTGTCCTGGTCAGGGCTTACTGTCGCTGGTACGCCTGAGGCACGTGAGGCCGGGCCGAGTCCTCGCTGCCTGCTCCGGTTCACCGTCAGGCGCCGCTGCAGGTCTGTGTCTCCAGCGGTATTTCACGGACTCCGCAGGCGTCCCCGAGTGTCTCCGGATCAGTGGCTTCACAGAGTCCCGTACTTTTAACTGTGGTCGGGTAGCGTCTTCCACCTCAGTCCGGTCAGGAGAGGGTCCTCCGAGGGCACGCCGGCCAGGTCTCACTTCCGCTGGGGTCGTGCCTGTACTCGAGGCCGGTGCTTCCCCTCGGTCGCAGACCCAATTCTGCTCACGGTCGTTGAGGCAGTTCCCAGCCCTCGACTTCTTCCTGGGTGGACTCGGATGGAGTCGCTCCGTCCCCAAACCTGGTTTCCGCTCCTTCGGGTGGGAAATTTGACGGATTAATGTGTCGGGTATTAGAAAAGGCCTAAATGCCTCAGGGAGCTCTCACTTTACGCTGCTGCCATGCTTGGCTGCTAGCCACGCCCCCCCACTAAGACATTTTTGACTGTTGTTTCACTTGACAGTTTTCATGTATTCCAGTATTTTTCTGTCATTTTCTGACACAAATAGTTTTTCCTTTCTCAAATAAAATTGCATCCTTTTTTGACAAGTGACCTACTTGTGGAAGAAAGAAGGCAAAGTCAGACCCTCACGATGTTAGTATCGTCAGCCTTCCTGGCAGATTTCCACTCTGCAGGACCTTTTCCAGGCGTACCCTGAGGAACAGAGAGCGTATTCGCCTACATGGGGCAGAAGAGCTGCACAGGTAGCAACAGGTACAGTGTGAAGGTTGGATGTCATGAGTGAGGACAGGGTGAGTCCTCTACCAGGGCGTTTCCACCTCTGAGGACTCCAGGCAGGGAGATCCAAAAATAGAGACCACCATCTAAAACGATGTTGTTCCAGGTCGACATCGAGGACATTGACGCCAAGACAAGTTACAGTGCGTACATGCACGCTGTTGAGAGCAGGTTCAATGTCGACTAGGAGGCGACGTTTGACATCGAGACATAGATGGCTGATGTTGAATGGTACCATGACGTCAAGATGCAGGAGAAGTATAGGAAAAAATTGTTATCAAGAAGTCTGTCGAGACGATCCAGACCAGTGGAAAGAGTCCGAGAATCAAGGTTAAGACGCTTATTATCAACCTCTGATTCTGAATACTCTAGGGCATATTCACTATCGTTGCCCGTCTCCTTCCAGACTCTACTACACCTCCCCTTCCTCTGCCATCCCCTCCGGCTTCTTTTCCACCTCCTTCGCCGGCGCATCTTCCACAAACCGAGCCACCTGTGATAACTTCTCTGCAGATGAGACCACTTGCTTCTCCTCGCTGATAAAGTTCTCCTCATTCCAATTCTCGTCATAGGTCTAGAAGGCGAACGCCTTCGAGACACTGCCATCAGACTCAGCAAGCCTCTGCATGACGTTCTTCTTCCACACACATTGTTACCGCCATGTGTCCAGATCTAGATCCAGAACATGGCCAAGGCGCAGATCTGCATACGCTACCTCTTCCTCTAGTGCTGGAAAATACTTACCAACTCTGACTGACTCTTTCCAGAAAATGGTCTTTCCAGTCAATGAAATGAACCCTGCCGGGGGCATGGCTTGCACTTGATGGTGTGTGGCTTACACTTGAGGGGTGTGGTTTGAGCTTGATTGGGGTATGGCTTGCGCTTGAGGGGACATTTTCTTGATCTTGAGTGTGATGACCGCCTAGTCCATTGACTCCGAGCTCTATCATTTCACATTGTGTGTTTGACATGGACTAACTGCGTAATAAAGGACTCTAAATGGAGTGGAACTCCTGGACATACCATCATCCCTTCCTCAGGGCACCAGCTCCCTTGTCTGTTGGTGTTCCTGCTGCTTCTCCCCTTATCCCCTCTAACTGATCAGCAGATCCAAAATGGCATCCAACAGCAACCCTTCTGATGTGAAGCGGGATGTACTGAGCAATGCGGCCGAATGGGCATCCCAGGAGACGCTGGGACTTACAGGGCAGGGGTCGGATCATTGAGGTGGGTGCTCATATTAGAACACTAACTTACCAACTGAATGTGGTGTACATAAACCGACACTATTGACCGAAGACAGTACATGCACTACCATGTCACTTCACTGCTCTTCACTCCCCAGGGCCACAGAGTACTTTTCCACACACTGACCAAGCCTCAGCCATTTCAGTCTTCCAGGGAACAGCAATTCCATTCTCTTGGCCTGGCATCTTGTTTACTTCAACCTCATAGAGACTATCCCCTGCCATCATCTGAGTTCATGTGGGTGCTTAACACATTTAACATCAGCACCAGTAAGTGACCAGAGCGAATGTACCAGGTATTTACTGTCCACAAGGCCTCTAATTGCGCCCATTAGCCACATACCACTGGCCCACTGCTATTCTTCAATTTCTTCTACCTATTTATCTACTTACCAACTGCCGTTGAGCCTCACTACTTTCGGCTTACTGTGCATTCTCTGCATCTCCTCACCGAAGGCAGCTCACAACAACAGTCTCCGCTATCACCAGAGGGTCCCACCAAGACTACCTCTCCCGACACTGTTCAACCTCATCTGATAGAGACTACTAGCCGCAGATTCCTTCAGGTAGAATTATCCCCAGACGTGAGACTGGATCCGGAAACTTTTTTGCCACAGCATCTGTGCGCGCCGGGGCGACACCACGCGACTCTGCCCAGACATCGTCCACGTATGTGACGTCGACGAGGTCGCATAAGCCCCACCCCTGCGCTCCTACGTCAGTTTTTTCCTTTTCCGCGTGCAATGCGGATCACGTCCTGCTGCTGGCATGTTTGGGGCCCTTTGTTCTTCACCAATTGTCTTCTTTCTGGTGAAACAGTGTGCGAATGCCTTCGGGCTTTAAAACTTGTACATCGTGTGGGCGTCTAATGTCGGTGACGGACCCTCATCTCATTAGTATGTGGTGTTTGGAGGAGGATCACGGCATGAAACTTCTATCAGTGCCTCTCTCCAGGTCGACCTCCTCCCCTCGATCAGCCTTGGCGGACGGCTTCAGACACGACCGTGGTCGTCGTCCTCGTCCTTCTCCGATGTCGCATGAGTGTCACTCCCCGGTGGGTAAGTGTCGCAGTTTGTCCCCAGGGGCTGGTGTTCGGCCTTCCGGGGGCGTGGGCTCTCCGCGGGTGATGCGACCCCGCGTGTCGCCCTCCTATCCATCATTTCTCGGTGAGGGGGCAGCGAGAGTCCAGATGGAGACCTATGGTGCGGCTTTGCGGGCCTCGCTGGCGTTTCCTCCTCCTTCCCCTCCTGGGGCGCCGACGGATCCCTCCGCGACGCTGCCGGCGGCTTCGGCCCCAGTACAGACTGGTTCGGAACCAGGCTTGGAGGATGTGGTGCTCTGGGGTCCCTCTTTCGCGCCACAGCGCCTCTGCATCACCGCAAACTCCCGCGGGAGTCCCTGTGGTGTTGCATGAAGTCACCGGGGCTCGGGTCGCATCCCCGAGCCACGCTCGGCCCTCTGGGTTGGCGAAGGCCTCGTCCACGGCTGAGCTGGCGCCGTCCAGGCGCCGGTGCCTGCTTCGGCAGCGCCACAAGGGTCGGTGACCTCTCCTCGTCCTGCTCTGGGCCAAGGTGGAGTGGGAACTCCTTGCCCCCCTCCGGGCCTTTCTCGTTTCTTCCCGCAGGCGGCTGCCTCGTCGGAGGGCGAGTGGAAGGTTGAGTCGTCTCTGGCGCCACCGCATGGGTCTCCGGACCGCCTCCTCAACATTCTGGGTCGAGGGTGGCGGAGGACTTCGGGCCACTCTCCGGGTCCCTCTCGTCCCTCCACTCAGGCGGCTGCCTCGGCGGAGGTCGATTCAGCGCCGTTTCAGCGCCGCCGATTGGCCACTTCGGCTCCGGTCCCCGGTGCGGTGTGACTTGGAGGAGCCCTATCCGTCTCTCCTTTTTTTTTTCTTTTTTTTTTCTTTTTTAATCCGTTCTCTTCTTTGGAACTGGATGGTGCTGGCGTCCTACCTCAGGGTGCGGACTTCACGGCTCCACACAGCAGATTCTTCTTCGGACGCTCCCTCTTCTCCGGAGTCTGGCTGCATTTTGGTGACCTCTTGCCCGGAGACTGGCTGTCGCGTGCTGTCTTTTTCACCGGCGTCGAAGGGTGGCTCCCCGCCCTTTCTGAGACTGGGGTGCTTGGCGGAGGAGCAGCAGGTACCCCATTCTTCAATGCCTTCTGTCTTTCAGGTCTGGCCCTCGCCAGTCCTGCTTGGCTTCAGGGACGGCCGTCTTAGTCTACAGCCGTCACTCACGGAGTAGCTGATTTCTTCTGCGCAGGGCCTTACTAAGGCGGCTGCGGCCTTCGCTCACACGGTGTCCACGGCTGTGGGCATTCTGCGCATGGGGGACCCAATTGCTTATTTTCCGGCGGACCATCTCTTTGAGGTTCTCCACCAGGGCTCTGGTGGGAGTGAGCTCCTCCTCCCTTTTGAGGGTTCGCTCCTCTCTTCCCTGGAGGGAGCCTGGAGGCGTCCTGCCTCAGGAGATCCCGGGCCTCAACACCTTCTGCACCGTCACCTTCGGGCGCTACGGGACCCGGCGTGCCTCTCCCTCCACCCCTCTGCTGCCAGTCCACTCTGAGGAACTCTTTTCCCTCCCTGCCGCCAATGTTGACTCCGTCGTCCCGGGAGGCCCTCTGGCTGGACTCTTGGGGGTGCAACATGTTTGCCTCAACCAGCGCGGCCCTGTGGGCCCTTAACACCCTGTGTGTATTGGCGAGGGCCTCCTCTTGTCTGTGGGACTCGACTGAGTCTCTGGGTTGCGCGGCTTCCCAGGGGACTGTTCAGGTGGACTTACGGCATCATGCTTTGGATGGCCGGGAGCTAGCGGTGTTTATTCTCTGCTCTGGACATCTCGGAGGTGTTGGGCCGGGCTATGGCTTTCTCAGTCGCCCTCTGTTGCCATGCTTGGCTTCGGGACAGCGTGTTCCCTGAGAATATTCGGGAGCAACTCATTGATCTTCCGTTTGATGGCAGCCTGTTGTTCCATGCCGTGGCTGACTCTGCCATCCAGAGGTTCCTGGCGGGGCTCCGTCCTCCTCCTCCTCCACCTCCTAATCCTCCTCCTCCTTATTCTCCTCCTCCTCCTTCCCCTCCTCAGTGACTGCTGAACTGAGCTGGGTTTGGGCTTTTTGGATGCCCTTGCTATAGGTGGTGTTTTCTGGCGGTTGAGTCCTCCTTATTGGGACTTTGACATTGTTGACTGCTGGACAACGCTTGTTGCCTGTGTGTGTGTGTTTCTTTTTGCTGGAATAGTTACACAGACTTGGCCCTGAGATTAGGCCTTCTCTGTTTTCTTTCTTTGGGCTGATGTCAAGCCTTCTGCGGGGTCGTTTTGTTCCCCGTGACGCCTTTGCTTTCTCCTCTGCTGCGAGAGTTCTTCCAAAGGGGGTTCCTGTGTTTTGGGACTTACCTCCCCTATGTGGGGTAGTGATAGCTATTATATAGCTATGCTCTGCTGCGGAGTGCTGGTTGCCTTCGGTGCCCGTTCTTCCTGTCGTTTCTGTATGTTGCTATTGCTTCTTGAGGTTGTGTGCGCGGCCCTTGTAGTGGTAGGTCCAGGCCTTCCTCTCCTTCATGCTCTTGTGCTGAGAGCTGGGATGCTTCAGTGTCCTTCATGCTTCTGGCGGCTTATGGGTATAGCTGCCGTCCTGGCTGGCCTGTTGCCTTCCCTCTGGGTGGGCTCGCTTCTTCCTTGGTTTCCTCGGGCCCTCTGGGCTTCTTCTTGTTCCTCTGCCTGTCCGGGCGTTGGGTGGAAGCTCGGTTGCCCTGGGGGTAGAGTGGGGTGCTTCGGCCTCTCCTGCCTTGCCCTTGGTTCCTCTATTGTGAGTATCTGGCCCTCCACTCTTCCTTCTTTCTCCTACATCCCTTCTGGGGCTGCTGGCGTTTGACTTGTGGGGGTCCTGTTGCCTGGTGGAACACGGTTGCCTCCCTGGTCTACAGGGCTGGTCCCCTGTGGGCCCTCTGTCCTGTCCAGACTTGTGGGGTCCTTTGCGGGGTTTCTGATGTTCCTATGCCCCGTTGCTATGGCTGCTCCAGGTCGAGGAGGCTGCCTCCCATCTTTCCGTCCCACCCTTCTTCTTGATACTGTGGCCTGGCCCCTCTACCACCTCTGAGTTGGGGCTCTCTGGTCGCGCCTTACCCTTGTTTCTTGGGGGGTGGATGCCCTCTAGGCTGGGGGAGTGGAAGTTGGTTGTTCCTGCCTGTTGGACTGTCTCCCCTTCCTCTTTTCAGGGGGTGGTTGTAGGTCTACTACGTGTGACGTGACGTATACGCAGGTTCCCTGTCTCCGGGTGAGCGGTGGGGGATTGCTGTCTATGTATTGGTTGGGTGGCTGCTCAGGGCTCTCCTCTGTTCTTCCTCTTTTCTTTGCCCTTGGACACTGCAGTTTTGCACTGTTTCTATGGGGTTTCATTTTTGTATGTTCTTTCCCACACTGTTCCCATACTCCCACAGTTTTTTATTTGGTGGCTCCACGTTGTGGTGCGGAAAAGTTTCCTGAAGAAAACTGACGTAAACGCGCCGGGGTGGGGCTTATGTGACCTCACGTACGCGCGCAGGGATGCTGTGGCAAAAAAGTGTCCGGATCTAGTCTCACGCCTGGGGATAATTCTACGTGAAGGAATCTGCAGCTTGAATCGTCTCTACCAGATACATCGTTTACCGAAGGTAAGTAACTCGTACTTTATGGAGCCCCTTACTGAAGTCCTCAAACCCTCCCACATCTCCTACCATATGTATGCGGATGACACACAACTTTACATGAGAATAACCTCCATTGACGACGTCCACACCCTCAACGTCACCCTAACAAAAATGTAACCACCTCAGACTTAAGGCCCTTAAAACTGAATTCTTACTGATCACTCCACCCACTACCACCCCTAATGTTATTGACTGGCTCCCTCTTCTTTCTCCCTTGAATTGCACTTCACACATCGTCGACCCCGCCAAATCCCTAGGTATAACACTAGACGAAAACCTCTCCATGCAAAAACACATCAGCGCCATCACTAGAGTTGTTAACCGTCAGCTGCATACTTTCAGGAAACTTAATCCTTTTCTTCCCTTGGCCGACCTCACAACCGTGACTCGTGCTGTTCTGCTCTCAAAGCTTGACTACGTTAGCTCTACCTTTGTGGGCCTCCTGAAAACCTCACTTGCACCTCTCAAGGCTATCTTCAATGCTGCAGCTATGCTCATTACAGGTTAAAAAAGTGATCAAATCACCCCTGACCTTCGTGCACTGAATTGACTTCCCTTTGAGGCAAGTGACATTAAAGGGCTTGCCAATAGACTCACGGAAGCAGAATCCAGAATTAGCGCTTTGAAAGACTCCAGCACATCTGGACAAAAACGAACCGACTTGAGAACACAGAAGATGAGTGATGTTGAGCGAGCTATCTGAACTTGAGGAGCATTTTACGCATTTTTGGCCTGCCGGAGAATGTGGAGTGCAACACAAACTAATGTGCTGATTTTTTAGAATCATGTATACCACGCTCCCTTGGTCTCATCTTTGAGAAAGATTTTGAAATAGAGAGTGTCCACGGGATACGTCCAGGAAAATCTCCCAACACCTCTGCCGCCTCAGTGACACCGAGAACAATGATTTTCCAACCACTACGCCATCCTCATATGGAAATGTTCCTATCTCACGTGAGAAAAATCCAACACACAATGGTCTAAAGAAACTGTGGCTACCATGAAACGCTTCTTGGCCCTCCGTCAGCTTCTGCGAGAGTACTCCATTCCCTTCTCTTGTTTTTGGTCTGGCCAACTTCTGCATCCTGTTCAAAGGGAAGCTGACGATCTTCACAGCCTTCTCAGACCTTCATTCCTTCATAGATACTGCTTCACAATCAGACACGGTAACTTAAGGTTAAGGTAAATGAGGCTTTCCTGTTCACTTCTAGCCTCTCCTTCTTTATCTTACGTTTAGTTCACTGATTTGTATGCTGTTCATTTTAGTATTTTTTCTCATGCTGTTCTCTGGTGGAATCCTACGCACTTGCAACTTTGAATTGGGCCTTGTTGACTTGTGTTTATGCCTGTTTGGCATGTTTTCCACATTGTCATTACAACTGCTGTTGTGTAGATTACTTTGACCTTGTAATGATTTTTGCCATTTCTACGTTATGTGCTGATGTCATCATTATGTAGGGTTGGGATTTGTCAACTTTAGCTCCCCAGAGGGTGGAAATGGGTCCTTAGATAACTGGATTTGGCCTGCTTGTGGCCTACCTCTCCCCTGTTTGAAGAAGTGTGGGGAAATGCGGTCCTTTTGTGTTGATCTTCTTTCCTTCTTCCTCCATGCTCTTGCATTGATTCCTCCCCCTTTCTCACACATTGGTGACTACAGCAGGCTTGTTGCACGACTTCCTCCCACTAAGACAATTTTGACAGTGGTTGCAGTTGCCCCACGCTTTCCCGAGCATTCTATGCCTTAAGTATTGTCACTCACACCCCGCACCCCTTCACTCCCATTTGCTTAGAGGCAACTAAAAATGCTATACACAGAGAAACGTGCTTGGCTGCTTTGCCTGCATCTGCTACACTCATCCACTGGATGTAATGATCAACATAATGACTGCACCACTTAAAATTCTTTCGCTAAATACTAAGGGCCGGAATTATCCTGTAATACGTGATCGCGACTATTGTCGTAGGCTAACAAGGCAAATAATATTACTACAAAAGACACATCTTAAATCCAATAGAAATCCCAAATTCTGCTGTCCTTAGGTGGCTGAAACGGTGTTATCCCCATCACCAAACAAAAAATAAACTGAGTTATCACTGTTCTCTAGGAAAACCAAAATCACTTTACTATCCCATACATATGATCACCAAAGTCGATGACTTATATCACCAAGATTAAAGGAAAAGATAAGTCATTTTTTATTGTGAACATATATGCCCAAATGATAACTCTGTGAATTCTGGAAAGAGCTTGACAAGCTATTATCAGAGCCCCCTGATAATCAAGAAGCCATCCTAGGCAGGGACTTCAATCTCATGATGGGCAGGAACCTAGATAGAATATCAGCACAAACATTTCCAAGCAGCAGATCTTACAAGCAAATGAGCTATGCTCTAAAAAGAACTATCTGATAAATTTTTGGAGGTTGCATGACCCGTCAAGTGCACAGACAGAATATTGAGTTAAAAATATCGAGTTTGAAATTTCATCATACAGGAATATTAAGAGCAAGAATATTGTGGTCCAGAAAATCGACATTAAGGTAAGAAATATTGTTTTTGAAAATATCTAAGTTAGTAATACTGTTTGTTAAAATATTGTTGTTTAAAATATTGATTTTGATGTTAGTGTTATGTATTTTAGTATGTATTTTAAAAGTATGTGAAGTCATTTTTTTTTTTTATAAGTATTGAGTTTGTTTTTTAATATATGTGTTACATTTGTAGTAGTGATTAATTGTATGTTAATTAAATGTTGCGTTTTTTGTTCTGTAGCCGGTTGGGGTTTTATAGGGGAATAGGGTGGGAAGTAATTTAATTATAATAAAGTAATTCATATTTGTTATTTATTAGTATTACATTTTGATTTTATAGTGTGAACTGTGGGAATTAATTTTTAATTAATGAATTAATAATTGGTTGATAATTTTTAATTAATTAATTGATAATTATGATAATTGTGTTATTTTTTTTAGGAGCGGGTTGTGGGTTTATAGGGGAATAGGCTGGGCACGTAATTTAATTATAATACATTATTTAATATTTTTTATTAGTATTTATATAATTTCGATTTTTCTAGTGTTAATTGTGAAAATGTATTTATTATTAATTAATTATTAATTGGTTGTTGATTACTACTTAATTGGTAATTATGTTAATGTTGTTATTTTTGTTGGAGCAGATTTTGGGTTTATAGGGGAATAGAGTGGGAAGTAATTTCATTTTAATAGATTTAATATTAATTTTTATATATGAATATTTATTAGATTTTTAATTTATAGTGATGACCATGGGACTTAATTTATGAATGAATATTAATCAATTGTTTGTTAATTAATATTAATAAATAAATTTTTGTAATCAATTATGTTAATTGTGTCATTTTTTAGGAATGGGTGGTGGGGTTTATAAGGGAATAGGATGTGAAGTAATTTGTTAAAAATTAGTTCATAATTAATTAATAATTAATGGTAATTAATTTATAAAAAATAATTATGGCAATTGTATAATTATTTTGAGAAGTGAGTTGTGGGGTTTATAGGGGTGAAGGGTGTGAAGTAAATTATTTTCACATAATTAATAAGTTGTTAATTGAAAAAAAAATTTTTTTTAATTTGTTATGTAAATTGTGTAATGACTTTTATGTGTATGTTTTGCTGTTTATTGAGGCAGAGGGTGGAAAGTATTTTATGTTTTATTAATTAATAATTATTTGCTCATTATTATTAATTGATACATTTTTATGGTTATTGTTTACTTTTATTTTGTGTGCGGATTTTGGTTTTTATAGGGGTAATGTTTGGTCAGTAAATTAATTTTTATATGTTTTAATTTGATTTTTAATTAATAATATTTGTTTACTCCAGTATTGGAACTTTCATAGATTCACATGCCTGAATCATTCCCCGTCGTCGAGACGGGAGTCTCCGGTATATAAAAAAGCAGTGCTTAGTAGTATAGCAAACTGAAAAGAGGCCTAGGCCCATTTCCCTTTTGCAACCCATAGCCTTTGTTATGTAAAAAAGGCCCAAACTTTTCCCTGAACCAATCAGAGCTCCTCACCCTCTAGAACACTCCTGAGAGAACCTTCTGCCCCTCAGATTTTTCTACCGCACGTTGTGCTAGGGAGTCTCCTTTGAGCTCTGCTCAAATTCTTTACTTCTACAGTATTTTGACTTAGATTTGAGGTTTTTCAGCTACCATGTCTGAGAAGGAGAAAAAAGGATTATTTAGAGCTTGTTCCACCTGCTCTAAGAAGAGGCTTTATACAGATGACCCTCACAAGGACTGCATCTACTGTCTCTATCCAGACCATAAGGCAGCAGATTGTAAGGTATGTCGTACCTTTTCAAATAAGACCTTGAGAGATCGTGAGGGAAGGCTACTGATCTGGCTTCAGAAGGTGAAAGCCAGGAAGGAAATCCTCTCAAGTGAGAGTGAGGCGGAATCTGTGGCGTCTAAGAGATCTCAGAAGAGAAGTAGATCTCCTCAGACACATTCCTCAGGGGAAAGACCTGAGAATGCCCCAAAAAAGACCACTCCAGGGTCTTCAGGGCGCAGTCCCTCAAAATCCCCTTCAGTCTCAACTAAGGGGAAGAAGGGTTCTGCTGGTGAGGTGAAAGGAGGAAAATCCACCTCAGATCCACCACAGTCACCTCAGAGGATCAAGATTACCATCAAACGGTCTTCTTCTACGACTTCTGAGGAGAAGGGTACTGTTTCAGCTCCGTCGACGGGACCGTCAACAAAAAAGGGACCATCGACGACAAAGACACCTCTGTCGTCGACGAAGAAGGATAATGTTAAGGCTGGTGAGAAAACAGCGTCGACGATTTCACCGTAGACGGCGATATCGTCGACCGTGAAACGAATGTGTCAGCGTCGACGACGGCAGCGTCGACTGCAGCGAGGACGATGACGTCGACGAGGACAGCGTCGACGGTAACTACAACGTCGACGGTGGCGTCGATGACTTGGTCGACGACGGCGATGGGTATTTCGTCGACGGGCTCGCCGACGAGGGAAAAAACACCAGAAAAAAGGTTGATGCCTTGGAAAAAACCTATAACACCGGAGGTTACATCTCCGAGCAAGGTCTCCCCAATGCTGCCATCTCATCTGCTGGAAGAGGAAGATTTGGAAGAAGATGATGAGTATGGAATTGCCAGTAGCCCTGCGCAATTGCAGGTCAAGTACCAGGAGGAGGATTCTGAAGAGGAATATGGGGGTTATCAAGAACAACCCCAGGAACAGCACCGGTATCGCCAACAGCAACGTGAGGAGATGACAAGTGTGCCATCCTCTTTGTTGAAGGATCTCCAGGGAATGTTGGAGGATTATAGGAAGAGATACCCAGCGACTCCAGTCGCTCAACAGGCCCTAGAGGCTACTCCACGTCCACGATCGGTTCCAGGGACACCGGTTCGTAGGAGAGAGATTGTGCCGGAACCGACTGCTAGGTCTCCACTGCCGACGACACACCACGATACCTCAGATGATGATCATGAGGATGGGGAGATTGCGGACACAAGTGCAGAATGGCATGACTATATCGCCCCATCACCTTCAACTCCTCCGCAGAGACCAGTAGATTCTCCACCAGAGGACATTGGTGGATTTCATAATCTGATGGAAAGAGCCACTAAGAGGTTTGCACTGACCATGACAGAAGAGAAAACAGAATGTTTTTTATACGACTTTAAAGACTCGTATCGAAAATCCGTACGATCCCTGCCTATAGTATCTCATATTTGGAAGGAAGGATTAAAGGTCATGGAGACGCCAGCGACGGTAACGCCGGTTCTGGCCAGACTGGATAAAAAATATAAGGAGCCTGTTGATGCTCCATCTTGCCTTTTGGGTCATCCCAAACCGGATTCTGTTATCACTCAGGCGGCACAACAGAAATCCAGGAACCCATCTGCTCCGATTGCAACACCTCCAGACAAAGAGGGCAGAAGGTTGGATAATGCGGGAAAACGGTTTTCATTAATGTCGGCTCTGCTTGTGAGAGCTGCTAATGCCCTCGCTATCTTGGGAAGATATGACAGGCAGATGTGGTGTGACCTGTCTCCATACGTTAACCTTGTGCCGGAACCAGAGAAGCAGGAGGCGAAGAAAATTCTCATGGAAGGAGAAAGGACTTCGGCTGAAGTCATAGACTGCGCTATGGATATAGCTACCACGGCATTTAGATCCTTGGGAGGAGCTGCGGTCCTGCGCAGGCAAGGATGGCTGAGAGCAACAGCGCTCAGGCCGGAGGTGCAAAACAAGATTTTAGACCTCCCTTTCAATGGAGAAGAGTTATTTGGAAAACATATTGATGATACTCTAGAGAGTATCAAGAAGGATACTGATACGGCAAAGGCTCTGGGAACACTGCAATACAGAAAAACCCCTTTTCGTGGCTCCAGGGGTAGGGGACAGTCCTCGTATAGAGGAGGATGCCAACAGGGGAGATATTCTTCTTCTTATCAGTCCTCATCGCAGCCTTACCGTCAACAATACAGCCAGCGTCAGTCAGGAGGATATACAAAATCAACTCCAAGGGGAGGGGACGTGGTGGCCGGGGAAAGGACAACACCCGTCGGCAATGACAACCTCCATCTTCCGGCTCTGTCAGATGCTCCCCTGGGTGGAAAGATCTTCACAATTGGCGGAAAATAACAACGGACCAATGGGTCCTCAAAATAGTTCAATTCGGTCACACCCTAGAATTTCTTCAAGCGCCCCCTTGTACGCCACCGATGCACCAGAGAGCCAACCATCTGCATCAACTCTGACAGGAGATTAGGACAATGCTCCGAAAGGGAGCAATAGAACCGGTACCGAAATCCCAGAAAAACAAGGGGTTTTACTCCCAGTTTTTTCTTATCAAGAAAAACAAGCTCCAGTGGCGCCCCATTCTGGATCTCAGATCCTTAAACACCTATCTCAAGAAACAATCTTTCAGGATGGTATCTCTGCAGGACATCCTTCCGTTATTAAACCCAGGAGATCATATGACCACATTGGACCTACAAGACGCGTATTTCCACGTGCCGATACATCCTGCACATAGGCAGTACCTTCGGTTCTGGGTAGCCGGAAGACATTTCCAATTCAGGGTACTGCCATTCGGCTTGAAGTCAGCGCCAAGAGTTTTCACGAAATGCCTGGCTCCAGTGGCAGCTGTGTTGAGGAAGCAAAAACATCAAATATTTCCTTACCTCGACGACTGGTTAGTCAAGCCACGACTGGTTAGTCAAGCCACCATCAAAGGTACAGGCCAGAGCGTCAAGACAGGCCTGCATAGACTTATTCGCCGATCTAGGATTGACTCTTCACGAGGGAAAGTCAAACCTCCACCCAACAAAAGTGATCACATTTCTGGGGGCAATATTGGACACTGCAACAAAGCGTTTCCCTCCGAGGAAAGACAACTGAGGATTGTGTCCCTCTTCCAAGACTTGGTAAAAAGAAAGTCTCTTTCAGTCCGCAGGTACAAATCCTTGCTGGGCACGATGTCCTCTTGTATTCCTCTGGTACCTTGCTGCAGGCTAAGGATGAGGCCATGGCAGGAACAGATGGATCTCCAATGGCGTCAGGAGGAGGGATCCTTCGACGATACAATAAGGGTGACACCAGTGATGATACAGACAGCAAAGTGGTGGACACAAAAAGCAAATGTGTCTCAAGGACTGACGTTTCTGGCAAGAGCGGCTCCGCTAGTGATAACGACAGATGCGTCGTTAGAAGGATGGGGAGCTTTCCTTCAGGACCTTCAAGTCAGTGGTCGTTGGAAGGCACAGGAGCAGCAATTACACATAAATCTGCTGGAGCTCAGAGCGATCCGCTTGGCATTACTGGCTTTTCTGCCAAGGATAAGAGGTTCGCCGGTGTTGGTAAGAACAGACAACACTACGGCGATGCATTATGTGAACAAGCAAGGGGGAACAAGATCTCTCTCCCTGTCTCAGGAAGCCCAGGAGATATGGGAATGGGCTCTTCAGCAAGGAATATCATTGTCAGCAGAACACCTCCCGGGGGATCAAAACGTCAAGGCGGATACTCTCAGCGGGCTCAAATCGTCCTGCCACGAATGGGAGCTATACCAGGGGATCCTGGACAGCGTCTTTCGAAGATGGGGAACACCGATAGTGGACCTCTTCGCTACAAGGGAAAACAGAAAATGCCAGTACTTCGCAAGCTGGCTTCCCCAGAAGGGATCTTGGGGGAATGCGTTTTCCATGGCGTGGTCAGGCATCTTTGCCTACGGTTTTCCTCCAATTCCTCTTCTCCCCCACGTACTGGTGAAGATCAAGAAAGAGCCGTGCAGGCTGATCCTAGTAGCCCCGTGGTGGCACAGACAACACTGGTTCACGGAACTGCTGCTGCTGTCGGAGGACCGTCCAATTCGGTTGCGCCTATTTCCATCGCTTCTGACAATGTCCAAGGGGCAGGTGCTCCATCCGGACCCGAAATCCTTCCGATTAGCAGCCTTTCTCTTGAATACTGTGAGTTTAGCCATCTGAACATCTCACACGAATGTAGGGACATTCTATCCAAGGCCAGAGCGGAGAGTACCAACAAAACTTACAGGATGGAATGGAAGAGGTTTTGTCTGTGGTGTAAGAGACATGATGTTCATCCTCTTACTGCTGCACCTCATCAAATTATACCTTACATTCTGCTGTTAGCAAAGTCAGGATTAGCACACGCCTCCATCAAGGTGCATTTGGCTGCGTTATCCCGCTACAGCAGGTCATCGTCAGGCCCATCTTTATGGTCATCAAGGATTATCAAACAATTTATGAAGGGGATATTCAGGGTCTTTCCTCCAGTAAAGCCTCCACCACCATTATGGAATCTGAATGTTGTACTCTCTCAATTGATGAAACCACCGTTTGAACCGATACACATGGCAGACCTGAAGTTCTTGTCCTGGAAAGTGGCTCTTCTCATTGCATTGACTTCTGCGAGAAGAGTAGGTGAAATACAAGCGCTCTCGATTCAGGAGCCTTTCTTACAGTTTCAGGAGGATAGAATGATTCTCAGGACAAACCCGAAGTTCATTCCGAAGGTACCAACTGATTTTCATTTGAACGAACCGTTGGTGTTAAAACGTTTCTTTCCTCATCCATCAACAGCGGCAGAACGATTATTGCACTCGCTGGACGTTCAGAGATGTATGAAATTTTACTTGAAAGAAACTAAGGCGTTTCGCAAGTCTTCTCAGTTATTCGTCGCCTTCAGCGCACCCAGGAAAGGTTTCCCACTGTCAAAGAGGGGAATTGCCAGATGGATTTCCAGTGCAATTGTCTACTGTCATCAAGCTGCTGGAAAGCCTTTGAATGCACAAGTGCGTGCCCATTCCACGAGGGCGGTGGCCACATCCACTGCTCTGTTTGGAGGAGTGCCAATCCAGGATATCTGCAGAGCAGCAACCTAGGCATCTACGCACACCTTCACCAGGCACTACTGCTTGGAGGCAGCCGCAGAATCGGATGCGGCGGTGGGAGAGGCGGTACTGCGGAATATCATCCAGTAACGGTGAGCCTTTCTTGCATCCCTCCATCCATAATTTATCTTGTTTACAAAGTCACATTTTATATAAGTATGGATATATGTATATAAGAGTATGCTTCATTTTCTAATGGTATTGCATGATTATGTAAGGTATCGGGAAAATGTGCTTTGTTTTTTCACTGCTCGCTATTCTGATTCAGGCATGTGAATGCATGAAAGTTCCAATACTGGAGTAAGAAAACAAGTTACTTACCTGTAACTTTAGTTCTCCAGTATTGGAATCTTTCATAGATTCTCATGCACCCACCCTCCTCCCCTGAGAGACTCACCTCGGATTTAGCACAAGAAGTGTGTTATATGCACAGGTGCGTGAAAAATCTGAGGGGCAGAAGGCTCTCTCAGGAGTGTTCTAGAGGGTGAGGAGCTCTGATTGGTTCAGGGAAAAGTTTGGGCCTTTTTACATAACAAAGGCTATGGGTTGCAAAAGGGAAATGGGCCTAGGCCTCTTTTCAGTTTGCTATACTGCTAAGCACTACTTTTTTATGTACCGGAGACTCCCGTCTCGACGACGGGGAATGATTCAGGCATGTGAATCTATGAAAGATTCCAATACTGGAGAACTAAAGTTACAGGTAAGTAACTTGTTTTCTTATTTGATAAGTTATAGGGTAGGAAATAAAGAGTATTTATTTTATGTAGCAATGTTTTTGATTATAATACATTTATAATAAATATAGTTAATTGTAAAAAACTTTTTTATTTTTTATAAGATAATCTTTGTTGTAGTTTTTAGATTTTTTTAACATAACATGTTTATATTTTTGTTATTTTTCTATATTTTTTATTTTTGTGTTTTTAACAATTTTTATTGAGAATATTAATTTTAACCCTCTGCTATCCAATGCATTCCCTACTGTTGCATTCACTGGAGTGGGAATAATATTTTCTACCCCTCCGCTATCCAAGACGTTCCCTACTGTTGCATTCACTGTAGTGGGAATAGTAATTTTGAACCCTACGCTATCCACACTTGCCCTACTGTTGTACTCACTGGAGTGAGAATAGTAAATTTTACTTCTCCGCTATCCAACACTTTCCCTACTGTTGCATTCACTGTAGTGGGAATAGTAATTTCTACCCCTCCACTATCCAACAGATTCCCTCCTGTTACACTTACTGGAGTGGGAATATTAATTTTTACCCCGACGCTATCAAACACTCTCCCTACTGTTACATTCACTGTAATGGGAATAGTAATTTTTACCTCTACGCTGTCCAACACTTTTCTTACTGTTGCACTGAATGGAGTGCAAAATGTAAGTTTACATTTTTTTAAATATATTAATATTTTAATTTATAATGTAATGTTTTTATTAGATTTTGTGTTATAAGTATATGTATATTTATATTTATTTGTTAATTTTTATATATTAAACTTTTTTTATATATAAAAAAAATGTTGTCATTGATATTTTTTACATCTATATATTTTTCCGATATTTTGGTATTTTACATTATAAAGATAGGATGTTGATATTTGTCTTTTGATATTTGTGTATGGGGATATTTTGTAGTCAATATTATGTACCTGATCGACCTGTCAGACACCGACTGTACGTTTTGCTCCCCACCCCACAACTTTCTCCAGGATTGACTATATCGTTATCAGTAAACTACTACGCATAATGATCCAAGATCTCAAATAGAACCGAGAATAATCCCGGACCATTCCTGCATATCTCTGGACCTCAAACCATAACACCTTAATGATGACCTATTAGAGGATGATGCCACTACGAGGAAGATCGCTATAGTGATTGGCTGATTCTTAAGTCAAAATGCGCCTAGAGACATTTCTGCCACTATCAGATGGGATTGCTTGAAGGCCTCCCCCAGAGGGACCATAATAAATCTCACATGGATCAAAAATAAGTCTCTAAACAAACAACTCACAGGCGTAGAATCTAAAATAAAAACTCTAAATTAGTCTATTAGATACTCTATTGGTTTAACTGATTTATCAAAACTACCCAACTTACAATATGAGTACAACAGACTACTGAGTAAGAGGATAAAGAGGTAGATGTCTCCTATGCGTGATTTTGGTATCTAGAAACAGAGCTGGGAAAGTACTAGCAAACTGCCTGAAGTATAATAAGAATAGAGCCATTATTTCCACTTTCCGGAACAATGCTGGGAAAATATCCACATAATTTCAGGACCTCCTCGATGGTTCCAAAGCTTTTACGCCGATCTGTATAATCCTATCAAGTCTGTGTACTCTAATACATGCAATAACTATCTACACTCATGCATCCTTCCTCATGGGTACCAAAAGGACAGTCTCTGTCTCTTAATTCACCCATTGAGAGAGAAGAGGGCCAGGAGGCTATTCTCTGAATCAGGCTGGAAAAGCCCCGGACCCGATGGATGTTCGTCCAAATTTTACAAAACCTTTACGGAACGGATAGCCGAACCCATAAGATCTGCCTATTGTCAATATGCAGACTCTGGCCACATCTCAGGCTCCGCGAGGAGGCTAGAGCAGTAGTCATGCAGAGGGAGAGGAAAGATCATTTAGATGTTAAGAATTTCAGACCCATATCACCAATTAACCTTACTGCAAAATATATGATAAAATCCTTATGCAGTGACTAGAACAGGTCATACCAAATCTTATTGCTCCATCCCAGGAGGAGGACCTGCAGGCCTGGTAACTTGAATAATGACTTGACCTAACTGTAATGTATATGTCTTGTGAACTGGTCTCTAATAGTGTGATCCTAGGCAAATATTTTGTCTTAGGGAGCCGCCATTTTCTTCATTATCACATAAGAGATCACCTTCAAACATGCAAGTTCACTATTTCTGCTGTACAAAAACGTTTTATTTACTAGACTCAGCGTTAGCTACATGTATAATACGAATCATGCCCACAAATAGGGTACACGTGATTCCTGGTTTGCCTCTTAGTGTACTAATGTAAATGTAGTATACTTGTAAAGCGCACGGCTGCCCCAGCAACGGGGCGTCCCGGCGCTGTATAACTCTGGGGAACCCGTCCTGGCTTTCCCTGTGGGATGGTCCCTTGCTGGGAGTCCCCAAGGTGGAGCCAGGCATCCCCGGAATTGGTGGGGCCGTTGTGGAGATTAGGCAAGCTAATGCCCAGAGTTGCCGAGTGGAACCCCTGATTAGAGTAAGCACCGAAGCGAGAATTATCGAGTCCGCTGACCAAGGTCCACGACCCTGCCGCGTCGAGAATTGAACCCTGGTCCCAGGCTGACTTCTGCTCTCAGGCCTGCCGCCTCTAACCAGTGAGCCACACTACTCCACTTTTGCATTGTCATCTGGGCAGGAGCAGGAATATTTCCCAGTTCATGTTTAAAAACTCACTTTTCATAAATGTATTACTAAAGAATGATGTGGTAGTGCACTGTCATTTACAGACACCACATTTTCCATTCAAATGGCCACAAAACTTTGCCACTAACATGTAGTTTTACTGATAAAAATGTAGCGCATAAACAATGTTTGGAAATTGGGTTTAAGCAAAAATATTTGAAATTTGAACATCATCAGGTAAAGTGTTCTGATTTGTATTGAGCTTAGAAAAATCTTTTTTCCCTACAGAATTACAAAAATGTGTGTTCATAACTAGTGAAATAGATTTGAAATGTTTGAAAAATTCACTTATTAGATATCATTTTGTGTTACAAAAAAAGCCTAAGATTTTGCAGCCTTTCATTTCACATGCTTTGCACAGCATGATTATCTCTCAGTTCACTTTAAAAAATCATCTAACTTCAGTCATAGAAATTAAAGTAAATGTAGGAAGACAAACTGACTTTTGACCACTGACTCTAAAAGACAAGCAAATGTGACAAAGGCCCTAAAAATAGCTCGTCCTGATAAAATCTGGTTCACCATAGCGAGTACATATTTCGAGCTCTGGAGAGGACTTAATTTGCATGATAATGGAGCAATATTCTAACCCAGTAGTGAAAGTCAGGGTTAGCGGTCATCTCTCAAGACCCCTCTCACTAGCACAGGGCACAATGCATGACTGTCCTCTGTGTTCACTAGTATTCTTGCTAGTTTTTGAACCACTCTTTTCATCTCTTGAATACAACAATAACAACATAAGTGATTTCCCCTTCCAATCTGGTAGATAGTTGGTTGCTGCCTATGCTGGTGTTGTGCTAGTACTCAGAGACGAAGCAAATGTTGCCATCCCTCACATTATACATGAGATAGAAAGGTTCTCATTGGTATCGGGCTACTCTCTAGACAGAAACAAGATCGAGGTTTTTCCACTAAACGTCCATTGTACTGCACTGCATCAATATTGGGCGACTCGGGCCTGGTCATGTGGTTTGGTAAAGACTCGAATAATTCCCTAATGTTGAATGAAAACAAAACACTGTCCAGAATTAAAGATTTCCGAAACACCTGGTCCCCCAAACACATCACTTGATTGAGTGGAATAGACACTGTTGAAATGTCCTACAGGTTAACGTTCTTGTGAGTATTCTGACCATTTCTCTCTCATCCTCCTTTTTTAAAAATTCAACAAATATCTGAGTTTCTATGAAAGGGCAAAGCGGCCAGGATTACTGAAAATATTTGAAATTGAGTAAGAGGAGAGGCCTTAAACTCCCTGCCTTTTCAAGATACTAACAAGCTTTAGTGGCTGACCAGGGCTCATGGTGGCTCAGGGAATCAGACAATCGTTTGCCCCTTTGGGTACAGATTGAAGCTTGATTAATTCACCCGCTACCCCTTATCTCTACCCTCTCTATTTGGGGTGTTGCAAACCTACCATTGGGTCACTCCAAACCAATACTATTAGACACAATCTCTGCATTACTGCAAGTAGATAAACTACTAAACAACTGAGTGTCTGACTTAGCACAGACATCTTTGTGGCATCATCACAAGATTAAAATAGATGGGGAAACAATATTCTGGGTACTATGGGCAAACAAGGTCATACATACAATAGGGGTTCTTGGTACATTTCTTAAACCCCATATCCTTTGCTGCCCTATGCACACAATATGATCTTCCTGATATGGAATTTCACAATTTCTTGAAACTGAAGATTACCATCCGGAAGCTGCCATGACCGCATACTCCAGACCACCCAGGATTACTGGGTAACTTTGGAAAACGAGGACTGTTAGCATCATGCCTCTATAAATTGCTCCAATCCCCCAGGAATTACTTGCTTAAGGGTCTAATTAAGAAATGGCTCCTGCACTTACCAACTTCATAATTCTCCCATTTTACAGACGCAACATGGGGTAGAATTTGGCAATCCCCTTTTATGGCAGAAATCACCCCGGCTTTAGCCAAATCCAGTTTTTTGTCCATACATAAAACTTATTGTACACTGTCCAAGCTCTAGAGACTAGGCCTCACCAAAACGGACACAGGAGTGTTCAGGATCCCTTAAACACAGGTTCCTCTCATGTAAAATGACCAGAATACAGCGCATGATTAGAGATGTTTTTAAAATACTGCTTACGATTGCCTTCTTTATGGTAACATTGGGTGTTGCAGCCAACCCATCCCCCCTATCTCTCTCTGGACATGATCTGCTATTATTGGACCTTATGTTAACGTTGATTTATAGATTTGATTTATAGATTTATAGAGCGCAACGAATGCCCGGAGGCGTCTTGGCGCTGTGGACTCAGGGAGTGTGGCACTAGTAACAGGTGGATACTAAATGTCGGTTTGGAAGAGCCAGGTTTTTACTATTTTTCGGAATGCTAAAAGGTCTGACCTATCTTTGATAGTTAGCGGGAGAAGGTTCCATAGCCTGGCAGCTCCCAACAGAAAGCTCCTTCCTCCCCAGCGACTCTGTCTGAACCTAGGCACTTGCAACAGCCTGCGTTGTGCGGATCTAAGACTCCTAGAAGGGGTGTAGTATTTTATACATGAGGTAAGGTAAGCAGGACCCTTTCCCTGCAGTGCCCTAAATGTAATGCAGAGAGTCTTAAATACAATCTTCCTCTTAACCGGGAGCCAGTGCAGGGCTCCCAGATGTTGTGTAACTGATTTGTGCTTAGGGATGTTCAGTATCATTCTGGCTGCTGCATTCTGCAGGCGTTGCATCTTTTTCAAAAATTGAGTTTGGATCCCTACATATAATGCATTGCCATAATCCAGTCTTGAGAATGCTAGTGTAGTCACCAGCGTTTTTACTGCCTCCGGCAGCACAAAAGGTCGCACCTTCCGGATCATTTTCAGAATTGACCAGAAACTGGATGTAAGACAATTGGTTTGGCTATCAAAAGTAAGCCTACCATCAAACATAATCCCAAGATTTTTTGTCTTGGCGACCGGTGTAGGACAGTCCCCTAGAACTGTAGGCCACCACCTCCGCGACAAAGACAAAGGATTGGCGCCCAGAAGGAGCACCTCGGTCTTGCTGCCATTCAGCTTAAGGCAATTCGATTGCATCCATGCATTGACATGGGTCATGCAGATGTTAAAACGATCGGCTACCTCCTCTTCATTATTATGGATGGACACGACAATCTGCGTGTCGTCCACATAAGAGATAACCAAAAAACCAAACTGCCTAATCAGGGTAGCCAGAGGTGAGACGTACAAATTGAACAGTGTGGGACTCAGCAACGAGCCCTGTGGCACGCCGCATTGAAGATTAAACGTTTGGGAGCTAGCCTCGCCCAATTCCACACGAAAAGATCTTTCTGTTAGGTATGATGTAAGTAGGGCCAAGGCGGAATCTTGAACGCCCATCGCCGCTAGCCTATTGACAAGGATTTGATGGTTAACGGTGTCGAAGGCCGCCGATAGATCTAATAGTATCAAGGCGGCCTTCCCACCCATGTCCAGAGTCTTCCTTAACTCTTCACTAGAAGCAATGAGGGCCGTTTCCGTTCCATGACCCTCTCTAAACCCAAATTGTGAATGGTCCAGCAAATCGTGGGCTGAAGCAAAAGCAGTGAGCTGAGTGTTAAGTAGCTTCTCCAAGACCTTAGCGCAGAACGGGATTCTGGAAATAGGCTGATAGTTATTGGGCTCGGCAGGCTCTAAGTGAGGTTTTTTAGTAGGGGAAGTACCGATTCCAACTTCCAAGGTTCAGGGAATTTACCATGCTGTATTATTCCTGCAAATAGGTCACTCAATTATTTACCAAGGGTCTCTGGGAAGAGATGGAAGACCCTTGGAAGGCAGGAATCAGAAGGAGCCCCTGATTTTGTGCCCGTTATAGTTTTAATAATTTGGTCCAGCGATGGGGGGAAAAGGTGAAGCCTGGAGAACTCATCTTAGAAGTGCTCCTTAGAGATATAGATTCAGCAGGAAGCTGAGTAAATGTTTTGTATACTGATTCCACCTTATCGGCAAAGGCCTGACCCAAAACCTTACACAGTTCCATATTATTATCTGCCCTCTCCTTAGTCGGGAGTTTAGTGAGTATTTTTAAGGTATCAAAAAGAGTTTTACTTGAATTTTTGGATGTCAATATTTTCTTAGTGAAGTAGTTACTTTTTTCTTCCACAATTAGCTTTTTGTAAACAGCTAAAGTCTGGGCATACTTCCTTTTCGAGTCCTTGTTGTAGTTAAGCCTCCACTGTTTTTCAGTCCTCCTACACAGTTGTTTCTGTTGCCTCAATTTGTAAGAAAACCAAGGTTCAGAGGCTTTATTCCTTCTTGAGGTAGTGGTTTTTAAGGGAGCTACTATATTAGAGACCTTAATAATCCACAAAGTTATATTTTGCAATGCCTGATTGGTTTCTGCCTGTCCGCTTGGTATATTCAGACCTAATGTAGTTTGCAGGAGGTCGGGGTCAGTCTTAGACCAGCCTCGATATGTGTATAAAATCCGAGGCTTACTCCCTGTCTTGTTTTGGGCTAGGACTCTAATTGTAAATATAACGGCCCTATGATCGTACCATTGTACCGGAAGGGTCTCCTGTACTTTTATCATATGGTTGGACGTAAATAAGCCATCCAGAGTATGTCCTCCTCTATGCGTGCTTTCTTTCACCAATTGTTCCATCCCTAGGCCAGACATGGTATCTATAAGTTCAGTGTTTTTTGGATCCGAGGTGAGCTCTAGATAGTTTGCGTGATTAATGCTGGTTTCTAAAAAAGGGTTACGTTTGTCTACCAGCGAGGCTTGGGCATTTGGTGGGCGGTAGATCAAAAGGCCATTCCATGGAACTAATTCAGACCCATACTATATCAGAAACTCGCCAACAAATGGATACAGAGAGAAATGTTCAGAATGCTGGCAGTACATGAAATGTGTCCCCAAATCCATCAAGGTGTTGTTTCACAGGGTACCCCAATTTTGGCTTGAGTAGTCCCCTAACCCTTTACCTACATTTACCGTACCATTACACTGCATAACGGGTTTTGGTATTGACCTTTTATCTAGTTAAGCGCTGCATAAATGTTGTGTGGTTTTCCCCAAAAACTAGCCTCATTAATTATGCATGACGATTCTCAGAATCACAGCAAGATTACCACCTTCTGCATAATACCTATGTTTAAGGATCATCCCTTCCATCATCCTCAATCGACATGACACAGCAAGGTGCAGTTCCCTGAGGGTACCCTTTGGATGTATATATATATATATACAACATATCTTTGCCAGGGCAGGCAGAGAAGGACTTCCATGCTGACACACTGACGCGAGACTCTGAGGTAGGGCTGGGCGTAGTTTGCGAAGTGGCACTTCGCGAAGCTACGCAAAGTGCACTTCGCACTACGTGAACTGCGTAGTACCCTGTTCGTACTGTGCAAGATGCCGTTTTCAATGATTGCACAGTGCGGACAAGCATCCTGCACTGTGCAATCATTGAAAACGGCATCTTGCACAGTGCGAGCTGTAGTTCTCATCCAGGGGTATACTCATCAGAGTCATAATCTATGAATAATCCCCGCCCATGTGCGGGATCCCGGAGCATATATATATATATATATATATATATATATATATATATATATATATATATATATATATATATATATATATATATATATATATATATATATATATAAACACATACATGCAGCCTAAAATATTTCCAAAATGCCAAAGATGCTAAAATGACATAGGTTTCCATAGTAAAAGCTATACTCTCCCAACCCCTAAGGAAGAAAGAGAGCAGTAAACATTTGTCATAAATACTTTATGGCCATAGAAAAGCCTGTAATTGGAGGCATTTGCCAGTAGGCTGCAGTAGAGTATAAAGAAACAAAGAAAAACTGACACCTTGCCTTTAAGGCATTAGAGTAGGGGTACCATGCCTTTAAGACCTGAAGGCGAGCCCCTGCTCCCATAATGCACCACAGGTGGCAGTTAGGTCAGTTCTTTTTGGAGGTGCATAAACATCTGAGTAAATCCGTAAGGAACATATCATAACTTTGCAATAATGCTCGTCTGGGGAGGTAGATGGGTCGCTTATGATTTTGATGAGTATACCCCTGGATGAGAACTAGGATTACAGGTAAGTAACTAATCCTTCTCATCCAGGGGATACTCATCAATAGTCATAATCTATGAATAGATTAGCAAGCCCATACCCAAAATCTCGCGGACGAGCAATCAAGTACACAGCAAAAACATGAATCAACATCATATTTATAATGCAGTTATGCAAACAAATTCCTCAAAGAGGCCTGTCCCACTTGGGCATCGGCCTGTGCATCTGAATCTAGGCAAAAATGGCGGGTAAAGGTATGTACTGAACGCCATGTAGCCGCCTTACAAATCTCAGAGATTGGAATGTGACGAAGGAGAGCAGTAGTAGAGCTTTCCCTCTGGTAGAGTGTGCATGAGGTTTGCCCTGTAAAGCTTTCTTAGCTAATTGGTAAGACAGCGCTATACAGGAGACAATCCATCGTGAAATAGATCTTTTTGAGGCTGACAGACCGGTATTAGTTGACCCATAATTAACAAAGAGCCGGTCAGATTTCCTAAATGGAAGTGTTTTAGCCAGGTACAAAACTTCAGAACTCTCCGGAGATCTAGAGAGTGTAGAGACCTCTCTGAGGGAGTGGCTGGTTGAGGAAAAAAGGTAGGCAGAGTGATAGTCTGATTGATATGGAAGTCCGAGACCACCTTGGGCAGGAAGCCTGGATGCGTCCCCAGCACCACCCTATTGGCCTGAAACACTGTGTAAGGTTCCTTGCAACACAGGGCCTGGATCTCGCTCACCCTATGGGCAGAGGTGATGGCTACGAAAAAGGCAGCTTTCCAGGTCAAGTGCTGCAAAGAAACCTTATGGATAGGCTCGAAGGGAGCACCAATTAATTTGGTAAGTACGATGTTAAGCTCCCAGGGAGGAGAGGGGGACCTCACTGGTGGAAACACTTTGTTAAGCCCCTCTAAGAAATTTCAATTTTAAGTTAGGATTTCTAGAGTTGACCCAATTGTGAAATTTAGATAGAATCTCCTCATTGCCTCTCCAGATAAAAAAAAAGACATTGTCTATATATCGCAGCCAACATCCCAATTTGGCTGTGAAAGGATTTAATGAATCATAGATTAATTTATTCTCAAAATCAGAGACATAAATGTCACTGATGCCACTGATTCGGACTTTAAATTATCATCATCAACCTGACTTTTTCTTGATTTGTGGATCAGGTATGCCCGTAATAAGCCTGTGAACAGAATATAATCAGGAAATGTAGGCGATAGGGTCCGGTCGGATGACATTTAGATATTCTGTTTTTTAGTGACAATCCCGCCATGCATTTAAGCGGATTTGACCATACCTCCACGATAAGGACTTATCGTGGCAATATTGACTATAGAAGTAAGCATGGTTTTCTTTACCTAATAGAACAGACTTAGGTGAGGGTGGTGACAGAAACTGAGCATGTTTTTACCTGGAATGTGTACAAATTGTATTACTGCACAATATGTTGACATAATTGAAATGCCACTTGAGATATATTTTTTTGTTCTTGCACACGGTATCTTATTTAATTGTTGTAATAAATGTTTACAGTACAATAATGTTTGTAATATTTTGTAGCTGATTGTATTATGTTTGAATAGGGGTCCTCTTTTATATGCAATATCTACTGTCCTGAAAATGCTCTGATAGACTGACGCCACCGAGACCGAAACGTCGACTCAACCATCTATTTCTGAGATATTTGTTGGTCTTTAGTGACTATCATTCTCATCAGGGGATATGTCATTACTGATTTCATTGGAATAGATGTTTTTCATGAATTGTTGGATTAATTTGATTTTACCTCTCATCATGATTTATTGCTGATTTGATTGTTCATTTGTACTCTTTTTAATTAACTACTTATATATAAACAAATTTATATTTTCAAACAAAAAAGATATTCCCGTGTTTTTGTGCTCTTGAATTTCATTTGTTGTTGTTGTCAAAGGACACTTGGGTGGCTGTTCTAATGAGACTCACCCTCAGAATAATTTTAGAACAGTTATTCTTTGAAACAAAACCCCTTGTAGGCACTCCTTACCTATCATTGTTGAATTGCCCAAGCCTCCAAGGGTATATTGGGTTTCCCAGTTTGTATACTCTAGTACAAAATGGGCACTTGAATCCTCAACAAGACGGCATGAACATTCTCAAATATTCTTTTAAATGGAAGACATTCTGTATCTGGTGTTCTGGCAAGAACTTTGATCCTGCGAAATGCCAAGAAGAAGCTTTATTTGGCCAAATCAGGCTTAAAGCTCTCTTCTAATAAAGTTAATTTGTCTTTCTTGTGACGATAACATCCCCTAAGAGGGTTAGTGAATTACAGGTGCTTTAGAATAATTCTCCCTATACTTGCTTCTTTCCAAACAAGCTAGCTGTTGGAACACAGGCATCCTTTTTGCCAAAGGTGGTTGTACCTTTTCATGTTCTCACACAACATCTCCCTGCCTACTTCTTTCCCCTTCCTCGTCCTTCAGTAGAAGAGGAGAGACTCCACTGTCTGGATCCAAAAAGAGCATTATCATTCTATATGGATCGTACCAAAGAATTCCAGTTGGACGATCAACTCTTTGTTGGATTCGCAGGGGCAAAGAAAGGAAAGGTAATTCAAAAGAGAACCATCTCTCAATGGATCATCCTTTGTATTAAGGTCTGTTACGCAATGGACAAGAAACAGCCACCTGAGGCTTAAAAGCTTATTCCACCAGAGCTACAACTGCGACCACTTTGTTAGCTAGAGGAGTCCTGCACACCTGACAAGCAGCTACGTGGCATCTCTGCACATGTTTTCCGAGCACTAGTGCTACGACTGCCAGGTCATATAAGATGGGCACTTTGGCAGTTTGGTCCTCCTGGACTTCTTTGTTTAAGACAGTCCGCAGACCCACCCCTGGGAAGAAATTGTTTTAGTATCTATTCTAAGGTAAGGAATGTGCTGCTATAAGTCTCTATCAGATGAACAAGTTACTTACCTTTGGTAATGCCTTATTTGGGAGAGACTTTATCTAGCCACTGATTCCTTACAGATCCTCCCTTCCTCCCTGTTCTGCATACCGTCTTCTCACATTATTAGATCTTTAAGGACCTTATTTTTGGCACACCAATCTTTTCCTTCTCAGCTTGGCTCTGGGCTTCTGGTGTGTAAAAACAGGAAAGAACTGAGGTCAGCGTGCTGGAGTGGTGCCTAAATAGGCAACACGCACAATAATTCTGGTGCAGAGGACACCAACAACATCACGTGAAGCAGAGCAACACCACTTATTGGCACATAAGAGGATTGCTCAAAAACTTTGTCCGGATCCAGTCTGACACCTGGAAATATTCTAAGGTAAGGAATCTGCAACTAGATAAAGTCTCTATTAGATAAGGCGTTAGTAAAGGTAAGTAACTTGTTGATCTCTGCAGTTTCAGGGTTTCAGCCAATTTGCATGGAACATCCACTGGGCACCTGAGTCAATCAGGTTGTTGACATCAGAGATCTTCTTGACCACCTGGTAGGGGCCACTCTGTAGACGTTTTTTAGCAGCAGCACTTGCTGCAATTTATATTTTAGAACAATTTTAATGAGTTTTCAGATACTTAGCCAGTATTGGGGTATCTGTCATAGATTTACATGCCTGAATCATTCCCCGTCGCCGAGATGGGAGTTCCACGGTGAAATGCAAAAGTAGTGCCATAAGTAATAAATAGGTCAAGAGAGGCCAAAGGCTATATCTTAGTAGCCTATCTTCATCCTTATAGGAAAAGGACCAAAAGTCAGCGCCAACTAATCAGCTATCAGCACCCTCTTGAACACTCCTAACAGAAGCAGTTCTCATCTCACTTCGTTTGGAAGAGAGTCTCCCTGAGTGCTACTCAGTTTTCTTCTCTTCACCTCTTCAAGCAAGTATGTCTGACAAAATGTCCTCTTCCGCTCCTGCAGGACCTGTGTTGATGACCTTCATAAAGATTGCTTTTATTGCCTTTACCCCAAACATGAGGCTAAAGACTGAAAGATCTGCTATACCTTTCCCAGCAAGACTCTAAGGGACAGAAAGGCACGATTACTCTTATGGCTTAAGTCTAAAGAACGTCCTCCAACTTCAGCTGAGGAAGAGGACTGAGCTTCCACATCTAGCAAGAGAGCTAGATCTCAAGAAAGCTCCTCAGGTGAGGAAAGGAAACATCTTAAAACTTCCCAGGATAAACCTGTTCATAAAGAGGGGAGTTCTAAACATTCCTCTCAGCCTATGTCATCTCCACCTTCTACTCCACTCCCAGAACGTCCAAGATCATCTTCTACAGACTCTGTAAGTAGAAAACACCACAAACAATCTGTGTCGATGCCGACTATTTCCTCATCGTCGACGATATGTGTTACGTCGTCTATGCCATCGTCGACGGCAACTGTTACGACGACGGCTATTTCCTCTCACATCTCGTCGACGAGGATCACTATTATGACGAGACCATCAATGAAGCACGTCGACTAAGAATCCGTCGACCAAGCTATCGTCGACGAACATGCCAACGACACCGTCAACAACAACACCGCCGCCGAGAACAACGCGGATGACAACACCGTCGACGAGAGACACATTGACGACAGCACCACCGACAACGAGCCCGCAGAGGACATCATCTATGAGTGCGCCTGTTATTCTACCACTGTCGACAACAGGACCGGCGACAAGAGACCTTCCTACATACTTATTTCTGCACCGTTGACGCCCCAGTTTACGAGAGTATGTCAAAGACATTTCAAAGGCCTTTTCTACAGCCTTTTCAGGACTATAGGAAAGTCTCTCCTTTACTACCATCCCACCTTTTAGAGGGCTTCGTAGAAGATGAGGATTATGATGATGAGGAGGATGAGGGTCCATACGGAGTGGCTCATAGTCCATCTAAACTCAATTTTAAATGCCAAGACATTGATGATGACGGTAACTACCAGGAAGAGCATTATTATCATGAACAATATATGGCTCCACGTCATACCTATCAGTTCCATCACAGGCAGGAATCTCGTCATAGAGAAATGGCTCATCTTCTTCCAGCACTTATTCAAGACCTACAGGCTATGTTGGCAGATTATCGTCAAAGATTTCCTCAACAAATTCTGACAGAGAACCCACTTCCGCAAGTGGAGGTTCCTGTTCCAGTCCAAGAGCCTACTTTACCTAGTACACCAGCTCCTGCACAGGGTCCACCTGATACTGGACACCAAGACACTTCCTCCTTAGATGAAGAAGTTGAGGAAGGCGAGTTGCCTAATCAGGCAAATGCTCCAGATCCTTGGGACGATTATATATTTGAAACACCATTTCCGCCTCCACACTTAACCTCTGATTCTCCTCCTGAAGACATCGGAGGATTTAATAATTTGATGCAGAGAGCAGCCACTAGGTTCCAGCTCCCTATTACTGTCAAGCAAGCAGATTGCTTTTTGCATGATTTTAAAGAGGATACTAGAAAGATCATACTCTCTAATCCTATCATCGATTACATCTGGCAGGAGGACGTAAAAATCATGAAGACGCCAGCATCCATACCGGAGGTGCTACCAGATTCGGTCATATCTCAGGCTACGCAGAGACGTTCGAAAAGCCCTGCAACACCTATTACCACTCCTCCAGACAAAGAGGGACGTCATATGGACCTTATGGGGAAGAAATTCTCTTCTATGGCAGGGGCATCAATTAGAACTGCTAATGCTTTGGCAATCATTGGCCGTTATGACCGCCAAATGGGGTCCGATATAGCTGGATTGATAGATCTTATCCCGGAGGAACAATAGAGGAGGCCCGGAAGATTTTATTAGAGGGTAAGCGAGCTGCCTCCAAAACAATTAATTGTGCGTTGGATATCAACACGAGCTTTCAGCAATTAGCTGGGGCAGCAGTTCTTCGACGCCAGGGTTGGCCTAAAGTGACCACTTTCACGCCTGAGGTTCAGACGAAGATCCTGGACATGGCCTATGATGGGGATTCACTGTTCGGGCGACATATTGATGATGCACGTTTGGCAATTAAAAATGACCTGGACACCCCAAAATCTTTAGGTGCTCTACAAAATAGACATATACCTTTCAGAGGAGCTAGAGGGAGAGGATTCACTACTTATCGGGGCGGCTATCAGTCGAATCAACAGTATCGTCAATACCAGCCTTAATTTCGCCAGTCTTACAACCAATCGTTTTACTGTCAGTCTTCGACGGCTGGTTTCTCTCACCAGGGAGGTCGGAAGTGAACACAGCAACAAGGCTGTTACTGCCAGGAAACAATGAGCTTCTCAGGATGCCAGTCAACTTTACCTCCCAACCCTTGGGCGCGAACATTTCTGCTTTGGCACAGCGATGGTACGAGATCACTTCATACCGCTGGGTACTGGACCTAGTCACCAAGGGTCACGCACTGGAATTTACCCAGAAACCACCTACCACTCTGCCCCCCTCGTCTTCACTTATTGCTCAAAGAAGTCTTCATCAGGCTCCTCAAGGAAGCGATAGAAGAAGTACCATCCACACAGAGAGGAACAGGTTTCTATTCTCGCTTCTTCCTAATCAAAAAGAACTCAGGAGTATGGCAGCCGATTCTAGATCCCCACATGCTCCACAAGTTTCTCAAAAAATGAAACATTCGGGATGGTAACACTTTCTGATATTCTGGAATGCTTAAATGAAGGGGATTTCATGACTTCTCTGGACATGGAAGACACATACTTTCATATCCCTATCCATCCAAAACATCGAAAATATCTACGATTCACAGTGGCTGGCACTCACTATCAATTCAAGGTGCTCCTGTTTGGCCTACAATCAGCGCCACGGATATTCACTAAGTGCTTAGCACCAGTAGCAACGACTTTACGATCCCAGGGGATCCAAGGTTTCCAATGTCTCGATGATTGGCTGCTCAAAGCTCCATCGGAACAAGAAGTCAATATTGCCACAGAAATTTGTCTCCATCTGTTCAGTACGCTGGGGCTCACTTTCAACAAGGGCAAATCGAATTTGCTTCCAACTCAGAACATTTTATTCCTAGGAGCGTCCATGGACACCGTCCAGTGCAAAGTATTCTTGTCTCAAGACCGTCAAGTGCGCCTTCAAAAATTAGCGGCAACCATTTAAAAAAGAAAGTCAGTTTCTGTTCGAATATTCAAATCGCTCCTAGGGAGGTGCTCTTCGGTAGTCATCTTGATCCCTATAACGGGCTCAAGATGAGACCTCTTCAAGAAGAGGTTACAGAAACAATGGCAACAAGCATTGGGATCTTTCAAGGATGTTATCCAAATAACTGAACATATGGTGGACACACTCCGTTGGTGGTCCCAAAGAGCAAATCTTTCCCAAGGTCTCACCTATCTGCAAAACATCCCAGACTTCGTATTGACTACAGACGCCTCCATGGAAGGATGGGGAGGTAATCTTCAGGATTTTCAAATCCAGGGAAAGTGGTCTCAGATACAGAAGCAGCAACACCTCAACAGTTTGGAGCTACGGTCCATATTTTTGTCTCTTCAGGCTTTCCTTCCAAGGATAGCAGGTTCCTCAGTGCTAGTCCGTACCGAGAATACGACCAGTAAGTACTACATAAACAAACAAGGAGGAACAAGGTCCATCACCCTTTCCCAGGATGCGCAGGAATTGTGGGAATAGACAACGTTCCACTTAATATCCTTGAAGGCCGAACATGTCAAGGGTCTGCACAATGCCCAAGCAGATTCACTAAGCAGGTCTCAATCCGTCGAGTGGGAGTTGGAACATATTCAGGTGAACAGGATCTTTTGGACATGGAGCAAACCAGCTCTAAATCTGTTTGCATCGCAGGAGAACAAGAAATGACAATATTATGCCAGCAGGTTCCCGCAGCCGGTGTCAAGGGGGAATACCTTTCAATGAGATGGTCCGAGAGCTATGCCTACGCTTTTCCCCCCATTCCATTAATCCCCAGGGTGCTCAAAAAGTTGAAACTGGAGGGCTGCAGCCTGAGTCTGATTGCTCCCCATTGGCCCAGACAGTATTGGTTCTAGGAGCTTCTTCTGTTGTCACAAGTCAGACCTTTTCACCTTCATCCAACAACGACCATGTTATCGCAGAACAGGGGTCAGGTAGTCCATCTGGATCCGCAATCCCTGCACTTTCACGCATGGCTCCTGAATTCCTAGAGTTCAAAGATCTCAATATTTCACAGGACTGTTGGGACATACTGTCTAAATCCCGTGCGGAAAGCACTGTCAAAACGAATAGTTTAAAATGGAAAAGATGTTCCAGTTCAAGTCCCTGCTGAATAAACTTGACCTTATTTACTCTCACTGGCCAAGTCTGGACTCACTTTTTCATCAGTCAAGGTTCACCTGGACGCTCTTTCCAGGTACAGGAAATATCAGCAGCTTCCTTCTTTATGTTCATCTTCTCTTGTAAAACAATGCATGAGAGGACTTTTTCGCACTTTCCCTCCTGTACGTTCATCTCCTGCGAAGTGGGAACTCAATGTGGTTTTAGCACAACTGATGAGACGACCGTTTGAACCGGTCCATAAAGTTGAACTCAAATACCTCACATGGAAAGTACCCCTCTAGCTGACGCATACTTCTGCAAGGAGGGATAGTGAGATTCAGGCTTTTACGATCAGAGAACCATTCTTACACTTTACACAGGACAATGTAATCCTTCGGACAAATCCTAAGTTCATTGCAAAGGTACCCACGCAATTTCACTTGAATGAACCAGTAATGCTACAAACATTCTTCCTGAATCCATCCAGTCCAGCTGAAAGGACCTTACATTAATTGGATGTAAAAAGGTGTTTGAAGTTTTATCTTCAAAAGATAAAGGATATTAGAAAGACGGATCAACTGTTAGTGGCCTACGGTCAAGGACAACAGGGAACAGTTGTAACAAAAGCCATAATAGCCAGATGGGTTGCATCTGCCATTCAATTCTGCCACGAAAAAGCCAACAAACCTCTTAAGGTGAAGGCCAAAGCACACTCCACCAGGACTGTTGCTGCATCTACAGGTTTGTTTGCTGGAGTTACATTGGACAAGATATGCCGTGCTGCGACATGGAAGAATGCCCACACGTTCACAAGACACTACTGCCTCCAATCTGCACAAAAGGAGGATGCAGCGGTTGGACATGCTGTGTTACGCCATCTCTTTCACTAAGGTCAGAGTTTTTACATTTCTTTAACGATTATCTATTATTAACTTTCTTTACTGCTGCATTACCTACAGTGTTCATGCTCCTATGTTTCTCAATTTATATGTTTCTCATGCTGATATCCATTATCTCTTTTTATATCATTATTGATTGCGTGCTTTGTCATTGCAATGTTTCAATGTTGTGGATGTACATTGGGAGTTTTAAATCACATGTCTCCCACCTTCCGCTAACGACAGTACAATTAGGGTACTGCTTGCTATTCTGATTCAGGCATGTGAATCTATGAAAGATACCCCATTACTGGATGGGGAAACAAGTTACTTACCTGTAACTACAGTTACCCAGTATTGGTATCTTTCATAGATTCACATGCACCCACCCTCCTCCCCGTGGAACCAGTTCTCAGTGAATTTAGGGATAATTACTTCCCACTTGTGCTTGGAAAATCTGAGGAGAACTGCTTCTGTTGGGAGTGTTCTAGAGGGTGCTGATTGGTTGGAGCTGACTTTTGGTCCTTTTCCTATAAGGACATAGATAGGCTACTAAGATATAACCTTTGGCCTCTCTTGGCCTATTTATTACTTGTGGCACTACTTTTGTATTTGACCGTGGGACTCCCATCTCGGCGACGGGGAATGATTCAGGCATGTGAATCTATGAAAGATACCAATACTGTATAACTGTAGTTGCAGGTAAGTAACTTGTTTTCTTATCTCATACATATGTTTTAAAGCTTAAAAAATGTAAAGCAAATGTTGTCTGTATATAGGAATCATCTTTTTGGCTTGTTTTTGGAAACTTGTTTTTCCTAATTTTCAGGTGCATCCGTGTCCCACACTAGACTATTTATTTGATATCATATTCAGTGCTTACAAATTAAATGAATATACCCCTAATGCAAAACTGGTGTTACAGTTAGTAAGCGTTTTGCTTTCTCCATTAAAGCAGAGGCTCCTGCTATCTTTAATTTATTATGTAATTCATTTATGCAGTGCTCTGTAGGTATGAGCATATTCTTCAGAAATAATGCATGCACAGGCTACATTTCTGTGTCTTTGAGCTAAAGTTGCCTGTGTTGTTTTTGTACATTGGCTAAATAACAGTATGGGTTATGTTTTTTTTCAGGGCTCATGGACCTTTTTTCCCAAGAATACTGAGACGTAGGAAAGGGCAGAGAGACTTTGGAAAAGTTGTGACGCATATAGTAGCTAAAATGATGACCACAGACATGGTGAGAAATATCATTTGTTTTTCTGTGAAAATATCTCCAATTTTGTAACAGAATGCGAATTGCTGATCAGCCTTTCTTCCTAGATCAAAAGAAAAAACTGTAGTAGTATTATGCTCCATTGCAACAAAATGATGACACACCAAAGAAACCAAGTAAAAAATGTGTGCTGAATAGGCTATGATAGCGGACAAAGTGAACTGGATGTATTGTATTCATTTGTAGAAGTCAAGCAAATATATAAACAATTAGTTTTTTTAAGTTCCTTCTATTGTGTGAAATATTCTTTGAATCTATCTCACCCGAAACAGTATCTGGATAACTGTTATGCAGTAGCTCCCACATGCGGCTGGATGGTGCTGCCTGACATTCTTGCACCGAATGTCAGAACAGGAATTCCCCTTTGGGTAGAGTTATATATCACACATATTCACATTCACAGCACTAAATTCAAAATAAGCAAGATGAACAAAGAGGAAATATAAAAGTAACTTCATAAAGTTGTACAATTTATTCAAGCAAATATTAAAAACACAATATACCCTATCATCAGTACACTATTAGTCAATACAAATGGTACACATATAAATATACAGATATATTCAACATACACAATAAAAACACAAATATGGGAAACAAAAATAAGGAAAAATAGTTCCTATTGGCGTGAAAGAAATACAATAGTCAAACAGAAATCAACTCTAACACATGTGTCACTTTTGTGGTCAGAGTAGTTGCTTCACAGATTAAGCGTATTTTCACTCAAATATGCTTAAACACGTTTCGGTGGGCAAGTATATAAAGAGCCAACACCTTCTTCAGGATAAAATATTTGATTCCCACATGAACATATTGTATCTTGTATGGGGTCTAAAAACACCTCAGATATCCCGAATTTTCACTGCAGTACCAATGTATAGTTTTCTTGGTTGAAATTATTAGTTTAACTGCTTTATTCCAAATGCGTAATAGTTTGTCAATCGTGATCTTGGCCACAAACAGCGCGAGCAACAAATCTTTGTTGCGGTTATTAGTTCCACTGCTCTGTTTCCAATATGCGATAATTCATCAAGCGTAGCTTTTGCAATACACAGCATCAGGAAAAATCTTAAAATACGGTCAATTGGTTCTAGCCGTATGGTCCAGATAGCTTGGGCGTCACGGGTTACTTCGTAATCCCGATGTGATTAAAAGCAAAACAGCCATCAGTCTGCCTGGATCCAAAAAACGGGCATTCAGGGCATACGCCTCAGTTGTTATGAGTAACATTCTTGCACCACCAAAGAAGTGAAGGAGCAGAGCTGCACATAGGCGCCACCCCTCCTTGCTGATATCTGTTCTTTTCTTTCTGCGCCCTTCCGCACTTTAGCTCCTACCAACGGTATCAGTTTTTTGACATTTTCAAAATTGTTAACAAACCCACAAGATTCAGTCATATTGTGTAGATTGAGCTTGTGTGACAGGCATCATTGTATTTTTGGCAGTTTTACAAAACACTGAATCAGGTTTCTACTTGCAGGAATATGGAGGCCGAAGACTAGCCTTGAAACAGGTAGTCTCCCACCAGAATCGGGAAGGTTGCCATTAATGTACCACTCAAAGTCAGACAAGAAGCAGCACAATCAGCACTCGAAGAGTATTTCTTTTCAGGCATTTACCAACTACAAGACCTTTCTACAGCTGTCCCGGCACGCCCAAATTTCCTAGGCCATCGGCTACGTCAATGTAGATAGAGAAGCTAAAAACATTTTTAGAATTCTGCCGGCTCACTCTGGAGCTTTTGAGTATCACAGAGCTACAGGGAAAAGCAGTCTCACTTCTTTGAACTGGGCCTTCCCTGTTGCTGAGTGACCCTAGAGGATCCTCGCCTGGCCGCCTTGTGCCAACACTAGTGCAGACTTCCACTACAGCCTAAAGGTCAATGTTGGTCTCTTCTATGCCAGTGGCGCTGTTGGCTCTTCCAGTGTCTTTGCTGGATCCAATCTAGAGACAGCATCAGTCCGTACCATGCCTACATCTTTCTGTAAAATAACAAAAGGATAGCCATCCGTAATTTAAACTTACTCCCAGTCTCTGCCATTACACCAGTACAAGCAAAGGTAGGAGGCCCTGTTTGGCTCTGATTCAGATGCAGTCCAAGGGTTGCAGCACATTTCAAAATGACCATGAGAAAGAGATGAATAACTTATTGCCCACCCACATATTGCCCGCTCATTATTCGGATGCAGTAGTGTGAGTGAGTAGGATATTTTTCCAAAAATTGAGTTGTAATTTTGCATATCCATTCACTCTCCCCTAACCCCAGTCCACAAAAGAAAAGAGTGCCTCTTTTGCAATTGTGGTGCTCAGGGCAGCATACATTCTTAACATGCAACTGCCCGCAGTTGAAACAAAATCCAGTTTATTTACAGAAATTCCTTATCCATGGCCATTGTTCAAGTGAGGCACATGAGTACCCTCATGGGCACTTGGATGAAACCATGCATGGTCCTTCCACTCAACCAACCTGTCACTGGGCAGTGTAGACTGGCCTCTGTTGGCTTTGCATTTCTCACTCAACACCCAATTCAAGAAATTCTCATGGTGCAGGCGTCGACCAGTAGGGTCAATCCATTTGTCTTTCCTTTTCCTTCACCAGTGATGAAATCTAAGCATACCAACAAATTCAGAAGTTTTTCTCCTCAATTAGTCTGGCATAACACTCTGAATGTGATCTGACTTCTTACTAGATCTACTTATGTATGTTGGGACAAGACTATCAAAACCTTGCCAACCTAAAACATCAGAAATGCGGAGATGTATAGGTAACTTATTGACCTACTATAGACTGTGGGTCATGCCATGGACACCAGCATCATGCTTAGGCGATGCACTTGGATGCGTGCAACAAGATGTTTGTGTGACGTACAAGCATTCCTGAAAGACATGCACTGTAATGGCTCTAGACTGCTGAGGCAAAAGGCATTTGACCGATTACAGAAATAACCACCCTGTGTGCTGCTACCTAGTGTTGCTCTTGCCAGGCCAACCTATTTCATCAGCTGTATAGGAAGGTCTGGGGCTGCTCACAAGGTCCAGCGTACAGTCAACAGCAACCTTTTACCTAGTTACGTGCCGAATAAATGTAGTGTGGTTTTTCTTCGAAAACTAACCTCATGTATTATGCATGAGGATTCTTAGTATCAAATCTTAACCCCCTGCCTAGGACATGCACAGCAAGATTACCATCTTCTGTATAATAACTCTGTACAAAAGTCACCACTATCGTTGAGGGGGGCGGAGCTAGCGCGTGGCGAAGATGGCCGCCTATGAGCGAAGCTCCGTGTAACCCTCACTAGATCCGTCCAATATCCGTCTATAGAAGCGCGCAGAGAGCAGTGTCGGAGCAGCCTTGTACTCCAGCAACTCCCCGGTGCTGTCTGAATTGACTCTGGCTCTTATAGCTGCCTCGACGATGCAGCTGGAGCCGCGATCCCCTGACTCTGGTGCGAGGCAATGGCGGTCCGACGCGTTATGACGCTCCGGAGGCCGCCGCCGCTAGCTTCCGAGTTCATCAGGTTATGGACTGCCTACAACGGAGACAAACTTGCCTGAAACTCTTCCCGTACGCTGAGTGTTGATGCCGGCCGGATACTACGAGAGCTGATACTCCGACTGCCCGCTCTGACCAAGGTAGGAATATACAACCCTAAACGTGGTGCGCCTGCTGTGGGCTATGGTAGGAGTACTGTGACCTCTGGGTGGCGACTATCTACATCAAATATATCACGAGGTGAGAGTGGAGCAAAACCGAGACTGTGCTGCGATACTCTGGTCGCCCTGAACATTGATAGTGCGGAGGCGACGCCGTGCAGCGACTCTCCATTTTGTGCGTGGCAGAGACGGCCCTCACTGTCACCATACTCCAACCCAACAACTGCGTACTTCCAACCTGGCTGCACCTGTTCACACAGGACGCTAGACACTTGTAGAAGACCCCTGCACCTTTCCACTTGACACAGTCTTGGTGCATGCGGACTGCAATACGTCCTGGCAAAATAGTAGGGGCAAAGATCTCGACTGGTGAAACACCCCGCGCTACCATTAAGACCCTGATCCCTACACCTGCTATCGCCTGTTGGGTATTTGCTCTGAATCAAGTGCTGGTACTGCAGGATCTGCTCTTGTCTGGGGTCTGGGGCCCTGTGCTTTATTGTTGTCGAGCTGCTTCACCAGTACCCCTCTGGAAGGCCGGGATTGTTCAACTGAGTGGTAGCTGCAATATTGGCGGCGCATACCTAGCCTGGTTGGGTTGTTCCATCTGGTTCATTGTGACCCCTAGTGCAGCGATGGGTAAAGTTGACAGGACACAGCCGAAAATATGATTTTACCAACGGAAACCTAGGAGTCATGATGCCACTACAGAGGAAGGAGAACACGCACCGGACTCTCCCAAGAAGACGCGGACTGCGATATCCGCACCTTGCTTGTTGCAATGGAAAAGGGTTTTCAGGGTAGTCTCTCAGTCCTAGGCTCCAAAATAGATTCCCTCTCCTATCGCATTGACAGGATGTCGGAAAGGCTAGATGTGTGCATGCGGAGCGACTCGATATGTCTGAACGCCGTGTCACTGAAGTAGAAGAGGCCCAGTGGCGCTGGACACTGAACACAAACGACTGGGGAGAGTGATGCAGGTTTTACAGGATAAGACCGAACACTTAGAAGCGAGATCTCGGAGATGCAACCTGAGGATCACGGGTCTACGGGAGTCAACCCCGACCGGCAACATGGAGCAATTTGTTGAGAAATTGCTGGTCACACTTCTGGGTGCAGCAACTTTTTCTCCTATGTTTGTGGTAGATAGAGTGCACCAGTCTTTAGGCCCACGTCCACCACCTGGAGCTGGTCCGAGACCAATCATAGCTAAACTACTTAACTATTGTGATCAGGATGCGGTGCTGAAAGTTGCCAGGAATATCCATCCTCTGTAGTACAAAGACTCTACCATCTCGCTTTTCCCGGACTTTACAATACGAGTCCAAGAGGCTCACAGACTGTTTGCTCCCTTGAAGAAACCGCTCAGGGAGCAAAACATTGATTATGCCATGCTTTACCCTGCGAGACACCTTGTGAACAGACAGGGCCAATCGAGAATCTTCACGAACCCAAAAGTCTTGCAGAAAGCTCTGAAAGTCTGGGCTTAGGATAAACGTCGTAGCCCAGACCGAGACTCCAGTGAAGGGGCAGTAGGTGGCCAGCTGAGCGATCAAGACTGATTTTGTCTGACCTTTTTTCCTCACAGTTACACATTTTTCTCATCTGCTTACAGTTATGCTACAGTAGTCCTACACTTCGTATTGTTTAACATATACTTATTGAATTACAAGTTTGGGTTGGAAATAACACACAAGTGCTCAGTCTGAGGTGGCCACTCCTGCGGCTATTTGTCTAATTGTAGGCCTCTGTGGTACTGGGTTAAGTAGCCACTGGAAGGGGCTGGAGTTACCTTTTATTGTTCAGTCGCTTCATAATCGGCTGATGGTGTGCGGAGTGGGGGCCTGATTAAAGTATACGAGTTTAATTTCTTTACTTGTAGGAGAGGGAGCTACCTCTGCCCACGCGTGAAATACACACTTTGGGAATTAAGTTTGGGGTTAGGGCGGGGGGGATAATTTCCCCTTTTTTGGGGGACTTCTTAGATTCGCTAAAGTCTGCAGTATTTTGCTGATGTTACCTGAGGGTGGGTTGTTAGTTTTTCGACTGGGCAGAGTTGGGTTCAGCCTGGCGTGGGTGGTGGGAGGGTTGAGGTTGGGAATAGTTTGGTCCGGCATATACAGGAGACACTATGTAAAGCTTATGAAGAAAACACACACTGAGACCCAGTGGCGGAAATTAACGGTCCGGCTGCACCCCTCCTGCCCCAGCTAACAGTCCTCCTCATACCACTTCGGCACAGCCGACAATACGAGCCCTCACCTGGAATGTAAGAGGACTTAATAATCATAGAAATTATGGAAGGTACTGGCGTGCTTAGCAAGACATAAGATAGGCATTGCACTACTCCAGGAAACGCACCTTCCCCTCGACAGCACCCTGCTTCGCACTAAAGGATTACTTGGGTCTGTACATGCGGCAGGGTTTATCACACATGCCCTTGGAGTGCTTACTTGGGTTCGGCCTAGATCGTCACTCTCACTTGAACTCATGGCCACTGACGTGGCAGGACGGTACACTGTATCCAGATGCCGTGGACCAAGCCTAAACACCCTGATAATTAATGTATATGGCCCTAATTATGACAATCCTTACTTTTATGCTACTCTGTATGACAAGGTGACTCTCTGTGGGATGGAACAGCAACTTTGGGACGGCAATCTTAATCTGGTCCTCGACCCGAGCCATGACCGCTCAGGTGGCTCGGACAGGAGGCTCAGAGCTTCCGCTAGAAAGCTTTTTGACGTTATGACCCAAGCGGATTTACATGACCTTTGGCGGCAGAAATTCCCTGACAGGGGAGGATTCACACATTACTCTGCATTCCATGACTGACTACTGGCTGGCCACTGGCCAACTGGATGATCACACGCAGGCGTGTGATATCCTTCCCCGTACGCTTTCGGATCATTCCTCAGTCTTGTTGGTCTTGGCTGCAACTCAGAGATCTATCCCTCTGTTTACCTGGTGGTTCCCACTGTACTCCCTGCTAGACCCACTCTTTAACTAGCTGAGGCGATCGAAATGTATTTCGATCATAATTTTGGTTTGGTGGGGAGCTTCCAGGTTGAGTGGGAAGCGTTTAAGGTCTACATACGGGGTATAGCTATGTCCAAGCATTCGGAGTCCTTAGAACGCTGCACACTAGACTGACAGATCTGGAAACACAGATAGCTAACCTGTAGAAACGTCTGCTAGCAGGACATGACTAGGAGATTTTGAGGGAACTCAAATCCCGCCTAGAGGACTATCATGATATTGAGGATACCGAGGTCAAGCACCTTGGTAAATACGCGAAGGCCCACTCATACGGTGAGGGTGAGCACCCGAGTGGGGTGCTGGCCCGGTTGTTGAGGAAGCGGCGGGACTATACAGCCGTTGCAGAAATCAAATCTGCAGAGGGGGAGACACTCACTGCTAACACTGACATAGCTGAGAGATTCCGGCAATACTACTCGACTTTATATACCTTTCGTAGTTCTGGTATGGAAAATTATATATTGGACTATTTGTCTCATATTAAACTTCCCTGGCTGACTAATCTTCACCGGAAGTTCTTGATGCATCCCCTGGAGAAAGAGGAAATGACCCTAGCGCTCTCTAGTATGAAACCCTGTAGTGCTCCGGGGTCGACGGCCTGACTGTGGCCTTCTATAAGGCTTATATAGATTTACTACTGCCCCAATTGGCCACCCTTTTTGACATGTGTATCACTGGATCTGATAGAGACACGTTAGTATTAGATTCCTTACCTTAGAATATCCCCAGGCGTCAGACTGGATCCGGAAATTTTTGGCGTAGCAGTACCCTTGCGCGTCCGTAGGCGTCGTCTGCGGCTCCGCCTCTGTCGTCGGCGTCGTGGGCACCGTGATGACGTCGTCGGAGTACTTAGACGCCGCCTCCGCGTGCTGACGTCAGTTCTTCTTTTTTCCGCGCCAGCAGCGCAGATCCGGAAAAAGTGGTACCTTAGTCACTTTTTGACTAAATCTTTTTGATCTCCTTTTTCGAGTCTTCGACTCCGAAACGGTGCCGGTAGGGATGCCTGGTTTTAAGCCCTGTGAGGATTGCGACCGGCTGATGTCGGTCACGGACCCTCACCGTCGGTGTCTCCACTGTCTCGGCGTCGACCACGACGACAAGACCTGTTCCGACTGCCGGGCCCTGACTTCGAAGGCTAGACGGGAGCGGTCCCGTAAGCGACTCGAACTCCGGCAGTCGGCCCCGCGCCAAGAGAGGTCCCGGTCCGGACGGAGGTCGAGGGACCTGTCGCGGGAGCGGAGCCATCATAACTCCGGGAGTCGACATCACTCCTCAGGGGCGAAGTCGTCAGGTAAGCACAAGAAGTCGAAGAGACGTCATCGCTCTTCCGACTCCCCCCGACGCTCGCGCGACGCGGCCGGGGGTTCAGGTGGCACCGCCCCCGCGGCTCCGTAGGGGTCGCAGGCGCCGCGTCCGGCTTCATACCCTACGGTCCCTGGGCCTAACGCGACGCCGGAGGAGATCGAGCGGTTCCTCATGGCCATGAGGTCCCTCTCTCCTCCGACGGGCTCCGTGGCGCCTTCGGGCCCAGCGGTCCCGTCTGGGGGTCCTAGCGGGTCGGGGGCTTCGGCCCCGACGCCGTCGGGTGCTTCGGCTCCGACGCCGCCGCAGGGCCCCGCTGGATCCGATTCCGGATCCGGGTCCTCGCCGGTGGATTTGACGATCTCCCCGGCGCCGACCCCTCAGGTGTCACCTCCGGCGCCGTCCCCGACGCCTCCCTCGACCCGGTTCCGGCGCCGGTGCGGCGCCGCATATGACGCCGTTCGGGGAATTCATTTTCCATGAACCGGCCCCATCTTTTTTGGAGAAGTGTGGCTCAATGGTTAGAGCGGCAGACCCTGATGCAGAGGTCTGGCCCGGGACCAGGGTTCAATTCCTGCCTTGGCTGGTCTCGGCGGATGTTGGGCTCATAATTCCTCGGACCTGATTTCTCGCCTCGGTGCCTACTCTAAGCATGGGTCCCGCGCTGCAACTCTGGGCAATAGCTTGCTTAGTCTCCACAACGGCCCCCTACAGCGCTAGGGATGCCTGGTTGCACCCTGGGGATGCCCAGGAGTGGACATTTCACGGGGAAAAACCAGGAAGGGTTCCCTAGCGGTATGAGTACAGCGCCAGGACACTCAGGAGTATCAGTGCGCTTTACAAGTACGGCTACATTTACATTTACATTTTCCTAACCCTGAGTACCAGGAGATGGGTGATGAGGAGGATTGGGAGGGGTCTGAGGACCCTCTGGCACGTGAATGCCAGTCTCAAGAGGACTGGGCAGGTGAACTTGGGGAGGCCAGTGGTATAGACACTTCGCCTGACACTGGCTTTGTCTCGCCTCCTACCGTGGCTACGGAGGAGGGGGCAACCTATAGTGTGGTGTTGATGAGGGCGGCCAGGGCCTTGGGCCTTGAGCTCCCCGTCGCGGCCGTGAGGACTAACCTCCTCACCGAGGTCCTTAAGCCGCAGTCATGCTCAGCCGAGCCTCTGCTGCCGTTTAATGAGGCCTTAACCGACGTTCTTTTGGGCACTTGGTCCAAGCCCGCTACGGGTTTGCCCGTAGATAGGAACGTGGCCAGACGCCACCGCCCGGCCCCGGGCGACCCATGTTTCTCTTCCAGGGGATACTCATTAATAGTCATAAGCACTGAATTATCTCCGCCCATGAGCGGGAACCCGAACACATAACAATATACATATATATGTGTAAATATATCAAAAAGTACATTGTACTAAAATAATTATACACATATACATGTATAACAACCATAATATGCAGCCTAACATATACACATAGGCTAATAAAGCCAACCTTACACACGTTCTGAAGCATGAAAATATGCTAAATATAAATGCAATAAACAGGCATGAGCCCAAAATGCATTTCATAACCATGAAAAACTTTTATTTTCATCAAAGAACCTGTTGTAAACAGTTATTAGCCTAAAAGGCTGCATATGAAAAAATTGTCTGTGTACAGAAAATCAGACTGGCACCCTGCCTTTAAGGCCCCAGAGAATCTGCACACTTTGCCTTTAAGGCCTCTAGGAGAACTCTGTTCCCATCATGCACCACAGGTGACAGTTAGGTCAGTTCTTTTTTCCGGCTTGTTCTGTGAGGAACCTGGAACTTGAGCTCTGCTCATTTGTAGTATTTTCTGTCAGAAGTTGGTTTTTTCTTACCTTTTTTTGACAAAAGAATATTTTGGTGGTGTTTTCTATCTTGTTCTGACTAACTGTTGGTATTTTTTAGTCAGAATGCCACCTTTATTTTACAAATGTCCTTCCTGTGGGAAGAAGATGTCAAAAACGGATCCACACTCTGTTTGTGTGGTGTGTCTTCCAGCTTCTCATAAGGTGGAGGATTGTTATCACTGCCTCAACCTTTCTAGTAGAACTTTAAGAGAAAGGGAGAAAATGAGGTTGCTGGGCCTCCTGGAGAGAGAAAACTGTGGTGAGAAGAGTTCCAAGGGCTTATTCTCCTCTTCCAATCCATCTTCTCACCCTAAACGTCGAAGATCAGCGTCTCCAGAAGGTAGATCTAAGAAAACTCGACTCCAGGGAGCGTCGCCGTCAAAAAAGACATTGTCGACGTCGAAGAGGGCTCCGTCGACGTCGAGGACTTCGCCGGTGAGGCAAGGTTCAGCGTCGAGGCGGTCGCCGTCGAAATCTCGTTCGACGTCGAGACATCTGGTGTCGATTGCTGTAAAGACGACGTCGGGGGTGCCATGTCCGACGTCGAAGGCTCGTGAGAAGTCGACGTCGAGAGAAGAGAGGATTCCGACGACGAAGGTGTCGACGTCGAAGGATGGTGTGTCGACGTCGAAGGATGGTGTGTCGACGTCGAAGGATGGTGTGTCGACGTCAAAGGATGGTGTGTCGACGTCGAGGAAAGTGTCGACGTCGAAGGAGAGACCGAGGTCGAGAGAGAGACTTACGACGTCTTTGAAGAAGAGGTCGACGTCGAGAGAAAGGACGACGTCGAAGGAGTCGACGTCGAGACCTAAAAAGAGAAGATCAAGGTCTCCATCGCGACATAGGTCGATGTCGAAGTCTGCTTCGGGCTCGAAGCATGGAGTGTCTAGGTCTCCCCCACCCGAACATGGGTCGGCGTCGAAACTATCCAGACCGGCCTCTCGGACCTCAATTAGGTCTTTGTCGAGGTCAGACATCAGTCCAGAACATTTGTCTTCTCCGCGTGACCAGCAAGACGACAGGTCTGCGGTGGGACAAGAGGTAGTGCACCAGGACTCGTCTGTGGTGGCTCATTCGGGCTCAACCTCAGGACAGGTGTCGGATGATAGACAATTGGTGCCCAGACAACGGACTCCATCTGGCTCATTGGTTTCTGAGCACAGTGTAGTTTCCAGAGCCTCCAAGTCTTCCACTGGACTGAATATTGTGCAGGTGTCACCTGAGGCTTCACCTGAGCGTGTAGGGCGGCCTAGTAACTTGTCTCCGAGGTGGCTGGAAAGCCTGAGACATTGGAAAATGCGTCCAGATGCAGGACTGATGGGGATGAGGGCTCCGGTCCCTCAGACGGAGCTGCATAGAAGATCACGCTCTAGGTCCTTAGTGAGAGAGAAATCACGTTCACGGGAACGAATGAGGCAGCGATCGGCAACTCCTCCGAGGCGGAGTAGGTCTCCTTCCTCATCTTCTACGTCTTCGAAGTCTTCTTTAAGATCTTCCTATAGAGACTATTCTCCCACAATCTCATCTACTCCTCCTTCCAGAGTGTCTCCAGTGGATGATTTGGGCACATTTAATGATGTGTTGTGTCGTGGGGCGAATAAGTTCAAGATCAAGATGGCAGTTCCTCAAATAGCAACGTCAGTCATCTTTGAAACCCTACATCACAAGACGACTGGTAGACCTCTTCTGCCGTTAGTGCCCGGATTAATAGAACCAGCAATGAGAACATTCTTAACTCCGGCCACGGTGGGTTCTGGTCCTTCTAGGATTGCTAAGGAGTACAGGGCTCCAGCAGAGGATCCTTTATTTTTGCGTTCTGACCCTCCTCCAGATTCACTTATTGTGGCGGCAGTCAGAAAAGCACATTCTGCGGCATCTACCTCTTCTGCTCCACCTGAAAAGGATAGTAAGAGTATGGATTCCTTGGGGAGAAGAATGTGCAACACCTCAGGTTCGGTCATGAGAGTGGCCAGTGCGTCAGCCTTATTGGGTCGCTATGATCGTCTGCTCTGGGACTCAGTGACTCGTTTTGCAGATAAACTCCCTAAGGAGGATCAGAAAGACTTCCTGGAAATAGTGGAAGAAGGAGGATTGGTGGCTAACCAGAGTATTAGTGCGGCTGCTGATGCGGCGGATCTGTCAGCTCATGGTTATGCACATGGTGTTTGTGCTAGACGTACGGCTTGGCTTCGCCTTACGGGACTTAAGCCAGAGGCGCAGAGAAAGATGGTGAATTTACCTTTCAATGGTTCGACTCTATTTGGCTCTCACGCTGATGACGAAATGTCTAAAATGAAAGTGGAGTTGGACACCCTGAAAGCTGTCGGTCTTGAAAAGAAAAAAGAATTTCAACGTCGGGGTAATTTTCGTCCCTTTGACAAAAGATCTTTTCAGCAGAGGGGCCAACAGTCAAATTGGTCCTCGCAAAATCAAGGCCAGAATCAGCAGAGGTCGCAATTTCAACAGCGACGACCTGGGCGAGGCAGAGGCAATGGAAACAGGCAGCAATCCTCTGCTACCAAGCAGCCTAAAAAGCAATGAACGGATGCTTCCTCCACAACCGTGTGCCACTCCGGTTGGAGGAAGTATTGTGTGGTATCTGGACGAGTGGAAGCAAATCACAAAGGACAGATGGGTGCTGAGTATTATTCAGAGCGGTTACCTTTTGAGATTCAAGAAGCCCCCTCCTTTCATTCGCCCCTTAAGGATGGTTCAGTGGAATATAAGGCGCTTGCAGCAGGAAGCGAACGTCCTTCTGAAGAAGAACGCCATAGAACCAGTACCATCTCAACAGAGAGGTCAAGGCCTGTACTCTCGATTTTTTCTCGTACAGAAAAAAGGTCCAGCTACGGAGTTCAGACCCATTCTGGATCTGAGAGTATTGAACAAATTCATTCGGAAGGAGAAATTTCAAATGCTGGCTCTTCATCAGATTTTCCCTCAATTACACCAAGGGGATTGGATGTGCTCCATCGATCTGAAAGATGCGTACTTTCATATTCCGGTATCCAGAAAGCATCGCAAGTTCCTCAGGTTCCAAGTAGGGGTTCATCATTACCAGTACTCAGTACTCCCTTTTGGCCTGAGATCAGCTCCCAGAACATTTTCAAAATGTATGGCGGTTGTGGCAGCTTGTCTTCGAAAGAGACGGATTTTCATATATCCGTACTTAGACGACTGGCTTCTGAAGAGTTCATCCCCATCGCTACTAGAAGAACATCTATCGATATGCCTCCAACTCATGTGCAAGTTGGGTCTGCAAGTCAACTACAAGAAGTCCATAATGAATCCCACCCAGAAAATCCACTACCTGGGTGCGCAGCTGGACACAGAAAACGAAAACGTGTGTCCTTCGGAGGAGAGATGGTCATCTATCAAGGCGAAGTGCGTGCTTCTCCTCCAGTATGCTCGTCCAACAGTTCGGCAAGTATCCTCTCTCCTGGGGTCCATGGCATCATGCATATTCATCGTGCCAAACGCACGTTTGCAGATGCGTCCTCTGCAGCAGTGTCTGGAAGATCAGTGGAAACAGAGTACGGGACGCTGGGAGGATCGAATTCATCTCCAACAGTCGGCAAGAGATTCCATTCGGTGGTGGATGAAGAAGGCACACTTGATGAAGGGAGTTCCTTTTCATCAGGACCCACCAAAGCAGACTCTCATCACAGATGCCTCTCTCCTTGGTTGGGGGGCACATATGGGCCCTCTTCAGGTACAAGGGCTATGGTCAGACTTCGAGAAAGGATATCACATCAATCTACTCGAACTCAGAGCGGTCCATCTTGCTCTCAAGTCTCTGGCTCCATCTCTACAGACTCGGTCCCTTCTGGTACAAACAGACAATACCACAACAATGTATTATCTAAACAAGCAGGGGGGTACCAGATCCAGGACTCTATCCATAGAAGCCCAGACCATCTGGCATTGGTTACTTGCAAGGGACCTGTCCATAACAGCAGTTCACCTACCAGGAAGTCTCAACTCAGAGGCGGACGGCCTCAGCCGAGACTTCGTCGAAGCGCACGACTGGGTTCTCAACGAAGACGTCGCGCACAGCATTTTCCAGGCTTGGGGAACACCAGACATCGATCTGTTCGCAGACGCGGCAAACACAAAATGCCCCGTCTTCGCGTCCAGGTTTTCCCAGAAAGGGTCTCAAGGGAATGCCCTTTTGATAGACTGGTGTCAAAATTTGCTGTACGCCTTTCCACCGACACCGTTGATACCAGCAGTGATCAACCGGATGTACAAGACCAACTCCAGAATGATACTGATTTGCCCGGAGTGGCCACGCCAGTGGTGGTTCCCAGATCTCCTCCAGTTGTCCATCAGGCCACACAGGAGATTGCCTTGTCGCCCGGATCTTCTGTCCAAGCAGCAGGGGCGATTGTTTCACCCGAATCTGCCCTCCCTGCGCTTGGCAGCATGGCTCCTGAAGTCATCCAGTACGGACATTTACAGCTGAATCCGGAGTGTATGAACATTCTTAAGGAGGCAAAGCGGCCTTCTACAAGACAATCCTACGGATTTAAGTGGAAACGCTTTTACCTCTGGTGTCAGAGTAAAGGTCTTGATCCTATTCATGGTCAAGAACAGGTGATCTTGCCTTATCTTCTTTACCTTGCTGAGTCTGGTTTGCAGTTTAGTTCTATCAAGGTCCATCTTGCTGCAATAACGGCTTATAGAAAATCGCCTACACAGATATCGTTTTTTCGGATGCCTGTGGTGAAGGATTTTCTAGAAGGGTTAAGGAAGGTTTTTCCTCCAGTCAGGTCTCCTTCTCCACCTTGGGAGCTTAATGTGGTATTGACTAAGTTGATGGGTCCACCATTTGAGCCCATACATAAAGCTTCTTTGCAACACTTATCTTGGAAGGTAGCATTCCTGGTAGCCATCACTTCTGCTCGTAGAGTGAGCGAGATTCAGGCTCTGTGTTGCAAGGAACCATACACAGTTTTTCATGGAAACAGAGTGTGCTTAGGACTCATCCTGCTTTTCTACCAAAGGTGGTGTCGGATTTTCATGTGAACCAATCCATAACATTGCCTACTTTCTTTCCAAACCCTTCGAGTCCGGCTCAGCGGACTTTGCATTCATTGGATCTAAAGAGGGTTTTGAAATTTTACTTAGATAAAACAAAGTCGTTGAGACACACAGACCGTTTGTTTGTGAACTATGGTCCTACGAATACTGGTTTGGCAGCATCCAAGAGATCCATTTCTAGATGGATAGTGTCATGTATCTTACTGGCTTATCAGCTAGCCCACAAGTCTTTATCAGGTAGACCTAGGGCTCATTCTACGAGAGGGAAAGCTGCTACCACAGCTCTCCTTAGGAATGTGGCTATGTCAGAGATATGTAAAGCAGCTACTTGGCGTTCAGTGCATACGTTTACACGTCATTACTGCTTGGATTCTGATGCGCAGGTTGAGGCACAAGTGGGACAAGCATCACTCAGAAATTTGTTTGCTGTTTCTAGTTAAACACTGTGTTGTTAAAAGTGCATCTATGCATTTATCTGTTGACCCGCTTCTAGTGGGTATGAGCTTGCTACTCTATTCAGTGCTTATGACTATTAATGAGTATCCCCTGGAAGAGAAGGATTAGTTACTTACCTGTAATCCTAGTTCTCTTCCAGGGGTATACTCATTAAAGTCATAAGCACCCTCCCGCCTCCCCGGGCGAGCAGTAGCATTGAAGTTTTTTCAATATGTATTATGAAGTTTTTAAGTGCAGATTCCTGCTAAAAGTTTACTGTACCGTACAAAAGAACTGACCTAACTGTCACCTGTGGTGCATGATGGGAACAGAGTTCTCCTAGAGGCCTTAAAGGCAAAGTGTGCAGATTCTCTGGGGCCTTAAAGGCAGGGTGCCAGTCTGATTTTCTGTACACAGACAATTTTTTTCATATGCAGCCTTTTAGGCTAATAACTGTTTACAACAGGTTCTTTGATGAAAATAAAAGTTTTTCATGGTTATGAAATGCATTTTGGGCTCATGCCTGTTTATTGCATTTATATTTAGCATATTTTCATGCTTCAGAACGTGTGTAAGGTTGGCTTTATTAGCCTATGTGTATATGTTAGGCTGCATATTATGGTTGTAATACATGTATATGTGTATAATTATTTAAGTACAATGTACTTTTTGATATATTTACACATATATATGTATATTGTTATGTGTTCCGGGTTCCCGCTCATGGGCGGAGATAATTCAGTGCTTATGACTTTAATGAATATACCCCTGGAAGAGAACTAGGATTACAGGTAAGTAACTAATCCTTCCTGTCCACCCACCCCACCCCCGAGAGCCTGGTTATCCAGGCCTCCAATTCCCAGACCGCGTTCCCGTCGGCTCCGCCGGACAGGGAATCCAAGAGGTATGAGCAGTATGGTAAAAAGATCTTCTCATCCCTTAGTCTGGGACTGCGGTCTTCCAACACCGCATGCCTTTTGGGCCGCTACACCCACTCTCTGTGGGATACGGTTGCGGAAGTGCTGCCAGAGTGTCCGTTGGAGGTACGGGCCAAAATCGGCCAAGCCCTTGTGGAGGGCCGGGATGCAGCCAAATATTCTACCCGGTGTGGGCTGGATACCACCGACTCACTAGGTAGAGCGATGGCAACGACAGTGGCGGTTAGACGTCACGCCTGGTTGAGGTCCGCCAACTTTTCGGCCGATGTCCTAAACACACTGATGGACATGCCGTTTGATGGCCGTCGCCTTTTTGGCGACAAGGCAGACCATGCGCTTGAGCGCTTTAAGGACTCCAGGGCTACGGCCAAGTCCTTGGGCCTCTCGGCCCCGCGCCAGCCATCGGCTGGCATTCATTCCTTTCGTGGCCACGGAAGGGGTGTACCCACACATACTGCCAGCCACGCTCCGCACGGTAATACCCAACGCGGTGGCGGCCGTGGAAACCGCCGTGGTGGCGGTCGGGTTCAACGACGAGGTCAGTCCACACCTTCCCCCGCAGCATCCGCCTCAAAACCCTCCTAGTCCATGCTTTCAGGCCCATGTGACGCCAGTGGGGGGCAGGGTTCGCCATCACCTCCTCCACTGGCGCACCGTCACATCAGACAGGTGGGTGCTGCAGAACGTCCGAAGGGGCTACTCCCTCCCCTTCGAGGTGACTCCTCCAGCCATGCCACCGCAGAACCACCGTGTATCGGGGGATCATTTGCGACTTCTGCAGGAGGAAGTTACGGCCCTCTTGACCAAGGGGGCCATCGAGCGCGTTCCTGGGCCAGAAGTAGGGTGTGCTTGCTACTCCCACTACTTTCTGGTACCCAAGAAGGGCAAAGGGGGCCTACGCCCTATCTTGGACCTACGGAACATCAACGGCTTCCTCCGGAAGGAGAAGTTCAAAATGCTGACACTGGCTCAGGTCTTAGCTGCCCTGGACCCAGGAGACTGGATGGTAGCGTTGGACTTGCAGGACGCTTATTTCCACATCCCCGCCCTGCCGGCCCACCGACGCTACCTGCGGTTCACGGTTGGCCACGAACACTTTCAGTATACCGTGCTCCCCTTCGGCCTTACCAGCGCCCAACAGGTGTTCACAAAGGTGATGGCGGTGGTCGCAGCTCATCTGCGCAGGTTAGGGGTTTCAGTCTTCCCCTACCTCGACGACTGGTTGTTGAAGGCGGGCTCGCCCCAGCCGGGGATCTCCATCAATGTGCCGAAGTCACACCTGTGCCCCTCTCAGAAGCTCCTCTTCATCGGAGCGGTTCTCGACTCGGCGCGGTTTCGGGTTTATCCACCCGAACAGCGGGTCCTGGATATTCAGGCTCTGATTCCCATCTTTCAGCCGTTATCCCGGGTCTCGGTCAGGTTGACGCTGCGGCTTCTGGGGCTGATGGCCTCCTGCATCCTACTGGTGCATCACGCTAGGTGGCGGATGCGGGCTCTGCAGTGGGACCTGAAGTTTCAGTGGGCCCAGCATCAGGGCAACCTGTCCGACCACGTCCTGATCTCGGAGGGCACTTCGAGACAGCTGCAGTGGTGGCTCACGGACCACGATTGGGTCAGCGGCAGATCCCTCTCCCTTCCCCAACCGGAGCACGTAGTTGTGACGGACGCGTCCCTCCAGGGCTGGGGAGGCCACATGGGAGAGGCGGAGATCAGAGGCCTCTGGTCTCCGGCGGAGGCCCGGCTCCACATCAACCTGTTGGAGTTACGGGCAATTCGTCTAGCACTGAAGGCATTTCTCCCCTCTGTCCGGAGGAGTGTAGTGCAGGTGTTCACGGACAACACCACCGCCATGTGGTACTGCAACAAAAAGGGCGGGGTGGGGTCGTGGACCCTTTGCCAGGAGGCTCTGCGCCTCTGGCATTGGCTGGAACGCCAGGGCTTGACCTTGGTGGCTCAACACCTGGCAGGATCTCTGAACGCCAGGGCGGACGAGCTCAGCCGTCGGTGCATGATGGATCACGAATGGCGTCTGAACTCGGACGTGGCGCAAGGCCTCTTTCAGCAATGGGGAGAGCCTTGGTTAGATCTATTCGCCACCGAAGAGAACGCGCAATGTCGTCAGTTCTGCGCGTTGGTATTTCCAAGGCGGCACTCGCTCGGAGACGCTTTTCGTCGCGAGTGGAGTTGCGGTCTATTGTACGACTTTCCGCCTATACCACTTCTGCCCTGAGTGCTGAAGAAGATCAAGCGCGACCGGGCCCAAGTCATCCTTGTAGCTCCGGACTGGGCACGAAGGTACTGGTATCCAGAGCTACTCAATATGTCAGTCGATCCCCCGGTTCGTCTGCCTCTTCAGGAGGACCTTCTGTCGCAGCAACAGGGGACGGTCCTCCACCCGAACCTGTCCAGTCTCCACCTCCATGCTTGGAGATTGAGCGGCGACAGTTGAGGCCATTTGACTTGCCTCCTGAAGTCTGTAACGTCATTCTGGCAGCCAGGCGTCCCTCCACAAAGTCGGTATACGCCTGCAGGTGGAACAGATTTGTGGCATGGTGCACAGCAAAGGCTGTGGATCCTCTTGCTGCCCCTCTCTCTGAGGTTCTTCTCTTCATTCTTTCTCTTGCCCAGCAGGGCTCTGCTCTAGGTACTATCAAGGGCTACCTTTCTGCCCTTTCAGCCTTTCTGAGGCTGCCTGATCAACCTTCTTTGTTCAAGTCCCCTATTGTAAATAGATTTCTAAAGGGCATCACACACACGTTCCCTCCTGTTCTGTTTGTGATGCCTCAGTGGGACTTGAACCTGGTTCTTACGTTTCTGATGTGCGCTCCCTTTGAGCCACTTCACAACTGTCCTCTCCGCCTTCTTACTCTGAAGACTGCTTTCCTGGTTGCCATCACCTCTGCCAGCAGAGTGAGTGAGCTCCAGGCCCTTTCTTGTACTCCACCTTCCATCCGGACAAAGTGGTGTTGCGTACTAAGCCATCTTTCATGCCCAAGGTTGTCACGGCCTTCCACATCGGGCAGTCTATCAACTTGCCAACCTTCTTCCCGCCACCGTATCCCTCTAAATGGGAAGAGCGGCTCCACCGTCTGGACCCAAAACGTGCGCTCTCATTCTACTTGGATCGCACACGCCAGTTCCGGGTGGATGGCCAACTCTTTGTTGGTTACGTGGGCGCTAAGAAGGGGAAAGCGGTACACAAGCCGACCATCTCCCGGTGGATCATCTTGTGTATGCAGGCATGTTACTCCTTGGCTAAAAAGGAGCCTCCTGTTGGATTGCGGGCTCATTCCACCCGAGCCACGGCGTCTGTAACTGCCCTGGGCCGGTGAGTGCCCTTACAAGACATCTGTCAGGCAGCTACGTGGGCATCGCTGCACACTTTTGCAAGACACTACTGCCTGGACAGCCAAGTCCGGAGGGATGGCTTCTTTGGCCGTTCTGTCCTCTAGGACTTTCTGGTGTGATTATTGGTTCGCAGACCCACCACCGGGGTTGGTATTGCTGGGGTATCTATTCTAAGGTAAGGAATCTAATACTAACGTGTCTCTTTCGTATGCACAAGTTACTACTTGTGTAACGATATGTCTGTAAGAGACATTAGTTAGTATTAGATTCCTTACCGACCCACCCATCCTCCCCGTTCTGCGAACCGTTATCTAGGGTTAGGGTTACCCCCTTTCAGGGCCCTAGTTTCAATGGCACCAGTGTTGGTTTTTAACATAGCTCAGCGCTTCTGACGCGGAAAAGCTGTGTCTAAGAACTGACATCAGCATGCGGAGTCGGCGTCTAAGTACTCCGACGACGTCATCACGGCGCCGACGACGGACGCGGAGCCGCAGACGACGCCTACCGACGCGCAAGGGTACTGCTACGCAAAAAAAATCCAGATCCAGTCTCACGCCTGGGGATATTCTAAGGTAAGGAATCTAATACTAACTAATGTCTCTTACAGATATATCGTTACACAAGTAGTAACTTGTGCCACAATGCCGCCTTTTGTGAAAGAGGCGATTATCGTTGCAGAACAACCCCTCAGAAGAATGCTCATCGTATCATCCTCTCTCTTTAATAAACGAAAAGATATTGGCGATCAGATTGATACCCTTAGTCTCTCCGGGACAAGCTGGGTTTGTCCTGGGCCGCATCCTCACTTATAACGTCCATACGGTGTTCGGAACGCTTCAGCATACCAAACTACGTACCGGCAATTGCGGGTATCCTCGACATGAAAAAGGCTTTTGACTCTGTTGAATGGCCCTTCATGCGACAGGCCTTGTCGAGGATGGGACTGTGCGAGGTACACCTGCAACTACTAGGGGTGTTGTATTATAAACCTACTGCCAGACTAAAAATTAGGGACTTAGTGACTGACTCGATAAATATTACCAGAGGCACGAGACAAGGCTGTCCGCTTTCCCCGATTCTCTATGCTTTAGTTGCAGAACCTTTGGCCTGCGCTGTCCCTGAATACCACGGGTACAGGGATATACATATTCCTTGTTATGAAATCATAGTCTCGACTTATGCTGACAACACCCTCCTCTACATGCGAGATCCTGAACGCCATCTCTCCTCGATACTTCGAGAAGTTGTGCACTTTGGCAGAGTGTCTGGGCTACATGTCAAGTGGTCGAAATCAATTATTTCCCCCCTCACCCCTACCACGACGCAGTTCACCCCTGACTACCCGTTGCAGTGGACGAAAAACTCTGTGAGATATTTAGGTATCCAAATACACTCTGACGCAGACATGGTCCTAAAATAAAATTATGGGGTTCTGATCAGTAAACTTGAGGACGAGTTAGAGAGCTGGATCAGGCTTCCATTATCTCTCCTTGGCAGGATCTCTATAATGAAAATGGTTGTCTTACCCCGACTCCTGTTTCTCTTTACCAACATTCCAATGGTCCTTCCAGGTGTGTTTTTTACGAAACTCACGTCTTTAATGGTACGGCTGGCCTGGGCGGGCAAACAACCTAGGTATAAATGGCAAATACTCACACTACCCTACCATATGGGTGGACTGGGTGCACCGGAATTTGATCTTTATTATAGAGAAGCACAATGCGCACACGCATACCACTGGATACATGGCCCGTTAGACACTTCCCATTTGAGCATAGATAGGGCGGTGACTGGCCCTCGCCCATTGCCCATGACGCTTTTCTCCCCTCCTGACCGGAGGACCTGTACACGACTGTACATGCATGGCACCATCTCCTGAAATTACAGTCCGGAGCCCTCATATATTCCCCGCTGGCCCCGTTGGAATGGTGCCATTGGCTGGCTCCATGTAGAGACGCAGTAGTAGTGCATGTGCTCAATATCATGGGAGTTGGAACCATTGGTGACTTGTTTGAGAACGGCACAGCTAGAAACTGGGACAGCTTGGACGTAGCAGACACCAGACCTACACTCCTCACCAGATTCCTATTTCACAGGACCCGGCATGCGTTGGGTCAACTTCTGGGTGAGGACTTGTCTGAACCACCGGAGCTGGTTGCCCTCACACTAGTCATAAAATCTAAGTAACCAGCGAGACTAGTATCCAGAATCTACAACTTCACTATGTCCTATAGAGAGAACTATTATACCAAAGCTCGTTTGGCTTGGCAAAGAGACCTGAATAGAGATAGTGATGACGATACATGGTCAGACTGCTGTTCTAGCACGAAGCTGATCTCCCTTAACGGGAGACACTGGCTGACTCACTTCAAATATATTAGCAGGGTTTACTACACCCCAAGAAGACTCTACCGCTATGGCCTGAGAGCTGACTCCAAGTGTGAACACTGCAACGAGGATATGGCGGATTTAATACACTTGGTGTGGCACTGTCCGGGGATTGCTAGGTTCTGGGAGAATGTATTTACAGAAATGGTGGTGATTATAGGGCAGGAACTAGTGCCGGATCCGGCCCTGGCGCTGCTTGGCTATTCTAAACTAATACCTAAAGGGGTACGTAGATTAGTTGACATGGGATTGCTGATAGCTAAACGCAGGGTGGTGAGCTGTTGGATGCGGGGCCCGCCTCCCACGTCTACACAATGGGCGAAGAACATGTTGTACTGTTGCACCCAAACAGAACACTATAGTGAACTCCTCCCCCAAGACCAAAACCACCCCTCCCCGCAATCGACCAAAGAACTTCTGGGCCCTGTATAGTGCATTTAGAGCTACCGGGGACGGACCGGGTGGGACTGTCGAGGCAGAGAAACAAACTGTAAATATATCTACTACTGTTGAGTAGTGACTTTGGCTTCCGAGGCCTACTCCACTGGGACGGCTTGCTGTTATACATGATTATATGTTGTTTAGCAATTTACACTCAGACAATGTGTTATCATGAGATGGAGTATGAACTATATTACACGTACTAGGGTAACTGGAGGGTGCTGGATGTTGCCTAAATGCCACATAACGCTGTCTATTTTTGGTAATATTTTCTACCACGCAATGTTATTCTGCAGAATTTATTTTTGCTGTACTGTGCTGCTAATGTGCTAGTTTCCTGTAATGAAGATTTTATAATGTGTCTTAAATTTGGAGAAAAAAAAAGTCACCACTATTGTTATCCTTGAACGGCAGACTCACAGTACCATTACACATCTAGGTAGTACCCCTAAGGGTAGTTTTCGAGTATAAAAGACGACATCTTCACTGGGCAACCAGAGGAGAAGCTTCCATGCTGACACGAGATGCTGAAGCCCCTGCGCGCAGAAACTTCAGCACGCCGTGATCTGACACCCCTTGCGGGGTGTCCAATTTAAGACCAAGACGGTGTCCTTCGTTCTCTCCCATTAGGTAATAGGGTTGGCTCTTTCCTGGGGGATTCTTGGCTTTACACCTATATACATGCTAGGTACACTTAGGCAGGGTTGCATCATAGGAGTGTGCTCAAACACTGCCAGGTATCGATATGCCTGCATTTAGTTACTGTTTTAGCACCATGGTTGAATTCTACCTTTTATTGACTCTGTCGTTGCTTGTAATCTTATATATCTTTTTCTGTTTAATGATTGTCGCAGCAAACAAGTTTTTAATTACAATGTCGCTGGTTCAATAAATGCTCATTGAAAACGTCCCCATTGTTTATTCTTTGTATCTCTATCAGACTAAGTGAGCACAACTTACTGAGGGAAAAGTACTGCATTGTTTCCACGATCCCAGAATGATCAAGGGTGGTCATATTCGATAGTTGCCAGAAACTATTCGCTCCTTGGTAAGGTTATGGGGCTTATGGTGGCACTGTGAGCTAGCTGGTCTAGAGGCTAACATATCCTTTGGGGTTGTCTGGAATCAGTCTAGACACCATTCCCTTAGTTTAAGTTGTATAAATGCGCTGATCCGATGTATTATTAGAAACTACACAACGCTGCATCCAACGTTGGTGTGGTTCTTATTTTAACATGAGTGGTTCAGTTGTGATTTCTCAGAGACCCCTGCTCACATATACCCGGCACAGTGATCCCACACAAAAATGTGTGGAAAAGGTCATTTTTTTCAGCTAAATTTGAGGTTTGCAGGGGATTCTGGGTAGGAACATGTTGGGGGAACCACGCAAGCCATACCCTATTGGACTCCCCAGGGTGTCTAGTTTTCAGAAATGAACAGGTTTGGTGGGTTTCCCAAGAAGACCGCGAGCCCCTGGCCAAATAACCAGCCCACTCCCCCCAGCAAAACCAGGTAGATTTACAATAGATAATTTTGAAGCCTTTTCCTGTTGCAGCCACTATGCCTACCGACACAAGTGAGATAACACTTTAATCAGGATACCTGTGAGTACGCCAGGTGGTAAGAACTTGGTGTCAGCCTGGTGATCCCACAACTATCCCACACAAAAAGTGAGGAAAATGTGATTTTTCATCTAAATTTGAGGTTTGCAGGGGATTCTGGGTAGGAAATCATTGGGGGATCCTCGCAAGCCATACCTCACTGGACTCCCCAGGGTGACTATTTTTCAGAAATGTGTTGGTTTGGTAGGTATCCCTCGATGGCTGCTGAGCACGGGCCAAAAATCCAGGTACCCCCTTGCAAAACCAGGTCGTTTTGTGATAGGAAATTTTGAAGTCTCCACAATACTTTTTGGGCCCTTGCCTGTCGCGGGTACTTGACCCACCCACACAAGTGAGGTATCATTTTTATCGGGAGACGTTGGAGAATGTGGGGTGCATGGAAGTTTGATTCCAGGCCTTTCTATCCCAAAAATGTGGGGAAAATGTTTTTTTAATAAAGTTTGAGGTTTGCAAGGGATTCTGGGTAACAGAACGTGGTAAGAGCCTCAAAAGTCACCCCATCCTGGATTTCCCTGGGTGTCTAGATTTAAAAAATGTATAGGTTTGCTAGGTTATCCAGTATTGGGGTATCTTTCATAGATTCACATGCCTGAATCATTCCCTGTCGCCGAGGCGGGAGTCTCACGGTAAATAAAAAAGCAGTGCCAAAGGTAAATAACAGTAGTAGGCCCAAAAGAAAAGGCCTGAGGCCTAAATCGTAGTAGCCTATCTACATCATTATGCTAAAAGAACCAAAAATTTGGTCACGACCAATCAGCTATCAGCACCCTCTAGAACCCTCTCTGCAGAGCCAGTTCTCCTCAGATTTTCACCGCACGTCGTGTGTGAAAGGAGTCTCCCTGAACTCTGCTCAGTTTCTTCAGCTTTTACTTCTTTTTGGATCATCCAAGATCATACTTCATTTCTCTGACCCTATTAAGGCAGTAATATGGCAGATTGGCAGAAAACAAGGTAATAGACTACGAAATATGTCTACCCTTTTCCTCAATAACTCACGTTCTGAGAGATGAGGCTATTATTGGGACTACAGAGACTTTAATCTGCCACTTCTGATGAGGACAACGAGGATTCCTTTACCTCATAGGAGAGGTCAAAGGGAGAAGTCGCGCCAGGAGCCTCCAGAGGGCGCGCATAAAAGCCATAAAGACTCACCTTGAGTCTTTATAAGGCACTTCTCACAGAGAGGCAATTGCAAAAAACTTCCTCAGAGGCTGATCCTACAACTCCCTTTTCATCCCTGACACTACATCAGGGAAATCCTCTTAACCTGACATTAGGAGTCTATAACAAAACTCCATGTCTACTATTACTGCCTCACCAATGTGGACCTCATCTACGACGGTCTCGTCTACAATGGCCTCATCTACGACGGTCATCGACGACGGCCTCATCTATGACGGTCGTCGACGACAGCCTAATCTACAACGGTTGTCGACGACGGTCTCATCTACGATGGTCATCTACGACGGTCGTCGACGACGGCCTCATCTACGACGATCATCTATGACAGCCTTGTCTCATCAACAATGGCATTGCCTAGGACAGCCTCCGCTCGAAGACAACCTCATCTACGACGGTCGTCTATGACAGCCTTGTCAATGAAGCCTCATCTATGAATGGCCTCAACTACAAATGGCTCCATCTATGAATGGCCTCAACTACAAATGGCTCCATCTATGAATGGCCTCATCTATGATTACCTCATCTACGGATGACATCACCTATGTTAACCTCATCTATGATGATATTTTGTCTAGACTGTCGTCTATGACAGCCTCATCATCTATGTATGGCTTCATCTACCAATGACCTCATCTACCAATGGCCTCATCTACCAATGGCCCCATCTACCAATGACCTCATCCACCAATGACCTCATCTACCAATGGCCCCATCTACCAATGGCCCCATCCACCAATGGCCCCATCCATGAATGGCCTCATCCATGAATTGCCTCATCCACGAATGGCCTCATCTATGATTGCCTCATCTACGGATGCCCTCACCTATGATTGCCTCATCTAAGATGGCATTGTCCATGACTGTCGTCTGACAGCCTCATCTATGATGGTTGGTCATGACGGTTATCTGTGACAACGTTCTCTTCTGCAATAACCTCGCCTACATAACCATGTCTACGACAGCAAAGTCTATGATGAGATTGTCTACGATGGCCTCATCTATGACAGCATCCTGTACATTTTTTAATGCAGCGGGCAGCAGCTAGATTTCAACTGCCAGTTACAGTCCAACAGACAGAATATTTCCTTCATGATTTCAAGGATAAATCCAGGAAGATCACAAGAGTGGTACCTATAATAGACTAAGTCTATTCCAGCAGTGCTTCCACGCATAGAAAAGAAATAATGTGCAACTGCTAACAGCCCATCCTGTCTGATAGGCCAGCGTTCGGCCAGATTCAGTAATTTCATAGGCCGCCCAACAACAATCTAAAATCCCGCAACGTCTATCACCACATCGCCTGACAAGGAAGGACGTCGTCTGGACCTTATAGGCAAAAAATTCTCTACTTTGGCAGCGGCCTCTATTAGAGCTGCCAATCCTCTAGCCATAATCGGCTGTTATGACCGTCAAATGTGGTCAGACATGGCGAGTCTCATTGATCTCATTCCTGAGGACCAAAGGCAGGAAGCAAGAAAGATTCTGTTGGAAGGAAGAAAGATTCTGTTGGAAGGAGAACGTGCCGCAACAGAAACTATAGATTGTGCCTTGGACATCGTGAACACCAACCTCCGTCAGCTAGCAGATGCTGCAGTGCTTAGACGCCAGGGATGGCTTAAAGCCACTACTTTCAGACCTGAGGGGCAAACAAAGATTCTAGGCATGGCCTATGATGGAGAGTTTTTGGCTTGGTAAACATTTTGATGAAGCCCTCTTAGCTTTAAAAACTGACACGGATACTGCACGATCATTAAGCACCCTTCAATACAGGCGCGGATCTTTCAGAGGAGCAAGAGGACGTGGTTTTTCATCAAGAGGAGGATACAAAAACCAACCGAATAAGCAGTATCAATCCCAGTACAGCCTTACAGCAAGACATCATACCGTCGATAGTCTACGACTAGTTTCTCCCGTCAGAGTGGTTGAAAGAGATCACAGTATCAAGGCCGAGATACTAACAGGAAGCCGTGATCTACACAGGGCACCAACCATTTTACCCTCCTTACCCGGGGGCCCGAACATTTCAGCTTTTGTTCACAAGTGACAGGAAATTACGTCAGACCAATGGGTTCTAGACCTAGTAACCAATGGCCACTCCCTGGAATTCATCAAACAGACACCTACTACTCCGCCCAGGGGTCCCCCTCATCTTCACAAGATTTGAGTTGTTTAAATGAAGGATATTTTATGGCTTCTCTGGATAGGGAAGATGCGTATTTCCACATACATATCCACCCCAAACAGCATAAATATCTGCGCTTTCAAGTGGCTGGCGCCCATTATAAGGTCAAAGTGCTCCCATTTGGGCTGAAATCGACACCAAGAACCTTCACGAAGTACTTGGCACCAGTGGCAGCAGCATTGAGATCTTGAGGAATACAAGTATTTCCTTATCTAGACGATTGGCTGCTCAAAGGTCCTTCAGAACACGAAACCAAGATTGCCACAGTAGAATGTACCCATCTCTTCTCTTCTCTGGGGCTGATTCTCAACTACAGCAAATCACAGTTACGTCCTCTCCAAGTAATCTCTTTTCTCGGAACAAGGTTAGACATGGTCCAGAGCAACGCATTCAGGTCACACGACCGCCAGCTGCATCTTCAAAAATTGGCAAGGTTAATTTCAAAAAGGTCCGTTTCAGTTCGAATGTTTGCTTCGCTCCTGAGGATGTGCTCTTCAGCGATACATCTCATACCCTTAGCATGGCTCAAAATGAGACCTCTTCAGGAAGAACTGCAACTTCAATGGCAACAAACCATGGGTTCGTTTGACGATACCCTCAAGGTCAGGCTGTGCATGATAAATTCTCTATATTGGTGGTCGCAGACAGAGAATCTAACCCAGGGTCTCACGTTCCTACAGACCATTCCAGATTTAGTTTTAACGACTGATGCCTCCATGGAAAGATGGGGAGGTCATCTGCAGGAGTTGCAAATTCAAGGAAGATGGTCTCAAAGACAAAAACAACAGCAGATCAACAGGCTTGAGCTCCACGACATTTTTCTGTCTCTCCAAGCATTCCTCCCGAGGATTGCGGGTTCCTCTGTGCTAGTCCAGACCGACAATACCATCAGCATGTATTATTCAATAAACAAGGAGAAACTAAATCAGCTACGCTCTCGCAAGAGGCTCAGGAATTGTGAGAAGGCGTCACATTCCACAATACCCTGAGCACGTCTCAGTCGGACTGTCACGAGTGGAAGCTGGAAAAGGAACAGGCGAACCCAGTGTTCCAAGCTTGGATCAAACCAGCACTGGATCTATTTGCAATGAGAGAGAACAAGGAATGCCGATATTATGTCAGCAGGTTCCCTCAACAGGGATCAAGAGGGAATGCCCTGTCCATGCAATGGTCAGGGATTTGTGCGTACGCTTTTCCCCTAATACCATTGGTTCCGAAGGTGCTCCACAAGATGAAGCTGGAAAGTTGCCATCTAATTCTGATTGCACCCCGTTGGCCAAGACAATATTGGAACCAGGAACTTCTACTATTGTCTCCAGACAAGCCCATTCGTCTACTGGCGACGCCAACGATGTCAAGGGACGGAGGCCAAGTGGTTTATCCGGAACCACAGTCACTGCACTTGCACACCCAGCTTCTCATTGGCCAAATCTCACGGCCAAAGCACAGTCAAGACTTATTGCCTCAAATGGAAGCGATTTTGCTGTTGGTGTGAGGCGAATAATATTCACTCAATTACAGCTCCTGCAAAACAAGTTCTCCATTATCTGCTTTTTCTAGCCAAGTCTGGGTTTACTTTTTCATCGGTCAAAGTACATCTTGCTGCTCTTTCCAGAGTCAGGAAATGCTCAAAATGTCCTTTTCTCTGCTCTTCTTCACTTGCCAAATAATTTATGAAAGGACTTTTCTGAGCCTTCCCTCCAGTGCGGGCACCCCTCCAGCGTGGGAACTCAACACTGCTAGCGCAGTTAATGAAGCGTCCATTTGAGCCGATCCATAAAGCTGATCTCAAATTCCTCATTTGGAAGGTTGCCCATTTACTGGCTCTTACCTCGGCACAAAAAGGGTTACTGAAATCCAAGCTTTCACTATAAAGGAACCCCTTTTTACATTTTGCTTGGGACTATGTTACCCTTTGAACAAATCCCAGGTTCATTCCTAGGATACCAACACAATTTCACTTGTATGAACCGGTAAGATTAAAAACATTATTTTCTTTCCGGATCCATCCACTCCAGCTGAAAGAGCAATACACTGGCTGGATGTTGAACGCTGTCTAAAATTCTACATACGGAAAACTAAGGATATCAGACGAGCCAGCCAGCTGTTGGTGGCTTATGGTCAAGCAACTCTTGGAAATGCTGTAACAAAGGCAACAATAGCCAGATGGCTGGCATCTGCTACTCATTTCTGCCATGACAAGGCTAACAAACCTTTGCAGAGGAAAGTCAAAGCTCATTCGACAAGAACAGTATCAACGTCGACAGCTTTGTTTGCTGGAGTAACTCCGGGAAATATGTTGTGCTGCGACATGGGAAAATGTCCACACTTTCACGAGACATTATCGCCTACAGTGTACATGTCAAGAGGATTCGGCAGTTGGACAGGCTGTCCTACGCCACCTTTTTCTTTGACACCAGTTTCAGGTACCCTTTGGCTTTTTAGATATTATGTATGATTGTCTTTATTCATGATGTATATAAGTTTACGCGATTATAACACATTCTTTATATTTATATGTATTTTCGTATATATAATATGTGTATACGTCTTACATATCCATGTATGGACATTACTATGCATGTCTCTTTAGTTCTTATAACTCATGTTTTAACTTTGAAGGTTTGCATTTTCAAGCCTCTGTTAACAAATAATGGATGCAACTGGGAGTTTATCAGTACAAGTCTCCCACCATCCGCAACCAACTGTATACTTGGTATACTGCTTGCTACTGTGATTCAGGCATGTGAATCTATGAAAGATACCCCAATACTGGATAAGAAAACAAGTTACTTACCTGTAACTACGGTTATCCAGTATTGGTATCTTTCATAGATTCACATGCACCCACCCTCCTCCCCGGAGAGTCAGTTCTCTGTTTTGGGATACTTATTTCCCACTTGTGCTAATGAAAATCTGAGGAGAACTGGCTCTGCAGAGAGGGTTCTAGAGGGTGCTGATAGCTGATTGGTTGTGACAAAAATGTTGGTTCTTTTAGCATAATGATGTAGATAGGCTACTAAGATCTAGGCCTCAGGCCTTTTATTTTGGGTCTACTACTGTTATTTCCCTTTGGCACTGCTTTTTTATTTACCGTGGGACTCCCGCCTTGGCGACGGGGAATGATTCAGGCATGTGAATCTATGAAAGATACCAATACTGGATAACCATAGTTACAGGTAAGTAACTTGTTTTCTTATCCTAGGTGCCGGCACAGCTAGGGTTCAAAATCTACAGCTAGGCACTTCGGAAAAAGGGGTCAGTTTTCACTGTAAAAATGTGGTGTGTCCACATCGCGTTTTGGGCCGTTTCCTGTCTGGGGCACTAGGCCTACCCACACAAGTGAGGTAAATTTTGTATCGCAAGACTTTGGAGAATGCGGAGTGGGGGAAAGTTTGTGATCCCACGCAGATTCCAGAACTTTCCATCACTAACATGTGTGGAAACAGGTTTTTTATATTATAAAGTTTGAGGTTTGCAAGGGATTCTGGGTAAGAGAACCTGGTGAGTGGCACAGAAGTCACCCAATCCTGTTTTCCCCTGGGTGTCTAGTTTTTGACAATGTTTAGGTTTCCCTAGGTGTCGGCAAAGCTAGGGTTCAAAATCTACTGCTAGACACTTTGCAAATAAAGGGTCAGTTTCCACTGTAAGAATGTGGTGTGTCCATGTTGCGTTTTGAACAATTTCCTGCCTGGGGTAGTAATCCTGCCCAAACAAGGAGGTACAATTTTTCTCAGGAGACTTTGGGGAATGCTGGGTGGGTGGACGTTTGTGGATCTGCGCAGATACCAGAACTTTCCATAACTGAAATGTGAGGAAAATTATTTTTTTTACAAGGTTTGAGGTTTGTGAGGGATTCTTGTAACAGAACATAGTGAGAGCCACACAAGTCACCCCATCCTGGATTCCCCTTAGTGTCTAGTTAAATAAATATACAAGTTTACTATATTTATCCAGTATTGGGGTATCTTTCATAGATTCACATGCCTGAATAATTCCTCGTCGTAGTGGGAGTCCCACATTACATAAATAACAAAGAAGTAAGTACTAGATAGTACCTTTCCATAGGCTATTATGGTAGCAACCATCTTTTTCTATAGCCTATTAGTCTCCTTTTACAAAAAGGACCAAACTGAAAACTCAGCCAATCAGCACCCAGCACCCTCTAGAACCTTCCCAAGAGAGATTGATTCCCTCCGTTTTTCAAGGCACTTCGTAGTGTAAGGGATTCTCCCTGAGCTCTGCTCAGTTCACTTCAAATTTCTTAGATAAGTCTCTTTTGGATTTCTTTAGACGGATGTCTGATAAAAAGGGATTATTCAGAGCCTGTAAATCCTGTGAGAAGAAAAGGATGCATGTAGGCGATGCACATAAAGAGTGTATCTACTGCCTCTAACCCAGCCATGAGGCAAAGCTTTGTAAAATTTGCAGCGCCTTCTCCACTAAGACCTTGAGGGATAGAGAAGGAAGGCTTCTATTTTGGCTGAAGGAAAGACAATCTGCGTCTTCTGATGTAGATAGCGACACGTCCTCTATGTCACTCGAGAGGCCCAGGTTGCCTGAGGGTCAGGATGAGGAGAGGAAGAAGCAATCTAACACCTCTCAAGCGCTTAAAGAATCTCTTATAAAGGAGAAGCAACCTAAAGTCTACTCAGAGATTGGATCCTCTCAGATTCCAGGAACATCTACGGAAATGCCAGAGTCTTCTGGCCATTCTAAAGGTAAAGGCGGCCACAAGTCTTCATCAGGCGCAGGTTCACCATCGACGCCTGTTCCCACCTCAACGATGACCACAGTTAGTACCTCGTTGCCGAGATCGTCAACGGCGCTTACCATATCAACGGTGAGTTCTGGAGGTTCTATTTCGTCGACGCTGCCCTTATCGTCGTCACTGTGCCGTCGACGAGAATCACGACCACATCCTCGACGAGCCTGTCAGTTAAGCCGTCGACGAAGAAGACATCAACATCATCGTCGGCGAAGACACCATCGTCGTCGACACCGACGACTCCTCCGTCGACGACACCACCGATGACGACACCACCGACGACGGCGAAGACACTGTTGACAGTTGCACCGCCATTGACAAAGACAATGCTACCGTCGACGAAGTAATCATCGTTGACTGAAAATGTGGCGACAGCATTTCCAATGACTATGACAGTACCATTGACAACGAAAATTTCACCGTCAACGATAAAGCATCCAGTATGTTATACTGGTCCATCAACCCCATTTCAGCAACCAGTACAACAGCACTTTAGGACACCAGAAATTTTTCCGCTTCCTCTTAGTCATCTGTTAGACATTGAGGACTCTGATGATAATGAGAGTCAGTTTAGAGCTGCACGTAGCCCTTCAGAGTTACACTTTAAGTATCAGGAGGATGCAGTACCAGCAATATTTCGAACAGCCCAGGCAGCAGTCTGCTCAGTTTCCTCCGGAGTTAATCATGGATCTTGAGAGCATGTTGGCAGACTATAAACAAAGGTTTCCTCCTCAGGAGGATGTTGTTATACCTCCTCCACCTCCACACGAAGCTCCGCAAACACCAATGCCTCCACCTCCGGCCACTCCGGTAATGGCACCAGCTCGCATACTTCCTCCTCCTCCCAGAGACGACCCTACTGCGTCGGAAGAGGAACATGAAGAAGGTAAGCTTCCAGACCCCTCTCCACCAGCGGATGAGTGGGATGATTACATAGCGCAAACTCCTTCACCGCCACCTCATCTTCCTTTGAATTTGCCTCCTGAAGATATCGGAGGATTCCATAATATTATGGACAGGGCTGCTAACCGTTTTCATTTACCTAAGGTAGTCCATCAGTTGGGTTGTTTCCTATATGATTTTAAGGATCAGGAAAGGAAGACTGTCAGATTGATACCCATAATTGACCATATCTGGCAAGAAGGGATTAAGGTTATGAAGGCACCAGATTCTGTAGTTCCAGTGCCTCCCAGGCTGGATAAGAAATATGGAGCCCCGGAGGGCTCTCCAGCGTGTCTTACAAGTAACCTCTCTCCTCCTGACAAGGAAGGACGGCGCCTGGATGCGATTGGAAAAAGGTTCTCTTCTATGGCGGCAGTCTCTGTCAGGGCGTGTGAGAAGTTGGCCTGATGTGCAGTGTTCACTATTCTAGTGATCACTATATATCAGTCCAAACAACCCTTATTGATGATTGGTTGTAAGTCAACCTTATAGACCAGCTATCCTAGTAGCATGGATACGAGCAGTCTAAGGCTAAGACTCTAGAGGGCGTGTTAAGCCAGCTGTTTTACCATCACATTACCCCTTGAACACCCAGTGAAAGGACACCACACAAGTGTTATGAAAATAAACAGTGTATTTATTAGAATCACAACAACCCTGTACTCTTTATGAGGACAGGGTGCTAGGCACACAACAAAACTCTTACGAAAATACTTGAGTTAGCACGTTATACACAAATGCCCGAGGGGCACGAAAAACCATATACTTAAAAAGTGGAATGCGAAATTACTAGCAGGTAAGTACAGTACTAATAGGCTTTGGAATCGCTAGGACTTAACTAGGGAATCGTTAGATTACTTCTAGGAGACCTAGGGGACTCGGGTGCAGAGTGTGCACTCTCACGCGGGATGCGGGACAAAGTCTATGGAAGCTAGTAAAGGCAAAGTTAGTGTTCACGGGCGAACCCGACCTGGTAGGAAGAAAACGACAGTGGATCCTGACCCTAGGATAGTGAGGCTATGCTGGGACACCGAAGTGCCGAAGTTACCTAGCCCAGGGGCTGCAGCTGCATAGGTCTGAAAAGACGTCGGGGATCTCGTTGCCGGACCAGGAGCCTGGAAGAAGGAAGTTGCTGGCAGGCGACCAGTGAAGGAAAGTTCGTTGGATCCAAGCCTGGATCAAGGAAGAAGAAAACCTGAAAGCAGAGGGGACCAAGTTCTTGAATCACTAGCCAGTGATTAAGTGGGCACCAGGATGGCACCGGCGAAGTCACCTCGACTAGGTGAGTGGGCGACGCTGGCTCTGCAGATCTCACGGACCAGGAGGCGTTGTCGGCGACCAGGATGGAGAGGCGAGCTGTCCCACGATGGATGAAGCTGTCGGCGTCGAAGTTACCCCGGATTGGGCAACAAGCCTTGGCTAATTCAAGCCCACGCGGTGGACTCAAAATGGCGTCTTGAGTGGACCAGGAGGGTCCGGGGGGGCTCCTCTTTTGGAAGGGAGCAAGGGCCAGCCTGGAGCAACCAGACCAGCAGCAGAAATGTCGTCGGGCGTCGTTCAGAAGGCCACAAGCCAGCGGGCTAGTAGCCAAACAACGCGGTGAGCAGCAAAAAGCAGAAGGGCCCCACGCAGATCGTGAAGATGCTGGGAGGCTGCACTTCGGTGCTGGAGCTGCTCAGGGTCGGGGCTTCTCGGACCCCAAAGCACTCACCAGGAAATTACTCGGCGGGCTTGCTGGAAAGAAGTCGTGCAGTCTTGAAGATGGCCGGTCCCTCGAGGTCTCGTCACACCCACGAATCTCAGCGTGACTGATGATGCAGGTAGAGGTCAGAGGGGCCAGGGAAGCCGGTTCTCGTCGAGCTGGGCAGTCTTGATCCGGAGGAGAGACTTGCAGCAGACCGCAGTGTTCTTAAGATGGTGCCTGCGGATGCAGGGTGACTACTCCTTAGTCACAAGGGAGAAATCTTAGGAAGAAGTCTTGAGTTCCTTTCGTGGAAAGTAGTTTCAGGATTCAAAGATGATCTGATTTGGAAGGGGGCCAGTTCCTACCTTTATCCTGTAAAAAGGGGCTGGCACGCGACTAAGTCCTGCCCTATGGGTGGGACTAGGAGGGGGGTGGTTACACCCACTTCCTTGGCGGGCTTTTCCCCAGCACAGGGTCTGGAGTGACCCTGGAACTGGTTCCAGCCAGCCTATGCACAGTGAGCACCGGGGTGCCACGTGCAGTCACCTTCCTCTAAAGCCCTGCCTACCTACAATACACAAAACCCTGTCTGGGACGGTGCTGGCACCGCCCCTGGCAGGAAACCCTTTGTCCTTATCTCCTGCTCTGGGAGGACTCCCAGCAGCAGGAGGGCAGACTTGTGTCTCGGTGGCAGCATCCATTTTGTGGAGCTGAGGCTCTGTTTGACTTTAACCGGGGTTAGGGGTTACATACATGTCGTGTCCCTCTAGAAGGGTGGAATGCTAACCCCGTCGCCAGAATTGGCGAGGGGTTAGTATTCCAATTCGTATGACACCTTACTCGACATGTTTTGATAAAGCGATACCAGAGTTGGCATATAACCGCGAGGATTATAATGCACTTAAGAGTATATGGTATGCGATATCATGGAAACGGCTAAGGGATGGATCCCGAAAGCCGCAGACAGGCTCAGCTCATGCCAGAGCACCATCTCACACGATTCCAAGCACTCTGCCTTCAGGATTGTTAAGGCCTGCCATAGGAGTGACTGATAGGAGATCTGTGTGTCCATTTTTAGGGTTAGATATAGGTATACTATATCTAAAGCAAAGGGTGATTACACCACCTTGCCCCAGCTGTCAAGCAGCCAGTTGTGTCAGATTTGGATGGCCAGCCAGGGGTGGCATAATACATGCTGCAGCCCCTGGTAGGCCCTGGGTACACCTATGCCCTGGGTACCTAAGGTACACTATACAGGGACTGATAAGGTGACTCAGTATCCAATTTAGATATGTACCTAAGGTACATGGAATCCATTTTACAGAGAGAGCAGTAGGCATGGGGCCCTGAATAGCAGGGTCCCAGGTCAACTAAGTCAGAAAACCAGCAAAACACCAGGCAAAAAGTTGGGGGCAACCATAGTCAGGGATCTACCTTCCTACAGGGCGGCTAACGCTTTAGCCATCCAAGCATGTTATGACAGACAAATATGGTCTGACATTGGTGCACTGAAGGAGGTAATTCCGGATACCTCTATGGAAAAGTTTGTTAAGTTGCTCACGGAGGGAGAGAGAGCAGCTTCTGAGATCATCAATATAGCTATGGATATAGCCACAACTGGTTTCAGACAGTTTGCTGGAGCTGCCGCTTTACGGCGTCAAGGATGGTTGAGAGCAACTACTTTCCGTCCGGAAGTCTAAACCAAGATATTGGATATGGCTTATGATGGTGAAAGCTTGTTTGGAATCCATATTGATGAGGCAATTAGCGCCATCAAAAAAGACACGGACGCGGCTAAGGCTCTTGCTACCCTGCAGTATCGCAAACAGCCCTTTCGAGGAGCCTGAGATAGGGGCTATATCAATTATAGAGGTAATAATCAGCGGTCCCAGTCGTATCAGACCTATCAGCCGCAATACCGTCATGGGAATCAACAGCAGTCCTACAGACAGTCAAATACAACTGGTTTCTCCAGACAGGCTACCAAACGCAGAGGTGGATCACAAGGTTGTGATACTGGACGAAAGCAGTGAGTTCAATGGGGTATGGTACCAGCTGCTCATTCTCTTCCCAGAAATGATGCAACGTTTTCCAAGCATATCAATCAGTGGAGAAACATCACTACGGACAAGTGTCTCATCTCTTATGGCCACACGTTGGAATTCCTCCGAAAACCGCCCAATACTCCTCCCAGGGGATCACACCCCCCTCACCTTCACTTACTCAAAAAGGAAGCAAGGTTAATGCTTCAAAAAGGGGCAATAGAAAAGGTCCCTTTTTCCTAACGGAGGAAAGGTTTCGACTCCCGTTTCTTTCTCATTCGCAAAAAATCAGGAGTGTGGAGGCATATCCTAGGCCTCAGGAAATTGAACAAATATCAAAAGAGTCAGACATTCAGGATGGTTACTCTTTCAGACATCCTGCGTCGCCTCAGCAAGGGCGATTACATGACATCATTAGGTCTCGAGGATGCATATTTCCACATCCCTATTCATCCAAAACACAGGAAGTTTCTGAGGTTCACAGTGGCTGGTGCCCACTATCAATTCCGAGTTCTTCCATTTGTTCTCTAATCAGCTCCACAGACGTTCATAAAATTCCTGGCCCCAGTGGCTGCAGCCTTGAGAACCAAAGGTCATCAGGTTTACCTTACCTTGACGACTAGCTGCTAAAGGCTCCATCTTCTCGCTTAGTGGAAAGAGCAACAAAGGACTGCCTCATTCTTTTCCACAAGCTAGGTCTTTTGGTCAATTTTCAAAAATATTCCATTTACCCAAATCGAATAATGACATTTGTGGGAGCAAAACTAGAGACCATCCAGAACAAGGCTTTTCTCTCCAAAGAAAGATACATTGGTTAGAAACATTAGCACTCAAACTGTACAGAAAAAGGTGTGTTTCAGTGAGAATGTACAAATCTTTCCTAGGAATGCTCTCTTCTGCAATAGATCTTGTACCTCTAACTCGATTGCATGTGAGGCCTCTTCAAGAGGAATTACAGACTCAGTGGGCTCAAACCTCAGGCTCCTTCGACGATGTCATCAAAGTCACTTTTTGGATGAAAGAAGCCCTCAAGTGGTGGAGTCAAACCTCTCATTTCAGACAAGGACAGTCTTTTCTCCCAGTACTTCGTAGTCACAACAGATACTTCTATGGAAGGATGGCAAGGACACTTGCAAGATCTGCAGGTACAAGGAAGATAGGGCCAGATGTAGGAGGCCATTTACCGACCGGTAACGGACGATTTCGGCCGTTACCGACCGGTAAATGGGTATTTGGGATGTAGGGGGCCAATTTTACCGATTCGGTAAATTTACCGAATCGGTTAAATACAGAATCAGTATTTTTACCGATTCTGAAACTGCCAGATGTAGGTGGGACTCTTCTGAGTCCCAAGGCCTTACAGATTCGGTATTTTACCACCCAATCCAATTGGGTGGTAAAATACCGAATCCAGGTGTGCATGCACACCTATGCCATGTGACAGACAGATGTGCCCTTAGGGCATGTCTGTGTGCCACATGGCACACATGCCTGTATTTGGGGTGCTAGAGGGTGTCAAAGTGACACCCCCTGCACCCTTGCAGGATTCGGTATTTACCGATTCTGTAATTACAGAATCGGTAAATACCGATTTTTACAGAATCGGTATTTCAAATACCGATTTTACCTACATCTCCCACATTCTATTTTACGATTCATAAATACCGAATCGATAAAATTCGGTATTTATGAGTCGGTAAAATAGAATTACCTATATCTGGCCCATGGTCCTTTACCCAGCGGCAGATGCACATAAACAGACTGGAGCTCAAAGCCATTTTCTTATCTCTTAGAGCATTCCTCGATTACAGGGATCGTCAGTGTTTATCGGAGCATTCCTCGAATACAGGGATCGTCAGTGTTTATCCGCACGGACAACACCAAAAGCACGTGTTATATAAACAAGCAAGGAGGTACAAAATCACTCACCCTGTCTCAAGATGCACAGGAGTTATGGAACTGGTTGATGCTCCATTACATTTCTCTCACAGCGGAACATGTCCCAGGACTTCGAAACACCTTGGCGGACACCTTGAGCAGGACGAGTGACAGCTGTCACGAATGGGAGCAGGAACAAGCACAACTGGACGAAATATTTTCAGTCTGGGGTAAACCAACGCTAGACCTATTTGCGACACAACTAAACTCAAAAGGCTGATTTTTCGCAAGCAGGTTCCCTCTCCAGAACTCTTGAGGGAATGCTCTTTTGATGCGTTGGTCAAGGATCTCTGCTTACGCTTTTCCCACCATTCCGCTGATACCCAGGGTCCTCACGAAGATGAAATGGGAGCGCTGCCGGATTCTCTTGATAACCCCTAGATGGCCCAGACAACACTGGTACACAGAGCTTCTCCTTCTCTCAGAAGCGCATCCCATACGTCTATTACCGACGCCAACGCTGTTAACAAAGAACATGGGCCAAGTGCGTCACCCGGAACCAGCGCCACTGCAGCTGCATGCATGGCTCCTGAATTCCTGGAATTTAGAGATTTGAAGATTCCACAAGATTGCCAAGACATCATTGTCAAATCTAGAGCTGAAAGCACCAATGAAACGTGCAAGCTTAAATGGAAACCTTTCTGCGTATGGTGCAAACGTAAAGAAATGGACCCATTTCTTTCTGCTCCAAGAGTCATTAAACAGTTTACGAAAGGTCTATTTCGTGCTTAGGCGATAGGTGGTGCACGAGCAAAATGGCTGCACTGATGAGGCTTGTGCTGCTCTGGGCTCTTATCCTGTATTAATCCTGCTGACTGAACCTGGTCACTACGCTTTGCTGAGGGAAACTGAAGAATAGGCGCTTGTGACTAACCTGACCTAATTTGAAGAAGCTAGCGGCACGGGAACCCTTGCTGCTGGCACAACGCTGGAACTACCGCCGTAAGACCCTGGACGACCTGGTGCAGGTGCTGGGCTGTGAAGGGATCGAGCTGGCAGTGAACTCCTTGTGGGTGAGTGAAGCGCGACCTTCTTAATACGCGCTAATGAATATGAATTCACATCCAACCTGCAGCTTGGCTATAACTTATACCCTTTGCCATAACAGGAGATAGTGGAGTTGGGGGGCACAAGTGCCGCGCTGGAGGCTGATCTATGAGACAGAGCAAACTCGGAACAGCGCAGTCAGAGAACAGACCCCAATAACCTATGCAACAAACACAAAGTGCCCAAATCTGACAACTCACAAACTCGATTGAACCTAACACTACCTGCTGCCTGACGTTGCAGCATAGCTCTGGCAAGGATCTCCCCCCCACACCCCCCCTTCCCTATACTACGTAAATTGGACTGGCTGTTAACACCATTGCCCCATCACGGAGAACGGGAGGCTGGGGCAGAATACTAGGAGACCGGCTAGGCGGCGGGGACTGTGTGCGTTGTGCTCTCCTGCCCTCCAAGGAGACAAAAGAAATACGCTGGTAATTTGGGAATGCGCAAACAGGCCTCTGAGACTTCCACCTCTGCTGTAGCCCTCCTAATTAAGGGCTCTTTACACTCTGACACCTAGTGAACTTAACCACTTCTCTTCGCTTTTTCAACCAACAAAACGAAAAACAACAATAAATGGGGAAGGTGTACACCAGACAAGCCTTCTTGCCTTTCGAGGCTAAAAAAGGAGGACGGCCACCACAAGACGAGGCTGAAGGGGCTGGAGCGGAGGACGCACAGAAGGTTCCCCTCCACCCGAAGAGGATATGAAATCCCTAATGATAGAGGTGCGCCAAGGCCTGGCCAATGTGGCAGACAAAATGGACGCCATGAACAATAGGATGGATGCTATTGTCCATAAGCTGGAAGGGCACGAAGAACGCCTTAAAGACACTGGGCGGCGCATCTCCAAGGTAGAGGACAGTACCTCTGGGCGCAGACCCAGGTGACGCGAATGGACAAAATCCTCAAACTAATAGCGGCAAAGAATGAGGACTTGGAAGCGAGGAGTCGCAGAAACAACATTCGCGTCCTTGGAATCCCGGAGAGTATGAACACGGAAAAATGGAAGAATACATTGAGATATTACTGATGAACACTATAGGAGCCGCTTCATTTTCTCCCCATTTCATCATTGAAAGAGCGCACTGATCCTTGGGGCTTAGACCACCACCGGGGTGCAGTTTATAAAAAAGCATGGGAGAAACGGCAACTGGAATATGAAGGGAACAAGTTCACGATGTATCCTGACTTTACGAGCGCAGTACAAGAGCAAATACGCAAATTTAATCCTGTCAGGCAGAAGTTACGCTAGGCTCAAATTGAGTATGCCCTGCTGTATCCCGCGAAACTATGGATCACGCACCAGGGAACCCGCAACAGGTGGAGGATGGTCATCCTGATGATTCGGACTGAAAGGGCTGCCTCACCTGAGCCCATTGAAAGATGTGCACCATGGTATGCTGGACATTGAATGAACTCTGCAGGAAAGTCTAGTTCACCTACCAGAAACAGTATGACTTTGTAGAGGTACAGGAGCAAACTCTTCAGCACACCGAGCACCCTCGCCCCCACAGAGACATAATCACTCCAACGTCCCACAACTCGGAGGGAGAGGAGGTATCCTGTTTGCCCCTAGGTGTTCCCCCCACAGGGAGTTCCCCCATTGAATCTAGCGGTAGACTACTCCGCAGAAGTTATCTGTTGGGGATGGGATATGCGGAGGGGGAGGGAATCCATGTTCTGGCATGTTTGGGATGCTTCAGTGGGTGGGGGGAGGGAATGTTCGGGACACAAATGTTAATTTCGCTAAGCAGACAGATCACAACAGACAAATATCGTTTCAAATACTACTGAGTTGCTTTCTAAATTCCATGGTTAGTACTGCAGTTATTGGTTTTTGGCCCTTGAATGGCTGACACAACGCAACCCCAAGGGATACATGTTCTCATCTGGAATGTAAGAGGGCTAGGCGACCCCTGAAAACGACGTAGGGTTCTGTCATACCTGGACCGCCACCAGATTCACATAGTGATGCTTCAGGAAACCCATCTCAATCCTCACAATGCCCATACCTTTCCATCTAGATGGGCGGCTCATCGCACTTTCTCATCATATTCCTCATACTCAAGGGGTACGGCCATACTTCTCAAAAAGAATATTCCTTTTGTGGTTGCTGGTGAAATCAATGACAGGCAAGGACTCTACTGCATACTGTGGGGCAGACTGGGCCCGACTCTGTCACTTTGATATGCTGTTACGGCCCTAACACTGACTCCCCGGAGTTCTTCATAGAACTATGGGGGGAAATAGTTGAACTAGGATCCACTCATACCATCTTGGCTGGTGATTTCAATGTAACGGTAAATCCTGGCAAAGACAGATGTAACCCGGCACCACACCATTACACTAAGGCACAGAAAGCGCTGCAAGACATAATGTAGAATGGGGAGCTAATAGACACATGGAGACACTTACATCCCGGGGTCCTGGAGAGCACACACTTCACGGCGCAATCTGCCTTGTGGGCACGCCTAGACTACTGTCTCATTTCCAGAGGTCTAGTACTTGCACTGCGCTCGGTTCGACACCTATCCCGCACTTTTTCTGACCATTCTCTGATTCAGATGGAGCTTTCTCCCTTGGGAAGTTCCCTTCCACGACCGCATTGGAGACTGTCGCCCCTTACGCTACTAGATGAAGCATTTTGGAGCGAGTTAGGTCAAGAAATTGAGGAATTCCTACAGAGAAACAATGGCTCGGTGGATAGTGTTGAAACGGTCTGGGAGGCATTTAAGGCTACTAAACAGGGGATTTGTATTGCGAAGAGTGGGGGCATACTAAGAGACATACCCTATAGACACTAGAAAGAGAAATTAAGGACATAGAAGCTAAACTTTCCAGGGGTGCTGACGGTAGACTACAGAGTGAACTCAGGGAAAAACGTACAGAATATGTGGAGACAGCTAAGAGGGAGAGGAAATTTAGGGGTAAGTACTGGGTGGCTAGGCGATAAGGAGAGGGAGAAAGGCCAGGTAAAGTCCTGGAGGAGACAATTCGGAAACCTAAATACACAAATTATGTACTGGAGATTGAGGGGCCAGGGGAAGTCAATCAATCAATCAGATCATTTGTATAGCGCACTACTCACCCGGAGGGTCTCAAGGCACTGGGGGGGAGGGGATCCGCTACTGCTCGAACAGCCAGGTCTTGAGCTGCTTCCTGCAGGCGAGGTGGTCCTGGGTTAGGCGGAGGTGGATCGGAAGGGAGTTCCAAGTCTTGGCGGCCAGGTAGGAGAAGGACCTTCTTCCAGTGGTGGCTCTTCGGATGCGGGGGACGGCGGCGAGGGCGTGGCTGGTCGATCGAAGCTGGCGTTTGGGAGCGTAGAAGTTGAGGCGGCTGTTGAGGTATCCTGGTCCTTGGTTGTGTAGGGCTTTGTGTGCGTGGGTGAGGAGCCGGAAGGTGATTCTCTTGTTGACCGGGAGCCAGTGCAGGTCTCTCAGGTGTCCGGAGATGTGGCTGCGGCGGGGGATGTCCAGGATGAGTCGTACTGAGGTGTTCTGGATCCGCTGGAGTCTTTTCTGGAGTTTGGCGGTGGTTCCGGCGTAGAGGGAGTTGCCGTAGTCCAGACGGCTGGTGACGAGGGCCTGGGTGACCGTCTTCCTGGTCTCGGTGGGGATCCATCGGAAGATCTTGCGTAGCATGCGCAGGATGTTGAAGCACGACGAGGAGACGGCGTTGACTTGTCTGGTCATGGAGAGGGAGGAGTCCAGGATGAAGCCCAGGTTGCGTGCGTGGTCAGTTGGTTTGGGTGCGCTGCCCAGGGCGGGGGGCCACCAGGAGTCGTCCCAGGCGGAGGGTGAGGATCCCAGGATGAGGACTTCCGTCTTGTCTGAGTTCAGTTTCAGGCGGCTGTTCGACATCCATTTGGCTACGTCTGTCATCCCTTCGTGTAGGTTGGCTCTGGCGGTGGCTAGTGAGGGAGAGGATCAGCTGGGTGTCGTCGGCGTAGGAGATGATGTTCAGGTTGTGCTGGCGTGCGATGGCTGCGAGGAGGCTCATGTAGACGTTGAAGAGTGTTGGACTGAGCGAGGAGCCTTGAGGGACGCCGCAGATGACTTCGGTGGCTTCCGATCTGAACGGAGGGAGGCGGACTCTCTGTGTCCTTCCGGCGAGGAAGGAGGTGATCCACTCCAGTGCCTTCTCCTCGATTCCGACGTTGCTGAGGCGCTGTACTAGGGTACGGTGGCAGACAGTGTCGAAGGCCGCGGAGAGGTCCAGGAGGATGAGGGCCGCTGTTTCTCCGTTGTCAAGCAGGGCTCGGATGTCATCTGTAGCTGCGATCAAGGCGGTCTCGGTGCTGTGGTTGGCCCGGAAGCCAGACTGCGAGAGGTCGAGGGAGCCGTTCGTCTCGAGGAAGGCGGCCAGTTGCTTGTTGACGGTCTTCTCGATGACTTTAGCCGGGAACGGGAGCAGCGAGATGGGGCGGTAGTTCTTGAGGTCGGTGGGGTCGGCTGATGGTTTCTTGAGTAGAGCGCTGAGTTCGGCATGCTTCCAGCTCTCCAGGAAGGTAGCGGTGTCGAAGGAGGTGTTGATGATGTCCCGCAGGTGGGGTGCGATGACAGCGTCGCCCTTGTTGAAGACGTGGTGAGGGCAGGGGTCTGTTGGGGATCCGGAGTGGATGGAGTTCATCGTGCGGATGGTGTCTTCGGTGCTGATCGGGGTCCAGGCGCGGAGGGTGGTGGTGGGGAGCGGTGGTTCGGTCGTGGCGTGCGTCGGTTGAGTGCTGAAGCTGTTGTGTATGTCCGCGATCTTGTTGTGGAAGTAGGAGGCGAGGGAGTTGCAGAGGTCTTGCGAAGGGGTGATGTCGTTGTTACCGGCGTTGGGGTTGGAGAGCTCTTTCACGATGTTGAAGAGTTCCTTGCTGTTGTGTGCGTTGTTGTCCAGTCGTTCCTTGAATGCGGTTTTCTTGGTGGCGTGGATCAGCTGGTGGTGTTTTCGGGTGGCGAGCTTGAGGGCAGTCTTGTTGTTCGGTGTTGGGTCTCTGCGCCAGGTTTTCTCGAGTGCTCTGCAGTTCTTCTTGGAGCTCTTGAGTTCGTCGTTAAACCATGGGGCTTTCTTGCTTCCGGGTCTACTCGGCGGGGTCTTCAGCGGGGCGAGGTCGTCTGCGCAGTCGCTGATCCATTTCGTGAGGTTGGTTGCTGCTTGGCTGGGGTTCGTAGTGCTGGTGGGAGGGTTCTTGTTCAGGGAAGTAGCGAGCTGGTCTGCAGTGATCTTGTTCCAGCTTCTGCGGGGAGCCTGTTGCTGGTGATGGTGGAGCGTGGTTTTTCTGTAGCTGAAGTGGACGCAGCTGTGGTCCGTCCAGTTGAGTTCCGTGGTGTGGCTGAAGGCGATGTCCTTGCTGGAAGAGAAGATCGGGTCGAGTGTGTGTCCGGCGTAGTGGGTGGGCGTGGTCACCAGTTGCTTCAGTCCGAGGTTGGCGAGGTTGTCCAGCAGGGTGGTGGTGTTGCGGTCGTTGATGTTCTCTAGATGGAAGTTGAGGTCCCCGAGGAGGATGTAGTCAGCGGAGGGGAGGGCGTGCGGGCTGATGAAGTCGGCGATGTCTTCGCTGAATTGTGTGCGGGGTCCCGGGGGACGGTAGATCAGGGTGCCTCTGAGGGTGGTCTTGGGGTTGACGTGGATCTGGAAGTGCAGGTGTTCGGCGGGTGCGAGGGTGTCGTCGGTGTCGGTCGTGATGCGGATGGTGTTCCTGTGGATGATGGCGATGCCTCCTCCGGTCTGGTTGCCGCGGTCCCTCCGGATGATCTTGTAACCGTCTGGGATGGCGATGGCGATGTCGGGCGCTGAGGAGGCGTTCATCCAGGTTTCCGTGAGGAAGGCGACGTCTGGGTCTGTGGTGTCGAGCAGGTTCCAGAGCTCGACGGCGTGTCTGTGGACGGAGCGGGTGTTGAGCAGGATGCACTTCAGGTGGGTGGTGTTGCTGCTCGTCGAGGTCATGAGCACTGCCGGAGTGGAGCCGGTCCGGTTGCAGGTGAACTTGCAGGCGTTGCAGATGAAGGGTCCGTGGGTGCGTCTCGGTGTGGCTCGGTAGCAACCCGTGGTTCGGCCGGTGTTGAGTGCGTTGAGTTCGGTGGCGTCGTAGGTCCGTCTGGTCGGCTTCCGGCGGTGGGGGCCAGGGGTCCTGGCACTGGGCGCGGTCCAGGCGCGGACGGGCGCAGACGGGCTTACCTTTGGCGCACCTTCGGCGCTCATTCGGTGCTCCCGCTGCGCGCGTCCGCTGCGCGGTCGCTGGGGGGGCGACATAAGAGGGGAGCCGGGAGGGCGGGTCAGCTGGGAGGCGGGGTCGCGTCCACCAATCGAGTGGCGAGGGGGCGAGGCCGCCGGCAGGAAGCGGCGGGAAAACGGGATCGGTTTGAGCGGGCGGCCCTGCGGCGGCTGGGGCGCTGCTCTCGGCGTTGGTGAAGGTCTGGCACAGCAGGGGTCTCTGGAGCAGGAGCGCGGAGGAGCGAGGGGGCAACCAGGCAGAGGCGCGGTGGTCACTGCCCAGGTGCGTGCAGGGTCTCCTTAAGAGGGGAGCCGGGAGGGCGGGTCAGCTGGGAGGCGGGGTCGCGTCCACCAATCGAGTGGCGAGGGGGCGAGGCCGCCGGCAGGAAGCGGCGGGAAAACGGGATCCGTTTGAGCGGGCGGCGGCTGGGGCGCTGCTCTCGGCGTTGGTGAAGGTCTGGCACAGCAGGGGTCTCTGGAGCAGGAGCGCGGAGGAGCGAGGGGGCAACCAGGCCAGAGGCGCGGTGGTCACTGTGACGTACAGAGACACAGCGGATATACTTGCCACATTCCGAACCCACTATTCTACATTGTACACATCAGGGAGGAAGGATGCACTAGACCTGGATGAATATCTTGATGATGTAGCATTGGGCTGGCTGGGAAATGTACAAAGGGAGTTTGTGGATGCCCCATTTGAATTGGACGAGACCAGGGAAGCCATTATGCAGCTGAGGTCAGGGAAATCGCCTGGATTGGACAATATTCCCGTAGAGTTTTATAAAGCATATATTGACCTCCTTGCTCCTATTCTTTAGGAGGTGTTTGAAGAGGCACTGGAACAAGGTAAACTTCCTCCATCCATGAGAGAAGCACTCATTATATCATTACTTAAGCCTGGCAAACCACGCACCGCGTGTAACTCCTATAGACCTTTGTCCCTTATAAATTGCGATGCTAAAATTCTTGCTAAAGTCATTGCCAATCTCTTAAGTTTACTAATGGAAAAGCTGGTCCTCTCTGACCAATCGGAATGTATTCCCGGTCGTTCAGCGTCACACAATCTGTGCACACTCTTCACTGTACTGCATAATGTAGCCCCTGGTTTGGCATTGGCAGCAGTCATCCTCAACGCCACCAAAGCATTTGATTCGCTAGAGTTGGACTATTTAATAGGGGTTCTGCAACGCATGGGCTTCCCTCATGTCTTCCTATCGTGGATCAGTCTGCTATATAACTTCCCATCTGCGCGAATAATGATCAATGGTCACGTGTCATCAGCTTTCTATGTTACCAGGGGCAATAGACAAGGGAGCCCCCTTTCCTCCCTTCTCTTCGCGCTTGTGACTGAGCCTCTGGCTGCGAAGCTTCGGCAACAACATCAGGACAACGCGTTAGGATGTCAGCTTCGCCAGATTTTGGTGTCCCTCTACGCTGACGATATCACCCTTTATGTCCGAGACCCCCAATCCACTAATGATGGCATTTATTACATTTGAGAATGTGAGAAGTTGGCCTGATGTGCAGTGCTCACTATTCTAGTGATCACTATATATCAGTCCAAACAACCCTTATTGATGATTGGTTGTAAGTCAACCTTATAGACCAGCTATCCTAGTAGCATGGATACGAGCAGTCTAAGGCTAAGACTCTAGAGGGCGTGTTAAGCCAGCTGTTTTACCATCACATTACCCCTTGAACACCCAGTGAAAGGACACCACACAAGTTGTTATGAAAATAAACAGTGTATTTATTTATAACAAGACTACCCTGGCTCTTTATGAGGCAGGGAGCTAAGCACACAACAAATCTTTTATGAAAATACTTTAAGTCGCACAATTTACACAAATGCCCGAGGGGCACGAAAAACCATATACTCTAAAAGTGGAATGCGAATTACTAGCAGGTAAGTAACGATTCTCAGAGGCTTTAGAAACGCTAGGCCTACAATACTGAACACTCAGGTTAGGAGCAGGAGGCCTAGGGGCGCCACGTGCAGAGTGGGAACTCTCACGCGCAAGGCGGGAAAAAGCCTATGGAAGCTAGTATTCACAAAGTTAGTGTTCTCGGGCGAACCCGACTAGGTAGGTCAAAAACGAAAGTGGATCTGGACCCTTGGATAGTGAGGCTATGCTGAGGCACCGAAAGGCCGAAGTTACCTAGCCCAGGGGCTGCAGCTGCATAGGTCTGATAAGACGTCGGGATTCTTCGTTGACGAACCAGGAGCCTGAAGGAAAGGAGTTGCTGGCAGGCGACCAGTGAAGATTGTTCGGGTGATCCAAGCCTGGATCGAAGATAGATGACACCTGAAAGCAGAGGGGACCAAGTTCGTGACTACTAGCCAGTAGTCAGGTGGCACCAGGAGGGCACCGGATGGTAGTCACCTCGACTAGGTGAATGGGCGACGCTGGGCTCTGTAGTCTCACGGACCAGGAGGCGTTGTCGGCGACCAGGATGGAGGTACGAGCTGTCCCACGATGGATGATGCTCTCGAAGTCGCTGGACCCAGGATTGGGGCAACAAGTCTTGGCTAATTCAAGCCCACGCGGTGGACCTTAAATGGCGTCTGGAGTGGACCATGAGGGTCCGGGGTGCTCCTCTCTTGGAAGGGAGCAAGGGCCAGTCTGGAGCAACCAGACCAGCAACAGTGATGTCGTCGGGCGTCGTTAAGAAGGCCACAAGCCAGCGGGCTAGTAGCCAAACAACGCGGTGAGCAGCAAAAAGCAGAAGGGCCCCACGCAGATCGTGGAGATGCTGGGAGGCTGAACTTCGGTGCTGGAGCTGCTCAGGGTCGGGGCTTCTCGGACCCCAAAGCACTCACCAGGGGATTCCTCGGCGGTCGTGCTGGAAAGAAGTCGTGCAGTCTTGAAGATGGCCGGTCCCTCGAGGTCTCGTCGCACCCACGGTTCTCAGCTTAGCTTTAGAGGTGGGTAGAGGTCAGAGGTGCCAGGGAAGCCGGTTCTCGTCGAGCTGGGCAGTCGGATTCCGGAGGAAGGACTTGCAGCAGACCGCAGTGTTCTTAAGATGGTGCCTGCGGATGCAGGGTGACTACTCCTTAGTCACAAGGGAGAATCTTGAAGAAGAAATCTTGAAGTCCTTTCGTAGAAAGTCGTGTCTTGATTCCAAAGATGATCTAATTTGGAAGGGGGCCTGCTCCTACCTTTATCTGGGAAAAGGGGGCTGGCACGCGACTAAGTCCTGCCCTATGGATGGGACCAGGAGGGGGGTGGTTACACCCCTCTCCTTTGGAGGGCTTTCCCCAGCTCAGGGGCTGGTGTGCCCCTGGAACTGGTTCAAGCCGGCCTATGCACAGTGAGCACCGGGGTGCCACTTGCAGTCACCTTTCTCTGTAGCCCTGCCTACCTGGAATACACAAAAACCTGTCTGGGACGGTGCTGGCACCGCCCCTGGCAGGAAACCCTTTGTCCTTGCCTCCTGCTCTGGGAGGACTCCCAGCAGCAGGAGGGCAGACTTGTGTCTCGGTGGCAGCATCCATTTTGTGGATGCTAAGGCTCTGTCTGACTTTAACCGGGGTTACAGGTTACATCCATGTCGTGTCCCTCTAGAAGGGTGGAATGCTAACCCCGTCGCCAGAATTGGCGAGGGGTTAGTATTCCAATTCGTATGACACCTTACTAGACATGTTTTGATAAAGCGATACGAGAGTTGGCATATAACCGCGAGGATTATAATGCACTTAAGAGTATATGGTATGCGATATCATGGAAACGGCTAAGGGATAGATCCCGAAAGCCGCAGACAGGCTCAGCTCATGCCAGAGCACTATCTCACACGATTCCAAGCACTCTGCCTTCAGGATTGTTAAGGCCTGCCATAGGAGTGACTGATAGGAGATCTGTGTGTCCATTTAGGTTTAGATATAGGAATACTATATCTAAAGCAAAGGGTTTTTACACCTCCTTGCCCCAGCTGTCGTGCAGCCAGTTGTGTCAGATTTAGTTAGTCAGTCCAGGGGTGGCATAATACATGCTGCAGCCCCTGGGAGACTTCTGGGTGCACCTCAGCCCTGGTTACAGGGACTTGAGAGGGCCCAGTGCCAATTCAGTACCTGGGTACAATTTGGATTAGAGAGAACAGCTAGGCTGTGGGTCTGATTAGCAGGCCCACAGCCAGGGAAAGTCGTAACCCAGTGAAGCAAAAAGCAAAAATCTGGGTGATCATAGGATTGCAGACCCTACTCTCCTACAGAGAATTTGTCAGGAATCAGCATCAACTGGGGAAAGTCAGAAATATTTCCTCTCACACGGGCAGCCAGGAGATTCCCCTTTCCGCTGCAATGGTGTGACTCTGACCTGAGATACTTAGGGATACATATATCTAGAGATCGTGGGGAATTAATACGTCTCAATTATGCCACTGCCCTAGATCGTATCACTGACAAGGTGACCAGGTGGATAGCACTGCCCCTCTCAATGGCGGGACGCGCATCCCTGATAAAGATGGCAATACTTCCACAATTACTACACCTATTCCACAATATTCCATATCACCCAGGCAGACACTTTTTTAAAACACTGAAGACGGAAATGATAAGACTTATATGGGGAGGTAAACAGCCACGTCTACAGTGGAGTATACTTACTAGGCCCTAAGCGTCTGGGGGTTTCGATGTCCCAGATTTTGAGCTCTACTATGTCAGCGCACAGGCACACTATGCTTATTATTGGTTTCATCTCCCTCCATATATGCAGCAGATTGCAACAGAACATTGGCTGGCCGACCCTGTTCCTCTTGAGGGACAGATATTTGTTCAATCACAGCCCAGGGATATGACACCCACAACGCTAATGGGTACAGTGACGGCCTGGCACCGTATTCTTACGCTGCTTGGGGATCGACACTATACTCCCCCCTCCAACCCCTGGTATACCACCCGCTACTGCCACTGCTGCAGGAGAAGGGATTCCGCAATCTACTTGCGAAGCTCATCATCACGACTTTGGGAGATCTCTATGGTAGTGATGGGTTTAAGACACAGGAACAATTATTTCTGGCTATACAACCGTCCTCCCTGGATGTCTTCCTTTACTTGTGGCTCAGGCAAAGAGTCCCATATTTCCCCTGAATTCCCGCAGGAATTCCCGCAGAAAATACCTACGGTAACACCACGGCACATGATACTACAAGCTGTCACACCAGGGCATATAGTTTGTAAACTTTATCACACTATACAAACTCAACGGGAATATGCCCTCTGTTTAGCGCGCACGCGCTGGAGCACAGAGTTGGGTTTTGAAATCACGGATGAACAGTGGGATTATTGTTGCCTACAGACGCAGCGAGTATCTGCTAGTAGTAGACTTCATATTATTCATTTCAAATTCATATATGGAATTTACTACACCCCGGCTAGAATGTTCAAACATCACTTAGAATCGGACCGATGTGACAGGTGCAAAGCTGCAGGTGCGGATTTCTTACATTTGGCCTGGGAATGTCCGGGGGTACATGATTACTGGGAACAGATATTTAAGGCTTTGGCACAGATGATAGCCCTCCCATTGGAGGAAGACCCCTTAATGGCATTATAAGGGCACACAGCACTGGTAGCGAGACCCTATCGTCGATTCATTTAATTGGCCCTACTGCTGGCTAAACGCTGAGTTGCCTGCAGGTGGGGAAGGGGCAGGGCGCCCAAGTTCAAGGACTGGATCTCTGATTTTACCTACTGTCAGGAAACACATAGGCTGAGTTGCTACCGACAACATCCCGTCCCTGTGACATTTGGGTGCCACTGAAAACATACCTGGCGGCTCTGACTCCAGATTCCACTGAGAGCAACGCCATAGAACCGGCAATGCCTGGGGTGGGATTGGGTAAATAAGACCGCTTCACAGTATGGCGGTACAATTAGGGGTTTGTTAGTCAGAAGCAGTGGGAAATGATGACAGACATGAGACATGAGGGGAAACAAGCACAATGAAGTGTGAAAACATGATATGTATGTCTATATAGGGTACGTCCACAGTCAATGCCCTTGAATTGCAGAAGAACTGGATTATATAAGAACTGGAGTGGTTATTTAAGTGGAAGTCTGCGATTGAACCCTGAGGAGAATGATGAACCAATTCTGGATGAATCCTATATGAGCCTTACTATGTATAACACCGTGGAATATATTGATTGATATCTGACAGTGTATACTGAGCAAACATCTGTAATTGAATGTTGTGACCAGATTATATAACGTTATTAAAAAAAACAATAAATAAAGTTTTTTTTAAAAGTATATTTTGTGCTTTTCCACCTATCAAGGCTCCACCGCTGGAATAGCATCTTATTCTTGTATTGGCTCAGTTGTTAAAACCACAGTTTGAGCCCATACACAGGGCAGATGTTTTTGACATAGAAGGTTGAACTTCTCTTAGCACTAATTTCAACAAGAAGAGTTAGCAAAATACAGGCTTTCACCATATCTCATCCATACCTGAGATTCACGCATCAAACGGTCATTCTGAGAACGAACCCCAAGTTCATCCTTAAAGTCGCTACGCAATTACATTTAAATTAACCAGTCATTCTGAGGACCTTCTTCCCTAACCCTTCTACACCTGCGGAAAGAGCTTTGCACACTCTGGACCTCAAGAGATGCCTTAAATGTTATTTGCAAAGAACCAAGGACATTAGAAAATCTAATCAACTATTTGTAGCTTATGGTCAGAACTCTCAAGGTAACGCGGCCACCAAAGCTACTATTTCCAGATGGATAGCATGGGCAATTCAATTTTGCCATGACAAGGCTGGCAAGCCTTTATCAAGTACTGTGAAAGCGCACTCTACTAGTGTAGTGTAGTTCTTATATTCTCAATAGGCTCTGCACATTGGAATAATATAAACAGCAGTGTAGACGTAGGACTGAGGTCATCTAGGTCTTTACTGACTATATTAGACTTAATTAGTTTTGCCAGCTAGCTCAGAGGTCACTAGAAACTTTCTCGAATATTCAGGAAAGAGTTAACTTTCCTGATTTAGACAAGAAGGGATTAGCTTCTGACAACCATATAACATGACAACTTTGCTCCCTCAGAATAAAGAGTATATCACTAGAGTCGTGTGAAAACAATAGACCGCTATTTCACTCAGTCAATCGTGCATACTTAGTTTCACCAGAGTGCAGAGAAATAGAGAGACGGGCGTTTTCAATAAAAGGTGTTATTTATTGAGCAGTCTTCTTTCTCATGCAAGAGAAATGAATTGCCACAGTTGCAATACTTATCATGAAGTAAAGTGCGCACAGTAAAAGTAGTATTATGAAATAATACTGTAAAAGCATTGATATCGTTTCTTAGCCATATGATACTTTAACCCCTTCAGCGCTAATGACAAGGGTAACTCGTCATGGACTTTCCATTGATTTCAATGGAAAGTCAATGGACCTCGCACACACCCCTTAGCAGCCAAGTGGTTAAAACGGATAAAATACATACATACATAAAAACATTGACTAACATACTCAACTGGTGCTTCTAAGATATGCCTACCCCTGTGTACCTGACCTAAGCCTAATACGTGGGAAGTAAGTTGCAGTTTAAGTTAAGTTGTTTTTTTGCCAAGAATCTGAATCAAGAAATCTCTTAAGGGTTTAATCAGCTCCGTACCTTGGTTCTAGAATGTAGGAGGTCTTGTATCTCTCTTTCAGGACTCGATCTCCCAGCAACCCGCAAGGTTGACTGGAAACACCGGTGCTGGATTTCTCAGCAAGAGAAAAGACAGCGTCTCTCTCAGTGCGTCAAGGGAGGGTCGGCTTCCTTCGGCTCTCGCATCAGCTGGGCGTCGGGCAAGTAGATATCCGCTCTGCTCCAAACCACCATGTGTTTGCTTAAGGCAACGTTGGTATATTTATACCTGAAAGGTGCCGTGTTTGACGTAAGGTTGGACATAAGACGTCACCAAGAACTAACAGTTCTTTCTGGACTCCAGGAGTTCTTGTGCAAATCAAAACAAAAGCAGGGGGAATTCCCGGGCTGCTGGAGACTTGGTTTGTTTAAAGAGCACGTTGTGCTTTCTAGGAGTCTATGGGAGTAGCCTTACCGTATTTGGACTGCATGGACTATGCCTGAATATGGACATGATTCTTATGCCTTTATAAGGGTATGTTTTGTTATAACCGCACAAGGGCATGAATCGGGGATATCTAATTAGGGTCCTAGATAGATTCACAACACCCACTCCACGTATTATGTCAATCATTACTAAATACTAAGCAATAGTAAACATATAACGATGCATGTGTTTTCCAACCCACCCCAAAATACATCAATTGCATTTGAAATGGTGTATACACGTAAATGAGTATTATACTGTACGTCTTTCAAGCAGTTGTATCATTCAGATAATGCATATATAAATATCGTCTGAACGACTTGCGAAAATTACACATAAAATGGCTCTGAATACAGAAAAGGAGGTCGAGACCATTTCATCACATATTTATACTATACTGTACATGTACTAGAGGCTGAGGTAAAATATTATCTCTAGTATCTCTAAAAATAGAAGCTCTGTTCTTTAAGAATAGTTCTACTTTAAGCAGAGTACCATGTGCCAAAAAAAAGATAAATATTTTGGAAGTGGAAAGAATAATTTCGCTTTCAGGGGAAAAAATAGTTCCAATTGTTTTCAGTACTTTCGTTTATCAAAAAAGCTGAAGGCCGAATTCAGAGTTCAGGGAACGCTGTGTGCTCGTTGTTTTTAAAAGTTATTCTTTTTGTTCTGGGGAGAACATCATATCAGGCAGGCTTACGAAAAATTGGTCTACAACATCAGGTGAAAGTTCGACCAAGTTCGAAAATGCTGAAATTGTGCATATGTGAGAATCATTGCTATCATCGATGTCCGGATCAGCAATGCTCACAGAAGGTTGTACCTGTTTGGTGCTGCTTTCCTCTCGTACTCCACCGCCACCTAATCGTAATGGTGAAGTCTCAACGAATGCCGTCATCAGAATAGGTAGCCGCTGGGGTCAACATGTTGCATGAGTCGTTACCGGACCTAGCAAAGTATTGATATCCATTGGTACTGCTGATGGTAGTGTAAGACAGATGTCTAACACGCATTCTTCCCCGCATAGCAGACATCGAAGCACAGGTAAGATGCAATCTTGCCAGATTGGTCTGAATGAAAGAAACCAGGTTGCACTAAGATCTCTTAGCCGGGCCAATCCGAGCACTTTAGTGATGCGGTCTCGGTAGTGTATTGCTAGGATCGTTTCTTTCATTATAGCTGGAGTTCTGTCTGTGGCGTGGCTTGCCATATCGGAGCAGAAGGGTCAAAAATAAAATTCCTGCTACGAGTCCCAAAAGAAGAGGCAGGCAGCCGAAAAAGGAATGGATAAAATTCGGGAAAATGCCCAGAACTGTTTCAAAGGGTGCTAACAGTCCCGAACAAAATTGTCTTAAATACATGTGCGATGCCACTGGTATCAGACATGTTTAAGATTTGACCTAACATTTCAACGTAATGCACGGGGCAATTTGTTGATAATAGGGAATGTATCTCTGCTGCTGTCCTTGCAACTTGCAGATCATAGGTCTCTTTGGACGAGGTTAAAGGCACAGTTGTTTGTAAAAGAATAGACTTCATTCTGCTTAAAGTATCAATTCGAATAGAAGAGATATTCAAAGAAGGCCCTATTGCCGCCTCCATGTCTGGATTGCTGTTTGGATACAATACTTGCATACAGCAAGTGACCATGGAACTAACTCTCACGTGATAGGCTTTTCCTGGCACCATGCCACAACAGCTGTGGTCACTTATTAAAACATAACTGCCGTTGGAAAGTTGTCTGAAAAATGGCTCTATCTGTGTTGCAGGAGTGCTGTGCAGGTGACATGAAAGGTTATTTGAAGACCCTTTGCAGGCTCCATGCAAGTTAATACCTTAACACAGGAGTGTACCGCTTAGTGATTTTTTACAATTGTTACCACTAAGAAATACCTCTTTTTTCCTTTTACTATAACATTTGTGTGTGTATAAGGTAATTTCCATGTTGACTTGATGTATCTTTTACCCAACCTTTCATACAGGCCTGCTGGTATATATTTTTGGCAATACTTAAACTGGAAAGTTGTAATCGGAATTGTAATTGTTCCGTGTATTATCCATTCAATGACAGGTCTCTCTGACATTGTCAATGGTAATCTCTCAAGTTTTTCAATGCTCAGAATCGTATAGTCTGCTCCTCTTTGTGCCAAACTGATTTGTTTATCAGTAAGGTTAAAGATAGAAAATAATGACGTTATGTTGATTAGACGCCATGGCACGTAGCCTGAACTCAAGTTTTGTAACGTCCAGCCTAGCTGTACAATAGAACGTAATTGGGACTGACCATGTTGTAACATTAGCAAGTCCTGCTCTATTATATCAATAGCAGATGATACAATGCTGTCCAGTGAATATATTCTGGAGGACAGAGTCGTTAACCCATTGTCCACTACAGAAAGTGATTTTTCCAAATTTATACAATCAATTTCTCGTATTTTTTCTGCTGTTTCAATTTGTGTTACTTTCCAAGGTTCGTTGTAAGCAGCGTATATACCGGCGTATATGAAACGTTTTTGATGCTGTTTGCGTGGTCCCAGTATGAAATCACGAAAGTCAGCACCGTCTTTAAGTAAAGTCAAGTGTTGCTTAATTTAAGCCAGTGTGGATTTTTGTAGCCATTCGAGGCATAGTTTCCCTACACTGTATGTTGTACCTATCCCTGGATGTTGTCTCTGGGAATATCTTGGGTCTGGCCTGTGCAGTTTAAACCCTGTGTTTTGTTCAGGAATCTATCTTGACAGTTATTAGTGTCTGTGGGCCAGATCAACCATTTTCTCCAATCAGAATTTGTTCTGTTTTTGTGTAAAATATGGGATACGTCTATCTCCACATCTGTAGTGCTATTACTATCAGGTATGGGCTTTGGAATAGACGGTTTGTTTAAGTCTTTTATCTTGGCTAAACCAAGACAGGTTGTCTGTTGAATGGTGTCATTTAGGAATATTATCTGTTCTGGGATCATGCAGGCTCTAATTAATGCTTCTAGACCTTGTACCTGCCAGTCTTTTGAACCCCACATGGTTTTTGTTTCAATGTTGTTTTTCCAAAATTCAAAACCAAATGTAGTCATTTTTTCATAAAATTTTTCAGAATAAATCAATTTAGTATTTGTCAACATTGTTTTCATTCCTGTCTTATTTAACATTTTAAAATAAAACGTTTCTGCATCACTTGTGTTAAACCCTGAGAAGTATGTGAATTTCTCATAAAATGTTTTCGAACTGCCTTTTGGCGGTGTTGGACAATGTTCCCATTGATTATAATTTAAAACATTTCTAGGTTGAGCAGATTTATGCAAATAGTGATGACCATAGTGGTTAAAACAGTACATTTCTTCATAGTTCGATGAACCCTGTAAATAATCATGTTCTGTAAATTTTGCTGACATAACTAAATCTGACATCATATTATTAATATTTTCAAAGTCCCAATCATCAGAGAAAGTACTTAGTGTCACAAAGTCACTTAAGGAAACCTTAAATTGATGTGGATATTTCAAGAGCTCAATCGGGCCATAGATTTCATAACCCCACCGGCTATTGGATTGGCTGTGATGTTCACTGATGACAGTTCTCTTTTCTCGATGTGAGAGGATCTGTGAGGCTTTAGGACCAAGTTGATGTTCTGACTTGCTGTGTCCATTGTACTATATTTTCCATCAATGAATTGTCCCAAACATAGAACCATGATGAGCCAAAGTAGGAGGAAAAGTACACCTAACACAATCCATAATTCAATCCATGGTGAAATCAGATATGTTTCTTTTAGTTGATGAAAAAGTTCAGTCATTTTTTCTTTGCAAGTTTTTGTTGCTGGCTTTTCTTCGTGCTCGCTTGGATCATCCGAAAAGTCATCGAAACTGATGAAGTAGCCAGATGCAGTTCTGTCAATTGTTGGAATTGCTTCCGGATTCTCATTAGTCTTTGCATCTTTCTTTGTTTCATTAGCATAGTCTGAGGCTACATCGTTGTAGACAAGTGTTTCTTGACGAACTGTTGCAATTTGGGTTTCAAGAGGCACAAGTTCCATGGCTTTGTTGCATAGTCCTTTTTTATTCACTGCAGGTTTATCAAATGTGATTAGTCTCTCAGTTTGAACCTCTTGGATTGTAGCAAGATTTGGTCTTCTGCTATTTCTTGGGAGTCCACTGGGCCTACTACTTATTATTGGCCACATGATTGTGGTTTTACCAGGTCGATGGATACAACTCTGTTCTCTTTTTTACCAGCAAGGGGCGGTAGTACTACTGATCTTGTTCCGCTGACAGCTAAGACAGGTACTGCTTTTCTGTAAGAAGGCCCAAATTCCTTCTTCACCGCGATCTTTTCTCTGACCAGATCCCCAATCTTTGGAATCCAGACAGGTCCTGCTGGGACAGGTGGTTTTTCTTCAGTGGCTGTTGGCTTTAACTTTGTGTTACTAAGACTTCTTCTTGTTTCATTTAAGTCCTATAAAACAGCCAAACGATCTTTGATATCAAAGGCTTTTTCTTCTACCACTGAAGTCTGACAATCTAAATCCTGGATGTGCATTCTAGTGCCTAACAATAGTTCGTAAGGAGTGATACCTTTTGGAGAATTTCTTGGCAGATTGTTATGACTACGTTGGACACTTGTTAAATGTTTGACCCACGCATCACCCGAACCTAATACCCTCGCCGTTATAGATTGCTTTATGTCACTGTTTTTTCTTTCCACTACCGCATTTCCCTCAGGATGGAAGGGAGAAGAGTACCGCAATGCAATGCCCATGCTGGTCATGGCCTCTTTGTAAGCTCGAGAGCTAAACGCAGGACCCTGGTCAGAATGTAGCATGCCAATTTCGTATGTGCCAATAAAGACTCACAAATCTTTTATAACAGTTCTGGCGTCAGCCGAGCGCTGGGGCCACATCCAAATGAATCTCGTGCAGGAATCCACTGCGACTATGATATATTTATAGTTGCCATCCCTTTGTAAGGGACCACAGTAGTCCAGGTAAACGCATGCTAATGGTTTATCTGAGAATAGAAGGGGCGTCTGTGCTGGTCGTTTCACTGTTGATACTTTCATTCTTTGGCATATTTCACATTCTAGAACATAGTTCCTAGTTTGTTTTCTCATGCGTGGCCACCAATATCTCTATTTTAATAACGATACTGTGGCGGAAACACCAGCATGTGCAGAAGCGAGCCCTTCGTGTGCCGCTAAGATTAGTCCTAACCTGTGTTCCATGTTTGGAATTGCTCTATCCCCCACTCCAGGGATTCGAGCAAAAGGAACATTATTCGCATCAGTTATGTATGAGTACTTTACTGGAAAGCCTTTCAGGAGTGTTTTTCTATCATCTTTTACTGAAGCACTGACAGTTTGCATTATATCGCTGTCTATTTTTGTTTTTGACCGGGTGATAGAAGCTACGGAAGCTGTTTGCACAGTAGCCTTCGCGGCCTCATCAGCCAATGAATTCCCCGCAACGTGAACGTCATCACGTTGATGACTCAGTGTATGTATCACGTGAGTCTTTTGTAGTTCTTTCTGTGAAAGAAATACTTGTTCCCAAAGCGTTTTATGCTTGATTGTGCCACCTTTTGCATCTTTGAAGCCGTTTAGAACCCAGTTCTGCAAGTATTCATTGTAAGACTGAACGCAGTAATATGAATCGCACACTATTAGTGTGGGGAATTCGCGATCGGTGTTTTCAAGCGCAATCTTAAATGCTAGTAGTTCAGCTCGCTCAGCTGTACAATCTCCTAGAGATTGGGTTTTAGTGACCAGTGGTCTATATTTTCCTTCGTGCCAACGACCTTTAACAATCGCGCACGCAGCACTATATGCTTGTTTACCCCCAACTGCGGGTTGTGCTGATCCGTCTGTATATATTATACAGCCGTAATGTTCTAGAGGCATAATTTCAACTGGCAGAGGACATTCATATTCATATTGGAGAAATTCTTGTGTTTTTAAGTTAGGATCGAATTCGTATACTACGTCTGGTGCAGCAAGAGAATTAACCCATTGTATCCATCTCGGATGTAGAGCTTTAGCATTTGGAATGCTTGCCCTTGTTACTGCTTCTAGAGCAGGTACTGGTGTAACGATTATTATACGTTGACCTTGTGCCAGGGCTCTTTCTTTTGCTACAGCAGTTTGAACCACAGTCAGAATTTTTTCAGTAGTACTGAATTTCATTTCAGCTTGTGTGTACAAGTGTGATTTGTAAGCTATTGGTACCGTTTCTCCCTCATTAGAGGTCAGGTACGTGAATCCGCATCTTCCTGGGATGACTCGGATTACAAGGTTGTGTATGTTTTCGCGTGTTTGCAGTTTTGGTTTAGTTAACATGTCTGTTTGTAATGATATTAAAATTTCTGTGTGTTTTTGAGTCCAATTAATTGGTTTGAAATCAGGTTTTATTAATTCATAGAGAGGTTTAACCCTGTCTGCATAATTTAGAATGTATGTTCTTCCGAAATTCAGGAAACCTAGTATTGATTGTAAGTTCTTCAGCGTTTTTGGAGCTTGGAGTACAGCACACTTCTCTAAGAAGTTGTCTGCTAGGCTTTTGCCTTCACTTGATAATTCATATCCTAAAAACAGGACAGTTAGATGAGCAATTTGTGACTTTTTAAAGTTAAATTTATACCCTTCAGCTGCGAACCCAAGTATTATGGTGTTCACTCTTTTCAAGTGTGTCTCCAGGTCGTCATCTGTAAGATAGATGTCATCGACATAAGATAATGCCTCATCATCATACATTTGTAGTAACTCTGTTACCCTTGCTGAGAATAATCCTGGGCTATTCTTGAATCCCTGTGGGAGTCGACAGAATTGTTTTATCCGACCCCATTATTGAGAAAGCAGTCAAGTACCTACTTTCAGGTGCAATGTTTTGACAAAAGAAACCATTTGAGATATCTAATGTTGTTTTATATTTGTTGCGCACAATGTTATTCATTAGTGCTGCACTGTGTGAGTTTTGTACTGCAAATGTTTTGCAGCAGGAGTTAAGGTGTCTGTAGTCCATAACAAGACGATATGAATCGTCTGGCTTGGAGACAGGAAACAAAGGATTGTTCATTTGTGAGGTGCATGTTTCAATCACCCCCTGATATTCAGTTTATCTAAGATCTCCCTGACTTTTTTTTTTAGCTTCTTGCTTAACAGGATACTGCCTTTGTGCAGTGGGTTGATTCTTTAACTGGATTTTATGGTGAGGAGAATCCTAATCCCATCCTACATGATTTTTATATAATGCAGGAGCTTGGGCCACTGCCCATTTTCTAGCAAATGTGTATTTTTTATGAATTGGAATATGATTTGAGAAAGGCAGGCATAATCATTTCTTCGCCATGAGGGCACTCCCTGACAAACTTTGGTGGCCAGTCTTTCTCAGCTAACAGGATGTCATAGCCTTCCGAAAGGTTATCCCAAAAGAGACCCCTTACTTTCCTAGTCTTGTCCCCCTCTATACGTAATGTTATTTCGTATAATTTATGGGGTTTGCTAACTCTGGTGTCTGCAGTTTCCACTTGAATGTATTCATTCGTGTCCACTGTCTCTAGAAGATTCATCAAGATCTTGCGAGCTATGGTTACTTCTGCTGCGCTGTCTAGCATTGTCTGGGCCCACTCTCCGTTTTTCAGTTGTGTCCTCAGAATCCTCGGCATGTTTTATTTTAATACTAGCTACCTTCTTCTTTGGTAATTTTTTACTTTGATGAGCAGGTTCCTTGTCTTTGGACTTGACGTGCTATTCCTTGTGTTCTGACCGTCCTCTTCTTTCCGATTTCTGTGCGGAAGTCTGAAAAGATCGAGAGGGACGTGTATCAATATCTTGATATCTGTCAGGTTTTCTAAGTTTATCCCTATCTCTAAGGTTGTATCTTTTCTCAGAGGGCTCCCCCTGGGGAGACTTGCCACCTCGTTCTGGAGATCTATCTCTCCGTTGAGGAGACCTTCCTCTGGACTGGAATCGTTTTTCTCTGGGAGTGGATTGTTTATTACCCTCCCAACTCTTTTTTGGAGTGTTGAGATTATTTTTAATAAATGTTTTTTCAGGATTTTCAGTTAGTTGGGGTTTTACTGGGTTCCCACCCAAACTATCTCTACCTAGTTCTTCATAGGTTTTTTCTATGATTCTGGCAAGTTCAAAAGGTTGTTCTGCTATATCTGTTTCTTTCAATTTTTGGATGTACGTTATATCGTCCATTGCCAATTGAACTAATTCTCTGTATGCCTTTGTTAATTCTTTTAGTTTAACTAAAAGTTCTTCACTTGACATCTTTTCAATGTCAGGATGTGGTGTGTAGCTGGCTAGAACCGGCCACGTGGCTCCTGGTCTACCTAGTGGACCGAACCTGGTGATGTGATTTTGTTGTTTTAGGGCGCCATTAAACCAGAGCAGGTGCTCTTGGTAAGTTAGTGGGATTTCAACGTCCTCGAAAGGAGCGTATTCATCCGGAGGTTCCTCTATTTTGTAATAGTGGAATTTGTGTGTCACAGCGTGTGCTGCTGGAAAATGTATCCATGAATAGAATACCTCTGTCTGCCGATATTCATGTGCCTCTACCACGAATATGACTGTACCACCTCGTGATCATACTCTTTGCTATAAGTTTTTTAGTTATAGTTTTTCTTACATTTACCGGAATGATTATAGCATTCGGGTCATTTTCTTGGAGACTTGTGTCATCCGCTAGGAGTTGAGCTGCTAATCTAGCTTCCTCCCTTTCGTCTTCACTTTCCGTCATTTTTACTAACAATTTTTTTTTGTTGCAGATCAAGTTTCAAGGGAAACAAAGATTAGGTGCACAATATTTTGGAACACTGTATCCTTCAACGTTGACTAAACCAAAAACTAATACATAGGAATCTCTTCCTACTAAGTTCTGGCGGATATTAACCTTTTACCCACTCCAGACATCTTTTGCAGTTTTTAGGGAAAAAGGGTCTGTGTGAAAAAGCACGACTGAGTTACTCTAGCGTTTTGCGTTAGATTAGCGCCTTACCAAACGTTGGGCACCATGTAGTGTAGTTCCTATATTCCCAATAGGCTCTGCGCATTGGAATAATATAAACAGCAGTGTAGACGTAGGACTGAGGTCATCTAGGTCTCTACTGACTATATTATACTTAATTAGTTTTGCCAGCTAGCTCAGAGGTCACTAGAAACTTTCTCGAATGTTCAGGAAAGAGATAACTTTCCTGATTTAGACAAGAAGGGATTAGCTTCTGACAACCATATAACATGACAACTTTGATCCCTCAGAATAAAGAGTATATCTCTAGAGTCGTGTGAAAACAATATACAGCTATTTCACTCAGTCAATCGTGCATACTTAGTTTCACCAGAGTGCAGAGAAATAGAGAGATGGGCGTTTTCAATAAAAGGTGTTATTTATTGAGCAGTCTTCTTTCTCATGCAAGAGAAATGAATTGCCACAGTTGCAATACTTATCATGAAGTAAAGTGCGTACAGTAAAAGTAGTATTATGAAATAATACTGTAAAAGCATTGATATGATTTCTTAGCCATATGATACTTTAAAACGGATAAAATATATACATTCATAAAAACATTGACTAACGTACTCAACTGTTGCTTCTAAGATACGCCTACCCCTGTGTACCTGACCTAAGCCTAATACGTGGGAAGGAGTAAGTAAGTTGCAGTTTAAGTTAAGTTGTTTTTTTTCCAAGAATCTGAACCAAGAAATCTCTTAAGGGTTTAGTCAGCTCCGTACCTTGGTTCTAGAATGTAGGAGGTCTTGTATCTCTCTCTCAGGACTCGATCTCCCAGCAACCCGCAAGGGTGACTGGAAACACCGGAGCTGGATTTCTCAGCAAGAGAAAAGACAGCGTCTCTCTCAGTGTGTCAAGGGAGGGTCGGCTTCCTTCGGCTCTCGCATCAGCTGGGCGTCGGGCAAGTAGATAGCCGCTCTGCTCCAAACCACCGTGTGTTTGCTTAAGGCAACGTTGGTATATTTATACCTGAAAGGTGCCGTGTTTGACGTAAGGTTGGACATAAGACGTCACCAAGAACTAACAGTTCTTTCTGGACTCCAGGTGTTCTTGTGCAAATCAAAACAAAAGCAGAAAAGCAGGGGGAATTCCGGGGCTGCTGGAGGCTTGGTTTGTTTAAAGAACACGTTGTACTTTGTAGGAGTCTATGGGAGTAGCCTTGCCGTATTTGGACTGCATGGGCTATGCCTGAATATGGACATGATTCTTATGCCTTTATAAGGGTATGTTTTGTTATAACCGCACAAGGGCATGAATCGGGGATATCTAATTAGGGTCCTAGATAGATTCACAACACTAGAGCAGTGTCAGCATCAACTGCCCTATTTGCAGGAGTGCAGCTGGAAAAATTTGTAGAGCTGCTACGTGGAAGACAACACACATGTTTGCGCAGGATTATTGCCTGGAGTCATCTCAGCTTGTTGATGCATCTGTCGGACAGGCAGTGTTAAGGAAACTATTTCCGTGAGGTAAGCCTCTTCTAAGAGAGGTTTACATTCTATGTTGATTATCAATATTGCAATTATTATACGCACTGTTTTCTATAAAGATCTATCCTTTTGGGTTTACTATTATGTTAAAATTGTTGTAGCGCTACCCACCATCCACAAGAGTGCTTTCTCTTACGTATGTACATATGTATGAGTCTGCATTTTACGCATATTCATGCATGGTATATATATATATATATATATATATATATATATATATATATATACATACATACATACATACATACATACATACATACATACATACATACATACATATATATATATATATATATATACCACATCAACATCACAACGCGTTTCGGCAGCTCCCTGCCTTGATCACATGACAACAGTGTCGTGTGATGCACCTCCTTTTAAAGTGACAGTGCATTAGATAGACATAGATAAAATACTTATTTACAGTTGTGAAAGTTTCATTTTCTGCGTGATATGTAAAATACCCTGAGTTCAAATATACTTAAACAAATCATTTGTTAAAAACACTGGGACGTGGTCTGTGGCTATCTGTGTAATACATTTTTCATCATTGCTTCAAAAACACGAAACATGAGAATCAAAAATAACTGTAAAATACATTAATACAAAACCTTTAAATGTTGCACTGCCACATGTTACATTCCCAGCCTCGTTCCACTGTTCAAGCCCCATATTTATATCACCTTCAGCTGTAAGATTTCTGTACATCTAATCACCATAATACTACAGGGCATCCCCAGAACTCAAGTGAAACTAGTACAAAAATATATTGAAAACCAAATCATTACTGAAAACTACTATAACTCATATCCAATTGCAACACCCTAAGTGATAGATGAATTTATAATTATATATTTAAAAATTATTTCCTCAAACAAAGACAAAGTGTACTTGATGTATCAATCAATAACGAGACAGTATTTGTATAGGCACTACTAACTTAAGGCTTTCTTTCGACTATCCAAGAATGATTCCCACAATTGATAATTTCAGTATTCCAATGAAATGCAAATCAATTCATTCATTCAGTCGTTAAAATCCCATAAATAGCTAAAACCTATATTGTATACAAAATAGATATACTTAAAATTCCTGTCTTAAAAAATTCATACAAATTGTACCAAAAACCAATTAAGATATTTACATATTAACATTTCATGAGGATTGGAACATATTGTCATCAGTGCAAAACCACAATCTTCATAGTGCAATTGTCATTTTAATCTAAAAACGTATATAAATCTTCACTCATATTCAAACCTTTAGGCTCTTTTGTATCTAATGTAAGTATGTAGTGTGTTTCTAATCGGCGTAACATTCCCTCCCTGTCTCCTCCTCTTCTCTGCATTGGGACAGTGTCAATTATATAGTATCTTAAGTCTTTAGGATTTCCTCCATGCACTTCATGGAAATGCCTAGCTACAGGGTAGTTGGGGTCGTTGTTATTGATCGCCCTGATGTGCTGTAAAATTCTCTTGTGGCTTGGAAGCTTTGTGCTGCCAACATATTTTAGATTACAACTGCATTCTAGTATGTAAACCACATACTCAGTTTTACAAGTTAAATGATATTTTATGGTATGCGGTTTCTGGCTAAAGGCTGTCATATAACATGTTTTGTTTACCCCATATGTACAAGCCTTACAGCTAGGGCACTTGTAAAACCCCTTCCGTGCTAAAGACCACCCTGTGTTTTCCCTGTATTCATGGCTACTCTTTACCAACACATCCGCCATGTAGGTCGCCTTCCTGTATGTTATTGCCGGATAGTCTGGTAGACTCTCACCAATGACAGGATCATCCTTAACTAGATGCCAATTGCGCTGAATTATTTTGCGCAGTTCCTTATGCTGTCGATTATATGTCATGATTAATCTGGGTGTGTTCTCAGATTCTTGGGTACTTTCCTTATTCCCAATAGCAGTGACTTCCACTGTTCCTAGAAGTTCTTCCCTTGACTTTAGTCTCGACTTAACAATAGCTGCATCCACTGTTTTCGCACTGTAGCCTCTGTCCAGAAATCTACTCTTGCTTTCCTGTTGATGTTTTCGTAATTCTGTCTCATCACTACATATTCTACGCAGCCTAAGCATTTCCCCTTAGGGGATGCTATGAATGAGGTGTTTTGGGTGTGCACTCGTTGCGTGCAGCAGGGTATTCCCTGCTGTTTCCTTTCTAAATAATGTGGTTGTAATCTCATTGTTATCTATATTGACTGACACATCAAGGAAGGAGACTTGACAATTACTGATATTTGATGTGAAATTCAAGTTCACCTGATTATCATTGATGCTTTCAATAAATGCCTCTGCTTCCTCTAAGTTGCCTCTCCACACTATTATCAAATCATCAATGTACCTTAGCCAAGATACAATTTTGTCTTTACAGATGTCAGGGTACCGCCTTCTGAGGACCAGCTCCTCCCACCAGCCCATGAACAAACATGCGTAGCTGGGGGAGAAGCTGGCCCCCATGGCTACACCCTGAACCTGTCGGTACATTTGTTTATTAAACAGAAAAAAGTTGTGCTCTAAACAAAACTTCAACATATCCATGAGCATTTTGTTGTGCATAGTGAATTCCATTGGTCGTTTTGCTAGAAAATATTCCACTGCTCTTAATCCATCAACATTCCTAATACAAGTGTATAGGGAGGAGACAACCAAAGTTATTAAAAGGTATCCATTCTCCCATTTTACTCTTCCAATTTTCGACAGAAAATCTACGGTGTCTTTAACATAAGATTCCAACTTACAAACATGTTCCTGCAGGAAGAAATCTATGTATCTGGACAAATTTTCAAGTGGACCATCGCATGCCGAAATGATCGGCCGTCCTGGAGGTTTATCTTTGTCTTTATGTATTTTCGGAATGAAGTAAATCACTGGCGTTCTTGGGTACTCTTTTTTCAAATATTTAAATTCTTCCGTATTCAAAAGACCCAAGCTTTTCCATGCCAGTAACTTACTACATAAATCATCTTGCATGTGTTTGTATTTGATTGGAGAGCTGTGGTGGTAACATTGTATATCGCTGAGCTGTTTGTTTGCTTCAGTTAGATATTGTGAAAGAGGCCATAATACGATATTTCCCCCTTTGTCCGAATTTCTAATTACCACATTATTTTCTTATATATGTGTGTGTGTGTGTATGCAGACTAGGCACTGCTTACTATTCTGATTCAGGCATGTGAATCTATGAAAGATACCCCAATACTGGATAAGAAACAAGTTACTTACCTGTAACTATAGTTATCCAGTATTGGTATCATTCATGGATTCACATGCAACCCACCCTCCTCTCCAGAGAGGCACCACTAGGCTACAGTACTTACTTACTCGTGCAGGGAAAATCTGAGGGACTCAGCCTCTCTTGGGAAGGTTCTAGAGGGTGCTGGGTCCTGATTGGCTGAGTTTTCAGTTTGGTCCTTTTTGTAAAAAAAAATCCCTGGTGCTTGGGCTTTTTGCCCCCCTCCCACGGGGGGAGATCAGGGGCTTTGAGGGGGGGTTGGGTGAGGGCATTTGCATGCCCATTCTGGGCAGTCTCCACCCGGGCCTATAAAATAAATAATCCCTGGAGTCTAGGGTGCTTTCTGCCCCCTGGGAAGGGGGGGGGGGGGGCGAGATTGCGGGCTTCTGCCCCCCAGAGGGGATAGAACGACTTTAATGGGTGGGGGCATTGGCATGGCCATATTGGGCAGTCTCACCCCTAATTTGCATGTGATAAAAAATCTCTGGTTTCTAGTGGGCGTTTTCAAGGGGGGCAGACTACATTGACCCAAATTCATGTGGGGTAGGAAAAGGCCCTTGCCCGAGAGGCCGCTCCCCCCTCCATGGTGCCTTGTGGGTGACCCCAGGAGGGTGTTGCCCAAGCAGGGATCCACTAGGAATGGGAGATTCTCCCCTTTCCAACAATACCTCTCCTGACTTGCTACATGCTCAGGGGCCTGAGATAGCCCCCTGAGCTCGTAGAAAGTGAAACTGTAATTAGCCACTCAGCTCATTTTAGTTTCGGTTTCACTAAAATGATGTCAGCGTGACCTGCGCACAGATCGTCATTTCAGGGAAACTTCATTCTTTCCAATGAAGCCTCAGGGGTGGTTGGTTTGTTGTGTAGGTGGATTTCTACTTTTTCTTATTTTATATTTCTTTTTATCGAAAATTGCTTGCAAAGTAAATACAGTTCATGATCATTTAGTACAATACATGTTTCATAGTCCAATCTTACACATAGCAGACTAAACATTCTTTGGAATATCTCCACAGTTATTGATTGTACATTCAGTATTTCCCCACTCCCCTCATATATCCAACACTGATGTGCCATCAAAAGGCATGCATATCATCCCTCTACTTTTGTCCCACTCTCCCCATATCTTGGACCATTTATGTGTACAGCCTCTACTTTCATCGACCACCCTTTCTAGATTTCTCCTTTTTTAAGCTTTGAGTATAGCAAAGAGTAATTAGATTAACTACCAGAATGCCTTGGTAGCTACAAGCTCTGTGGATGAGGAAATCTTCCAGAGGCCTAGCGACACAATGTATAAAGTTGAGCCTCGCTGAAGGTCAGCACTGCAGTTCATGGAAAGACCCTGCCCAGTGACTTTGAGCGGCCACGCCGGACATCTCAGTGGACAGTACTTGAAGGTCGTGGAATTACCGGTTTGTGTCTGCCAACTGCAGGAGACTAGCTCCTCTAGCCCAAGGACATTCTACTGACGTCGGGAGTTTGCAGAGGGGTTCACCTTCCCTGTGGAACCTGTCTCTTGCCTTGGTCGAGTCGCAATCCAGTGGATGCCTCAGGTGCAGAGTTTAGCACCTCTCTTCGTGGAGTTTTACCTTGTCGTGGAAACGGGTCTCCTCTTGGTATCATGTTGAATCTGTGGTTTTGGTGTCTTTGGTGCCTAAAAAATCCTGGATTTGAGGGGTGTTAGTGGGTTTGAGGACCAGTAGTGGCCATTTCCGGTGGGAGTATTCCAGTAAAACTCGTCAGACCTGCTTTTTTGTTCCAAATTTAAGTTAGCTGGAATCATCCTTGACTGTACACTTCAACTGCAACACCCTAGAGATGTGGTCAACCTTTGGGTGCATGCTTTGTCCTCAAGTTGGGGACAAGTTCCTATGTCCATTGGCACCAGTGAATCCTTTGAGGCTCACCGCTGCACAGGTGAAATCACTAGCCATCCTGTGGGGGCGAAGGTGTCACCTCCTGCTCACGCAGATCTTTGTCTCTGGCCCCCTGGGTGCGGCACACAATATCCAGCATTAGGTCAGACTTCTGTATTGACTCAAACCTTCGAAAAAGCTGCCATGGCACGAGAACACTGGGTTAACTTGGTGGACACTGTCTAAAGTGCCACCTAGGTAGATGCTGGTTATACCTCGACACCACTGTTGTGTCTGGGGTTAAAAAGCATGGTGTTTGATACCAAACACGAAGGAAATCGGCCATGAAGCTCAATACATAGGTGATACCCATATGCTGGCCCAGGCTATCCAATAGACCACCAGTCACTGGCCGTAGAGTCACGTTTAGAATGCTGCCACAGGTCAATATAAGCTTGCACGTATATTTCCTCTCATATAATATAATGCACCCTGCCTCCTGAAAATAATCCCTCAGAGCAACCCTTGCGCCATTTTCCAAAATGGCAGGTCTATAATGATGTGTTTTGGCATCATATTGGCGATTTATTTTAATATTGTTTTTGATTCAAATACATAAACATGAGTGAAGCAGGTGGTAGCAGATGATCTTTACCTCTTGAGAGAGTGTTGCTAAGTACACAATTTGAGGACTCCTTCAACAAAGAAAAATGTGTCATATTCCAAACTAATCTGAAAGGAAAGCTAACAACTGCAGCTGGACAAGAGAGAGTTTGAGATGATGTAGAAATATGGCACAACGAAGTTCACAAAAGATTGAAAATGATGGGTGAAGAGGGTCAGATATTTTATCATTGTAACAAAAAATAATACAATGGGAAAAAAAGCCTGGAATATTTTGTTTTTAAATAACAGAAACCAGTGAATCACAACAAGTATTCGAGTCTTCGGGGGCGTGGCCAAGCGCAATGGCCGACAGGACGTGAGCTCCACCAGCTCCCGTTCCGACGACCCAGTTATCCTGTGAAAAGATCCTGCCCGGGCTGTCTCTCCATGAAAATATGTGCCTAAAGCTTCCCTGATACTAACGGGACCCTTGCGCTGGAGGGGCGATCCACGGAACCCGCGTAAACTGACCCGGAGATTCTGTGGGCGAACTGAGGGCTCCGGAGCAGGATACGAGAGGCCGTGGTCTGGGCCTACATCGGGGTGTTGCAGCGGAGGTGGGCCGTCCGGACGAGGCATTCAACTAACCCTGAGTCGGAAACGGCCTCGGCGGGACCTCCTTTCGCCGGGGGCTGCAGCTGACGGACATCGAGGAGCGGCTGCGAGTTGTCGGGAGGCCCCGGAGACCTGCACCGACCGGTGAGGGGAGATCGCGGCGCCCGCCCCACCCCCTGCTGAGTTATCGAAGCGGTTCCTCCGCTGGAAGGGCGATCCTGCGGTGGGTGCCTGACTGACCCCTGAGGCCCTGGGGAGCTCGTGAGGGGCCGACGCAGACTCATCTGCTGCATCTCGAGGGACACCCCTGCCCTCATCGGGAGCTGTGACTGCTGGGCGCCGATCTGCGGCTGGGAAGTTGCCGGGCGGCCTCGTCGCTCTGGACTGGCCTGCGTCCCTGTGGGGAGATCACGGCGCCCACCTCTCCCCGGACGATATATTGTGGCGGACCCTGTGCGGGGGGGGCGCGCCTGCGGTGAGTGAACGTCTGCCCCCTGGGGCTCTGGGGGGCCACCGAGAGGCCTGAGACAGACCGTGGGGCTTCATCTCGGGGGACGCGTGTGGATCGGCGCCCCTCCCCCACTCGCCCGCCATCTTGTTCGGGCGCCGGGGTGCTCCTTCCCCGCGCCGCAGCGTCATTCCAACTACAGGACTACTGGCCCACACTGCGCTGTCATCGTGCGCTTCTCGGAGGGGACGCCCGTGGAGTCTTGGAGATCGTGCCCCTGCCTTTTGGAGGTGAGGAGCGCCGCTCCGGGCGTCCCAGTTGGCGAAAGGGCCTTGCTGCCTGCATCGGCCGGATCGTCCGAGATCCCACCGCCTGCTCCGGCGGGTGGGCCGTAGACCACTGGCCGCCCATTCGTTGTACACGACTTGAAATACCGGGCCCCTACATCAGCACACACATCTACGCTGAGGAGAGTGGACTGCGCCTTTGCCTGTCCCAACTGGCCCCCTGCTTAGCTTGGACGCCTCCTGGGTTGCAGTTGCCGGGGGCTGCCTAAGGTACGGCCATCTCGCCTGCGGTTCCCGTCTTCGGACCACCCCTACACTGCGCATCTGGCCCGTGGTGCCTGGGGGGAACCCTCTGAAGTATATTGAAAGGGTGAGCGACTTACCCCTCCTGATGGCGACCCGCAAGGATAGGTCCTTGAAGTCCTCCCAACCCAACACCATAGTGCAGTACACTACTCCACGCCTGCCCTCACAAATAATTACACGGCAGACGGGTCCGGAGGAAGGTGGGGATGGTCCATCAGAGCCATCCCGAGCAGAGATCTTGAAGGCTATCCAGGGATCCCATTCTGCCTTGGAGAGGCAGATAGAGACCGTCTCCATTGATGTTAATCTGCTTCGGACGGATTTCCGTAAGGTGGCGGACAAAGTTTCAGACACCGAGGGTAACATCACCCAATTACAAGGTGAGGGGGGCTCCTTGCAGAAGTCGGTCGCACACCTTACGGCCACTACACGAGCGCTGGAGAGGAGGGCTGAGGACGCAGAAGGCAGGGCCCGTCGAAGTAACATCAGGGTCCTGGGAGTGCCGGAACGCTTGGAGGCGGGAAATGCTGAGCGCTTCCTGGAGACCTGGATCCGCACCCAGCTGTGCCCGAACGGCCTGTCCAGTGTTTCTGTCATTGAGAGGGCGCATAGGGCCCTTGTCCCCCCTCCGCAGCCGGGCGATCCCCCTAGAGTCCTAATCGCAATGATCCTGAACTATATGGATCGTGACTGTATCCTGAAGGCTGCAAGGGAAACAGGACCCCTCACAATCGAGAACAGCCGGGTCTCCATTTATCCTGACTATACCCAGCAAGTGCAGGAGCAGCGGAAGTCCTACTTAGGAGTCAAGCAAAAACTCCGGGAAATGAAAATCCAATACATGCTTCTATATCCGGCCAAACTTAAAGTGCTCTCACAGGGCCGTGCACACTTCTTTGAGTCCCCAGCGGAGGTGTGGGAGTGGCTGGAGATAAGGGGGGACGACCAACCCCCTGATGAACGCGGCGGCCCCCGTGAGACATGGGGGACCCGACCCCAGCGGCGGCGCCGAGGCAGAGGGAGACGCCGATCTGGGTCCAGGGGTTCTGCCGAGCCCAGAGTTACTGTGGGAGCGGACGGGGCCCTCCACATGGGAACGTCGTCGGAGGGGGCCGCCCCGGGGTCTCCTAGGGCGTCTCCACCTGGTGAGGTTTTGGTCCCGGATACCCTGCAAGAAACTATCCCAGATACGGACTTTACGGCTCCGGTGATCCCGGAAACAGGCCTTCCTGAGCCGCGGCTGAAGTAGACACCAACTTGAGGTACTGTCTTGTTAATGGCCTGATATCCTCCGATTTGGGGAGCCTTCTGTTGGATTATTGTTGGTCCAATGACATCTCTGATTGGTACTAGGAGCCCCTGTATGGTTGGGTGGAGCGGAGGACTTACATGACATTGGACGAAGATACGGGGTCTGGGGTCCGCATTTCCCGGGCGGTTGCCCGTCCAGAACAGAGACTGTATCCAGTAGACACGCCCAGGGACTGTCCTGGACCACTGGGTCCCTCGGGGAGCTGGGGGGGGGAGGGTGGGGGAGATTGGTTGGTTGTGTGTGAGTGTGTGTTGAGTGGGTTGAATGGGGTGGCTGTGTACATCCTGGCACTGGCAGGGAAAGGGCGGGATAGCGTTTTTGGTTGTTGCTGTCCTTTTGCTTGGAGGTGGGGAGCATGTTTCTGAGGGGGTTCTGAGGGTTGGAGTTCTTGGAGGGTGGGGTAGGGTAAGTGCGGTAAATATGATAAAATGGGCCAAAAACCTAAAGAAAGCACAAGCACAAATACCCCTCTACAAAAAAAATTTACCTGAAAAAGCAAGATCGGCTCGCTTCCAGACAATCAATCTCCCGCCGGAAGCCTTGCCCTTCGTGGTTGTACTGACAGGAGTGCCACCCCTTAAAGAGGGAAAAAAGGAAACACACTTTGAACTAAAAAATAAATGTGTTCAATGGCTAAAGTTAAATAGACCCCTACCTCTAAACATTTCTGGGGAAATACTTACGGTCAGAAGAGGGGAATGGATAGGGAGAGGTATAAAAACAATAGCAGGGGACATCATAACAATTAATTTCAGAGATACGGCTGCAGTGAACTATATATGCAATGCACCCCACAGTGGATCCAATACACAAATCCATCCTTTACATCTATCATATTTCTACCCGATCATACCCCAAAGACCAATGCAGACAAATAGGACATCGATGAGTAGGGTTCACCAGTTAGTACCCCAGCACAGATTTCACCAATGGCAAACACCCTGGCAAGGCATTCCAGACTATGATCCCCTTTTATCCCAGTACGCGCACTGGAACAGGTTCTGTGCACTGGATGAGGTGGACTGACTCGCATTTGAGGAACCCAGCACCCCACAACTCGACAAGATATCAGAGGAGGAAGGGCTCACAGGGACAGGAATTTACATACCAATTGCCCCAGAAGACAGCGGGGGCAGGAGGGCTAGTACAAGTACAAGGAATTCTAAAAAACATAAAGGGGGAACTAAAATGTCAGATCAAATAGTTCAAATGACAACAGTAGATCAAATTAGGTGGAACACGAAAATTACTCATGCACCCCACACTAAGACAATAACAGTAGGGGAAGACAAGGAAACATATCCATTAAGGGTACTGAAAGGACCCACTATGGGGGACAACCAGGATAGCCTCCGAATTATATCTTGGAACATCGCAGGACTGGCAACTAAATATGATTCTCAGGAATGGCGGAAGTATATAAACAATTTCCAAATAATATGCCTGCAAGAGACCTGGGTGGTCGACCCCAACCAGTATAGCATTGAGGGGTACAAATGCTTTTCCGTCCCGGCCGTAAAATCATCATCTGGGAGAGCTTCCGGAGGACTAGCAATATATGTAGACCTTCTTATTCAAGGGACTTGGTCTAATTATAAGTGGGATTCGCAAAATATACAAGCGATAGGGTACCGTTCCAAAAGGCTCAATCTTCTTTTATTAAACTGGTATAATGCGGTAGGCACGATGGGAAAAGGGAATGTCACAAAACAACTGGACTCTCGATTAGACAGGCAGATTTTATCAAATAAGACACCAAATTGCCCCAGTATAATACTTACGGGGGATTTTAACTGTCACCTCTGCGAGAATTTAAGACCACTAAATAAGGACTGGTCGCGATGCACTATATTAAAAGGCCCACATTTTGCACACACTACAGAGGGATGGGATTTAGAGAAGCTAGCAAAAAGGCACAACCTGGCCCACACCATGGATCTGATAGAGCTAGGCAGCAACGGAGACCCCAATCCTACATTTAAGGGCAGAGGCTGCCACTCGTATATTGATTTTATTATGGTTTCACCTATAATAAAAAGAAGTACCAGTAGTATGACTATTGACTTAAGCATATTTAGCGATCACAACCCACTGGTCTTGGTATTAAAAGGTATTAACTTCAAGAAACCATTACATAGAACAGAGACTATAGAAAAGGCGGTGGACCAAGGGAGGAGGATCAAGTGGGCCAGGACAGATGGAGACAAATTTTATAGAAGATTATTAGCAGAAGGGCAAAACGCTATAGATATATGCCTTGATCCCAGCATGGGTGGAGCAACCGTGGTCAGAGCATTTGAAGAATTTGCACGTCACGTAGATGACCTACTCAAGTCCTCCAAAAGTAGTAAAACAGCCCTCACACCCCATTGGTTTGATCAAGACTGCATTAAGGCGCATAAAAATCTTAAACTTAGCCTCAAATCGCGCCCTAGGGACAACCATAAAATAGTATACTACAGATCAGAATATAAAAAGGCCCTGAAATCCCGTAAAAAAAGCTTACAAATACAAGCGTGGGAGGACCTAAGGGAGGCGGCAGAAAGGAGAGACATGTCTGGGTTCTGGAAAGTTATTAATACACCATGTTTCCAGGATCCAGGCGTGCCTAAAATAATAAATACCATCTTACCAGAGCAATGGTATATTCATTTCCAGAGCCTTTATAACCACACTGGACAACTAAAACAGGATGAAGGATCAAGGTTAAACCCAACTACTCGATTAGACTTTTCCCTGGCAGAAGTAGAATTGGCAATAGCAGGATTAAGCAAAAATAAAGCACCCGGCCCTGACGGTATACCCCCTGACCTATACCTGAGCAATACTGAGCTGTGGGCTCCATTACTCACGAGGGTTCTGAACGAGGCAGTGGTGGCAGGGCTACCTCGTTCCTGGTCAACGGCAACTATTGTCTACAAAAAAGGGAATCGTGATGACCCACAATGTTACCGTCCTATATCCCTTATAGATGTGACGGCTAAGGTGCTGGGCCGTGTCATTCTATATCGTTTACAGGAATGGGCGGAGGAGAACCAGGTCCTCACAGACATACAATACGGGTTCAGGGAGGGCAGATCTACCACCGACCAATGCCTGAATCTTTACCTCCTGACAGCCAAATACACCATCGCCGCCAAGGGGGCTATATACATGGGGTTCATGGACCTCTCCGCGGCTTTCGACCGTGTAAACAGAGAAAAACTATGGGCCCTATTGTTAAACTTAGGAGTGGAACAAAAACTAGTAGACCTCCTAAAAGCCTTACATTGGAACACTTCTGCATCAGTTCGATATAATCAAGAGGGAAGCAGGACTGAGCAGTTTTTATGTACGAGCGGAGTGAGGCAGGGTTGTATTTTAGCGCCTTTTTTATTTTCCATATATATCAACCTCCTGGACAAAGAACTACTTAAACTGTGTGTGGATTCACCCCAAATAGGACATCGAGCAGTGCCCGTATTACTTTATGCGGACGACGCGGTGTTGTTAGCCAGAACACCGCTGGGGCTCCAGACGTTGATTGATGGATTTGTTAACTTTATGGCTAAGCTTGACCTATCTGCCAACCTGGAAAAATCCTATGTCATGTCAGCGGGAGGCAAGGAAAAAAGGAACTTTACATACAAAATCGGGCCACACAAGATAGGCCAGGTCAAGTCTTTCTCGTATTTAGGCGTTTTGTTTGATGAACACTTAAATTTTAAACCTTTAATGGATAAACATGCAGCGAAACTGGTGGTGTCATCAGGGGCCATAATGGGCTACGGGAGAAGACTCGGCAGATGGTGCCCGGAGCAAATCCTAAACTTGTACAGATCAGTTTGCTGTGCTAAAGTAGTTTAAGAAGCAGAAGTATGGGGTTTTACAAATAAACAACTGCAGCAGATCCAGGTGGAAGAAAACAAGTTCTTCAAAAGAATCTTGAAATTGCCCCAGAGTACCTCAGCCTATATCATCCATGAGGAATTAGGGGAGCCCTACATCGAAGATCGAATTAAAATTAGACCACTCCTCGCATGGATTAAAATCTGGATTAATCCCGAAGCGGACCTCACCAGACAAATTCTTAAAGACTGTCTGAAACGTGATAGAGGGGAACACATTCCATGGTTGAAATATGTAAAGGACTCCTTTGAGGCAATTGGTTGCAAAAACTTCTACATTGCACCTGAATCTTTAAACAGTCAGAATAAAGCAATGTTAAAAAAACTTTTTACAGAATGGACACTCACGAATAGGGCTGGCGTGGAAAAGCGCAAACCTACTGTTTTATCCTACTGTTTACTGACAAAGAAACAAGGAATGGAACCATAGCTCACTGTGATGCATAATGCCCAGGACAGATTTTATATGACTCGGTTCAGACTCAATATGTTACACCATCTACTCTCTGTCCCCTCTGGATTCACTTTAACACTGGAGGCGAAGGGTACCTGCGGCCGCGACGGTAGGTCTCCGCAGGATACCCTTCACTTTGTTTTGCTATGTCCCTTATATTCCGTGCCCAGACGCAAATTTTTAGTAGGGATCCTGAAAGAAACTAAATTTAGACAAGCAAAAGCAGCCCTAAAGTTTCTGCAGGAAGCCTCTGACGCTCACACATTGTTTTGCACAGTAAGCTTTATTAGGATGGCAATGAGGTTAAGGAACACAAGAGAAATAACCAATTGCATTACCCCATAAACAGAGACTTCCATGGAAATTCCCCGTCCCTCTTTGCACATATAATGAATTTTAGCTTGTTTTTAACTTATTTTAAATCTTTTTTATATAAAAAATGTAATTGTCTATGTACTTTTATGGTGTCTTTTTAAGTGCCGAATAAAGATTTGAAATTGAAATTGAAGTGCGGTAAATGTTATTGGCATTCAATGTATGATGAATCAGGTTTCTGTATGGCTTGCTAGGTGGGCAGGTCCTTCCGGTCTGCCTGGTGCTGGGGCCTGGAGGTGGCAGGTTGCAATGTATATATACTATGGCCCGGCTGGGCGCAATCACTGACCATGGGTTTTAAATTCTTAACTTGGAACGTGCGCGGTTTGGGTACTTGTGCCAAGAGACACAGGGTTCTCTCCTTCCATGGGGTTTCTGTTGCGTGCCTCCAAGAGACCCATTTAGATGAAGGGGGTGCTCAGCGCCTGTCGAGGAAATGGAGGGGCCAGGTCTTCCACTCCTCCTTCTCCACGTATGCCAGGGGGGTCCTCGTCTGGGTGGCGCCTGGGATTCCTTGCGCTATCCAATATATTGAGGCTGACGTTGAGGGCAGATATCTGCTGCTACGGATCAGGCTAGATGATAGGGAATTCCTACTCTTGAACTCCTATGCACCGAATGTCGATGACCCGAACTTCTCTCACCTTCAGGATCTTGTTGCTACGGACCTGGATGCCCCTTTCCTCTGGTTTGGAGATTTCAATTGCGTATTAGACCCTGATCTGGACCGGCATCCCCCTCGGTCTGGTACGAAACCGCATATGACGGCGCGCCTCCAGGAGGTAATGCATAATTTGGGGGCGCTAGATGTGTGGCGGACCTGCCACCCCACTCAGAAGATATATACTTGTTATACCCCGACACATGGCACCCATAGTAGATTGGACCGCGTACTTGCGGCCAATCTCGCTCCGTCTCTCACCTTGACGGTTACGCATCAGGCCCGATACTTGTCGGACCATGCTCCGGTGACATGCATGGCACAGTGGGCTGATCGGACTGCCCGTCCCCGCACCTGGCGGATGCCGACGGACATCCTTCAGGACCAGGTGGTTAGAGACCATGTCGCGACTGCCCTATCGGATTACATAGATTTGAACTGGGGGAGTGGTGATATACCCTACTCCACCAAGTGGGAGGCCCTGAAGGCGGTGGTACGCAGAGCCGTATGGGCCTCACGTATGGGGTCCGGAAACAGCTGGTGTCTGATCTGCGGGATGCGGAGGTAGTGCTCCAGCGTACCCAGACTCGATCAGATACCGATAATTCGGACCTGGAGGTGGAGAAGGCGGCTCAGGTGTCTGTGCATGACAATCTTACCCGTCTTGATAAATATACCCTAGGCCAGTACAGACAGCGTCTTCACCGAGAGGCTGACAAATCTGGCCGATTATTGGCCTGGATCCTTCGACGTGAATTTGCACCTGAGAGGATAGTTGCTCTACGAGCCCCAGGTGGTATTATGGCGCACTCGGAATCTGCTATTCTTGAAGTCCTCCGATCCCACCTAAAGACCGTGTTCGCAGCTGACCCCCTGATCACGGAGGCGTCCTATCGGCTCTATCTCCAGGACTTAGATCTCCGGACCATCTCGGAGGCAGTAGCGAAGGAACTTGACGCGGGGTTGACACTACGGGAGATCGGCATTGTATTGGCCGCCCTACCTCGTGCTAAGACTCCGGGCGGGGACGGTTTCCCATCTGAGTTTTACCACTCGTTCGGGGAAGTTCTGGCCCCCCTTTTATTACAGGTTTATTATGAAGCCCTGGAGGCTGGTGTTCAACCACCTACTATGAACCAGGGAGAAGTCTGCATGATCTTGAAACCGGGTGGGGACGGTTGCGACCCCGCGGCCTTCAGACCTATCACCCTGATCAACACAGACGCAAAGATCCTCACTAAACTATTAGCCACTCGCCTGGCCCCGCACATGGCCACTTAATCCACCCGGACCAATTTGGGTTTATCCCTGGCCGTAATACGGCAATGAACTTGCGGCGCCTGAATCATGTCATTCATGAGGTACGCGGGAGAGAGGGTCCTCATGTCCTTGTGTCAGTCAACTTGGCCAAGGCCTTTGACACGGTTAACTGGGGGTATCTGCTAGAGATGCTCCAGAAGACGGGGTTCGGACCGGTGTTCTGCAATTGGATCAGTGTGCTCTTTGGAGCGCCCCGCGCTAGAATTCGGCTTGGGTCGGCCCGCTCGGAAGAGTGGTCCTTGGGAAGGGGCACTCGTCAGGGGTGCCCCCGCTCCCCACTCCTGTTTGCTCTAGCAATAGAGCCCCTGGCGGTTTCTGCTCGCACTGAGTTGGAGCAATGGGGCATTAAGGTGGGTGATACCGCAAACGTGATCTCCCTCTATGCCGACGACGCTTTATTCTATTTGACGTCCCCTAGCGAATCGCTTCCCGCGTTGATGCGGATTCTAGACCGCTTTGGCGCAGCCTCTGGGTTGCGCGTTAATCTTAATAAGTCCTTGATTTTCCCGCTTGCAGGTTGTGCCCCCGACCCGAGCGCGGATCTCCCATGTTTGGGCCTCAGATGGGAGCGGGAGGCGTTCCGCTATCTCGGCATTCAGGTGGCCCCGACTGACGAGCACCTGCTGGCTTACAACATCGACCGAGAGCTCCGGGCTCTCCATAAGTCTGTGTCGTTCTGGAACACGCTTCCTCTCTCCCTTATGGGACGATTGGCGATCGCCAAGATGGTGATGCTCCCTAGGGTACTGTACAACTTGCAGAATACCCTGTGTCCGCTTCCTCCCCGAGTGTTTCGTACACTCGACTCGCTCCGCACGTCTCTCCTTTGGGCAGGCGGGCGTAGCAGAGTTGCTCTGCGCACAGTGACCCGATCCTGGGAGGAGGGAGGCCTTGAGGCCCCGAGATTTGACCTATATTACTACGCGGCACAGCTCGGATGAGGAGAACTGGGAACTGCAGCTACTGAAGGGCAGAGCGAACGAGAAGGCTCTGAGAGAGGCCCTGATGCAGGGGAGAGGTGCGGATGGGGCTTTGCCCTATGTGGTACGACATACAGCTGGAATCTGGCAGCAATTCGTTGAGAAGGTATTGAAACGGGCCCCCTTTCATAGGGAGCTGCCGGTGTGGATATTAGCCCCGGTGCTCCGGGTGGAGGAGAGTGTGTCCTACCGGGAGTGGCGGGTGTGAGACTTTGGTGGACCTCTATCCAGATGACTCTTTTGTGTCCTTTGAACGAGCTACGGAGTTCTTTGGATTGAGCATGGGGCAGTACCTCCACTATAGAGGGCTCCAGGAAATAGCTAGAGCTACGTGGCCTCAGTTCCCGGAGGCACCTCCGCTGACCCACACCCTCGACATCATTTTATCATGTGGTAGAGGTAGAAGGCTAATTTCCCTACTGTACTCAGCCATGCGAAGGGATTCGACCGCGCCGTCCTGGGCGGCCTGGGAGGCAGACTTGAGGGTTGAGTTGGAGCTGGGGCAGCGCAAACGTATTGGGCTTCTGACCCGAAAAGTCTTGTGTAATGCGCGATTCAAGCTGATACATTTTAACTTTGTCCACCGCACCTATATGACCCCGGTTTCTCTGAACCGCATATCTGCAGATAGGCGGCACAACTGCCCTAGGTGTGGAGCGCAGACAGCGGGATTTTTCCATCTAGCATGGGAGTGTCCACAGGTTGGTGCCTTTTGGAGGGGGTGGTGGACCGCATTGGCCGTACTACAAAACTCGGGATTGCGTTGGATCCGCTCCATTGTCTCTTGGCCCTGTACCTAAACCTAAAAAGAGAAACTTGTCCTACAAGTTCTTACAATTATTACTAGTTTTGGCAAGGCGACGCGTAGCTATAACTTGGATGGGGCAGAGGGCTCCCGAGATATCCCTCTGGCTGAGAGATGCTAGAGAATGGTCCCTGGCTGAGGAGACACAGATGCAGCGCACTCGCCGAGATGGGAAACTACAAGATGACCTGCTTGCCTGGAGGTTGATGTGTATGGAGGGGTTGACGGATGATGATTCAGATGCCACCAGTGCCGAGTTGTTCACCCCTACAGCATCTGGATCCGAGAGTGAAGGAGAGGGAGGCGGGTTGGAGGGCCCGGGTCCGGGGTAGTGCCCCACTAGTCGCACACTAATGTTCCTTGATACGCTTTTGTGATTTGCTGTGATTCCCGAAGGTCTTCTCCTAGCTATAATGACTGCGCCTTCTCGGGCCTCGCACGGATAGCCTGACTCTTTAAGTACTTATCAATGATGCCACGCACGGGGGTTTGTTCTTTTTGTTTTATGTTAATACAGTGTTCTATTTATAAAAAAAAAGAAACAAGTGACTTTCCAGAAGGAAAGGAGTGGGATTACATGGAGGACATGGGAGAGGGGATAAGTCTATAAAAACCAGCGAATACAATGATGTATACGTATTGTTAATGTACGGCTAAGTTTACTTGACACATGCGCTGAATCTACGCCGCCCAGCCTCCGGGATGTGGGCTTATATGGCTGAGTTTTTATCCTGAACGTTGCATGTGGATAATCCTGGCTTTGCTTGGCCTAATAGGCTATGAGAACTTGTGCCTTCTATGGTTTCGCAATAAAAATATTTTTCAAAAAAAAAAAGTATTCGAGTCTTCTGAGAAAGCGACCACAAGCAAACCCAATGCCTATCCTTTTAAAAGGGATGTATGACATTACAACGCATGCTTTTACCACGCATGCCTTTACAACGCGGTATTTACAACGAATACCTTTACAACGCATAGTGCTTTGGGGCGCTGGATAGTGAATAGTTTAATTTACTATTCCAACTCCAGTCCCCGTGGATAGTAGGGAAGGTGTTGGATAGTAAATTAAATCTATTCCCTATCCTAGAGCGCCCCCAGCGCAATGCGTCGTCATGGTTTGCGTTGTAAAAGTTGCGTCGTAAAGGCACTGCGTGATAAAAGTTGCGGTGTAAAGGATGTTTCCCATTTAAAAGATGCCTGCTGAATTATCAGAATTCACTTGGATTGTAATTTAAAAAGGGTTATCAGATTTTATCCCAGTAAGACAAAAGATATTCATGAATCAAAAGGGCTTTGTTTAAGTTTAATACAATAAAATATTTTCCACCAGCACTATGCAGAGATGTACTCCACTGTCATGGCGCACTACAGCCCACTATATTTAGATATAGTTGCCTTCCTGCGAGAGAGCTTGGTGCCGTCAGAGGAAACTGTAAAAGGAGAGACAGCAAAGAAAGTGGCATTGAATGAGGAGGAACAATCAAACACCAGTCTAGATGTAAAGATGAAGCAGCTGAAGGCAGTGAGAAAATGACACCCCGTATTGTGCCACAGACCTTCACCAGTCAGAAAATGACTGCAGAGTTCTGCACATAAGAGCAAACATTAGTAAGAAGAGAAAACACGAAAAGGGCTGGCAACCTATGTTCTTCAATAGATCCAGGCACAATTCCCTGTTGTTGCAATCTGATGGACGGACCACAACCACTATCAAGTACCAGAGTGGCTCTGTCGGAACTTCAGGGAATTGGTCAGGTCTCCCAGCAAGTTAGAGACCAGTAGAAGGAGACGGAGGAAGCTTGACTGGGCAGCCTGATGGAGGGTAGGAATTGTGGGTTACAAGTTCCCCTGACAAACCACAGTTCTCTGAAAGGCTTGTTTAGGTAAGTGAATGACTTCTACTCTTTAAGACCTAAGATGTATGGTAAAATATGGGACAGTTATAGCCCTTTGAAACCTAACACTGACATATCACACTTAGCTTGCATGGAACAAAGAGACTCTTAAACCACCTAGCGAGTGGCAAGGAGGTAGAATAAAGTAAAGTAAAAAGAAACATTAATTAGGCACAGTAGAACCTGAAGAAACTCTGGGGCATATTATCAAGAACGACGTTAAAATTATGAGCTTGATAATAGGCCCTTGTGAATTCCCATAGAAGCCCAGGTTCTGGTGTGAACCTGGGCTTCTATGGGAATTCACAAGGGCATATTATCAATCCCATTATCGCCGCTTTAGCACCAGTTTTCTGCCGCTAAAGCGGCGATAATTTTAATGCCGTTCTTGATAATATGCCCCAAAGGGATTTATTCTGCTTTTGTTCTCATAAAGTATGCTCCATTCCATACATATTCTTCTTAGTCCGTGAAACATACTTCAGGACAACCGACTGTTATAGTTCAAATGAGATGGGGAGTTGATGTCAGGTCTATGTAGAGGCTGGTTGCTCTTAACTGTGACCCATTCCTCTTGTATTACATGATGGAATAAAACAGATTCTCTCTTACCATCACCACATTATTCTTGGCGCAGAGATTGACAGGCTACATGACCCGGTGTGTAACAACAAAATCGCCCCATTCCTGCTGCTGTTCTGCCTTGAGGCCATACAATCCCTTCTCAAGATTTAGACTTGGGGTCAGACAGGCTCTGTCCTCGGCATACTGTGGAACACCCCAATGTCTCTTGAGATGTGTGCTGTATCTGATAGAGACTACTAGCTGCAGATGCCTTACCTTAGAATTATCCCCAGGCGCACTACTGGAGCCCAAACTATTTTTTTGAGTAATACCTCTGCGCGCCTATAGGTTTGATTGCTTGGCTCCGCAAGGTATCGTCCACACGATTAGTGGCGAGCCCGATACTCATATAGAAGGAGGGAGCACGGGCAGAGAGGTGATGTGTCGCTGCAGGATAGTGAACTCGGGATATTCATGCTATGATAACAATATTTAAGCCCGTATCCTGAGTTTTGGTGAGACTGACTGAGGCTGCAGGGCCTCATAGCCTCCTGCATCCTACTTGTGATGCCATGGCTGCTGGCATAATACAGGGTCTGCAGTGGTACCTGAAGTTCCAGATCTCAGAGGGAACTGCAAAAGATCTGCAGTGGTGGTTAACGAACTGCAGTAAGGTCAGCAGCAGTCCTCTCTCCCTTCCCCATACAGATCTGACAGTGATGACAGGTGCATCACTCCTGGGATGGGGTGGCCATCTAGGAAAGGGGGAGAACAAAGGCCTCAGGTCTCCGGCAGAACCCGTACTCCACATCAGCATTCTGGATCTCTGGGTGATCAAGTTGGCATTAAAAGTCTTTCTACCCACCATCATGGGATGGCTAGTGCAGTTGTTCATGGACAACACTACTGCCGCAAAGGGGGGGGGGGTCATAGAACCTTCGTCAAGAGGCCCTGCAACTGGACATGGCTGGAACATCAGGGCATATCCTCGGTGGTTCAACTCCTGGCGGGCTCTCTGAACGCCAGGGTGGACAAACTCAGCCAAAGATATTTAGCTGATCCTGAATGGCGTCTCCATTTGGAGGTGGTGCAAGGTCTCTTTCAGCAGCAGGGAAAGGCTTGGTTAGATCTTTTTGCCAGCACCAAGGACACGTGTTGTCAGCAGTTCTGCACAATGGAGTTTCTAAGGCGGCTCTCGCTCAGAGATGCTTTTCACCTCGAGTGAAGCTCCGGCCTCAAGTACGCCTTTCTGCCAATATCACTCCTGCCCAGAGTTCGCAAGAAGATCAGTCATTTGTGTGGCTCTAGACTGGGCTTTGAGAGCTTGGTACTGTTAGAAATGGAGTCTCTATTTGGCAATGGTTTGAACCTTTGTCCAAATAGGGACCCTTCCTTCTAGTCAGAATAAGGGGTATATACTACTGAAATAACCCCTGCTCACCCCCTTTGTAGCATGGGACGAGCATTCAGGCTTATCTTAGAGGCAGTGTGTAAAGCATTTGTACATAACCAACAGTAACACAGTGAAAGCATTACAAAAGGACACCACACCAGTTTAGAAAAATATCTAATATTTTTATATACTCAAAACAAGACCAGAAACGATAAAGGATCCACAATACAGTACTTAAAAAAAGATACTTTGCAAGATGTCTTCTAAACTGCAGAAATACCTCAAAAACACACAGTTTGTACGAGCCGGTAGCTCCATCCGGGGCCACCGCGATGCTGAAAACAACAGAGTCTAACAGTTACAATGTCGATATGGGCCAGCAAAAGCATGAACAGTACCTTTCTTGTTACGGCTTACACGGAGGTGCAAGCCGGTAATAGCAACTGTCGCGGTTGCGTTGCAAAATGGGAGAGGTGCAGGGTTCGGTGTCCTCTTGATGCGGTGCACGCAGTGGCTCGGTGACAAGCAACCAGATGCCATTGGTGAGACCAAGGCGCACGGTGCAGGGCGAGACGGTGCTCGATGCAGTGCTGGCAAGTTGTGTTGCAGGCAACAGAGCCTATTTGCGGGAGCTGGCTTTGGTCGGCCCAGTCGGCTGTGTGGGACGAGGCAGTGCATTGTGAAACTTTACAAGCGGTGCCCCCAGCCACGATGCGGTCATGGGTGTCGAGTCAGCAGCAGCGACAGCGTCGGTGAGACCAGGATGGTGAAGTGAAGCGAGGCGCTGCGGACTGCGGTGCCCACAGGTCACGGTACAAGCAGCGGCTCGGTGGCGGCAGATGTCGGTAAGACCAGGGTTGTGGTGCAAGATGCGGACGGTGCAGTCTGCAGTGCACTCAGGACTCTGACCCAGTGATGGAGTCGATGACAGAGTCTGTTGCAGTTCCCTTCTCTGTGGCAACTTAAACAGCGGTTCCAGAACCCTGAGGTTCTTTGCAGTCCCTGAGACTTCATACCAGCTAGGCCAGTCGGATTGCAGGCTCTTGGAGATACTCAGCACAAGTAAAGAAAGTTCAGTCCAGTCCTTTCACTGCCCAAGGCAGAAGCAGCAACAACACAGCAAAGGAGCAGTACTCCTCCTGGCCGCTCTTCCAGCTCTTCTTCTTTGCAGGTTTCTTGATTCCAGTGAGTTCTAAAGTTTAGAGGTTTGGGTCCCACTTTTTATAGCCAAAAACCTTTATCCTCTCAGGCAGAGAGTGTCTGTGCTTAGTCCAAACCAGTTTGGTCCTCTCTGGCCCAGCTTCCCAGCAGGAGGCGGAGACAGCAGTGTCCAAGGCAGACAGGGCCTATGCAGGTGCAAGGGAAATCTCCTGCCGCCACTCTAAATGCTGACACGACCTATTCAGGTGCTAGTGACAACTCCTCCCACTATTCTGAATGCAGCCCAGGTATATTCAGCCCAGCCCTGACCCATCTAGTCTCTCAGAAGCCACGGCACATCCCCAGCCCCTGTCACTCCAAAGCCAGTCAGTCAATACACATCCTAGCAGAGGCACACAGGAGGGCTAAGCAAGAAAATACCTACTTTCTAAAAGTGGTATTTACAAATACAGAATGTAAAAATCACTTTCACTAAACGATGCATCTTTAGATTCTGAGTTCAGGCATACTAAACTTTATTTCTCTACCTTGTTCCCAGGGCCAGTTATGTTTAAAAGATGTTATAAACAAACTCCCCATTCTGTCCTACGGGAACAGGTATCCTTGCAATAGTGAAAAACAAAATTGGCAGTAATTCACTAACAGGACATGCTACACACTCCAGGGCGTGTCCTACCTTTCACATACACTGCATCCTGCCCACAGGGGTACCTTGGGCCTACCTTAGGGGTGACTGACATGTAAGAAAAGGGAAGGTTAGGGACTGGCAAGTGGGTACACTTGCCAAGTCAACATGGCAGTGCCAAACAGCCCGCAGACCCTGCATTAGCAGATCTGAGTTACCTTTTCAGGGCTGTTTATGTGGGTGGCACAATCAATGCTGCAGGCCCACTAGTAGCATTTGATTTTCAGGCCCTGGCACACTGAGTGGACTTTACTAGGGGCTGACTAGTAAATCTAATGTGCCAATCATGGAAACATCAATCCATAACACAATTTACCCAGAGAGCATATGCACTTTAGCACTCATCAGCCATGATAAAGTTCCCAGAGTCCTAAAACCAACAGAGACAGGTCAGGAAAAAATAGGAGGAAGAAGCACAAAGTTTGGAGATAACCCTGCAAAAAGGCCATTTCCAGCAACATCCTTTGACCTTCTACCCAAAATTTGCAATATTATCTTGGCAGACAGGCGTCTCTCCACCAAGAATGTCTATGCTTGCCCTTGGGGCAAGTTTGTGGCATGGTGTGCAGAGAAACAGGTTGCCCCTCTTTCGCTCCCGTCTCTCAGATTCTTCTCTTTATCCTTTAACTTGCCCAGCAGGGCTAAGCTTTGCACACCTTAAATGGCTATATTTCTGCCACTTCAGCCTTACTTCAAATCCCCAGTTGTAAATAGGTTATTTTAAAAAAATAATGGGTTTTTCTTTCAAAATACAAACACACATCGGTACATCCACAGCAGCTTGCATTTCCCAATGATTGTACAGTACAGAACCTTCAATATAAAGGCCCTGGACAGAGTTTGACCCCAGCAGTTTATCCGTTGGGCGTGACACTCCCTCACATCCGTTCCCGCCCATTCCTTTGAGTCATAGTTCAGTGATCATGCATTACCCCCATCCTCAGATGTAAGCATTGAGCACATGTGTGTTTTTTTGGTCCCTCCAGGGTCCCTCCCTACTTTCCCCGGCATTGAACCACTTCTCCTCCCAGGCTCTGTTCCCTCCCTCTCCCGGGTAGTGGACTCATGGTGGATGCATTAACAAATACTCTTTTAAGGGGTCCCATATATTCTTTGGTCTAGAGGTAGGAGGGAGGAGTTCTTGTAACCAGATCTTGAATGTAGGTGCTCTGCCCCTTCCCCATCTACAGGCAACCCTTCGTTTAGCTAATAAGAGCCCCAGTGCTATCAATTTCCTATATGCCACCTCTATTTCTACAGTATAACCTAGCAGTGCTATGACCAGCGATGCAGGAATAGGAGCTTCTATCATTTCTCCTAACACCCTCAAAAACCCGTTGCCAGTATGACTTTACAGATTCACATTCACATTCCCAGGCCAGGTATAGGAAATCTGCATCTGTCTGTCTGCGTCTATTGCATTTGCTGTCCTCCCGTATTTGGTTCCATGCAGTCTAGCCGGTGTATAGTATGTGCAGTGAAAAAATGTATAATGCTCAGACAGCTATTAGCCAATATGTTCCCCATCTGCTCACAGCTGTAGCTCCATTGCTGATCTGTGAGAGATTCGGCCAGGTCTTTCGCCCATCTTTGTCATGAGACAGTGGGACATCCGTCAAGGAGGTCTGTGTCAGGTGATATAGAAGAGATACTACATGTGCCGGGGGAGTGCTCTGCAATATGGCATGTAGCGGAGCAAACATTGGTGGTTCCTGGAGCTTGAAGGTCTGATGAAGCTTCACAGAAAGAAGACTTCCAGTGTTGTGGGCTTGTCCCCACGACTTGCTCCCAGCTTTTGAAAATCCCATTAACATAGAGGTCTCCCAAGATGTGTACTATAACCCTCTGCAACATTCTGGGGCATTCTAGCTCCTGCGTCACCTTGAGGTCTGGATATTGTGAGAGCTGTAGCCTGAGTTAGTAGAGCAATGGTGCAGCTATTCTACAAGCGATTCCTCTCCAGGCCGCCATAGTGCATTCTACTGTAGTGGGATCAGGATCCCTATCTTTGGGCCTGTGTGCTATAAAGGCCGTTAATGGGACAGATCTATGTATCCCTGCTCAATAGCTTAGGTGCAGCATTTAAGAGGGGGGTGGAACCAGTATATTGCATAGTGAGCCTGTGCACACAAATAATACAGGTTTATATCAGGGGCTTCAAAACCTCCCTGCGAGAAAGGCCGTGTTAGGGTTTCCCATTTAAGTCTGGGTTGTTTCCCTCCCCATGCCAATCTAATTAGTTGCGTTGGAAGTGTTTAAAAGAAGTGCCAGCCCAAATGATATGGTATGTTGAGAAATAAATATTATAATTTAGGAAGCATCACCATTTTCATTTAGGAGATTCTGCCTGCCATTGAGAGGTGCATGGCAATCCATCTTGTAATTATGTCCGTGAGGGAAGATAATATTTTCCCATAATTGGCCCGTAGTAGCTCCGTCCTATCCCTGGAGATTATTATCCCCAAATATTTGACCTCCTCCTGACACCAAACGATGGGGTAGTCTAGGGTATATTCCAGAGTCGCCTCCCATTACTTACAGTTTGGGATCAGTACGCATGTCAAGCAATAGCAACGATAACCTTAAAATCCAGGACAACCGTAATAGGTCCCGAAAGGGAAATTAGGAAGAGTAAAACAGAAGAGAAAGAGAAAGGTCTTAACCAATCTAATAAGGATTTCCTTATGGGGTAGCTACCTCTAGAGAGCGCCACAGCCAACCCCCTTCAACATTACTGGAGGGGGGTGTCCGAGTTATGTCACATTTCTGTCCCATTACAACCCTAAGATCTGAGGAAAGAAAGATATGGAGCCACAATAAGAGAAATAGTACTGCATCCTGTGGTGTGGTCAGGCTGTGTTTATTCCGTCCACATTCTGCAGGCACACTACCTATAACAAAATAACATATAGAATACTTAGGCCCCATTTGCTCCATACTCCCTGCCAGGAACCCAGGATCTTCTTCCAAGCTTTGCCAAAAGAAGGGGTCCTAATCCTGTTCTGACATCTGCAATCGACAACATCCCGAATAGTGTCCAGCATCACAAAATTTTGCAGCTTGGTTAGTGTGTTTCAAAAAGTCCTCCACTTGCTGCGGATTAGTGTAGGAATTTTGTTTTCCCTGATGAGTGAGCCAGAGACGGGCTGGGTAGAGCATTGTATAGTCTTTTTGGGCCCGTCTCAGATTTTCTTTTAACAGGCAATAACTTTTTCGTGGCCTCCTGCACAGCCATTGTAAAGTTTGGATAGATGGCGATGTTGTTCCCCTCAAAGCTGAATTGTTGCTTCTCCTTGGATAGTCAGAGGGGCACATCCCAGTCCCGATAATTACAAATGCAGGCAACGATCGGCCTCGGGGAGTGGCCCGGGGACCCAGTGAGCAGTGCTCCCTCCCGCGCACCAACTGCACGGAGAAGGCTTTGGTACCTTCTTGTGTCTGTGCTTTCAGGCACCCCCATGATTTGCACATTATTGTGCCAAAAATGCGCCTCCAAATCCTCGTTCTTGGTGGCAGTATCCTTTAAGATACACTTCATTTGCGATAGTTGCTCCTTCCTCCCTTCAGATGTGTCATCCAATTCCAAAATTCTGTGTTCTGCCTCCTGTATCCTGCTATCATTATTTCACGTTTTTGGGCGAGAAAGTCAACACGTATACATACATAGTCCATCTTGGTTTCGATTGACATAAGGCTCTGCTTCATCATCAGTAGGGTCTTCACTTCCCCATCTGCGAGGTTTGATGCCACGAGTGGTCACTCCAACATCTCCCCCTCCTTATCTTTGGGGTAGGATCTTGCCATTTTACGGGACTTGAAGGATAACTTGGACTGCCTGCTGTCTGTTCTACCCATCCCCCTCACCAACTCAGGAAGTGGTCACCGCTGTCTCCCTGCTCTCCGAGTTTTAGACATCGGTTTGTCCGCTCTGTGGAACAACAGTGCAGTGGAGGCGACCATACAATGGAGAGCAAGGACCAGATATAGGGCTGTCTCTGCACTCCCATCCAATGTATCCGCGGTGCGTCTCACTCCTCTAGGCTTCCCTCCATTACCCGCTTCTTTCTTCTTCTCCACAAAGCAGGTATCCACGCCTATTGTGGGCTGGTCTTATTGTTTTCCTCCTCACATGTGTCACAGGTCGGGCCACCTTTATCTTGTAGTTTCTCACACTGGTGTAGACTTATGGCATCAGGAAGCTATTCCGGGTTATGGGGCCTCCTCTCTGCCGGGGGGGGGGGGGGTGCCTTCCGCTATGTTCCTGCCTGGACCGTCTCCTTCCGCACTCTGATTCTTCTTGTGGGGGGTAGAGGTGGGCAGCCCCCCTTCCAAGTCTGCCCACCCCCTTGACAATGTTACTGCAGGTCGGGGATTTGAAGTGTCTTTCTTCTCCATGTAGTTCCTGACCTCTAAATCCAGTGACTGCCCTTCTCTCCTTTCTGGATGTAGCGGTATAGCAAAACCACTGAGCTGTATATTTCCCTTAATGGAGTCTACTCCCCGGGTTGCAGCGGCTACCGTCCGGTCCGTCGAGCCCACTGTTGCTATAGAGTCGCAGGAGCTCTCTGTGCGTCCCCAAGATGTCCCTCACCGTAAGGGCTCCTCTCCCCCTGCGCTCGCTCTCAGCCACCCTCACACCTCTCACCTCCTGGACTCCAGTGACAGCCCGCAGCCATTGCTTCTTTTCGATCCAGCCGTGGGGAAATCCGCTCTACAGTCGTAACACAGTGCCTTGCCGGCAGGCCTCTGTAGTTTGGGGGTCCCGCCTCTTCTCTTTTTGCTCACGGCTGTGTGTCCGCTGTATAGATCTTGTGTCCCTCACGCCCAAGGCTCCATCAGCAGTCTGCAGCTTTTGCTGCTGTGCTGTGGGGGGTAAGCCCCCCTGGAGTCTGCCTCTCTGGGCTAGGCCGCACTCTCGCTACTAAGCCACTTCCAAGGCCCTCTTCATATTTCTCTCTCAAGGTGGGGGGGGGGGCAGACAGGCTTCGACGCTACCGCTAACGAAAGCCCCGCTTACTTCAATGTCTCACCGCCACGCCTGTGACCGATCATGAGTCTATGGGTAGGATAGTGATGGATTTTTCATCCAGGCTGCGAGAGCGGCAGCAGGAGAACGCCACCCATGATGTCGCTTGTGAATATACGCTAGCGGGGATATCGAATATATCCCTCATATGGTCTAGGGAGTAATAATTGTTCTGTGATACCATTTTGCTGTGGCTATCATACCACATGTTACTTTTAAACAATAAATGAGTGACTGACGGCGCAAAATAAGAAATGTTGGAATTTGCAACCAAATACAAACAAAGAAAAGGTGTGTGATCTGTGGAAAAAACCTTAGTTTTTAAAAAGAACCCTCACTCACCAACCTGGTTGGTGACATGCTTCATCATTGTGTTCCACCAGGGAGACCGAATGTCTCCCCGGTGTGCTTCAACGCCTGAAGTTGCAGCAGAGCAGGTTTTTGTTAAGCTTGTGAAGTGAAGCCTAAGTGAATGTGTGGTGATTTAAAAAATGGCAGGTTGATCCCAAAACCAACGTTAATAAAGGGTCAGCCAGCGATCATTAAAAACAGGTGAGTCGGACACTAATGGTTGTAAATTTGAACCAAATGTATCCTAAGAAGGTGAATAGGTCGACATGTTTCTGCTTATAAGTGCTAAATCAGCCAAGCTTTCATCAGGACCAAGTTAACCCCCAGGCGGTATATGCACGCTAAGGCGTACCCTAACCTTGGGGGTATGTGTGTGTGTTGGATAAAACTCACGGTTCTACCCGTATGGTCTCTCCCGGTATTTCGAAGGGCCCCAACTCTGGAAGAAAAGAAATATTTTAACCAGACAAAAAACAACCAGTCTTTCATGTCATTTTCAATTACACATGCAATGTGCAGTGTAAAAAACATCCAAAAACCATTCTTAGTGGCCCATTCCAAAAAACCAAAACACCCTTATGTGCTTTTTCTGAAAAAAGAGACAATAGTAATGCACTGGTGTGTCAGATTACTAATTAATGATAAGGATTTGGCAAACTTAACCAAACCGCTATCAAGCGAGTCATGTCAATGTTAATGATTTGCTCGTATCGCAAAATGCATTTTATTTGCTTAATTAATCCCTTCGTGTCTCTGAAAAAACAAAACGGGGCAATAGCCGGAATAAATACTAAAGGAAACATAATCTCGAGCTACTAATGAGAAAAGCCACCGGGTCATGTGTAATTACCTCATGCGTTGACTAGTGGCTCAGTGAATCTTTCCGACAGGAAGTGGCATAGATCGCGCTCGCTGTGATAGAGAACGAGCGGCGGTCTGAACTGCATTTAAGAGGGAGCGTGCACGTTGCAAAACAATGTGACCGGCATGAGAGAGTAGAAAGACTAAGGGGAGTCCACTCACACCACCTACCTGCTGTGACCACTTTCGCTGCTGCCCACGGAGGCTGAGGAACGCGCAGCAAGCGCTAAGGGGCCGCCATTGTCTCTGCCGACGCCGGGGGGCCTGGAGACTACATTGCCCAGCATCCCTCGCGGCCGCTGACGCCGCACTACGCGCCAGGAGGCTCTTAAAGACCGTCCAGGGCTCCCGCAGTGCGGGACGCGCGTGGGCGCTGTCCGGGTGAACAATATTTTTAGAACTGACACACAGGTCCCCACACTACCCATTAATGGGACAAATCAACCATTATCCAACCCTAACCAAAGGAGGGGAGCATTAAGTGAGGGGAATAATAGGGGTTTAAACGAGGACAACTCATCAATTGTACAAATTTTAATTTGCCCCCCGAATGCACACCCTATGTTATTGTCCTCTCTAACGTACCACCCCTTGCATCCAACAAAGTGGAACATTGGAGCTCGTTAAGAAACAGGGCACTGCACCTACTGGACACTAAGACGGGGCTGGGTAGCTTCCTGTTCCAGAACTTTAAAATGGCCAGAAGGGTCTCCTGGATAGGCAGGTCGATTAAATCATGCAGGGGCGACTGTATAATACAGAATTTTGGATCACCAGAGGTAGTACAGAGTATTCTAGAGAGAGCAGGGACCAGGCACATGGGCAGGGAAGGGATGCATATCCTACCCCTAGGCTTTTTCTATCAGTCACCCCCCCACGATCTATGCACAGATGCCAACCACCAGCTAGCGCTCTTAACCAGGGGAGGTATGAGTTTAATGTGCCAACATTCAACCGGTTTGATCTAGCATTTTCTAACCTAGACGCACAGTATTGACTGTCAGATAGGCCGGTAAATGGTAACATACTAAGGGGCTCAGCACCCACTTATTTAATTGATATTAGTAAGGAACAGGAATACCCGGAAACACACAACATGCAGCCAATAATTCTTACCGATAACCAGGGGCAGACAGAGGTTAGTATCTGTCATGTGAAAACTGGTGGTGGGATAACGGTTAAGGCCCCCCGAGATTAATAACAGAAGTAATAATGACTCCAATCTTAGAATTTTGAGCTGGAACGTCGCAGGCCTCGTGCCAAGACTTGCCGATACAGAGTGGCTGCATATAGTATCTTCTCAGGACATAATAATGTTCCAAGAAACATGGGCTACTCATGATTTGCATATAGAAGGCTTTCACTGCCTTAGCAAAACGGCACCCAAGCCAAATTTTGGCCTCGCAGTAGGGGGCTTGTTTGTTGGGATTAGCATTGCAGCTGGTGGGAGTTTTAAGATATTAAATACAAATAATCCCAATATACAAGCAATAGAATACAAGCGACGAGTCCCTCTCTATATAATACATTTTTATAATAATGATTTTTACTCTGTCCCAAACAAGAATTTTATTGCTCTTTTTAAGTTTATTTCAAAGCTAGAGAAAACTCAGGGCCCAGATGAAGGCATGGGGATGTTCCTTCGGGGGGGGATTTTAATGCGAAGCTCCCCACAGACACTCAAGATATTGGCACACGACAGGTGGACCCAGCTGAGCGGAGGGGTTTTGAATTGAGCTCCTTTCTCAGGGAATATTTTCTTAGCAATATTATGGACCTAGGCCCACCTCTCACAAACTAGCAGGTGCTGACACATAGAGGCAGGGAAAGCGTTTCAACTATTGATTTCATTTTTGTCTCTCCCTGCCTGGCAGACCGCCTATTGGCCAAAGAGGTTTTTGACACGGATTTCGGGGATCACAAACCGCTGAAAGCCGTCTTAAGACTAGCCACCCGTCCTGTGTATGCTACTGCTCAAGGGCCGAGGGATATAACCCCATCTACAGACAAATTAAGATTAAAGTGGAAGGGGGTAGACTGTCGGGAATTAACTGAGTCCCTATTAGTAGGGCATCAGACCTTAATCAACTCATGTCTACTGACGACAGCACCTCGTTCTAACATAATTCAAGATTTCATTAAATTATGCTCTGTGATTAGATCCCTTCTGTCAGTACCACATCTCCAAGGCCCAAAAGACCCAAGATGGTTTGATCATAACTGCACTGTTGCCAATAGGAATTTGCGTAAGGCCCTAACAGCCAAACCAAGATGTAGGGCAAATGTTAGTGCAGCTAGGAAAGTGTACAAAACCACAATAAACGAGCGGAAGGGAACCCTTCTGAGTGAGCGATGGGAAGCATTCGCAGAATCAGCAAAGGGGAAAACTGGCAACTTATTTTGGCCCGCAGTAAGAGATCTGCGTAATATGGGCCAGCAGTTAACGCCTGTCAGCTGCACTATCACCAGCAGATCATGGGAAAATCATTTTTCTAAGATCTATGCCTCGCCATCGCACAGTCCAGATTTTCCCGTGCAGGGCTACCGTGGTAATTTACAGATAACATTGGTAGAGGTAGAAGAGGCGATTACACAGAGCCTTGGAAACAAGGCCCCAGGACCTGATGGGTTGCCTATAGATGTTATAAAGTGGAAACCGAAACTATGGGCCCCAGTCCTGGTGAATGTTTTTATTAGCCTACCCAAAGCACTCATGCCTGATACATGGGCGGCAAGCGTAATCGTCCCAATATACAAGAATGGTGATAGATCTGAACCAGTCAACTACAGACCAATTTCTCTACTTGACAACACCCTAAAGATCTTGGGCCGTGTCATCTATAACAGGATTGTAGACTGGACAGAAGAAAGTGGCATTTTATCCCCGTGCCAATTGGGTTTTAGAAGCAGGGTTGGAACACTGCTAGTTCTGCCCCAATTTATTTAGAGTTTCTGTAGTAGGGGATCTCTGTGTATAGTCATAATCTAGTGAATAGTCCCGCCCATGTGCGTGGACCCCGGAGCAATCAAAAATAATCTCTTAAGGTGTCGAAAAATGCAGAACTGCACAAACACTTAAGAGAGAATTAAAGACAGATAATGCAGCCTATATCCACAGGCTACACTGTCCAGTACTTCAACTAGAAATTCCACCAAAAAATCCACAAACAGCAAAGCCTGTCCAGATTTCCCTTGCTTTAACAGCAAAAACCCTCTGGAATGATAGAGAGGAAGACATGGACAGACAAGCCCCATAGGCTGCCATTATGTGGCTCAGAACAGGATACTGTGCCTTTAAGAGAACTTTCCAGAACTTCACAGTATCCCAGAATGCACTGCAGGTCCCTTTTACTTTCAGTTCTTTTTTCCGGCTCCTGCAAGCAGGACCCTGGAGCATTGAGCTCTCCCTTTTCAAGGGTTTATTGGTGATTTTTTCACTTTTTTCAGATTACTTAAGTGCTTTTCTTGAAGTACTTTGCTGTTTCTTCCTGTTTGTCTTTGGGTGCACTGTTTAATTGTCAAATATGCCTGCATTATTCGACAAATGCCCTGAGTGCTCCAGGAAGAAGGCCAAGTCTGACCCACACGAGGTGTGTATCATCTGCCTTCCTTCATCCCATGTCCCAGAGGAGTGTGACATCTGCCAGGGTTTCTCTAGCAGGACCCTGAGGGATAGGATGACGATCAGGCTTCAGGGCCTTGAAGACAGAAGACGGAAGGCAGAAGGTGGGTCTGGAGGGGCTTCATCTGACCATGCTGAGGCCTCTGGGGGGCTCCCCAGGGGCAGGAAGACCAGCAAATGTCCCCATTCTCCGTCGGCATCGATTGCACCGACCACGACGTCGAGAGAGATGACTGCAGTCTGTTCCCCATCTGCCCAGGGCTCTGGGTCGAGGCTCGCGTCGAGGGAACTGAACAGACCGCCATCGAAATCTCCGGTGACGATTTCGTCGTCGTCGAGTATTCGACGTCGAGAGGCCCGGCGTCGGCGCTCGCCGTCGAGGCGACACCGCCGTTCGCCGTCGGCGAAGAGGAGAAGGTCGTCGTCGAGGGGATCCTTGACGTTGAGGAGAAGATCGCGTCGAGGCGAAGGTCGCCATTGAGGCGTAGAAGGTCGCCGTCTAGGCGTTGAAGGTCGCCGTCGAGACGTAGGCGGTCACCGTCGAGGCGAAGGAGGTCGCCGTCGAGGCGAAGGCATTCGCCGTCGCGGGATCGGCGCTCGCCATCGAGGAGATGAAGCTCGCCGTCGAGGGGCCGACGCTCGCCGTCTGGTCGCCGTTCTTCGACGCCGGGAAAAGGCAAAAGGAGTTCTGGCGCCAGGAGTCAGTCTGGCAGGCGTAGAGGGCCTATGGAAGGCTCTCCAAAGTCCCAGCCTAGTAAGGAGGGCGGGTCACCAGGCTCGGTGTACTCTGTTGTGTATACCCCTGCTAGGCCGAAGACAGTTACGCCTCCTCCTCCTCCGTTACCGAGAGGTCTTCCTCCGCGGGCTCCCATCCCGCCTCCTTCTCAGCCTCAAACGCAACCCCAGTTGCCGGCTGACAAGCCTCCTCCGATTCCTCCGAGGACAGGTTCGTTACCACGATTTCCGACTCCTCCTAAGGGAACCCCTCGGCCGAGGGCCCCATCCAAGCCAAAGTCTCCCGTCCCAGTGGAACCGGCAGGGCGACCGAAGCCAAGGAAGTCGCGATCCCGCTCCGGACGGAGAGGGAGGTCGCGCAGTCGTCACAGATCCTCTACGAGGTCAAGACGGCGCCACAGGAGGCACGGATCACAGTCCCGCACGGACTCTTCCAGAACCAGGTCCTACTCCCCGACTTTGTCAGACTCCCCGGGTGACATCAGCACGTTCCAGGATGTTCTCCTGAGGGGTGCAGCAATATTAGGAATCACGGTGATGGCTCCAACACCTACGACGTCCGTGATTTTTGAGACACTTCACAAGAAGCATTTGTCTCGCCATCTACTACCGCTCGTGCCAGGATTGGTAGAGCTAGCGGAGGAGCTGTTCCTCACGCCTGCTGTGACGAAAGCCGCTCCATCCCGTCTTCTTAAGAAGTACAGGGCTCCGGATTCCGACCCGGCTTTTCTGAGGATTGACCCTGTTCCGGACTCCATTATAGTGACGGCAGCCAGAAAACAACATTCTACCTCTCCGTCTTCTACCGTCCCTCCGGATAAGGAGAGCCGAAGGATCGACTCAAATGGCAGGAAGGCCTGTGGGACAGCAGCTAAGGCCATGAAGACCGCTAGCGATGCGGCTTTGCTGGGGCGGTATGATCGTGCCCTGTGGGAATCCCTCCAGCTGTTCACGGAAGTCCTGCCACGAGATAAGAGGGAGGATTTCCTCGAAATCCAGAAGGAAGGGATGCTGGTTTCGAACCAGGTCATCAGCGCGGCTGCTGATGGTTCTCTTTTGGCGGCCCATGGTTACTGTCATGGGATCAACCAGCGACGCCATGCTTGGCTCAGGCTCACATCACTCAAGCCGGAGGCCCAGCAGCGAGTGGCTAATCTGCCCTTCTCGGGGGAGACCCTGTTTGGAAAACATGCGGATGATGAGATGGCCCGCATGAAGGCGGAGGCCGAGACTCTGACGGCTGTTGGCTTGGAGAAGCCCAAAGAAAAGAAAGCCTACCGCCCGTTCCAGAGACGGTTTGGGGCACAGGGCAGAGGGCGAGGACAGGCTTCGGGACAGCAGTAGCAGCAACAACAGCAGCAGTTCCGGAGGCCCTTCCAGAAGCGCCAGCAGGGTAGAGGAGGTCAGCAGTACTCTACAGCGAACAATGGCGCAGCGGGGTCTTGACCCTGAGCTGTTACCCTACATGCGTTACCCGCTCCGGTGGGGGGAAGCGTTCAATTTTTTCTGTCAGAGTGGAGAAAAATTACTCAGGACAAGTGGGTGCTGAATATTGTTTGCAATGGATACAGTCTTCGGTTCACCAGCCCGCCTCCATCAATTCCTCCGGTCAGCTCGCAGTTTCAGCTGCGCGAGCTCCAGGCGGAGGCCGATATCCTGTTGAGGAAAAAGGCGATAGAAGATGTACATCTGTCTCAAAGAGGAAGAGGTCGGTATTCCCGGTTCTTCCTGGTCTGCAAAAAGGACAAGAACGAGTTCAGGCCCATTCTGGATTTGCGACAAGCAAACAAGTGGATTCGCAGAGAGAAGTTTCGCATGCTGTCGTTGCATCAGATTTATCCTCAGCTGCAACGGAGAGACTGGCTGTATGCCATAGACCTACAGGATGCATACTTCCATGTGCCCATTGCACACATACACAGGAAGTTCCTGCGACTCCAAGTCGGCGCCAATCATTATCAGTCCACAGTACTGCCATTCGGACTGAAGTCTGCGCCCAGGACATTCTCGAAGTGCATGGCAGTGGTAGCCGCACACCTAAGGAAGAACAAGGTGTTTGTCTACCCTTACCTGGACGACTGGTTGATCAAGGCCTCCTCCTTCTCGGAAGCTCAAGCGCACTTCCAGAAGACGTGCGTTCTCTTGAACAAGCTGGGGTTGCACATCAACATGTCCAAGTCTGTCCCGACTCCGGTCCAGTGCATCCAGTACTTGGGAGCCTCCATCAATACGCTGTCAGCAAGCGTGTCTCCTTTGGAGGAGCGACGATTATCACTCCTTCGGAAGGCTCAGGCTCTTATGACCACTCCATCTACAACAGTGAGGACGGTGTCTTCTCTACTGGGATCGATGGCCTCTTGTATCTTCCTCACGCCACACGCACGGCTGCACATGAGACCATTGCAGGAGTGCTTGGAGGATCAGTGGGATCAGAGGAAAGGGTCTTGGGACGACAGGATACGACTGTCTCTACATACTCTTCAGTCCCTGAAGTGGTGGTGTTCGGCGGAGAATCTCCTGAGAGGGGTTCCCTTCCACAAGGACATTCCCACGCAGACTATTGTGATGGATGCGTCTCTCCACGGCTGGGGGGCGCACTCCGGAGACTTACAGATTCAAGGGACATGGTCCCAGACGGAGTCCACGTACCACATCAATTTCCTGGAACTCAGAGCTGTTCACTTGGCGCTGAAGGCCTTTCTTCCGTCCTTCCAGACCAACTCTCTGCTTGTGCAAACGGACAATACGACCACGATGTATTACCTCAACACGCAGGGGGGCTCGAGATCGCGCCTCCTGTCGCAGGAGGCGCAGGCGATCTAGCACTGGCTTCTGGCCAGAGGACTGACGATAACGGCTACCCATCTACCAGGTGTGCAGAATGTTCAGGCAGACGCACTGAGCAGACTGATTCAGGAAAACCACGAATGGGTCATAAACGACGAAGTACTAGGAGAAGTCTTCGCAAGGTGGGGGACTCCAGACGTAGATCTGTTCGCCACCGCCGAAAACAGCAAATGCCGAGACTTTGCCTCCAGATACTACCAGCCGGGGACGCTGGGGAATGCGTTATGGATCAACTGGTCGAACAGCTTTCTGTACGCTTTTCCACCCATTCCCCTGATTCCGACGGTGCTCATCAAGCTGTCCCAGTCCAGGGCTCGGATGATACTGATTGCCCCGGAATGGCCCAGACAGTGGTGGTTCACGGACCTGCTTCACCGGTATCTCCTTCCTCACATGAAACTGCCGTGCAGGCCGGACCTTCTCACGAAGTTCGGGGGGCAGATGTTGCACACCAACCTCTCGTCTTTGAGTTTGGTGGCATGGCTCCTGAGATAGTGCAATATGGTCATTTGAATCTCCCAGAAGATTGCATGGACATACTGAAGGAGGCTAAGCGACCTTCCACTAGGACTTCTTATGCTTACAAGTGGAAGAGGTTTTGCATCTGGTCCAAGTCCAAGAACTATGACCCGACGACATGTAAGGAAAATGTCATCCTTCCATATCTTCTTCATCTGGCGCAGTCTGGCCTTAATGTCCATTCCATTAAGGTTCATCTGGCTGCATTGACTGCCTACAGAAAATGCCCTTCACAGACTTCCTTCTTTCAGATCCCTGTGATCAAAGATTTTTTGGAAGGCTTAAAGAAAGTGTTCCCTCCAGTCCGGCTTCCTTCCCCTTCATGGGAATTGAATGTGGTGCTGTCCAGATTGATGAAGGAGCCTTTTGAACCTATTCATAAGGCTTTGTTGCAGCACCTGTCCTGGAAGGCGGCGTTCCTCGTGGCCATTACATCGGCCCGCAGGGTGAGTGAAATTCAGGCGTTGTGTTGCCAAGAACCTTATACTGTATTTCATGCTGCTAAGGTTGTTATGCGTACTCACCCTAATTTTCTTCCTAAAGTTATATCTGACTTTCATGTTAACCAGACCATAACTTTGCCTACGTTTTTTCAGAATCCTTCCTCTCCAGCAGAAAGGTCCCTGCATTCCCTGGATGTCAGGAGGGTGTTGAAATGTTATCTGGATAAAACCAGGGATATTCGTAGGTCGGACCAATTGTTTATCAATTATGGATCAGTCAGGACAGGTCTTGCTACCTCTAAACAGTCCATTACTAGGTGGATTGTGTCCTGTATACAGTTGTGTTACCAAAAAGCTGGTAAGACCTTAGGGGGTAAACCTAAGGCTCATTCCACCATGGGCAAAGCTGCCACGACTGCTTTGCTCCGTAATGTTCCAATTTCAGAAATCTGCAAGGCGGCCACTTGGAAGTCGGTCCATACCTTTGCTAAGCATTACTGCCTGGACACTGATGCCAGGTCAGACGCTCAGGTTGGGCAGGCTTCGCTGCGAAATCTGTTCGCATAGTAGTGGTGTTATTTCTCTTTTCTCCACCGCCGCTTTGGTGTGGGGATGGGCTTGCCATTCTATTCACTAGATTATGACTATACACAGAGATCCCCTACTACAGAAGGAGTAGTTTCTGTCCTGTAACTCCAGTTCAGTAGTAGGGGTATCTCTGTTATAGTCATAAACGCCCGCCCTCCTCCCCGGTGGAGAGAGATATTCATGTAAGGAATGCTACAGGTCTGGCGTGTTACGCCTTCAAAAAGAACTGAAAGTAAAAGGGACCTGCAGTGCATTCTGGGATACTGTGAAGTTCTGGAAAGTTCTCTTAAAGGCACAGTATCCTGTTCTGAGCCACATAATGGCAGCCTATGGGGCTTGTCTGTCCATGTCTTCCTCTCTATCATTCCAGAGGGTTTTTGCTGTTAAAGCAAGGGAAATCTGGACAGGTTTTGCTGTTTGTGGATTTTTTGGTGGAATTTCTAGATGAAGTACTGGACAGTGTAGCCTGTGGATATAGGCTGCATTATCTGTCTTTAATTCTCTCTTAAGTGTCTGTGCAGTTCTGCATTTTTCGACACCTTAAGAGACTATTTTTGATTGCTCCGGGGTCCACGCACATGGGCGGGACTATTCACTAGATTATGACTATAACAGAGATACCCCTACTACAGAACTGGAGTTACAGGACAGAAACTACTCCTTATGGACCTGTCATCCGCTTTTGATTTAGTTAACAGGTCCAAACTCTGGTCTATTTTATTAAATTATGGTTTGGACCACGTATTGGTCAAGTTTTTAGCATTCTTGCACACTGACCTTAAAGCGCATATAGGATAGGAATGGGAGGGGAATTATCAGGCCCAATTAAGGTAGGAAGGGGAGTAAGACAGGGGTGCGTTTTAGCACCCCTACTTTTTATTATTTATATTAACGGATTAAGCAACCAGTTGGAACAGTCAACCCCAGATGTCCCTATAATTAATGGCAAATTGTTGCCTGTATTACTCTACGCTGATGATGCGGTCCTAATGGGCCGCACCCCAAATTCCCTGCGCACTCTAGTCCACAGTTTCACAGAATATATGGATGGACTGGATCTACGGGTGGATTTTATAAAGTCATTTATCATGTCATGCGGACCAGGGAAACGTAAGCTTAACTATATATTGGTAGGGGATGACAGACTTACTTCTATCAACAACTTTCCGTACTTGGGGATGGTCTTTGCTGCGAATGGTCGTGGACTGGGCATTTGGCCCACTCCACGAGCAAATTCTCAAAGGCCATCAATTCTATTTTAAGTATCCCCGACCTAAGAAAACAGGCGCTATTGAAGCAATTTTAAGGATTTTTAAATTACAATGTGTCCCCGTAGCCACATACGGGGCAGAGGTTATGGGGTTTGGCAAAAAATCAGTGTATACAGCGAGAAGAAAATCGGTTTTGTAGAAAGCTGTTGGAAGCACCGATTTCCACACCCCAATACATTTGTCACAAGGAACTAAATCTACATTTTATATCTGATTTTATTAGTGTGCGACCCACGTTATTTTGGCACTCAGTCTGGAGGAATAAATCGGCCACATTGCCCCAAAAAATTATAACCGATTGCCTTAAATGTGAAAAGGGAATGGAGATTCCTTTGCTTTTGGGGGTCTATAGAAGTTTGTGTAGTGGCGCAGACTATCCTCTCCTTAGTGCATCGATTCTGTGACTTGGGTTCCAGCAGGAACTCACGGTGGCAGAACCAGGCTTTTTTGAGTAGATTTCTAGGGTATCCTCTCTCCCTAAGGCGTTCCTTCAGATCTCCTGACTCCCGAAAGAAATCCTCCATTTTGCTGCAGTTCCTCCGTAACCTTAGGAACTGCCCAAAAGGTAAATTGTCCCTAAGGTTACGAGGATGGTGGCTTGTGTAACACAACAAGGTATTTCTTTCGCTTGGTTTCCTATACAGGGTAGTGTGGATTAACCCCCCTTCCTCCTTTATAGATATATTAAGGAAACTGATACTGGTTCTGTTGAATTCTAGAGAGAACTGGATGTCTTGTAATTGATTATTTAACCAAATATGGAAGTCTAACAGTTGCTGTTCATCCCCCTTCCATATCATTAGGACGTCGTCAATATAGCGACGCCACAATGAGACCTGGTCTTTGTAGGGGTTCGTGTCTGTAGGAGAGTAGGGTCTGCAATCCTATGATCACCCAGATTTTTGCTTTTTGCTGCACTGGTTTGCGAATTTCCCTGGCTGTGGGCCTGCTAATCAGACCCACAGCCTAGCTGTTCTCTCTCTCCAAATTGTACTCAGGTACTGAATTGGCACTGGGCCCTCTCTAAGTCCCTGTACCCAGGGCTGAGGTGCACCCAGAAGTCTCCCAGGGGCTGAAGCATGTATTGTGCCACCCCTGGGCTGACTAACTAAACTGACACAACTGGCTGCACGACAGCTGGGGCAAGGTGGTGTAATCACCCTTTGCTTTAGATATAGTATACCTATATCTAACCCTAAAAATGGACACACAGATCTCCTATCAGTCACTCCTATGGCAGGCCTTAACAATCCTGAAGGCAGAGTGCTTGGAATCGTGTGAGATGGTGCTCTGGCATGAGCTGAGCCTGTCTGCGGCTTTCGGGATCCATCCCTTAGCCGTTTCCATGATATCGCATACCATATACTCTTAAGTGCATTATAATCCTCGCGGTTATATGCCAACTCTGGTATCGCTTTATCAAAACATGTCGAGTAAGGTGTCATACGAATTGGAATACTAACCCCTCGCCAATTCTGGCGACGGGGTTAGCATTCCACCCTTCTAGAGGGACACGACATGTATGTAACCTGTAACCCCGGTTAAAGTCAGACATAGCCTCAGCTCCACAAAATGGATGCTGCCACCGAGACACAAGTCTGCCCTCCTGCTGCTGGGAGTCCTCCCAGAGCAGGAGGCAAGGACAAAGGGTTTCCTGCCAGGGGCGGTGCCAGCACCGTCCCAGACAGGGTTTTGTGTATTCCAGGTAGGCAGGGCTACAGAGGAAGGTGACTGCAAGTGGCACCCCGGTGCTCACTGTGCATAGGCCGGCTGAAACCAGTTCCAGGGGCACTCCAGCCCCTGGCCTGGGGAAAGCCCTCCAAAGGAGAGGGGTGTAACCACCCCCCCTCCTGGTCCCACCCATAGGACAGGACTTAGTCGCGTGCCAGCCCCCTTTTCCCAGATAAAGGTAGGAGCAGGCCACCTTCCAAATTAGATCATCTTTGGAATCAAGACACGACTTTCTACGAAAGGACATCAAGATTTCTTCTTCAAGATTCTCCCTTGTGGCTAAGGAGTAGTCACCCTGCATCCGCAGGCACCATCTTAAGAACACTGCGGTCTGCTGCAAGTCCTTCCTCCGGAATCCGACTGCCCAGCTCGACGAGAACCGGCTTCCCTGGCACCTCTGACCTCTACCCACCTCTACAGCCTAGCTGAGAACCGTGGGTGCGACGAGACCTCGAGGGACCGGCCATCTTCAAGACTGCACGACTTCTTTCCAGCACGACCGCCGAGGGATCCTCTGGTGAGTGCTTTGGGGACCGAGAAGCCCCGACCCTGAGCAGCTCCAGCACCGAAGTCCAGCCTCCCAGCATCTCCACGATCTGCGTGGGGCCCTTCTGCTTTTTGCTGCTCACCGCGTTGTTTGGCTACTAGCCCGCTGGCTTGTGGCCTTCCTGACGACGCCCGACAACATCACTGCTGCTGGTCTGGTTGCTCCAGACTGGCCCTTGCTCCCTTCCAAAAGAGGAGCACCCCGGACCCTCCTGGTCCACTCCAGACGCCATTTTAGGTCCACCGCGTGGGCTTGAATTTGCCAAGACTTGTTGCCCCAATCCTGGGTCCAGCGACGTCGAGAGCATCATCCATCGTGGGACAGCTTGTACCTCCATCCTGGTCGCCGACAACGCCTCCTGGTCCGTGAGACTACAGAGCCCAGCAGCGCCCACTCACCTGACTGCGGTGACTTCGCCCGGTGCCATCCTGGTGCCCACTTAATCACTGGCTAGTGATTCAAGAACTTGGTCCCCTCTGCTTTCAGGTTTCTTCTTACCTGATCCAGGCTTGGATCTCTTCGAACTTTTCTTCACTGGCCGCCTGCCAGCAACTTCTTCTTCAGGCTCCTGGTTCGTCAACGAGGAATCCCGACGTCTTTTCAGACCTATGCAGCCGCAGCCCCTGGGCTAGGTAACTTCGGCATTTCGGTGCCCCAGCATAGCCTCACTATCCAAGGGTCCAGATCCACTGTCGTTTTCGACCTACCTAGTCGGGTTCGCCCGAGAACAGTAACTTTGTGAGTTCTAGCTTCCATAGGCTTTTTCCCGCCTTACGCGTGAGAGTTCCCACTCTGCACATGGTGTCCCTAGGCCTCCTGCTCCTAACCTGAGTGTTTAGTATTGTAGGCCTAGCGTTTCTAAAGCCTCTGAGAATTGTTACTTACCTGCTAGTAATTCGCATTCCACTTTTAGAGTATATGGTTTTTCGTGCCCCTCGGGCATTTGTGTAAATTGTGCGACTTAAAGTATTTTTGTAAGAGTTTTGTTGTGTGCTTAGCTCCCTGTCTCATAAAGAGCCAGGGTAGTCTTGTTATAAATAAATACACTGTTTATTTTCATAACAACTTGTGTGGTGTCCTTTGACTGGGTGTTCAAGGGGTAATGTGATGGTAAAACAGCTGGCTTAACACGCCCTCTAGAGTCTTAGCCTTAGACTGCTCGTATCCATGCTACTAGGATAGCTGGTCTATAAGGTTGACTTACAACCAATCATCAATAAGGGTTGTTTGGACTGATATATAGTGATCACTAGAATAGTGAGCACTGCACATCAGGCCAACTTCTCACATTGGTGAGCAGCGGTTGGGATTTGAGCTTGCTGTTGTTTTACCACACATATCCTAAGAATATCTTGTGAAAGATCACATAAGTACTAAAGGTACATATAACTTAGCTTAGAATACTCTGAGTTCTACTGAACCAGCTGTTGTAGCTCCTAGGGCCTAGCACACCCTAAAACTACAACTCTAGCAAGGGATCAGTAGGTAAACATATAGTGTAGGTAAGTGCACCACTTACACCTCACTAGAAAAGCATGTCTACCCAGGGAGAGTCCTCAGGGACCCCTCTTGTGGTGATTGACCCTCCACAGGTCAGCTCAAGATATGCAGCTCTCAGTTTCCAGGAGTTGAGACACTTGTGTACCTCCAGGAAATTGAAACAGGGGGCTAACCCCACCACTCCCTTCCTGTTGGATCTCTTAGAGACCTATGATGTTAGTAGAGCATCTCAGGGAGAGGGGAATATGCCAGCCTTAGAGGGGCACCTTGGTGATCCAGACCTCCACAACACTGTAAATGCAGTTGGGGGAGGAGGATCCTGAGGAACTCTCTGGGGATGAGGTAGACAAAGGTCTTGAGGTAGTCAGAAGGCTAACTAGGGCCAACTTAGACTTGCTTGGGCTAGGATCTGGGGGACCCCCAGTCCTGACCCTAAGTAGGCCTAACCTTGGAGTTAGGAGAGATAGATCTCTTTCTAGGGACTCCAATAGATCTCTGCACTCTAATGCCTCTTCTCAGAGGAGAAGGAACTCTCCCCAGAGGAGATTGACTTCCCCTCAGAGAATGGAGCATGAAGCTAGGATGAGACAGGCTACTCTGAGGATTGAAAGGGAAGAAATTGCCCTGGCCAAAGAGAAGCTTGCCTTGGCTAGAGAGCAGCAGATGAGTGGGTTAGCTCCCACTGGTGGTAGCAATCTCCCAAGAGATAGAGAGAAGGGTTTAGATACTAAACACCTGACTAAGATAGTGCCCCCCTTTAAGCAAGGGGATGACATCCAGAAATGGATGGCTGCTCTGGAGAGGGCCTGCACTGTGCAGTGCATTCCCCGGAGTCAGTGGGCAGCTATACTGTGGCTCTCCTTTGATGGTAAAGGTAGAGATAAGCTCCTCACTACAAGAGTGGAGGATGCTAATGATTACCAGGTCCTGAAAAATGCACTGATTGATGGGTTTGGTTTAACCACTGAGCAGTACAGGTTGCTGTTCAGAGACACCCAGAAAACTCAGTCTCAGGACTGGTCTGACTTTGTGGATTGTGCCACTAAGGCTTTGGAGGGCTGGTTGCTGGGTAGCAAGGTTACTGATTACACAGGGTTGTACAATCTCATGATGAGAGAACACATTTTAAATAATTGTCAGAACCAGTTGTTGCACCAGCACCTTGTTGATTCAGATCTGACCTCTCCACAAGAATTGGGAAAGAAGGCAGACAAATGGGTCAGAACAAGGATCAAGCAGAACCAGAACCAGAACCAGGGTGGTCAGAAGAAAGCAGACCAGAAGGGTAATGCTAAGAGTGAACAAAATGACCAGAAGTCTTCACCAGGTCCCCAACAAACCAAAGAGGGTGGGGGTCAGGCTTCCCAGAAGAAGAAGACTCAAGAAGGCCAGTCAAAGAGGTGGTGCCAGTACTGCAAAAGTAAGTCTCACTGGTTTAGTGAGTGCATCAAAAGAGGAGGACAAACTCCTGCCACTACAGCCCCTAAGGCAACTGCACCCCCTAGTACAGTCAGTAGTGGTAGTGTACCTCCCAAGGCATTAGCTGGGTTAACCTTGGGAACTGAGGGGTCTGACAACTTAGTTGGCACACTCACTCAGGCTGTCCTTGTCTGTACAGGGGATATGGATATATCCCCTGATATAAGTCCCAATACTTTGGGCAAATACAGGCAGACACCTTTGATTAATGGCAAGATGGCTCAGGCCTATAGGGACACTTGTGCCAGTGTCACCATGGTGACACCTAACTTTGTGGACCCTGGACAGATCATGCCAGGTACAGATTTCCTGGTGACCAATGCCAGCAACGTCACTACCAGTCATAGTATGGCGATTGTGGCTTTCTCCTGGGGTGGAGTGAAGGGACAAAAGAAAGTTGTAGTCAGTTCAGACCTCCCAGTTGATTGTTTGTTGGGCAATGATTTGGAGTCATCACTATGGTCAGAAGTGGAGCAGAGGACTCACATGGAGATGTTAGGCTTGCCAGCACATGTGCTTGCTGTGACTAGGTCACAGGCCAGAAGATGCCCCACTGAACAGGTGCTGGATCCTGAAAGAATGGACCAGACACCTTCCAAGAAGACGAGCAGTAAGGGTAAGGCTTTGCCTTCCCCCTTGCCCCAGGTTGAGAATCAGGTCTCTGAGGAGGCTGATCTGAGAGAGCTGAGGGAAACTGAGCCTAAAGAGCTTGAACTTGATCAAGTTGAGTTTCTGGGCTCAGGGGGACCCTCCAGAGCAGACCTGGGGAAGGCACAGTTAGACTGCCCTTCCCTTGAACCCCTCAGACAGCAGGCTGCTGCTGAGGCTGCAGGGAATGCCACAGGTGCCCACAGGGTATACTGGGAAGATGGACTCCTGTACTCTGAGTCAAGAGACCCCAAGCCTGGTGCAACCAGGAGGCTGGTCATCCCCTTGTCTCTGAGAGGTTTCCTTCTCACCTTGGCCCATGAGATTCCCCTTGCAGGTCATCTAGGTCAGACAAAGACGTGGGACAGGCTTGTCTCACACTTTCACTGGCCCCACATGAATGAGAATACCAAGGAGTTTTGTCGCTCCTGTGTCACTTGCCAAGCCAGTGGTAAGTCAGGTGGCACAACAAAGGCCCCCCTCATACCACTACCTGTGGTGGGGGTCCCCTTTGAAAGGGTTGGGATTGACATTGTTGGTCCAATGGAACCCCAGACAGCATCAGGGCACAAGTTTATACTGGTGGTGGTGGACCATGCCACCAGGTATCCTGAAGCTATTCCACTTAGGACCACTACAGCACCTGTAGTGGCAAGGGCCCTAGTTGGAGTGTTCTCCAGAGTGGGCTTCCCTAAGGAGGTTGTTTCTGACAGAGGTACAAATTTCATGTCAGGATATCTGACTGCAATGTGGAAGGAGTGTGGTGTGGGCTTGTTGAGAGATTCAACAGGACCCTCAAAGGGATGATTCATGGGCTACCTGAAACTCTTAGGAGAAGATGGGATGTCCTGATCCCCTGCCTCTTGTTTGCTTACAGAGAGGTCCCACAGAAGGGGGTTGGCTACAGCCCTTTTGAGCTTCTGTATGGGCATCCTGTAAGAGGACCCCTGTGTTTGGTGAAGGAAGGATGGGAGAGACCTCTCAAAAAGCCTGCAACCAACATAGTGGACTATGTACTTGGCCTCCGCTCCAGGATGGCTGAGTATATGGAAAAGGCATCTAAAAACCTTGAGGCCAGCCAAGAACTCCAAAAAGCTTGGCATGACCAAAAGGCTGTTCTGACTGTGTACCAGCCAGGACAGAAGGTGTGGGTGCTGGAGCCAGTGGCCCCAGCAGCTCTGAAAGACAAATGGTCTGGGCCCCACCCCATCATTGAGCAAAAGGGAGAGGTTACCTACTTGGTGGACCTTGGAACTCCCAGGAGCCCTCTCAGAGTGCTCCATGTGAACAGGTTCAAGGCATATGTTGACAGGAAGGACATGAGCTTGCTCATGGCCACAGATGAGGGACAGGAGGAAGAGAGTGACCCTCTCCCAGACCTGCTCACTCAGAATCCTGATGATGGATCAGTAGATGGTGTTGTCTTTTGTGGCAGCCTCACTGAACATCAGCAACAGGATTGCAGGCAAGTTCTGCAATCCTTCAGACATATGTTCTCTCTGACACCCAGCCAAACTGATTGGTGTACCCATGATGTTGACACTGGAGACAGTCTGCCTGTCAAGAGTAAGATCTACAGACAGCCTGATAATGTTAGAGACTGCATCAAAACAGAAGTGCAGAAAATGTTGGAGCTGGGAGTAATTGAGCCCTCAGATAGCCCTTGGGCTAGCCCAGTAGTTCTAGTGCCAAAGCCTCACACCCAGGGTTGTAAGAAAGAGATGAGGTTTTGCGTAGACTACAGAGGCCTCAATGCAGTCACTAAGACTGATGCCCACCCAATACCAAGAGCAGATGAACTTATAGATAAATTGGCTTCTGCCAACTTCTTAAGTACATTTGATTTGACAGCTGGGTATTGGCAAATCAGGTTAGCTGAGGAGGCCAAACCCAAGACAGCATTTTCTACCCCTGGTGGGCATTATCAATTTGTGGTAATGCCCTTTGGGTTGAAAAATGCACCTGCCACCTTCCAAAGGTTGGTGAATCAAGTCCTCACTGGGCTGGATGACTTCTGTGCAGCATATCTTGACGATATTGCTGTCTTTAGCTCCACCTGGGAGGATCACCTGGTCCACCTGAGGAAAGTTTTAGAGGCCCTGCAAAAGGCAGGCCTCACTATCAAGGCCACTAAGTGCCAGATAGGGCAGACACAGGTTGTATACCTGGGCCACCTTGTAGGTGGAGGCCAGGTTCAGCCACTGGAGAGTAAGATACAGGCCATCAAGGACTGGACTCCTCCAATCACCCAGACTCAGGTTCGAGCTTTCTTGGGCCTGACTGGGTACTATAGGAAGTTTGTCAGAAATTATGGGTCCATAGTGACCCCTCTTAATGACCTGACAAGCAAAAAGATGCCAAAGAAAGTTCAGTGGACAGCAAGCTGTCAGAAAGCATTCAATGACCTAAAGCAGGCCATGTGCACAGCACCTATCCTCAAGAGTCCAGATTACTCCAAGACATTCATTGTCCAAACAGATGCTTCTGAGTTGGGTGTGGGAGCTGTTCTGTCTCAGCTGAATTTTGATGGTAATGATCAGCCTATTGCTTTCATTAGTAGGAGGCTGACCCCCAGAGAGAAAAATTGGTCAGCTATTGAGAGGGAGGCCTTTGCTGTGGTTTGGGCCCTGAAGAAGCTGAGGGCCTACTTGTTTGGCACTCACTTCACCATTCAGACCGACCATAAGCCCCTCTTGTGGCTAAATCAGATGAAGGGTGAAAACCCCAAACTGCTTAGGTGGTCCATTTCCCTACAGGGGATGGATTTTACAGTGGAGCATAGACCTGGTACTGATCACAGCAATGCTGATGGGCTCTCCAGGTATTTCCACTTAGAGCAAGAAGACTCACCTGGTCAAGGTTAGTTTATTGTCCCAAAGTTTGGGGGGGGGTCATGTAGGAGAGTAGGGTCTGCAATCCTATGATCACCCAGATTTTTGCTTTTTGCTGCACTGGTTTACGACTTTCCCTGGCTGTGGGCCTGCTAATCAGACCCACAGCCTAGCTGTTCTCTCTCTCCAAATTGTACTCAGGTACTGAATTGGCACTGGGCCCTCTCTAAGTCCCTGTACCCAGGGCTGAGGTGCACCCAGAAGTCTCCCAGGGGCTGAAGCATGTATTGTGCCACCCCTGGGCTGACTAACTAAACTGACAAAACTGGCTGCACGACAGCTGGGGCAAGGTGGTGTAATCACCCTTTGCTTTAGCTATAGTATACCTATATCTAACCCTAAAAATGGACACACAGATCTCCTATCAGTCACTCCTATGGCAGGCCTTAACAATCCTGAAGGCAGAGTGCTTGGAATCGTGTGAGATGGTGCTCTGGCATGAGCTGAGCCTGTCTGCGGCTTTCGGGATCCATCCCTTAGCCGTTTCCATGATATCGCATACCATATACTCTTAAGTGCATTATAATCCTCGCGGTTATATGCCAACTCTGGTATCGCTTTATCAAAACATGTCGAGTAAGGTGTCATACGAATTGGAATACTAACCCCTTGCCAATTCTGGCGACGGGGTTAGCATTCCACCCTTCTAGAGGGACACGACATGTATGTAACCAGTAACCCCGGTTAAAGTCAGACATAGCCTCAGCTCCACAAAATGGATGCTGCCAACGAGACACAAGTCTGCCCTCCTGCTGCTGGGAGTCCTCCCAGAGCAGGAGGCAAGGACAAAGGGTTTCCTGCCAGGGGCGGTGCCAGCACCGTCCCAGACAGGGTTTTGTGTATTCCAGGTAGGGAGGGCTACAGAGGAAGGTGACTGCAAGTGGCACCCCGGTGCTCACTGTGCATAGGCCGGCTGAAACCAGTTCCAGGGGCACTCCAGCCCCTGGCCTGGGGAAAGCCCGCCAAAGGAGAGGGGTGTAACCACCCCCCTCCTGGTCCCACCCATAGGGCAGGACTTAGTCGCGTGCCAGCCCCCTTTTCCCAGATAAAGGTAGGAGCAGGCCACCTTCCAAATTAGATCATCTTTGGAATCAAGACACGACTTTCTACGAAAGGACATCAAGATTTCTTCTTCAAGATTCTCCCTTGTGGCTAAGGAGTAGTCACCCTGCATCCGCAGGCACCATCTTAAGAACACTGCGGTCTGCTGCAAGTCCTTCCTCCGGAATCCGACTGCCCAGCTCGACGAGAACCGGCTTCCCTGGCACCTCTGACCTCTACCCACCTCTACAGCCAAGCTGAGAACCGTGGGTGCGACGAGACCTCGAGGGACCGGCCATCTTCAAGACTGCACGACTTCTTTCCAGCACGACCGCCGAGGGATCCTCTGGTGAGTGCTTTGGGGACCGAGAAGCCCCGACCCTGAGCAGCTCCAGCACCGAAGTCCAGCCTCCCAGCATCTCCACGATCAGCGTGGGGCCCTTCTGCTTTTTGCTGCTCACCGCGTTGTTTGGCTACTAGCCCGCTGGCTTGTGGCCTTCCTGACGACGCCCGACGACATCACTGCTGCTGGTCTGGTTGCTCCAGACTGGCCCTTGCTCCCTTCCAAAAGAGGAGCACCCCGGACCCTTCTGGTCCACTCCAGACGCCATTTTAGGTCCACCGCGTGGGCTTGAATTTGCCACGACTTGTTGCCCCAATCCTGGGTCCAGCGACGTCGAGAGCATCATCCATCGTGGGACAGCTCGTACCTCCATCCTGGTCGCCGACAACGCCTCCTGGTCCGTGAGACTACAGAGCCCAGCAGCGCCCACTCACCTGACTGCGGTGACTTCGCCCGGTGCCATCCTGGTGCCCACTTAATCACTGGCTAGTGATTCAAGAACTTGGTCCCCTCTGCTTTCAGGTTTCTTCTTCCCTGATCCAGGCTTGGATCTCTTCGAACTTTTCTTCACTGGCCGCCTGCCAGCAACTTCTTCTTCAGGCTCCTGGTTCGTCAACGAGGAATCCCGACGTCTTTTCAGACCTATGCAGCCGCAGCCCCTGGGCTAGGTAACTTCGGCATTTCGGTGCCCCAGCATAGCCTCACTATCCAAGGGTCCAGATCCACTGTCGTTTTCGACCTACCTAGTCGGGTTCGCCCGAGAACAGTAACTTTGTGAGTTCTAGCTTCCATAGGCTTTTTCCCGCCTTACGCGTGAGAGTTCCCACTCTGCACGTGGTGTCCCTAGGCCTCCTGCTCCTAACCTGAGTGTTTAGTATTGTAGGCCTAGCGTTTCTAAAGCCTCTGAGAATTGTTACTTACCTGCTAGTAGAGTATATGGTTTTTCGTGCCCCTCGGGCATTTGTGTAAATTGTGCGACTTAAAGTATTTTTGTAAGAGTTTTGTTGTGTGCTTAGCTCCCTGTCTCATAAAGAGCCAGGGTAGTCTTGTTATAAATCAATACACTGTTTATTTTCATAACAACTTGTGTGGTGTCCTTTCACTGGGTGTTCAAGGGGTAATGTGATGGTAAAACAGCTGGCTTCCAGTCAAAGGGGAATCCCTGGGTAAACACTCACACCTGTAACTCCAGGCCAGTCACTCATAAAGAATTAATTAATGCTAAATTTCCACACTAAAAATGAACGTTCACAATCTTTTTAATAGAACTTAAAATTTACACAGAAATGATTTAAAAATTCAAAGGAACTTTGAATAAGTACAGTAAAAAAGAAACAATTAATCATGAAAATTCATAAAACATCATAAAAAATTCATCATAGACATCAAGACAAATACCATTTCATTTATACTAGCTAAATATATCACAAACAATTGGAAAAGCAATTTCAACGATCAACAAAATTTAATACGGAAAAAAACCCTTTATGCTATGGCCTATAGATTCCTTTGCCACAATTTTAGTTAGATCCAATGGTCCTTATGTATATACACGGTACAGTCAATAGTGTCGCCAACATGTGGATATCTATTGCCCCCTAGACCCTACTTGGATTCTACAAGGAAATATAAATGCGTCGACGCGTTTCGGTGCTGTGGACACTTGATTCTGTAGCACCTTCTTCAGGACTGCCGTTTCTTTGGGGTCACCGGCATCAAAAATTATTGATTAACACCCTCATTCTATTGGGAATTGGAGGGTTCACCTTCGGGTATTTCTTAGATATATCCCCTCAGTTTCACACTTCTTATTCGGGGTGGAGATCTTCCTTCTTGCTTAAATGAGCCCGATTGTATGAGGGTTCTTTTCCACTCCCCTATAGTTTTATTGAGGCACTTCTGCTTTTCTTTTTCGTCTGTCTTTTTATCTATCTAAAAAGCTTTTTTAAATTTTCTCGTGGACGGGCATAATATCTGCGTTATTCCGTGAGTCAACTTGATATGTTCTCGTCTCTCTGACGGTAGTGGTTCTGCCTCGTCCTCGTCCCGTTTTCACTGCTGGCTTAACACGCCCTCTAGAGTCTTAGCCTTAGACTGCTCGTATCCATGCTACTAGGATAGCTGGTCTATAAGGTTGACTTACAACCAATCATCAATAAGGGTTATTTGGACTGATATATAGTGATCACTAGAATAGTGAGCACTGGACATCAGGCCAAGTTCTCACAGTGTCACTGAAGATATGTGTATGCTCTTATCTTTCCATATAACTAATGGCCAGATCTGGTGCGAAACTAGGCCCCATTGCTACGCCTTTCGTCTGCACATAGTAGTCACCTTCAAAATAGAAAAATTCCTCGTCATGGCAATCTCAAGTAGTTGGATTAAAAATTCAGTCCGGACTTGCCATGGTCTAGTGCGTTTATCTAGGGCTACTCTGATCGTATCAAGTGCTGCAACTTGGGGGATATTAGTGTAAAATGACGTTATGTCCATTGTCACTAGAATATTCTCTGTGGGGTTGAAAGGGCGCTCATCCACCAATTTTATGGCTTGCATGGTGTCACGTAAAAAGGCAGTGGTCTCTTCAGCAATGGGTTTTATGAAAAAATCAATGTATTTACACAGAGGTTCTAAAATTGAACCACACCCTGAGATGATAGGTCTTCCGGGTGGGTCATTCATCCTCTTATGTACCTTAGGAAGCGTATATATTGTGGGCATCCTAGGTTGTTCATTATTTAGGTATGCATAGTCATGTTTGGTCAAAAATCCCTCATCCCTCCCCTTGTCTGTCACCTGCCTGATGTTTTTTGCAATGTCCCGGGTGGGAACCGTCCTTAACTTACAATAATTCCCCTCAACTCCCAGCTGGGTGAGTATTTCAGTTTTATAGTCCTCCCTGTCCTGAATCACAATAGCACCCCCCTTATCGGCGGGCTTTATTACGATATCAGAGTTGTTCCTGAGTGTGTTGAGGGCATTCCGTTCTGATTTAGAGGTGTTGTACTTGACATAGTGTCTTTATCCGAGTAGTGTGTTGATATCCCTCATCACCACCTGTTCGTATGCTAAAACCCTATGTGACATGAGCTGGGCTGGTGGGGTGAAAGTGAACGGTGGTCGTAGACCAGTGCTAGAAAATCTGGGTTCGTGTGGCACCTTGTTGAAATAGTGTTTCTGATGGATACATCTGCCAGTGGATTCCTCCCCTTGTGAATATCCCCCTTGCGTCAGCAACATTCGTAAATTCTTTTTGTAGCTTCGCGCCGACGTGGACGACGTCACAGAGGCACGACACCGCGCGCGACTCCGCTGACGTCACCGACTTCATAATAGGCCCACGCCGGCGTGATGACATCAGTTCCCTTTTTTCCGCGTCGTCGACGCTAACGGTTTCTAGGGATCCTCTGTAGCTGTTAGTAACCTTGTTACTGTTTTTTTTTTTTTTTTTGGTGTCCTCTTGCTTCTTTGTGTTGAGATGTCCACGAAGAAAACTGGATTCAAGCCGTGCGGAGAGTGCGGCGAGTGGATGTAAATTACGGATCCGCACGAGTGCTGTGTTTATGTTTATCCAGTATTATGGGTGTCTTTCATAGATTCACATGCCTGAATCATTCCCCGTCGTCGAGATGGGAGTCCCCGGTACATAGAAAAGTAATGTCCTATAGACATACATAGAGAAAAGTAGGCCTAAGGGCCTTGCCTTAGTAGCCTATCTATGTCCTTTTGTAAAAAGGACCAAACTCTAGAAGGTAGCCAATCAGCTACCACCTCCCTCTAGAACCTTCCTGTCAGGAGCCTCAGTCTCTCAGATTTTCTACCGCATGTTGTGCTAGGGACGAAGAAGGCACCGTCGACGACGAAGGTACCGTCGACGACCATACCATCGACGACGAAGGTACCGTCGACGACCATACCATCGACGACGAAGGTACCGTCGACGACCATACCATCGACGACAAAGGTACCGTCGACGACCACATCGTCGACGACCACACCGTCAACGAAGGGACCGTCGACGAAGGGAACGCCGACGACCTCACCGTCGACAATCGAAAAACAATCGGCGTCAGCACCGACGACGACATCATCGTCGACGCCACGGAAAAAATCAGATTTGATTCCGCCAAAAAAGAATAATAAAAATCCTATTACGCCAGATCTAACATCTCCAAGTAGGGTACAAAGATTACCCCCATCTTGTCTCCTACAGGATGATGAATCAGAAGATGACCAGTATGATCAAGCTACTAGTCCTTCAGATCTCATTGTAAAGTGCCAGACCACAGATGAAGATGGAGATGATGTCGTTTTTACGGAGGAGACTGTACATGCACAAGTCCAGACACAGGTCACTCCTATGGTCTGCCTTCCAGTATCTATAGTCTCAGATCTTCAATTCTTGATCCAAGACTACAAAAAACGATTTCCTGAATCACCAGCGGCCCCTTCAACGGAGAAATCTCCAGCATCATCCAGACCGCACCCATCTCCAAAGACAAGACCACCACCTTTGGATATGCCTCAGGAGAGAGAAACGGTTCATAATGTTCAGTCCTCTGACGACGAGGGCGAGGAACCAGAAGAAGGGGAGGTACGGGACGACCTGTCCAATAACAGAGATGATGAGGATTATATCGCTCATTCTCCGGCCACACTTGAACCCCATACTTCGGAATCCCCACCAGTGGACATTGGCGGATTCCACAATTTGGTGGAAAGAGCAGCCAAGAGATTCCACATGACTATGGAATCACATGAAACAGACTGTTTCCTATATGATTTTAAAGATCCGATCAAAAAGACAGCCAGATCAATTCCCATAATTGATCACATATGGGAACAAGGTCAGCAATTGATGCAAACACCAGCATCGGTCTCCATAGTGGTGCCCAGGCTGGATAAGAAGTATAAGGCACCAACAACAGCACCTACTTGCCTTAATGCACATCCCTTTCGGATCACTCCGTAGCAGCTCCTACCATATTTATTACACCTGGCACCATCTGGACTTGCCCATGCCTCTATCAGAGTTCATCTGGCAGCAATCTCCCGTTTTACAAGAACTTCCAAAGGACCCTCTCTCTGGTCCCACAGATTAATAAAGCAATTCCTTAAAGGGCTATACAGGTCCTTTCCTCGGCCACGCAGAGTTCCACCAACATGGCACCTTAATGTGGTACTCAACCAATTGATGAAAAACCCATTTGAGCCCATCCATAGGGCTGATATCAAATACATTTCATGGAAAACAGCCCTACTTTTAGCTCTGATCTCAGCGAGACGGGTCAGCGAGCTACAAGCTCTTTCCATACACGATCCATTCATGCAGTTCAAGGAAGATAGAGTGGTTTTAAGGACTAATCCTCGCTTCATTCCTAAGGTCCCCTCGGACTTCCATTTAAATGAACCACTAGTCCTCCGATCATTCTTCCCAAATCCTAGTACTGCAGCTGAAAGATCCCTTCACTCTTTGGACCTAAAGAGATGTCTGAAATTTTAACTGGACAAAACAAAGCATTTCAGGAAAACGAATCAGCTTTTCATCGCTTTCAGCAGACCAAGAAAAGGCATGCCACTTTCCAAACAAAGCATTTCACAATGGATATCCTCTGCAATTGCATTTTGCCATGACAAAGCCGGACGACCATTACAATCCAAAGTCCGAGCTCATTCCACAAGAGCTGTGTCCACATCGGCGGCACTATTCGCTGGGGTGCCAATTCTGGACATTTGCAGGGCAGCGACCTGGAAGTCGCCGCACACATTTACCAGGCACTACTGCCTGGATACGGAACTGATGCAGGATGCAGCTGTGGGCCAGGCTGTACTTCGCCATCTATTCCAGTGAGATGAGCCTTCCTCCTTCCCACCATCCTTTGCTGGTATGCACATTTACTTTATTCTGTTTACTTGTTGATGGTTGCTAGTGGCATGATATGTATTATCTCAGACTGCTTATACTGTCCCATCACAAATGTGCATAATGTATTGCTTGCTACTCTGATTCAGGCATGTGAATCTATGAAAGACACCCATAATACTGGATAAGAAATGTGTTACTTACCTGTAACTGCAGTTATCCAGTATTGGTGTCTTTCATAGATTAACATGCATCCCTCCCGCCTCCCCAGGAAGGTCTCATCTCTCTCTCTCTATCATATATTAAGCCTACCTAGCTTGGTGCGTACGAAAATTTGAGAGACTGAGGCTCCTGACAGGAAGGTTCTAGAGGGAGGTGGTAGCTGATTGGCTACCTTCTAGAGTTTGGTCCTTTTTACAAAAGGACATAGATAGGCTACTAAGGCAAGGCCCTTAGGCCTACTTTTCTCTATGTATGTCTATAGGACATTACTTTTCTATGTACCGGGGGACTCCCATCTCGACGACGGGGAATGATTCAGGCATGTGAATCCTTGAAAGACACCAATACTGGATAACTGCAGTTACAGGTAAGTAACGCATTTCTTGGTGTTTGAGTTCGGACCATGACGTCGAGGAATGTTCTTCCTGTAAGAAGATGAATCCCAAGGCTCTCCGTGAGAGGGAGGCAAAGCTCCTTGTTGCCAAGTTGAAGAGCAGGATGGACAAGAAGAGGTCGAGGTCACGGACTCGATGTTCGAGGTCGAGGTCTCGCTCGAAGTCCCGCTCGATGTCGTCTTCAGTGCATGCTTCGAAGTCGTCAAGGAAGAAGCACAAGAAGAGATCTCATGAGTCTCGCCATCACTCTGGGAAGGACTCGAGACCGAAGTCGCAGGTGAAGTTGCTTTGCAAGGATGTGGAGACTCCGACTCCGGAGGTTCAAGTCTCCGAGGGTGAGGCTACGCCTGTGAATTCACCTGTTCATTCACCGAAGCCGTTGTCGAATCCTTCTCCGGCTCCGACTCATTCTTCTGACCAGGAGGGTGAGGGAGAAGAAGAAGATGGAGGAGAAGAGGAGGCTCTGTTGCCTGCGGGTTCGTCAACCCCAGTGCACCAGCCTGAGGTGGAGGTCGAAGTCGAGAAGATTCCGCTCCCTCGAGAGCAACCTGTGGGCTCTTATCCAGCTTTTCCTGCTCCAGGTCAGGACCCTACTCAGTTCCTCAATGCTATGTATGGAGTGTATTCAAGGGCTATGTACCCCTCTGGTGCACCGGTTGGTCCCATGGGTCCATTAGCATACAATCTGGGTATCCCCCAGACTTACGTTTCTGCGCCTTTTATGCCATTCATGCCTGCTCCGACGCCGCCTTGGCTTTTCTCGGTGCCTTCGACGCCAAGACCTTCGACGCCGACACCCTCGACGCCGAATCCAATACGACCTCTTGTTCAGCGGTCTGGTCCTCCGGCTTCGGGCTCGACGCCGGCTCTGGCTCTAACGGAGTCGATTCCAGATCCGTCGACTTCATTCATGAAGGAAAGGTCGAGGCGTGAGACACAGAGACTTCTGGAAGAGCAGAGGTACCGTGATGCAGAGATGGAAGAGGGTGAGCTGCAGAATTCAGAGGATCTTTTCGATGATCTGAGAGAGGCTAGTGGTCTTGAGCTGTCTCCTGATTGAGATTTGGCCTCTGTTTCTGACGCCCCTTCTAAGGATGTGACACCTTATCACGTAGTTATGAGGAAGGCTGCATACTTATTGAATATAACACTTCCTACTGCAGAGTATAAAACTAATATACTGACTGAGGTCCTTCATTCACCTACCTCTGTGGTCGAGCCTATGCTCCCTTTCAATGATGCTTTGGCGGAGCCTATATCTGAGGTTTGGAAAAGACCGCTTACAACCCCTGCTGTTTCGAGGGCAGTTGCGAGAAGGTACAGGGTGGCGCCTGGTGACCCGGACTTTTTATCCACGCACCCCTTACCAGAGAGCGTGGTTGTGCAGGCAGCCTTCTCAAAAAAATCTGCGGGCGCTTTTCCGCAGGTTCCTGGGGATAAGGAATCAAAGGAGCAGGACCAGGCTGCAAAAAAAGTCTTTTCCTCGGCAAGCAAGGCGCTCAAATCGACTAATGTGTTATGGGACGCTATATCCAATCGTTGATGGATTGAGTCAAACAGCTGGTTCCAAAGCTTCCTGAGGAGGATAGGAAGGATTTTCAGGAGGTGATTTCTGACACTCTGGCTGCTGCTAGACACGTCATTCAGAGTGGTCTGGACACTGCTGACTCTGTGGCAAGAGTGATGGGTTCTTCAGTGGCCACAAGAAAGAGCGGCATGGCTTAAATCCTCTGAATTCTCTGCGGATGTCCAAGCTGCCTTGATGGATTTGCCCTTTGATGGGTCAGGATTGTTTGGAAAGAAGGCTGATGCTGCTTTAGAAAGGTTCAAGGACAGCAGAGCGACAGCGAGATCTTTGAGCCTACAGTTCAGAGGTTCTGCGGGGAAGAGGTTCAGAGGTTTTGGCAGGTCTTCCTTTCGGACCTACAGGCAGCCACAACAGTAGCAGCAGCAAAATACGCTGTACAAGTCATACAGAGGCAGGCAAAGAGCTCGTCCTAGAGGTCGTCAGGTCTCCTCCTCCTCCTCTACCTCTTCCCAACCCCCTGCCACCACAGCAAAGCAGCCCTAGATCCGCCATTCCGGATCATGTGGGCCCAGTGGGGGGCCGGCTTACCCTTTTTCGACGAGATTGGGAATTGATTACATCGGATCTTTGGGTTCTCAGTCTCGTGGAGAATGGGTATGCTCTTCCCTTTTGTGAATTTCCCCCTAATTACCCTCCTTGCCAAGGTTTTTGTGCGGAGGATCACCTGCTGCTCTTGCAGGAAGAAGTCCTGGCTCTGTTCAGAAAGGGTGCTATAGAGGTGGTTCCAGAGCAGGAGAGGGGTTAGGGGTGCTACTCCCTGTATTTCCTGATCCCCAAAAAGGATGACAGACTTCGTCCAATCCTGGATCTCAGGATCTTGAACCTTTACCTTATGCAGGAGAAGTTCAAGATGCTCACCCTTGCGCAGGTTCTTAAAGCGCTGCTGGAAGAAGACTGGATGGTGTTGATCGACTTGCAGGATGCGTATTTCCACATCCCCATTCTGAAGTCGCACAGGAAGTATCTCCGTTTTACGGTGGGATCGCAGCACTACCAGTTTGCGGTCCTTCCGTTTGGTCTTACTACTGCGCCGCGAGTCTTCACCAAGGTGATGGCAGTGGTGGCTGCACATCTCAGAAGGTATGGGGTTCCAGTATCCCCTTATCTGGACGATTGGCTGATCAAAGCAGAATCTCCATCATCTGCAAGTCACAACTCAGTTGTTGTACAGGTTGGGTTTTTCAATAAATGTACCCAAATCTCACCTGGTGCCCCCACCGCAATCTGTTCATAGGTGCAGTACTGGATACCACTGTATGTCGGGCATTCCCTCCACCTCAAAGGATTCACGACATACAGGAAATGATTCCTTTATTTTACAATGGAACGGTCGTTCCAGTCCTGAAGGTCCTTCGTCTGCTCGGTCTGTTGGCTTCCTGCATTCTGCTGGTCAACCATGCACGCTGGCATATGAGGGCACTCCAGTGGTGCCTCCGCAGGCAGTGGTATCAACACAACGGAGATCTCAGGGAGTCCATCAAGATCTCCAGAGAAACTGCAGCGGATCTGTCTTGGTGGAGTGTGGAGGGCAATCTGTCTCAAGGAAAGCCTTTCCAACTTCCTCTTCCAACTTCCTCCAGCGGTAGCCACAGTGATAACGGATGCATCCACTCTAGGGTGGGGTGCTCATCTGGGGGATCTGGAGATCAAGGGTCTATGGGTTGCTTCACATCAACCTTCTGGAATTGCGGGCGATACGTCTGGCGCTCAAGGTCTTCCTCCCTTCCCTTCGCGGGCGGTCTGTTCATGTCCTGACGGACAACACCACTGCGATGTGGTATGTAAACAAGCAGGGAGGAGTAGGGTCGCAGTGTCTCTGCAGAGAGGCTCTGCGTCTCTGGTCCTGGGTTCAGGATCATCAGATTTGTCTGATGGCAAAGCATCTGGCCGGAGTTCTGAACGTGCGTGCAGACCGTCTCAGTCGGCAGTTCTCAGCCGACCACGAGTGGAGGCTTCATCCAGAGGTAGTTCGTCACGTCTTTCGGATGTGGGGGACTTCTCAGGTGGTTTTTTTTTTTGATAAGAGGAGCACTCAATGTTTACCTGAAATTTTATATTATTTTTGCAAATTATAAAATTTAACCCTAAGCGTGCAGCTGAGGTAGCACGTCTGTCCTGTAACGTGCCTCTATAGAACAACCTTATCTTAAGTGTATGCAACACTTAACCTTAGCGCACTGTTGCTTTTTAGCGGAAACCGCTGTACATATAAACTCTTAAAACAGTCTCAAATTTGTTTCAAAAAATACTTATATTTTTACATTAGTGAGCAAATGTTTTCTCTCAACCATTTACATGAGTTTAACAACAAAAATCCATTGTTTAATCAACACAAATGTTTATATCATCACATTTCAAAAATAGATGTCAATTCTTTAGACTTTTAACATTTCTTTCTGTCTGTGCCCAATGCATTTCGAGCTCAATAGAGCTCTTCTTCGGGGGCCTGTGGAAATGAAATACAAAATTCAATAACTCAATCTTCTCTGTAGCATATGCATACAATACAATGAAGCAACCATATGTTATTATTGAAAACGGTAACAATACTGCAAAAACGAAGCCTTCACCAACACCTCTGTGTATGTGAAAATCAAAACGCTGAAATCAACTTACAAAAGTCACGCTCCTCTACGACTTTATCCTTCTGTAGGCAAACAAGACACAAAAGCAAAGTAATCTCTCTAACCCTATTGTAAAGTGTAACAGACCAAACGGAGAACGGAACCTAAAATCTTTCTTACCTTGAACACAATGAACCCAGTGTTCAAACAAATGTCTCACGCACCCAGTAATCGTTCTCCTCCTACAAATGACAAGAAAACCAACAGCTATAAACCGGGATAAGTCACCCTGCGGTTGAGCTTATCAACCACGCTGCCTCACGCTGCAAAGCTCACCTTGCTCTTCAATCCTGATCAACTGCAAACAACTCTCTCTTGCTATAACCGCTACTCCTCGGGAACAGTGAATGCTGAGTGACTAGGTTCTCTCGTGTCTATACACGGAGCCGATAATCGACATAAAAAACGGACATGAAAACAGACTGAACGTTCAAAACTCCACTAGCTGGTCAGCGCCATACTGGAATGGTGTCGAATCTGACAATCAAAGCGTTATAAACTACAAAACTGCGTGACTGAAAGTAAAAAAGTGGGGAAAGATAAATAAATAAATGTGAGGAAAAATAAAAGCACGTAATGGTGCAGTCATAGTTACCGATCAGAAAAATATAACTTTAGCAATAAAATACAGACATCATACTCGGCACAGCATCCTTGGATGAAGGGGAATCATAGAAAACATGATAAATCGATTTTTTCATTAAGACCCTTCGGTTCCTGTGTAGATAAATATTTAATCCAATGAATTTCTCTCTGGAGGAGGGATCTGGTGAGATCAACCCCCTCGTGTGTCTTGACTACCTCCAGAATGGAAAACCTAATCTGGGCTATGCTATGACTGTTCTCATTCCAATGTTTGGCTAAATTGCTTTTTATGTTCTTGTTTCTGATAGTGCTTTTATGTTCTGAAATCCTCGTCTTCAGTTTTCTTTCAGTTTTTCCTGTGTACATTTTTCCACAAGGACATTTTATGTAATAAATCAAGTTTTTAGAATTACAATCTCCATTATGGTGTAGATTTATTTCTCTCCCAGTTTGTGGATGGTGTAACAATTTACCTTCAATCACATTGGAGCAATGTACGCAATTTTGACATTTCCTCATGCCTCTGTAAGTTTCTTGTGTTTCTCTCGTCGGGGTCATCAACAACTCCTTTAGGTTTTTAGATCTTTTATAGGCAAAGATGGGCTTGCTGTTAAATATCCCATTAAAGTCCGCTTCGTTCTTTAAGAGATCCCAATGTTTGTATATGATAGTTTTAAGCTTCTGAGATGTAGTTGAGAATTTAGATACAAACACTTGTCTTTCCTGGAGTTTTTTGGGTTTTTGAATTAACAAGTTATCTCTGCTGTATGCTTCAATTCTGTGTCTAGCTTTCTTCAACACCTCTTCAGGGTATCCTCTATCTTTATATCGTTGATGTTGCAAATGTAGGTTCTTTTTTTATTCATCCTCATCAGAACATATTCTCTTTATTCGCATATACTGCGATACCGGTAAATTATCTTTAAGATTCTGAGTATGAAAGCTTTGATAAAGTAATGAGTTGTTTACATCAGTCGCTTTTCTATATATCGTTGTATGAATTTGTAGCTCTTCAATGTTAACTAAAACGTCCAAGAACGGTAATTCCTTTTCACTGATGGCATAGGTGAATTCGATATGCTCTGAGCATTGATTTAACCTTTCAATTTCTGATTCCAGACTTTGTTTGGTTCCTGACCACATCACAAAAATGTCATCTATAAACCTCCTATACAAGGTGGTATGATCATTCCAAAATTTATTGCTATAAATATAATCAGCCTCAAATTTAGCCATAAAGGTATTGGCATATGCCGGGGCCCCGGCAAATCCCATGGATGTTCCATGTTGTTGAAGAAAAAACTTAGATGACCATTGAAAATAACTATGGTATAGGCAGAAATGTAGCAGTTCTAAGATGAATACTTTGTTTGCTCTTACTGATGTTTGTTGTAGCAGAGCCCATTCTACGGCTTCCAGTCCAGCCTGGTGGGGAATAGAAGTGTACAAAGACTTGACGTCTATAGTACACAATAGTATGGGGCTCGTCATGTTGACATTTTTTAATGTCAAAAGAAAATCATTGGTGTCCTTTGTATAAGATGGCCATTGTTGGACGAATGGTTGCAAGAATGTGTCAATATACTGACCGAGGGGTTCAAAGATAGTACCACACCCGGTCACGATGGGGCGCATGGGTGGATCTAAAAGATTCTTGTGCACCTTCGGGAGCATATAGAGGGATGGTCTTCTCGGGTTTTGCACTGTAAGGAATTGTTTAGTCTTGATGGTTATCTGACCTAGATCCAAGGCTTTGATCAAAATTTCATTAAGTGCCAATTGTAATTCAGCTATCGGGTCTATCTCTAGTTCCAAATACGTCATGGTATCTTCCACATGATCATTCACTTTGTTGTTGTACATTGATCTGTCCATTACCACAATGGCGCCTCCCTTATCTGCTTTTTGTATGTAAATGTTCTGATTTTCTTGAAGGCCCTTTATAATGGATCTGTCATAAATGGAAACATTTTTTCTTTTTGATTTTCTCAAGTTTAGACTCTCCATGTCATTGATGACTGAATTCTCAAAAGCGTCCAAAATCTTGTGGGATACGGGGGCTTGAAATTTGGATTTCGGTTTGAATTCTAAAAATTCTGGTTCTTCTTTGGCTGTTTGTGCTGGTACTACATTCGTAAAAAAATGTCTAAGTTTAAGAACCCTCATGAACTTGTAAAATGCAACCTCATTCTCCAGTTTATTGGTGTCATACGTTGGAACAAACCCTAAGCCTTTATTCATCACTCTCATTTCGTCATTGGTTAATTCAGTTTTGGATATGTTTAGGACCAAATTTACTTCGTGCTTCTTGTTCGAACTCCTTCTACCTCCTCTCCTTGTTTTGATTGCTTTTTTGTAGTTGTTTCCCTGGTGGTTGACTTGCATCCCCTCCCTGGGCTAAAAAAGAAGACTGGCTTGTGCTGGGTGTTTTAGTAGGATCGGTTGAAGTTTGACCTGAACTCGTTTCTACCATTTGAGTCTGGGCCGCCGGCCTGTTCGCGTTCAGTTCACTGTCAGACACTAGGCTCTCTTCTGATGTTCCCGCGGTTTTTTTCTTTGGAAATGTTCTGCGTTGGGCATAAACTTCGGCCCATGTGTACACTTCATTTAATTTATAGTCCAAAGTGTCACGTTTGAACTTCCTCAACTTTCCTTCTTGTAACTCCTTTTGGTATCTGTCTAATTTTAAATTCAAATCCTCCAGTGATTTATCCCAGTCTGTTTTGTCCATTCGAGACTCCAAGTTGTGTTTTATGTCATCGATTTCATTAGAAAGTTCATGAATAACCTTTGCCAATTCTTCAATCAATAAAAGGATCAAGTCCAACGAACATTTGTTTAAGATCGAAAACCATCTCTCCATAAACTCTTTGTTTAGGTGGAATCTGTGCAGCATTGGTTTAATAGACATCCTAAGACCACGGGGAATCCTCTTCACCCTGTGATACTGCACCAGGGTTGATGCGTGTAACTTTTGGTTTACTTCGCGTTTTGCGAGATACTCAAGTTGCTTCAATTGCTGAATAATGGTGTTGCCTTGCACATTTGAAGATTTGACATCTTGAATTAAAGCATAAATGTTGTCTGCTTCTTCGCTTGTATAAGCTAAAGTTTTAGCTCTATTGTCTGTCATGCTGGAAATTTGCTCATAGGCCATGATTTTGGTGCTCACTCCGTGTAGACAGATTCTCAAAATGTTTTTTTTTTTGATAAGAGGAGCACTCAATGTTTACCTGAAATTTTATATTATTTTTGCAAATTATAAAATTTAACCCTAAGCGTGCAGCTGAGGTAGCACGTCTGTCCTGTAACGTGCCTCTATAGAACAACCTTATCTTAAGTGTATGCAACACTTAACCTTAGCGCACTGTTGCTTTTTAGCGGAAACCGCTGTACATATAAACTCTTAAAACAGTCTCAAATTTGTTTCAAAAAATACTTATATTTTTACATTAGTGAGCAAATGTTTTCTCTCAACCATTTACATGAGTTTAACAACAAAAATCCATTGTTTAATCAACACAAATGTTTATATCATCACATTTCAAAAATAGATGTCAATTCTTTAGACTTTTAACATTTCTTTCTGTCTGTGCCCAATGCATTTCGAGCTCAATAGAGCTCTTCTTCGGGGGCCTGTGGAAATGAAATACAAAATTCAATAACTCAATCTTCTCTGTAGCATATGCATACAATACAATGAAGCAACCATATGTTATTATTGAAAACGGTAACAATACTGCAAAAACGAAGCCTTCACCAACACCTCTGTGTATGTGAAAATCAAAACGCTGAAATCAACTTACAAAAGTCACGCTCCTCTACGACTTTATCCTTCTGTAGGCAAACAAGACACAAAAGCAAAGTAATCTCTCTAACCCTATTGTAAAGTGTAACAGACCAAACGGAGAACGGAACCTAAAATCTTTCTTACCTTGAACACAATGAACCCAGTGTTCAAACAAATGTCTCACGCACCCAGTAATCGTTCTCCTCCTACAAATGACAAGAAAACCAACAGCTATAAACCGGGATAAGTCACCCTGCGGTTGAGCTTATCAACCACGCTGCCTCACGCTGCAAAGCTCACCTTGCTCTTCAATCCTGATCAACTGCAAACAACTCTCTCTTGCTATAACCGCTACTCCTCGGGAACAGTGAATGCTGAGTGACTAGGTTCTCTCGTGTCTATACACGGAGCCGATAATCGACATAAAAAACGGACATGAAAACAGACTGAACGTTCAAAACTCCACTAGCTGGTCAGCGCCATACTGGAATGGTGTCGAATCTGACAATCAAAGCGTTATAAACTACAAAACTGCGTGACTGAAAGTAAAAAAGTGGGGAAAGATAAATAAATAAATGTGAGGAAAAATAAAAGCACGTAATGGTGCAGTCATAGTTACCGATCAGAAAAATATAACTTTAGCAATAAAATACAGACATCATACTCGGCACAGCATCCTTGGATGAAGGGGAATCATAGAAAACATGATAAATCGATTTTTTCATTAAGACCCTTCGGTTCCTGTGTAGATAAATATTTAATCCAATGAATTTCTCTCTGGAGGAGGGATCTGGTGAGATCAACCCCCTCGTGTGTCTTGACTACCTCCAGAATGGAAAACCTAATCTGGGCTATGCTATGACTGTTCTCATTCCAATGTTTGGCTAAATTGCTTTTTATGTTCTTGTTTCTGATAGTGCTTTTATGTTCTGAAATCCTCGTCTTCAGTTTTCTTTCAGTTTTTCCTGTGTACATTTTTCCACAAGGACATTTTATGTAATAAATCAAGTTTTTAGAATTACAATCTCCATTATGGTGTAGATTTATTTCTCTCCCAGTTTGTGGATGGTGTAACAATTTACCTTCAATCACATTGGAGCAATGTACGCAATTTTGACATTTCCTCATGCCTCTGTAAGTTTCTTGTGTTTCTCTCGTCGGGGTCATCAACAACTCCTTTAGGTTTTTAGATCTTTTATAGGCAAAGATGGGCTTGCTGTTAAATATCCCATTAAAGTCCACTTCGTTCTTTAAGAGATCCCAATGTTTGTATATGATAGTTTTAAGCTTCTGAGATGTAGTTGAGAATTTAGATACAAACACTTGTCTTTCCTGGAGTTTTTGGGGTTTTTGAATTAACAAGTTACCGTTTTCAATAATAACATATGGTTGCTTCATTGTATTGTATGCATATGCTACAGAGAAGATTGAGTTATTGAATTTTGTATTTCATTTCCACAGGCCCCCGAAGAAGAGCTCTATTGAGCTCGAAATGCATTGGGCACAGACAGAAAGAAATGTTAAAAGTCTAAAGAATTGACATCTATTTTTGAAATGTGATGATATAAACATTTGTGTTGATTAAACAATGGATTTTTGTTGTTAAACTCATGTAAATGGTTGAGAGAAAACATTTGCTCACTAATGTAAAAATATAAGTATTTTTTGAAACAAATTTGAGACTGTTTTAAGAGTTTATATGTACAGCGGTTTCCGCTAAAAAGCAACAGTGCGCTAAGGTTAAGTGTTGCATACACTTAAGATAAGGGACTTCTCAGGTGGACCTGTTCGTCACTCGCGAGAATGCTCACTGCCCGTCATTCTGCAGCCTTCAGTTTCCGATGCAGGGAGCCTTGGGGGACGCGTTTCAGTTGAGTTGGGGCTCGCAACTACTTTACGCGTTTCCTCCCATACCCTTGATTCCTCGGGTTCTGAGGAAGATTCGCCAAGACCGGGCCCAAGTTATATTGATCGCCCCGGATTGGCCAAGAAGGGTGTGGTACACAGATATTCTCCACCTCTCCTCGTGCCCGCCGCTCCGTCTCCCTTTCAGGGCAAATCTCCTCTCTCAGATGGAGGGGCAGGTTCTACACCCCCATCTCCAGACCTTACACCTTCATGCCTGGAGATTGAACGGGGCAACCTGAATTCCTTTTCTCTCTCACATGATGTGGTGGATGTCATTCTATCGGCCAGGCGTGACGCCACCAAGTCAGTCTATTCATACAGATGGTCTAAATTTGTGACTTGGTGTGGGGAGAAGTCCATTGACCCTTTGAGGGCTCGTTTGTCAGATATACTTCTATTTGCTCTCTCTTTAGCGCAGCAAGGGTTTGCTGTGGCTACAGTTAAAGGTTATCTTTCGGCTTTGTCGGCATTTCTCTGCCTTCCCGGATCAGCTGTCCTTATTTAAATCTCCTATTGTTTTAAGATTTCTGAAGGGCCTTACAAAAAAATTTCCTCCTACTCCTTTTATTGTGCCGCAATGGGACTTGAATCTGGTGCTTACTTTTTAAATGGGTTCCCCTTTTGAACCTTTACATAATTGTCCCTTGAGGTTGTTCTCCTTTAGGACGGTTTTCCTAGTTGCAATTACCTCTTCAAGGAGGGTGAATGAGCTTCAAGCTCTTAGTTCAAAGCCCCCATTCTTGACCATTCATGGTGAACGAATGGTTCTTAGGACCAGGGCTGCTTTTCTGCCTAACGTGGTAACTCCTTTCCATCTAGGACAGTCTATTACCCTTCCTACCTTACCTTCTATCCTCCCCCTCACCCTTCCAAGGAGGAGGAGCGGCTTCACCGTCTGGACCCTAAGAGGGCGGTGAGCTTTTATCTTGATAGGACAAAGGACTATCGAGTTGATGACCAGCTGTTTGTTGGATTTGCTGGCTGCAGAAAAGGAAGAGCTGTGCACAAGCGCACACTTTCAAGATGGATAATACTATGCATCAAGATCTGATACGCCCTGGCTGGTAAGGAACCTTCAGGGGGTATAAGAGCCCACTCTACTAGAGCAAAGTCTTCAACATCTGCTTTGTCTAGGGGTGTACCTGTTGAGGACATTTGTAGAGCGGCAACTTGGGCCTCCCTCCACACTTTCACGAAGCATTACTGCTTGGATACCGAGGTGAGGAGGGACGGCCATTTTGCGCGTTCTGTCCTTCAGGACTTTCTGGTATAGGGGAGTGGACACCCTCCTCCGGGAGTGGGGACTGCTGTGGGAATCTATTCACAAGGTGAGGAATCCACTGGCAGATGTATCCATCAGAAGAACAAGTTAATTACCTTCGGTAACGCTTTTTCTGGTGGATACAGTATCTGCCTGTGTATTCCTCACTAACCCACCCGCCTCCCCGTTGTCCACTCTTCTATATCTGTGTAACTGTAATGTTAATATGTTTTTATTGTTGAAGGAAAAGTTTTATTTCAATTGCTTTTCTGCATTGGTTTCACACTCACTATGTTTGTTATCTTGACATTTGTGTACTGTGTATACTGTGTATATATCTACTGATGTCGGTCTGTCCGTGTGCCTCAAAGGCACGGAAAAAAGGGCGGAACTATTATAGAGTCGGTAACGTCAGCGGAGTCGCGCGCGGTGTCGTGCCTCTGTGACGTCGTCCACGTCGGCACGAAGCTACAAAAAGAATTTCCGAATGTTGCTGACGCAAGGGGGATATTCACAAGGTGAGGAATCCACAGGCAGATACTGTATCCACCAGAAAAAGCGTTACCAAAGGTAAGTAACTTGTTCTTTAGTCGTACCTTTCGGAAGAATTGATGAAATTCAATCTTAAGGTTAAAAGTATTAGGTACGTTCGTGGGTACAAATGACAGACCTTTTTCCAAAATCATTTGTTCCTCAGGTTTAAAGACATATTTTGACAGGTTGATAAGGGGACTCGCCTGTCTCACCAGGGGTCCTACCACCTGTAGTGTTGTCGTCTGGTCTGAATTTCCCCATGCGTTTCTTGGCGGAAATGGACCTGTTTCTTCCCCTGGCCTCTGTTCTGGTTCCACATTGGTTGGCCTGTGCCCCTCTAGTATCCCCGTCTCCTGGGTGGTCCCCAGGGGCGGCCTCTCCCTCGATAGCTCTCCCATTGTCCCTCTTCTAAAAAAGTGTTACTGGAAGGGTTGGGGTATTGGGGTGTAGCTGTACTCGTGCTGGGTGTTTCAGCCTCTCCGTCAGAGCCACTTGCCGCAGAGGAGTCGGAAAATGTGGCGTACCTCCTGTACCCTCCCCGACCTCTAGTGGAATATCTGCCCCTGGTTTCTAAGTTATAATAGTCGTCTGCCAAATAGGGAGAAGTCACCTTTTTATCATAGGATTTAATGTCCTTTTCAAGTTTTTCTAACTTGTTTGATTGGGCGTAGTTATCAAAGTCCTTCAAAGTGCGTTCAAGGCGCTCTAAGGCTTCCTTTGCGTTAGTCAGAGCCTTATCATCCACTATTTCTTTTCTAAGGTCAGAAATCTCTTTCATTAGGCGTTCCGCCTCTTTGAAAGCTGTCTCTACTCCAAGCACCATCCAGTGCCTGGAGCACTTGTTTGAGATAAAGCTGAAATTGCCCTTAAAATTCGGATTGTCCACAAAGATTGCAGGCTCGTTGCGCACCTGCAAACCTACGGGAATCACATTAGCCGGAAGAAACTTGGTTAAGGCATGGCCATGTAGGCGTGTTCTTATGAGTTTTTTCTCCAACCTCTCGAGTTTGTTAATTTTCTCCTTAAGTCAGAGGTCGATTTGAGCCTAAAAACCCACTACCCCCCTGGGTTTGGAGTAGTTTGTCAATATAGTCCTCGCTGTATGATAAGGTCTCCTTCTCAGACATATCCAGCTTATGAAACCAAAATATATTCAAAAAGTATACAAAAACAAATGTCTCAACAAAACTAGACAAAATGCACAAACTAATTACAACATATACAACCCTCGCAGGAATCCCTGCTCAGAAATGCCATTATCACAAATGGGGTAACCCTATATAGTCAAATGGACCTGGGTATCATGTAGTACAGGAAACAGTGGTCCTAGACTAATGTAACTAAAAATTCAGACAACTTTTGTCTTTGGCACATGGAATCAAAGGCACATAGAGAATAATTACTTCAAAAAAGAGAGAGGTTGATAAACCGAATTTAATTATTTAACCATTGGGTATTATTGTAGATATACATTATGATCATTGCTGATATACACTCATATGGCCACACGGTTATTACCAGAGAGAAAAAGAGTGTGAAAAAGGTAGTGCTCAGGTGAAAGGATGAACCAGAAAGAGAAACAGTAGTAGCAGCTTAGAGAGTCCTTTTATTTGTTTTATAAAGAAGGGAGCCAACATGAATTCTATGGCGGTCTCCCTGGAAACACAGGCCTACCTCACTATACACAATTGCATATAAAATGTTATTTCAACTGTTGTTAGTCACAGTGTATACATCATCTGTGCATCGTGTGTGGGGGGCAGATGTAAGGTGTAGGCCTATTCGGGGGCGTTGACGTTTCGACCCTGGTGCATAAGTGCAATTGGGGTCCTCAGCGGCGGGTCTTCCTCAGGACGGGGGTGGAGGGGTATCTGCAAACAACCGCGATCATGTAAATGCCATGGTCCAACTTAATTGAAAGTGCCCAAACAAGTGGATGTACCCCAAAAATGAAGTATGCTCACCAAGGACTGAGTCAGGTGAGTGCCAATCAAATTGGTCTTCAGGTAAACGAATGATAATTATTCCAATGCATACATCATTGAAGGGGAAACTATTCCCAAACAGCTAAGAAACCAAACAACAAAAAAACACACAATAATAATGTGGCGATGCGATTACGGCCCAAGTGAAACCTCAGTGGCATAAGGATAAGGTAAAGCAGACTCACCCGCAATTATTGAATACGCGGTGCGGGGTCTGGCAAAAGTGAACAGTGTAAAGGATCCCTTCGTGTCTCTGAAAATACAAAACGGGGCAATAGCCGGAATAAATACTAAAGGAAACATAATCTCGAGCAACTAATGAGAAAAGCCACCGGGTCATGTGTAATTACCTCATGCGTTGACTAGTGGCTCCGTGAATCTTTCCGACAGGACGTGGCATAGATCGCGCTCGCTGTGGTAGAGAATGAGCGGCAGTCTGAACCGCATTTAAGAAGAAGCGTGCACGTTGCGAAACGACGTGACCGGCATGAGAGAGTAGAAAGACTAAGATTTTACCGCCAAGTTATGTAAATAACTGACATGATTGATAGGAACAAGACAAAAGGCCACAGTGTATTAAAAATTAGCTAAGTGGTGGGAAAATTGCAGTCTGAATGTGTGAATAAGTTTAAATGTATTGCCCAAAACGTGTGTTGTGATTAAATACAAATGACAGCATAACATTACAAAAATACATATGTCATGGTCATTCTTTAGTGCATCGTATATGTAAAAAACATTAAAGCATATACTAGAGGCAGAAATGCTAATTTTTGCTAGGCGCAAAACACCGGATGTTTTAAACCAATGGAGTTAAAAAAAATTTGATGGGCGCAAAACACTGGATGTTTTAAACAAATGGAGTAAAAACATCACATGTCACCTCAAGTGGAGTTAAAAACATCATATGTCAACACAATACAATACTGTAATGTACAAAAACAATAAACAATGTGCAGAAAAGATGTTATCCGTCCCATAGTTATCGCAAAACAGCACTAACGTGCCCATGTACATTGTATATATGGACAGACAGCTAATGAAGGACAAAATATGGTACAAAACAAAATACAGTCAAGATAAATATATATAACGGAGAACATGTACACAAGTCTCAGGTTATATTTCAAGGATAAAAACCTGTAACTGGAAAAACAATGGATTAACCATTATTAAGGTTGCCTATCTGCTTAGAGATTTCCTCATGTTCGTTGAGACCCCTATTCACAGTGTCAAAGATGTGGATCCATTTGCATTCATGGACATTCATTATATTGGCAAAGTTTCCACCCCGTGGATTCGTCTGTACCTTTTCTAACACCCACTACCTCAGGCTCTCAGCCGAGTGTCCAAAAGCAATGAAATGTTCCACCAAGGGATCCCCCTGGGTGGCGCACCTTATCCTGCTGCAATGCTGTAGCATGCGGCATTTTACTTTCTGTATCGTTTGTCCTGTATATAGGAAGTCACAGGGGCATGTTATCGCGTAAATGACCCCGATGAATTGCAATTAGTGTGTTGCCTCATCAGTTCTTGACTTCCTTGGTCAGAGGGCAGGCCTTGCATGTCCCACATTTGTAATGACCCAAGACCGTGGGGATATTCCATAGGGTGGTTTGGTTATCCCTAGGCTGTTTGGGTAGTAGTGATCTTACCACGTAGTCTCTCACATTCTTGCCTTTCTTGAACGCGTGCATCGGTGGATGAGGCACAATGAGGCAATCGTGGGGCCCAGCAAAGTAAACTGGATAAATTCGCCTACGCCAAAGACTTCCCCCCACTGACGGAGCAGAAGAGGACAAGCGCAAAGGGTGCGGAGGGAGGTACTGTTCCTGCTATAACATTGGAAGACATAATGGCGGCCCTGAATCAGGTGCAAACCACGGTGGGCACAATTTCGACGGACGTGACACTTCTGCGGGCAGACCTGCAAAAAATGTCGTCTAGAGTCACAGCGGTGGAACAGGTCACGACGACGCTCACCTCGGACACCGCATCATTGCTCAAACGCGTTACGCAATTAGAAGAAGACAACAAACTACTGGCGGACAAGTTGGACGAACAAGAAGGGCGCTCCAGACGCAATAATATTCGCATAATCGGCCTTCCAGAATTGGAAGGGGGACCTGCCATGGACCAGTATGTGGAGGATCTCGTGAAAAACACACTACAACCGAAAGGCCTCTCAAAGTTTTTTCTCGGTGGAAGGGGCGCACAGGGTACCAGGTGGACAGCCACGCCCCGGGGCGCGACCAAGACCTGTTTAGCGCGTATATTCAACTTCAGGGATCGTGACGCTATTCTACAAACGGCGAGGGTGGCACCGCCCATACGGATCCAGAATTCCGAAATTTCAATTTTCCCTGATTACACGACGGCGGTGGCAGCGCGACGGAAGAGTTTCCTTGGAGTGAAAAAGACACTGAGATCCCGCGAATTGCCCTATTCCATGCTCTTCCCGGCACGCCTCAGGGTGGTGGCTGATAAAAAAAACCTGTTTTTTTGACACTCCGGAAGAGGCGCATGACTGGCTCGAAGGGTGGCGTCCGGCAGAGGGCTCCGGCAGACAGAACGGACGGCGAAGACGACAGGGAAAGACAGATGAGGCTGAACCAACCGGACATGGGGAGAACGATGAGGCCAGCATGGCCACTGACGCGGGGGAATGACCCCCACTAACACAAGGGAAGTACTTCTTTTTTCCTCTGTGAAATGTACACTGTAATGCCGAACTTTACTGGTTGGGAATCACCTCCCGTACTTGCTAACAAGACTATTGGCATAGAGCTGGGACTCTGGAACTGTTGGGGCTATATCTGGTCCTCCTTGGACTTTCACACCCCGTGCTTTTGTAGGCAACATTGTTTTTTGACAGGGTTAATGAGCACTCTGCTGAGTTGGGGTGGCGGGCAGTTTGGAGTCCGCATGGCAGGGAGGCTTGGAGGGGGGGGAAGTTTGTTGTTTCCTATGTTTTATGTTCATGCGATGCTCAGATATGTAACGAACGGCACGATGTTTTGGTTCGCAGAAACTGACTACTACCTCATTCACACACTGATCCACGGGGGCCTTGAAGACTCTAAATCTGATGATGGGGGGTGACTCACACACTGCTCTAAGAGAAGGCTCTGAGGGAGTGACCCCGTCCCTATCTATACTCACTTGGAATGTTCGAGGCCTGGGTGACAAAATTAAACGAGGCCTGGTTCTAAAATGCATTAAAAGGGAAGGTGCGGCGGTGATACTCCTACAGGAAACACACCTCACTGGCACGGCTACAAAGGCAATGGACGGATGGGGTTTTAAGATGGTGGCCCACTCCAAATTCACCTCAGGATCTAGAGGAGTTGGCGTCTTGGTTAGAAAACAATTCCCTTTACTCATACAGTCAGTTAAAGCTGACAACGCAGGTAGATTCGCTGCAATACATGCACAGTGGGAGGGGAAGCCCTTTAATATTGGCTCAGTCTACATACCACCAGCCTTGCAAGCGACGGCCCAAACGGACCTTAGCGCCTTCTTACTGGGGCTCCCTGAAGGAGACTTACTTCTTGGGGGAGATTTCAATTTGGTGGCTGATAATCTATTGGATAGAGTCCCTCCCAGGTTAGCTGCGTCTGGTGCATCACGGTTGGGGGGTTTTTTGACGGCCATGGGGCTTGTAAACCTTTGGAGGAAATACAATCCTCTGGAGCGCCAGTTCACCTACCACTCCAGCGTGCATAATAGCCTCACTAGACTTGATTATTTTCTGGGATCGGTGGGTGGCCCTGGCACGGTTCAGAGTGTAGAAATCCGGCCTAGGGGTATTTCAGATCATTCCCCTCTACTGATTACCTATGCACATCATCGGCCCAAGCGGCGTCGGACCTACCCGATCCGCTCTGGCTACCTCCACAATCCTAAGATTAAGAAAGAGCTGAAGGCGGGGACGAAACACTACTTTCAAGACAATACCAATTCCGTGTCCTCCTCCATCACCCTGTGGGAGGCCTACAAGACAGTGATTAGAGGGCAGACGATAGTCTCCATCACAGCGCACAAGCGTGCAGGGCAAGCAGAACTGCTGGCTTTGGAAACGGCACTGGCTGGAGCAGAGGTGCAGCATGCGACTGACCCGAACCCCACTACGGCGCACAGCTTGCAGGCAGCACAACACCGTCACAGAGCACACCTGACTGAGGGGGTAAAGCTGCAAATGTCCACTACACGACACAAAATTTACGAGGCAGGTGACAAGGTGGGCAAATTACTTGCATGGCTGGACAGACGTGACGGACAAGACAGGTGGATAGCACAACTTCGGGTGGAGGGAGGGGACCCTATTAGAGATCCACACACAATAGTACATATGCTAGCACAACACTACATGAAGGTGTACTCCTCTGCATCCACGGTATCGGAGGAAGAAGCATACACCTACATCAAAGACCTTAAAATGCCCACATTAACCGCGGAGGAGGCGCAGGCCTTGGATGAAGACCTCTCGACGGAGGAGGTGCAATTGGCGATCGGGGCCCTACAGGCGGGTAAGGCACTGGGACCTAATGGTATACCAGTTGAATTGTACAAGCAACAGGCAGGTACGATTGCGCCATATCTGCTGCGCATGTTTAAAGAAAGCTTGGAGAAGGGGGAACTTCCATTGGATCAACGCACGGCTACTATTGTAGCTATACTAAAACCAGGGAAGCCGGCTGACCAATGTGTGTCCTACCGCCCGATCTCCCTCATAAACGCTGAGGCCAAAATACTCGCTAAATTATTGGCGCGCCGTCTTACGTCCCACCTACCCAAACTCATACATAAAGACCAGTCTGGCTTCATGCCCGGCAGAAACACGGCGCTCAATTTAAGGAGAGTACATGGCGTACTGGCGCGCGCAGAATATCTTCTGGAACCGGCTGTAATACTGTCCCTGGACGCGCATATGGCGTTTGATACGGTCCACTGGCCCTTTTTATTTGCGGTCCTATGCCATTTTGGCTTTGGCCCAGGGTTCTGTGCCTGGATCCGTCTACTATATGAGAAGCCCATGGCACATGTTGTCGCTAACGGCCATATGTAGGAGAGTAGGGTCTGCAATCCTATGACCACCCAGATTTTTGCTTTTTGCTGCACTGGTTTACGACTTTCCCTGGCTGTGGGCCTGCTAATCAGACCCACAGCCTAGCTGTTCTCTCTATCCAAATTGTACTCAGGTACTGAATTGGCACTGGGCCCTCTCCAAGTCCCTGTACCCAGGGCTGAGGTGTACCCAGAAGTCTCCCAGGGGCTGAAGCATGTATTATGCCACCCCTGGGCTGACTAACTAAACCGACACAACTGGCTGCACGACAGCTGGGGCAAGGTGGTGTACTCACCCTTTGCTTTAGATATAGTATACCTATATCTAACCCTAAAATGGACACACAGATCTCCTATCAGTCACTCCTATGGCAGGCCTTAACAATCCTGAAGGCAGAGTGCTTAGAATCGTGTGAGATGGTGCTCTGGCATGAGCTGAGCCTGTCTGCGGCTTTCGGGATCCATCCCTTAGCCGTTTCCATGATATCGCATACCATATACTCTTAAGTGCATTATAATCCTCGCGGTTATATGCCAACTCTGGTATCGCTTTATCAAAACATGTCGAGTAAGGTGTCATACGAATTGGAATACTAACCCCTCGCCAATTCTGGCGACGGGGTTAGCATCCCACCCTTCTAGAGGGACACGACATGTATGTAACCCCTAACCCCGGTTAAAGTCAGACAGAGCCTTAGCATCCACAAAATGGATGCTGCCACCGAGACACAAGTCTGCCCTCCTGCTGCTGGGAGTCCTCCCAGAGCAGGAGATAAGGACAAAGGGTTTCCTGCCAGGGGCGGTGCCAGCACCGTCCCAGACAGGATTTTGTGTATTACAGGTAGGCAGGGCTTCAGAGGAAGGTGACTGCACGTGGCACTCCGATGCTCACTGTGCATAGGCTGGCTTGAACCAGTTCCAGGGACACTCCAGACCCTGTGCTGGGGAAAAGCCCGCCAAGGAAGTGGGTGTAACCACCCCCCTCCTGGTCCCACCCCTAGGGCAGGACTTAGTCGCGTGCCAGCCCCCTTTTCCCAGATAAAGGTAGGAGCAGGCCCCCTTCCAAATTAGATCATCTTTGAATCCTGAAACTACTTTCTACGAAAGGAACTCAAGACTTCTTCCTAAGATTTCTCCCTTGTGGCTAAGGAGTAGTCACCCTGCATCCGCAGGCACCATCGCAAGAACACTGCGGTCTGCTGCAAGTCCTTCCTCCGGAATCCGACTGCCCAGCTCGACGAGAACCGGCTTCCCTGGCACCTCTGACCTCTACCCACCTCTACAGCCAAGCTGAGAACCGTGGGTGCGACGAGACCTCGAGGGACCGGCCATCTTCAAGACTGCACGACTTCTGCACAGCAAGCCCGCCGAGTAATTTCCTGGTGAGTGCTTTGGGGTCCGAGAAGCCCCGACCCTGAGCAGCTCCAGCACCGAAGTGCAGCCTCCCAGCATCTCCACGATCTGCGTGGGGCCCTTCTGCTTTTTGCTGCTCAACGCGTTGTTTGGCTACTAGCCCGCTGGCTTGTGGCCTTCTGAACGACGCCCGACGGCATCACTGCTGCTGGTCTGGTTGCTTCAGACTGGCCCTTGCTCCCTTCCCGAAGAGGAGCACCCCGGACCCTCCTGGTCCACTCAAGACGCCATTTTGAGTCCACCGCGTGGGCTTGAATTAGCCAAGGCTTGTTGCCCAATCCTGGGTAACTTCGACGCCGACAGCTTCATCCATCGTGGGACAGCTCGCCTCTCCATCCTGGTCGCCGACAACGCCTCCTGGTCCGTGAGATCTGCAGAGCCAGCGTCGCCCACTCACCTAGTCGACGTGACTGCCATCCGGTGCCCTCCTGGTGCCCACTGACTACTGGCTAGTAGTCACGAACTTGGTCCCCTCTGCTTTCAGGTGTTATCCATCTTCCAGATCCAGGCTTGGATCAACTCGAACTATCTTCACTGGTCGCCTGCCAGCATCTTTTCTTCCAGGCTCCTGGTCCGGCAACGAGGATTCCCGACGTCTTTTGAGACCTATGCAGCTGCAGCCCCTGGGCTAGGTAACTTCGGCATTTCGGTGCCCCAGCATAGCCTCACTATCCAAGGGTCAGGATCCACTGTCGTTTTCTTCCTACCAGGTCGGGTTCGCCCGTAAACACTAACTTTAACTTTACTAGCTTCCATAGACTTTGTCCCGCATCCCGCGTGAGAGTGCACACTCTGCACCCGAGTCCCCTAGGCCTCCTAGAAGTAATCTAACGATTCTATAGTCAAGTCCTAGCGATTCCAAAGCCTATTAGTACTGTACTTACCTGCTAGTAATTTCGCATTCCACTTTTAAAGTATATGGTTTTTCGTGCCCCTCGGGCATTTGTGTATACCGTGCTAACTTAAGTATTTTCGTAAGAGTTTTGTTGTGTGCTTAGCACCCGGTCCTCATAAAGAGTACAGGGTTGTTGTGATTCTAATAAATACATTGTTATTTTCATAACACTTGTGTGGTGTCCTTTCACTGGGTGTTCAAGGGGTAATGTGATGGTAAAACAGCTGGCTTAACACGCCCTCGAGAGTCTTAGCCTTAGACTGCTCGTATCCATGCTACTAGGATAGCTGGTCTATAAGGTTGACTTACAACCAATCATCAATAAGGGTTGTTTGGACTGATATATAGTGATCACTAGAATAGTGAACACTGCACATCAGGCCAACTTCTCACATTGGTGAGCAGCGGTTGGGATTTGAGCTTGCTGTTGTTTTACCACACATATCCTAAGAATATCTTGTGAAAGATCACATAAGTACTAAAGGTACATATAACTTAGCTTAGAATACTCTGAGTTCTACTGAACCAGCTGTTGTAGCTCCTAGGGCCTAGCACACCCTAAACTACAACTCTAGCAAGGGATCAGTAGGCAAACATATAGTGTAGGTAAGTGCACCACTTACACCTCACTAGAAAAGCATGTCTACCCAGGGAGAATCTACTGAGACTCCCCTGGTCAGTGTTGACCCTCCACAGGTCACTTCAAGATATGCAGCTCTCAGTTTCCAGGAGATGAGACAAATCTGTGTCTCCAGAAAACTGAAGCAGGGGTCTAACCCCACCATTCCCTTTTTAATAGGTCTCTTAGAGACTTATGATGCGAGAAAGCTTTCTCAGCTAGATGGGAATATGCCAGCCTTAGAGGGAACCTCTGGGGATCCAGAACTCCCCAACATTGCCAATGCAGTTGAGGAGGAGGATCAAGGGGAACTCTCTGGGGACGAGGTAGACAAAGGTCTTGAGGTAGTCAGAAGGCTAACTAGGGCCAACTTAGACTTGCTTGGGCTAGGATCTGGGGGACCCCCAGTACTGACCCTAAGTAGGCCTAACCTTGGAGTTAGGAGAGATAGATCTCTTTCTAGGGACTCCAATAGATCTCTGCACTCTAATGCCTCTTCTCGGAGGAGAAGGAACTCTCCCCAGAGGAGATTGACTTCCCCCTCAGAGAATGGAGCATGAAGCTAGGATGAGACAGGCTACTCTGAGGATTGAAAGGGAAGAAATTGCCCTGGCCAAAGAGAAGCTTGCCTTGGCTAGAGAGCAGCAGATGAGTGGGTTAGCTCCCACTGGTGGCAGCAATCTCCCAAGAGATAGAGAGAAGGGTTTAGATACTAAACACCTGACCAAGATAGTGCCCCCCCTTTAAGCAAGGGGATGATATCCAGAAATGGATGGCTGCTTTGGAGAGGGCCTGCACTGTGCAGTGCATTCCCCGAAGTCAGTGGGCAGCTATACTGTGGCTCTCCTTTGATGGTAAAGGTAGAGATAAGCTCCTCACTACAAGAGTGGAGGATGCTAATGATTACCAGGTCCTGAAAAATGCACTGATTGTTGGGTTTGGTTTAACCACTGAGCAGTACAGGTTGCTGTTCAGAGACACCCAGAAAACTCAGTCTCAGGACTGGTCTGACTTTGTGGATAGTGCCACTAAGGCTTTGGAGGGCTGGTTGCTGGGTAGCAAGGTTACAGATTACACAGGATTGTATAATCTGATGATGAGAGAACACATTTTAAACAATTGTCAGAACCAGTTGTTGCACCAGCACCTTGTTGATTCAGATCTGACCTCTCCCCAAGAATTGGGAAAGAAGGCAGACAAATGGGTCAGGACAAGGATCAAGCAGAACCAGAACCAGAACCAGGGTGGTCAGAAGAAAGCAGACCAGAAGGGTAATGCAAAGAGTGAACAAAATGACCAGAAGTCTTCACCAGGTCCCCAACAAACCAAAGAGGGTGGGGGTCAGGCTTCCCAGAAGAAGAAGACTCAAGAAGGCCAGTCAAAAAGGTGGTGCCAGTACTGCAAAAGTAAATCTCACTGGTTTAGTGAGTGCACCAAAAGAGGAGGACAAACTCCTGCCACTACAGCCCCTAAGGCAACTGCACCCCCTAGTACAGTCAGTAGTGGTAGTGTACCTCCCAAGGCATTAGTTGGGTTAACCTTGGGAACTGAGGGGTCTGACAACTTAGTTGGCACACTCACTCAGGCCGTCCTTGTCTGTACAGGGGATATGGATATAACCCCTGAGATAAGTCCCAATACTTTGGGCAAGTACAGGCAGACGCCTTTAATTAATGGCAAAATGGCTCAGGCCTATAGGGACACTTGTGCCAGTGTCACCATGGTGACACCTAACTTTGTGGACCCTGGACAGATCATGCCAGGTACTGATTTCCTGGTGACCAATGCCAGCAATGTCACTACTAGTCATAGTGTGGCAATTGTGGCTTTCTCCTGGGGTGGAGTGAAGGGACAAAAGAAAGTTGTAGTCAGTTCAGACCTCCCAGTTGATTGTTTGTTGGGCAATGATTTGGAGTCATCACAATGGTCAGAAGTGGAGCAGAGGACTCACATGGAAATGTTAGGCTTGCCAGCACATGTGCTTGCTGTGACTAGGTCACAGGCCAGAAAATGCCCCACTGAACAGGTGCTGGATCCTGAAATTATGGACCAGACACCTTCCAAGAAGAAGAGCAGTAAGGGTAAGGCTTTGCCTTCCCCCTTGCCCCAGGTTGAGGATCAAGTCTCTGAGGAGGCTGATCTGAGAGAACTGAGGGAAACTGAGCCTAAAGAGCTTGAACTTGATCAAGTTGAGTTTCTGGGCTCAGGGGGACCCTCCAGAGCAGACCTGGGGAAGGCACAGTTAGACTGCCCTTCCCTTGAACCCCTCAGACAGCAGGCTGCTGCTGAGGCTGCAGGGAATGCCACAGGTGCCCACAGGGTATACTGGGAAGATGGACTCCTGTACTCTGAGTCAAGAGACCCCAAGCCTGGTGCAACCAGGAGGCTGGTCATCCCCTTGTCTCTGAGAGGTTTCCTTCTCACCTTGGCCCATGAGATTCCCCTTGCAGGTCATTTAGGTCAGACAAAGACTTGGGACAGGCTTGTCTCACACTTTCACTGGCCCCATATGAATGAGAATACCAAGGAGTTTTGTCGCTCCTGTGTCACTTGCCAAGCCAGTGGTAAGTCAGGTGGCACAACAAAGGCCCCCCTCATACCACTACCTGTGGTGGGGGTTCCCTTTGAAAGGGTGGGGATTGACATTGTTGGTCCAATGGAACCCCAGACAGCATCAGGGCACAAGTTTATACTGGTGGTAGTGGATCATGCCACCAGGTATCCTGAAGCTATTCCACTTAGGACCACTACTGCACCTGTAGTGGCAAGGGCCCTAGTTGGAGTGTTCTCCAGAGTGGGCTTCCCTAAGGAGGTTGTTTCTGACAGAGGTACAAACTTCATGTCAGGATATCTGACTGCAATGTGGAAGGAGTGTGGTGTGAACTACAAGTTCACCACACCCTACCACCCACAATGCAATGGGCTTGTTGAGAGATTCAACAGGACCCTCAAAGGGATGATTCATGGGCTACCTGAAACTCTTAGGAGAAGATGGGATGTCCTGATCCCCTGCCTCTTGTTTGCTTACAGAGAGGTCCCACAGAAGGGGGTTGGCTACAGCCCTTTTGAGCTTCTGTATGGGCATCCTGTAAGAGGACCCCTGTGTTTGGTGAAGGAAGGATGGGAGAGACCTCTCAAAAAGCCTGCAACCAACATAGTGGACTATGTACTTGGTCTCCGCTCCAGGATGGCTGAGTATATGGAAAAGGCATCTAAAAACCTTGAGGCCAGCCAAGAACTTCAAAAAGCTTGGCATGACCAAAAGGCTGTTCTGACTGTGTACCAGCCAGGGCAGAAGGTGTGGGTGCTGGAGCCAGTGGCCCCAGCAGCTCTGAAAGACAAATGGTCTGGGCCCTACACCATCATTGAGCAAAAGGGAGAGGTTACCTACCTGGTGGACCTTGGAACTCCCAGGAGCCCTCTCAGAGTGCTCCATGTTAACAGGCTCAAGGCATATGTTGACAGGAAGGACATGAGCTTGCTCATGGCCACAGATGAGGGACAGGAGGAAGAGAGTGACCCTCTCCCAGACCTGCTCACTCAGAATCCTGATGATGGATCAGTTGATGGTGTTGTCTTTTGTGGCAGCCTCACTGAACATCAGCAACAGGATTGCAGGCAAGTCCTGCAATCCTTCAGACATATGTTCTCTCTGACACCCAGCCAAACTGATTGGTGTACCCATGATGTTGACACTGGAGACAGTCTGCCTGTCAAGAGTAAAATCTACAGACAGCCTGATCATGTTAGAGACTGCATCAAAACTGAAGTGCAGAAAATGTTGGAGCTGGGAGTCATTGAGCCCTCAGATAGCCTTTGGGCTAGCCCAGTAGTTCTAGTGCCAAAGCCTCACACCCAGGGTGGTAAGAAAGAGATGAGGTTTTGCGTAGACTACAGAGGCCTCAATGCAGTCACTAAGACTGATGCCCACCCAATACCAAGAGCTGATGAACTTATAGATAAATTGGCTTCTGCCAACTTCTTAAGTACATTTGATTTGACAGCTGGGTATTGGCAAATCAGGTTAGCTGAGGAGGCCAAACCCAAGACAGCATTTTCTACCCCTGGAGGGCATTATCAGTTTGTGGTAATGCCCTTTGGACTGAAAAATGCACCTGCCACCTTCCAAAGGTTGGTGAATCAAGTCCTCACTGGGCTGGATGACTTCTGTGCAGCATATCTAGACGATATTGCTGTCTTTAGCTCCACCTGGGAGGATCACCTGGTCCACCTGAGGAAAGTGTTAGAGGCTCTGCAAAAGGCAGGCCTCACTATCAAGGCCACAAAGTGCCAGATAGGGCAGACACAGGTTGTATACCTGGGCCACCTGGTAGGTGGAGGCCAGGTTCAGCCACTGGAGAGTAAGATACAGGCCATCAGGCTGAGGTGTACCCAGAAGTCTCCCAGGGGCTGAAGCATGTATTATGCCACCCCTGGGCTGACTAACTAAACCGACACAACTGGCTGCACGACAGCTGGGGCAAGGTGGTGTACTCACCCTTTGCTTTAGATATAGTATACCTATATCTAACCCTAAAATGGACACACAGATCTCCTATCAGTCACTCCTATGGCAGGCCTTAACAATCCTGAAGGCAGAGTGCTTAGAATCGTGTGAGATGGTGCTCTGGCATGAGCTGAGCCTGTCTGCGGCTTTCGGGATCCATCCCTTAGCCGTTTCCATGATATCGCATACCATATACTCTTAAGTGCATTATAATCCTCGCGGTTATATGCCAACTCTGGTATCGCTTTATCAAAACATGTCGAGTAAGGTGTCATACGAATTGGAATACTAACCCCTCGCCAATTCTGGCGACGGGGTTAGCATCCCACCCTTCTAGAGGGACACGACATGTATGTAACCCCTAACCCCGGTTAAAGTCAGACAGAGCCTTAGCATCCACAAAATGGATGCTGCCACCGAGACACAAGTCTGCCCTCCTGCTGCTGGGAGTCCTCCCAGAGCAGGAGATAAGGACAAAGGGTTTCCTGCCAGGGGCGGTGCCAGCACCGTCCCAGACAGGATTTTGTGTATTACAGGTAGGCAGGGCTTCAGAGGAAGGTGACTGCACGTGGCACCCCGGTGCTCACTGTGCATAGGCTGGCTTGAACCAGTTCCAGGGACACTCCAGACCCTGTGCTGGGGAAAAGCCCGCCAAGGAAGTGGGTGTAACCACCCCCCTCCTGGTCCCACCCCTAGGGCAGGACTTAGTCGCGTGCCAGCCCCCTTTTCCCAGATAAAGGTAGGAGCAGGCCCCCTTCCAAATTAGATCATCTTTGAATCCTGAAACTACTTTCTACGAAAGGAACTCAAGACTTCTTCCTAAGATTTCTCCCTTGTGGCTAAGGAGTAGTCACCCTGCATCCGCAGGCACCATCGCAAGAACACTGCGGTCTGCTGCAAGTCCTTCCTCCGGAATCCGACTGCCCAGCTCGACGAGAACCGGCTTCCCTGGCACCTCTGACCTCTACCCACCTCTACAGCCAAGCTGAGAACCGTGGGTGCGACGAGACCTCGAGGGACCGGCCATCTTCAAGACTGCACGACTTCTGCACAGCAAGCCCGCCGAGTAATTTCCTGGTGAGTGCTTTGGGGTCCGAGAAGCCCCGACCCTGAGCAGCTCCAGCACCGAAGTGCAGCCTCCCAGCATCTCCACGATCTGCGTGGGGCCCTTCTGCTTTTTGCTGCTCACCGCGTTGTTTGGCTACTAGCCCGCTGGCTTGTGGCCTTCTGAACGACGCCCGACGACATCACTGCTGCTGGTCTGGTTGCTCCAGACTGGCCCTTGCTCCCTTCCCGAAGAGGAGCACCCCGGACCCTCCTGGTCCACTCAAGACGCCATTTTGAGTCCACCGCGTGGGCTTGAATTAGCCAAGGCTTGTTGCCCAATCCTGGGTAACTTCGACGCCGACAGCTTCATCCATCGTGGGACAGCTCGCCTCTCCATCCTGGTCGCCGACAACGCCTCCTGGTCCGTGAGATCTGCAGAGCCAGCGTCGCCCACTCACCTAGTCGAGGTGACTGCCATCCGGTGCCCTCCTGGTGCCCACTGACTACTGGCTAGTAGTCACGAACTTGGTCCCCTCTGCTTTCAGGTGTCATCCATCTTCCAGATCCAGGCTTGGATCAACTCGAACTATCTTCACTGGTCGCCTGCCAGCATCTTTTCTTCCAGGCTCCTGTTCCGGCAACGAGGATTCCCGACGTCTTTTGAGACCTATGCAGCTGCAGCCCCTGGGCTAGGTAACTTCGGCATTTCGGTGCCCCAGCATAGCCTCACTATCCAAGGGTCAGGATCCACTGTCGTTTTCTTCCTACCAGGTCGGGTTCGCCCGTAAACACTAACTTTAACTTTACTAGCTTCCATAGACTTTGTCCCGCATCCCGCGTGAGAGTGCACACTCTGCACCCGAGTCCCCTAGGCCTCCTAGAAGTAATCTAACGATTCTATAGTCAAGTCCTAGCGATTCCAAAGCCTATTAGTACTGTACTTACCTGCTAGTAATTTCGCATTCCACTTTTAAAGTATATGGTTTTTCGTGCCCCTCGGGCATTTGTGTATACCGTGCTAACTTAAGTATTTTCGTAAGAGTTTTGTTGTGTGCTTAGCACCCTGTCCTCATAAAGAGTACAGGGTTGTTGTGATTCTAATAAATACATTGTTATTTTCATAACACTTGTGTGGTGTCCTTTCACTGGGTGTTCAAGGGGTAATGTGATGGTAAAACAGCTGGCTTAACACGCCCTCTAGAGTCTTAGCCTTAGACTGCTCGTATCCATGCTACTAGGATAGCTGGTCTATAAGGTTGACTTACAACCAATCATCAATAAGGGTTGTTTGGACTGATATATAGTGATCACTAGAATAGTGAACACTGCACATCAGGCCAACTTCTCACACCATATCTCAGCGGACTTTCCACTGTCCAGAGGCACGCGTCAGGGTTGCCCACTGTCCCCGTTACTGTTTGCCATGGTCTTGGAACCGTTGGCGGAGTGGATAAGATGGGAGCCTACTATCAGGGGCCTCCGTTGGACTGATGATTGGGAAGATAGAATATCCCTATACGCAGACGATATCCTATTATATCTCACCTCTCCCAAGCGCTCAATTAACACTCTTCTGGATGTCTGCACAGCCTACGGCCGAGCATCTGGCTACTCGATCAACTGGTCTAAATCCACCATGTACATACTGCGCGGGCCCCCACCACGTTTACCAGGCACCTGCCCATTGCGGACTGCAGACAGTGGGTTTAAGTATCTAGGGATATACATTACAACTAGCCCGGTTGATTTCCATGCACATAACCTACAACCCCCTCTGGATCGTCTCAAGCGTGACATACCGCATTGGGAATCGCTGCCGCTTACCCTGCTGGGAAAGGCGGCTCTCTTCAAAATGATGGACCTGCCCCGCTTTCTCTACATTTTAGAAAATACTCCCTACCCAGTGCCGACCGCCTACTTTAAGACCATTGCAGCGCAGGTCTCGGTGTTACTGTGGGGCCCTAAGCCCGCACGCATAGCGCAGGCCAAGCTAACACAGCTGGTATGACGGAGGCATAGCGCTACCAGACATCAACCTTTATTATTGGGCATCGCAGTTGAAGGTCATTAACCAATGGCTCCATCTCCCGCAGTCCGAGCCGGCTCTAAAGTCAGACAGGGCGCAGTTGGGGTTCTCCGGTATGCTTGCCCCCCTTTATGATAAATCTCTGTCCGCTACAAAGTTTGGCCCACTACGACATACGCTCACTATATGGCACACGGCACTGACCAGGTTGAAGTGGCAGGGTGTGTTAACGCAGTTGACTCCGTTGTGGGACACAAAGAAGCTTGGGAAACTCAGGCACTCCAAGGGTTTTGACCGCTGGGATGCTATAGGCATCTCAACCATTGGGGATCTATGGCAAAAGGGACATGTGCTGCCCTTTGAGACACTGCGGCAACAATATGATCTGGCGCAGTCAGAACATTTCCGATATATGCAGATACGTCATGCATTAACAACGGCGCTACCACCCGAGCAGGACATCCCAGTGGCATCCCCGATCGAGGACAGACTACTCACCGATTATATACCATCAAAGGCGACATCACTGACGTACCGTAAGCTAATCAATAATTTGCCTGACCCACTGACAGCCTTGCGGGAGAAATGGTCACAGGACTGTGGAGACATTGATGACTCTGAGTGGCAGGAGGCAATTGCGTCTCCAAAAGAAGTGGGCATCTCCTCGCGTCTCCGCTTGGTGCAGCTAGGTATACTACACAGATCTTACTACACTAGAGACACACTGCATAAGATAAAATGGATTGCACACCCTTACTGCCTGCGGGGATGCGGTGAAGTAGGGACCTTCTATCACACAATATGGGACTGCCCAAGAATTGCACACTACTGGGTTCAGGTGATGCGCACCATGTCTCAATCAGAGGAACTTTCCGTACTGCCTGACCCCAGGCGTTGCCTTTTAAATATATGGGAACCAGGGCCGGACTGTGAACCAAAACCGGCCCTGGCAAAGTGCTCGGACGGGGGGGTTGGAGGTGCCGCAGAGCGCTTTGCCAGGGCCGGTTTCAGCCCTGTAACAAAATCGGCCCCCACCCTTGCGGCGCACCGGGGGATTGCCCGGTGCCCGCTATGGCCAGTCCGGGCCTGATGGGAACCCAATGACCTCACACGCTCTGGGCAGGGCTGGATGACACTTGGCATGATGGTGGCAAAGAGAAATATAGCGCAGAAATGGGGCGGGACAGAGTCACCCACACTAATGGCATGGAAGCAAGATATGGACGCTGCGATGGTTTCGGAGCGGGCAGTGTTCTGCAATAGAGGGTGTCCCAAAAAATGGAGTAAGATTTGGGGGCATGGAATAGGTACAGAGGGAACGTCTGTGAGCCACCCTCAGATAATGACACTTCCAGCTCTGATACGGAGTGATACCACGAACACTATGTACTTGACGACTGCCCATGTTATTATCGGTGGAATGAGATGTGCTTGTATTTGTGATATAATCATACTGGTTTCTGTTGACGAACCACTGTGCTTGAATTGCTTTGTAATTCTGCTGAATAACGTATCGCATTGTTTTAAAAATGCAAATAAAAAACATCCGGTGTTTTACGCCTAGCAAAAATTAGCATTTCTGATTCTAATATATGCTTTAATGTTTTTTACATAAACGATGCACTAAAAAATGACCATGAGATATGTAGTTTTTGTAATGTTATGCTGTCATTTGTATTTAATCACAACACACGTTTTGGGCAATACATTTAAACTTATTCACACATTCAGACTGCAATTTTCCCACCACTTAGCTAATTTTTAATACTCTGTGGCCTTTTGTCTTGTTCCTATCAATCATGTCAGTTATTTACATAACTTGCCAGTAAAATCTTAGTCTTTCTACTCTCTCATGCCGGTCACGTCGTTTCGCAACGTGCACGCTTCCTCTTAAATGCGGTTCAGACTGCCGCTCGTTCTCTACCACAGCGGGCGCGATCTATGCCACGTCCTGTCGGAAAGATTCACGGAGCCACTAGTCAACGCATGAGGTAATTACACATGACCCGGTGGCTTTTCTCATTAGTTGCTCGAGATTATGTTTCCTTTAGTATTTATTCCGGCTATTGCCCCGTTTTGTTTTTTCAGAGACACAAAGGGATCCTTTACACTGTTCACTTTTGCCAGACCCCGCACCGCGTATTCAATAATTGCGGGTGAGTCTGCTTTACCTTATCCTCATGCCACTGAGGTTTCACTTGGGCCGTAATCGCATCGCCACATTATTATTGTGTGTTTTTTTGTTGTTTGGTTTCTTAGCTGTTTGGGAATAGTTTCCCCTTCAATGATGTATGCATTGGAATAATTATCATTCGTTTACCTGAAGACCAATTTGATTGGCACTCACCTGACTCAGTCCTTGGTGAGCATACTTAATTTTTGGGGTACATCCACTTGTTTGGGCACTTTCAATTAAGTTGGACCATGGCATTTACATTATCGCGGTTGTTTGCAGATACCCCCCCACCCCCGTCCTGAGGAAGACCCGCCGCTGAGGATCCCAATTACCCTTATGCACCAGGGTCGAAACGTCGACGCCCCCGAATAGGCCTACACCTTACATCTGCCCCCTTACAAGATGCACAGATGATGTATACCCTGTGACTAACAACAGTTGAAATAACATTTTATATGCAATTGTGTATATGTGGGTAAGGCCTGTGTTTCCAGGGAGACCGCCATACAATTCATGTTGGCTCCCTTCTTTATAAAACAAATAAAAGGACTCTCTACGCTGCTGAACGTGTTTCTCTTTCTGTTTCATCCTTTCACCTGAGCACTACCTTTTTCACGCTCTTTTTCTCTCTGGTAATAACCGTGTGGCCATATGAATGTATATCGGCAATGATCATAATGTATATCTACAATAATACCCAATGGTTGAATAATTAAATTCGGTTTATCAACCTCTCTCTTTTTTGAACTAATTATTATCTATGTGCCTTTGATTCCATGTGCCAAAGACAAAAGTTGTCTGAATTTTTTGTTACATTAGTCTAGGACCACTGTTTCCTGTACTGCAACATACAACTTTGGCCAGGCTTTATTACTCGAAATTCTTTGTTAGCTTTTACATTGCCCTGAAGAAGTGCTGTTTTTAGGACGAAAGGTGTTGGCTGTCTGTCTTGTATATTAAGAACTAAGAAAGGATACATAAAATAACAAGAAATTCGACCTGTGTACAACGACTTGGTGGCTCTATAGAGAATTTCTATTTAAAGGACTCTTTGAATATTTTTGCAAAGTGGTGCATCTCTGATTTAGTGTCTTATTTTGTGGCCCCTGGTAATACAGGAGTGCTCTTGCACAGAGGGCACATTTGGAGATTTGCACACAAGAACTAAAATTCACATTTATACAATTTCAATTGGCACTTGTATTGGATTGGTGCCTAATTGGTTACTCTTTTGGTCCACTGTCAATTTTTGTGAACCTCAGCAGAGTGCGGCCTGCTTGCGTGTGCGCCCCCTAGGCCCCCCCACCCCCCAAATAGGTTCTTGAAGGGTTTGCAACACGTTTTCACCTTCGCCATTTGTCATGCCTTAGTGGGGCCCCTGTTCCCAATTATTTTGCTGTGCTCTCCCTTTGAGCCAGTTCACAACTATACTTTCAGGCTTTTTACCAAAAAGACAGCTTTCCTGGTGGCAATAACATCTGCCTGGATGGTCAGTGGGCTTCAGACTTTGTCATCCATACGTGAACATCTATCCAGGCAAGCTGGTTCTACACACTAGAGCTTTCTTTCTGCCAAAAGTCTTAACTCCCTTTCACATAGGCCAATCCATCATCCTGCATACTTTTTATGCTGCACCACATCCCTATATGGAAGAGGTGCAACTTCACTGTCTGGACCCAAAGATTGTTGTCATTCTATCTTGACCACACAAGAGAGTTCCAGGTGGACGACCAACTCTTCGTGGGGTATGTTGGAGCAGAGAAGGTAAATGCCGTGCAGAGATGGGCCATCTCCTGGTGGATTGTGCTCTGCATTCAAATCTGCTACGCATTGGCTAAGAAGCAACCGCCTAAGGTTTTGCATGCTCATTCCACCAGAGCTAAGGCTGCGACCACTGTACCAGCACAAGGAGTTCCACTTCTGGATATCTGCCAGACCGCATCATTAGCTTCTCTACACATGTTCTCAAAGCATTACTGCCTGGACAGTCAGGTCCATCGGTCTTGCAGGACTTTCTAGTGTGAAACAGTTTCGCAGACCCACCTCCGGGGAGGTATTAATTTGATATCTAGTCTGAGGTAAGAAATATGTAAATAGAATTTTTTATCAGATAAAAAAGTTACTTGCCTCCTGTAACGTCTTATCTAGCTGCAGATTCCTTGCCGACTCACCCATCCTCCCTGCTCTCTGTGCAAATTTCTAAGAACAGGGCTGTTCCACTTTCAGGGCTTAGTTTTCCATACCAGTGGTCAGTGTTGTTTGTGGCTCTGTGATCAAGGTGTGTAAAGTTGCAAAAAGAAACTGATGTCTGTCAGTTCTGGGTCTGATGATGCCATTCAGTGCCGAACAGCACCACCTACTGCCAGGCAGGGGTACTGCTCACTAAAAACGTTCTGGATCCAGCCTGACGCCTGGGGATAATTCTAAGGTAAGGAATCTGCGGCTATATAGAGTCTTTAATAAGGCGTTACTGAAGGTAAGTTACTTGTTCATCTAGCAAGTTTACTCTGTCGCCCCTTTCCCTGGATCACAGCCTGCTTTTTGAGTTCACCGAATCCAATACAGAGTGCTCTCTTCAGGACTACATATTAAATAAATATGCTGTTTTACCGCCTGTATTCAGCTCATTCCTGCTATCTTTGTCAGCTATTTCAGGGTGTCCGGAATCGCCCGTAAATGTCATAACAAAGATCCAACGCTTACACATGGGCATTCAGTACCATCTACTGATACACTTAGTTTACAGCATACAAATACTAAAATATACTCTAAAGAATATTACAGTTTCACACAGTGTTTCAATCTGTGGCCAAGGTGTGGTAAACTGGAAACATTGTGCATAGTATATATGTAAGGGACAGTGATGTTGACACAGTTTGCATAGACTCCACCCAACATGATTTACAGGACATGGTTATATTGGTTACAGATGACAAAATGCGTTCTGGAGATTCTACAAAAGGTATGGACATATATGTCGACACAAATTTGGGGACAAGTTTGTAAATGTGTTTTTTAACTCCGGAGAAAGAATCACCATGATTACATGCAAGCTTTCTAATGGGACCTGGAACAATAATGTTTTATAGTCTCCAGATGGATTACCATTGTCATATGAAGGCAGGAATACTGATTTTGATGGGCTCTTTGAAGGCATCCTTGAACTTAAAGGGAGGCTTATTTCTGGGAGGGGTTAATGTGGCTGACAAAGTTACAAACATTTTAGGCCAGTTTCACCAGGGTCCATTTGCCATGATTATTTGTCCCGGAGCTAAAGAACAAGTACTTGTTATTATGGAGAAGCATTTTGTCCAAAACAGATGTTGTAAGTTTAGTAGTGTTTTCACAAAAGGTCTCGGTAAGGAAATGGGCTTCAAACACAGAAAAAAGTGAAAGAGAATTCCAATCCAGCCAAGCATAAAGCCAGAGGCGAACTATTCTCCATGAGATCTGAATTAGAGAAAGAGTTGGAGATCTTGTGTGCTAATGGTATCATTTAGCCTATGGAGTCCTCTTTGTGGCTATCTGGCCCTGTTGTGGCACACAAATGCAACGACGAACTGAGGGTCTGTATTGACTTACGCAGTCTCCATAAGGAATTGTGGGTCGACTCATGCCCGTGGCTCAAAATAAATGAAGTTATAGCGGTTTTGGGAGGTGCTAAGTAGTTCACAAAGTTAGATTTAGACTTAGCATATCACCAAGTTTGACTCAAACAAGATTCCAGACATTCCACAGCATTTGTTTCTCCTTTTGAAACTGACGATGTTGCCGGATGCCCTTCAGTCTAGCTTCTGCAGCATCTCTATTTCAGAGGATTATTGAGACTATTACAGGATGATGTTGTAATGTTCACTACTACTCCACAACAGTATGAGGCCATTTGGAACATGTGTTAGAAGTTCTAAAAGACAAAGGGGTTGTCCTATGCAAAGATGTGTATGAATTTTTCAAAATTCAAGTTTAATTTTTTGAGGCATATGGTGTCCAAGAATAATATTTGCCCTTGACCAGGTTTAGTTCAGGCAATTCAGTTAGCGGAGATACTTGTTAAAAAATCTGGCTTAAAATCTTTCCTGGGGTGGTGTGGCCTGGCAGGGAATGGATAGGATATATCTTGCCGGCTCTCCAACTCCTCGTGGTCCATTGCACCGGGACAGCTTAAAGGACGTGAGATAGTTGTGGGAAGGTGAATGCCCTCCCGGCCTTACTGCGAAGGGGCTGCTTCCACGACATTGACAGCTGTTCAGCAGAGGCTCGGCGTGTCTGCTGGGTGCTCCCGCCCCCATTTTGCCTGGAGTCCCACACATCGCCTGGTCAGCAGGAGTCGATGACGGCGTCTCCAGCAGCTCCTGAACTATACCTGGAGGACTGCCACTCTACTGCCATGAGTGAGGGCTACACCTCTGTGGGGGCCACCGGGAAACACTCACAGCGGGCCTGGGTTGCCGTGCGGAGGCCTGGGGGCGTGGGGCAGACAACTGCTCTCTTCCTGTACGTCTGCAGGCCGTTGACTCTGGGAACCCACAAAGAGAACTCCGATGGTGTCTGCACCTCTAGGAGGACTTAAAGATACTGAGCCTTTTGGATTGGGACAGCCGTGAGGTGGTCGCGCATATCCCTCCCGAACCTGCGGTGGGTCCCACCGGCACTTCTGGCCCAAGGCGAAGTATCCAGGGGCAGCGCGGTTGCAGAGACTGATCGACCCGCGGCCTGGTGCAGAAGCGCTCAGACTGCATCCTGACACTCGGTGAGTGCTGCAGCGCAATCCCTGTTGGGCGCCTGGAGGTGCCGCGCACGGCGACTGTACGTTGGAGGAGACCCAGAAGCTGGGTCTCCTGAATTGGAGGCCACCGGAGAGCAGACACCCCTGTCTGCACCCGTTCACACCATTGCCTGTGACAGCATCCTTTCTCCTGAGGAAGGAGACGGAGGTGAGGAGCGAATGCTGAGGAGCGAACGCGGGGGCGGAGCGACTCATCTGCGGTCCGTGCAGCATCCCCAGGGAGATGTGTCCCTTCCTGCCTTCTTATCTGTTCTTGATCAGAGATCTGAGGCCCATTGATCCTTGCTGGCTCTCCCAGTGGTTGGAGGCCCTGTCCCCTGCATGGAGTCTAAGGGCCACTGGTGAATATCGATTTGCGAGAGTCTAAGGGCCACTGGTGAATATCGATTTGCGAGTGGGCCTTGAGGGTGTGCCGTTTTCACTGCCTGCCATGGTGTGGAGCTGGAGGCCCTGAGACTGTCTCATGCTTCCTTTGGGTGGCCTGTGTAGGGCTGTCACAGGGCCACTGAGGACTGTTACTGAGCGAGCAGTTCTGAGGACTGGTGCTTAAAGAGGACTGACCCTGAACAAGAAGTACTGAAGACTACTATTAACGAGGGGAAGGGGTATGGGGTCCAAGGACTAGTATTTGTGAAGGTCATTGAGAACTGGCACTGAGGGGAACTGAGACTGGCATTGAGCGAGGAGCACTGAGGACTGGCACAATAGACAGGGGTTTTAAGGACTGGCACTGAGAATTGGTGCTCACCAAGGGTCTCTCAGGACTGATACAGAGCAATTGAGCATTGAAGACCGTGTTGAGTGAGGGGTACAGAGGACAGGTACTGACCAAGTGACCCTGAAGACTGTGGTCACTGTGGAGTACTGAGAGCAGGTACTGACCGAGTGAGCCCTAAAGACTCTGTTCACTAAGGGGTACTGAGGGCACGTACTGACCGAGTGAGCATTGTAGACTGTGCTCACTGAGGGGTACTGAAGACAGGTACTGACAGTGAGCATTGACTATGTTCACTGAGGGATTCTGAAGACAGGCACTGACAGAGTGAGCTTTGAAAACTGTGTTCCCTGAGGGGTATTGAGGACATGTACTGGCCGAGTGAGCATTGAAAATTGTGTTCACTGGCAGTATTGAGGACAGGTACTGACAGTGACTTTGAAAACTGTTCATCTAGGGGTACTGAGGACAGGTACTGGCTGAGTGAGCACGGAAGACTGTGTTCACTGATGAGTACTGAGGGCAGGTACTGACCAAGTGAGCCCCGATGTCTGTGTTCACTGATGGATACTGAGGACAGGTACTGAGTGAGTGAGTATTGCAAGTTACTATTTTTGTTGTTTATGGTTTTGAAAACGAGATGCACTTGACGCCTCAGTGGTATTTAAACACTCTCTTGGGCTTCCGTGTACATAGTTCTGTGAGTGTATGGCTATCGTAACAGTCTGACCTTGGCCTTTTGTTGAGGTCGTTTGCAGGACTGACTGTTGTGATCATGTTTCCTGATAGTAAATGAGAGTAACATAGAAGGGTTCGGTAGTAGAGGGTGTGCCTCGCTAGCCTGGATGACAAGGGGAAAGAGTGATGGTAGTAAAAGGGAGGGGGTGGCATTTTTCAATTCTCACCTAGGGCGGCAAAGCACCTAGAAACGGCCCTGTGGCTGTGTGGCTAGACCGGAGGGCACCCTCTCACACCGTAGTGGCCTAGACTCCTGAGGGCCTCTCTGACTTTCTCCATGGCGGCCACCTGCGTTTATTATGGGGCCATCTACATCAGCTGCGTTTATGCAATCTCCTGCTCCGCCTGTGATTGACCTCCTCGTCCCAGAGGGGTGGACTGTACCGATCGGCAGATACCCCTGCTCTGACTGGTAGAGGGGAGCAAGGTGGTGTTGCCGATGAGTTCCCTAAAGCCTGGGGGGCCGTAAATGAGCTCCCTACCCTCCCTGGGTCCTGAAAGTTAACTCTGAACAACTTCCTCTGGATATAGCCCTAGCACAACAGTAATAACTTACTTGCTCTAACCTACCGGCTACGCTACACTGCATCTGTTGAAACACATTAGATAGTCCTGTTCTCCTCGACCTGGGCCTGGCGAATAACGTGCTGAAATGCCACAGTCCAAGGCTGCGAAAGATAACCCTGTAATGCCTCTCTGTACCAAGGCTGCGCCTTCACACTTGGAAGCGCGGCACCCACCTTTGTCCCCAGAGACAGAGCCCACGTCCTCGGCCCCTGTCACGCAAGGTTACATGGATCGCTTCCTGCAGGAGATGCGCTCAGACAATAGCTCCCTCAAGGATGAGTTCAAATCCTGCCTCTGGGACATTCAGAAAGATGTCTATTACATAGGTGAGCGAGTGGGCGATCTTGAACGTACCGTCGATGCACGGTCAGAAGACCAAGAGATGTTAAGGCGGCTGGTAGCGGCTCTGGAAGAGCCAAACATCGACATACAATCAAGTGGTGCCAGATATTATTGACCAGAGTACACTTCTTTACCAAGAAGGAAGCAATATTGCATGCTCCCAGGGGCAAAACTGAACTGGGGTTCCGGGGACATACCGTTCAACTTTACCAAGATCTTTCTCCTATCACACTGCAGAAGCAGCGAGATTTTAAGCCATTCACTGACAAACTTTGCGACTTGGGGGTTCGCTACCAGTAGGGCCACCCTTTCACCCTCTTGTTCATGTGGGAGGGCCGGCGCCTCTCGTTGAGGTTGCTCACAGAGGCGAAGCACCCAGCCAGAGCACTTACGTGCCAGCCTCCGCTTTGTGTAGAAGTCACTGTTGGGCCCTATTGGTCTGCTATTTCTACTGGTTGTGTTTTGTTTCTCTTTTCAGGTCAACTCGTACTGTCTGCAGGCTCTGCCGCAAATGGCAAAGGTCCTGCCCAACATCAGGAGTGGCAGGGAGGCGCAGGTCCACGCGATATTGCTACCCCTTGCGTTGCTCTATCCAGTGGCTTTCCAATGTTGAGGGTTTAGTGTGGGTTCTCTTTGGGCTGCTCACTTTTGGGGGCGAGTTGGGTGGTGAGGGCTTCCCTTTATATACAGGTGCAGCAAGACCTTTAATGCTACTCCCTCTCATGTAGATGGTAGGAAACACTACATTGATATCTCTGAATATGCGGGGCTTAAACTCCCCAAACGAACGCAAGAAAATCTGGCGATACATTCTGCAACATGACCCTGATGTCGTCCTCCTGCAGGAGACCCACCTGCTAGGGGCTGACTGCCACCGCATGGCTCACCCTAGATACCCCAAGCGCCACTGGGCATGCAGGAATTAGAATACACTCTGGTGGGCATCCTTTGTAAGGCGGGCTCCTACACCTCAGTCACCAGGGCGGTCTGTGATTTGGAGGGACGTTACCTAACCCTTCATTTCCCACGGGGTCACCAGAAGCTCACATTGCTCATTATCTATGCGCTGAACATCTCACAGGACACTTATGCCAGGCGGATCCTGTGAGAACAATTAGAGTGAGTGGACGTGACTTTATCGTGTGTTGGGATTTCAATCTGGTGTGGGATCCCACCCTCAACTGTAGCGGAGCCACATTCTAGCATGCGGGGGCCACGTTGTCTCTGCTCAAATACGATAGAATCTGAGCTTATAACACCCTGATACATGCAACTACTCTTTTAACTCACACGTGCACACCTCTTACTCTTGCATCGACTACGCCTTCGTCACTCACTCTGTCCTTCCCCACCTAGACACCATAGTGCTGTTGGACATCTCGATTTCTGACCATGCACGCTTAGAGCTAAGATGGGAGGTAGTAATTTCTCCTCCAGGACCCCGCTGCTTTGGCGCCTGCCCCCACCCCTCCTACATGACCCAGTAGATGACAGGGGATGGACGATATCAGAACGAGACAAACTCCAGACCTTTCATGATTACTATCAAATGTTATATTCTCGAGAAGAGCCCCCCCTGCATCCTCTTCATGTGAATCTCCTCAACAAGCCAATTACTCTTGAGAAGCTCCAAGTAGCGGTCAGGGTCCTTACCCTGGGTAAAGCCCCTGCACCTGATGGCCTCCCAGCTTCCTCTTATCGTCTCTTTCTACCTGACATGCAAGATCACTTAGTGCAGCTAATTAATTCCTTCTCACATGAAACAGAACTTACGCCTATGATGGTTTCTGCCAAAATCTGTTTCGTACACAAGACAGGCAAACAACCCAGCTTTGTGCTTCTCTTATCATCCTATAGCCCTGCTCAACACTGCTAAGATATTGGCCCTGAGGCTGGAATCCTACCTTTCGGGTCTCATCAACCTGGACGAAGTTGGCTTTATTCGCCATAGATAGGGCTAGTGGCCAAGGTGCGCGTCAATTGACAACTCACAAGACCAGTTACCATCCTATGTGGCACGTGGCAAGGCTGCCCACTAGCATCCTTATTGTTTGCCCTGGTAGTCCAGCCTCTCGCCATTACAATCCGCAACACGGACGCAGTAAGAGCCATCCCCTTTGGGGTCCAACCCCACAAGATTAGCCTCTTTGTAGACAACCCACTCCTCACACTCACTCAGACCGACATCTCCCTCTCAGTAATCTGTGACCTGCCTCCAGGCCAATGAGGTACTTTCTGGCTTTGGGTCCAATATGACCAAGTCCTCGGTGCTTAACTTGAATGTCCTTGCTCAAGACCTTCCGGCCCTAGAGCACATGGCACCATTTCAGTGGTCCCAGACTACTATTAGATACTTGGGTCTCAAATTCATCCCCACGCTCTCCTCTTGGTCTCAAGATAACTGGCCCCATCTACGCCACTCCATATTGGTTGACTTTTAAGAGATGTGAAAATGAATGAACTCCCACGAGTCCTCTATCTGTTTCAGACCCTCCCTGCGCAGATTCAACTAGATGACATCCTGCGCTTACAACGCGACATCCGAATCTTCATTTGAAATGGGAAACACCCCCGGATAGCTAATGTATGAAAAGTTGGGTAAAGGGTACATCAAGTCAACCTGGAATTTACCTTACACACATGTTGGAGTGGGGGGCAAAAAGAGGTATTTCTTAGTGGTAACAACTGTAAAAATTCACTTAGCGGTACACTTCTGTGTGAAGGAATTAACTTGCATGGAGCCTGCGAAGGTTCATCAAGTAACCTTTCATGCCACCTGCACGGCACCCCTGCTACACAAATAGAGCCTTTTTTCAGACAACTTTCCAACGGCAGTTACGTTATGTTAAGTGACCGCAGCTGTTGTGGCATGGTGCCAGGAACGGCCTATCTCGTCAGTGTTACATCCAGGGTCACTTGCTGTATGCAGGTTTTGTATCCAAACAGAAAACCAGACAAGGAGGCAACGATATGGCCTTCTCTGAATATCTCTTCTATTCGAATTGATACTTTAAGCAGAATGAAGTCCATTCTTTTACAAACAACTGTGCCTTTAACCTCGTCTAGAGAAACGTATGATCTGCAAGTCGCAAGGACATCGGCAGAGATACATGCATTATTATCAACAAATTGCCCCGTGCATTTCGTAGAAATGTTAAGTCAAATCTTAAACATGTCTGATACCAGTGGCATCGCACATGTATTTAAAACAATTTTTTCGGGACTGTTAGCACCCTTTGAAGCAGTCCTGAGCATCTTCCTGAATTTCGTGCACTCTGTGTTCGGCGTCCTGCCTCTCATCTTGGGACTCGTAGCAGGAATCTTATTTTTGTTCCTTCTGCTCCGATATGGCAAGTCCAGTCACAGACAAAACTCAGGCTACAATGGAAGAAACGCTACTAGCAATGCGATACCGAGATCGGATTACTTAAGTCCTCGGCTTGGCTCGCTAAGAGATATGAATACTACCTGGTTTCTGTCATTCAGACCAATCTGGCAAGATTGCATCCTACCTGTTCTACGATGCCTGCTCTGTGGAGAAGAATGCGTGTTAGACGTCTGTCTCACACTCCCATCAGCAGTACCTATGGATATCGATACTTTGCTTGGTTCGGTAACGGCTCATGCAACGTGTTGTCCCCAGCGGCTACCTATTCTGATGACGGCATTCGTTGAGACCTCACCATTACGATTAGGTGGCGGTGAGGTACGAGATGAAAGCGGCACACAGGTACAACCTTCTGTGACCATTGCTGATCTAGACACCGATGACGGCAATGCATCTCACATATGCACTATTTCTACTTTTTCGGACATGGTCCAACTTACACCTACTGTTGTAGATGAATTCTTTGCCAGCCTATCTGAGTTAATGTTCTCTCCTAACAACGAGAATAACTTTTGAAAACACGAGCACACAGCGTCCCCTGAACTCTGAATTCGGCCTTCAGTTTTGATAAACAGAACTTCTGAAAAACTATTGGAACTATTTTTTCCCTGAAAGCAAAATTATTTTTTTCCCCATTCCCAAAATATTTACCTTTTTTTTGGCACATGATACTCTGCTTAAAGTAGAACTATTCTTAGAGAACAAGATTTCTATTTTTGTAAACTCTAGAGAAAATATTTTGACTTAGCCTCTAGCACATGTACAGTCTAGTATAAATATGAGATGAAATGGTCTTGACCTTCTCTTCTGTATTAAGAGCCATTTCATAAATGTAAATTTCATGATTCATTCAGTCACCATTTCAATGTACAATATATGCATTATCTGAATGATACCACTGCTTGAAAACGTACAGTATAATACTAATTTTTTGTGTATATACCATTTCAAATGCATTTTATGTATTTTGGGGTGGGGTGGGATGGAAAACACATGCATAATATCTTTAAAATTGCTTAGTATTTAGTAATGATGGACATTATACGTGGAGTGGGTGTTGTAGACGAATCTAGGACTCTAGTTAAATATTCCCGATTCATGCCCTTATGTGGTTATATCAAATCATATCCTTATATAGGCATAAGAATCATACCCATATTAAGACATAGCCAATGCAGTCCAAATACGGCAAGGCTACTCCCATAGACTCCTAGAAAGCACAACGTGTTCTTAAACAAACCAAGCCTCCAGCAGCCCAGGAATTCCCCCTGCTTCTGTATTGATTTGTCCTAGAACTCCCGGAGTCCTGAAAGAACTGCGAGTTCTTAGTGACTGTAGGAGAGTGGTGTCTGCAATCCTACGGTCACCCCAGATTTTTGCTTTTTGCTTCACTGGTTTACGACTTTCCCTGGCTGTGGGCCTGCTAATCAGACCCACAGCCTAGCTGTTCTCTCTCTAAATTGACAACCATGTACTTTAGGTGCATTTACCAATTGGTACTGGGCCACCTTATCAGTCTCTGTACAGTTTACCTTAGGTATCCAGGGCATAGGTGTACTCAGGGCCTACCAGGGGCTGAAGCATGTATTATGCCACCCCTGGCTGGCCATCTAAAACTGACACAACTGGCTGCACGACAGCTGGGGCAAGGTGGTGTAATCACCCTTTGCTGTAGATATAGTATACCTATATCTAACCCTAAAATGGACACATATATTCCTATCAGTCACTCCTATGGAAGGCCTTATCAATCCTGAAGGCAGAGTGCTTGGAATTATGTGAGATGGTGCTCTGGCATGAGCTGAGCCCGTTTGCAGCTTGCGGAACCAAGTCCTAATAGCTTTTCCATGATAACGCTATACCATATACTCTTAAGTGCATTATCAACCTCGCGGTTAAATGCTAACTCTGGTATAACATTATCAAAACATGTCGAGTAAGGTGTCATACGATTTGGAATACTACCCCCTCGCCAATTCTGGTGACGGGGGTAGCATTCCACCCTTCTAGAGGGACACGACATGTATGTAACTGTGAACCCCGGTTAAAGTTAACTCGAGCCTTGGCATCACAAAATGGATGCTGCCACCACAGTCACAAGTCTGACCTCCTGCTGCTGGGAGTCCTTCCAGCGAGGGCGCCTTGGACAAAGGGTTTCTTGCCTTGGGAGGTGCTAGCACCACCCCAGACAGGATTTTGTGTATTGGGTAGGATAGGCCTGAAAGGAATGAGACATGCCTGGGGCACACAAGGTGCCCTGTGCACACACCGGTTCAAACCAGTTGCTGGGGCATCCCTGCCCCAGCTCTGGCGCGAAACCGGACAAAGGATAGGGGGTGTAACCACCCCCCTTCCTGGTCCCACCCAGGTGAGGGACCTAGTCAGTAGTGCAGCCCCCTTTAGCAGTATAAAGGTAGGAGCTGGTCCCATTCCAGATTAGATTAATCCTGAACTACTCTACAAGAAGAAATTCTGGACTTCGACGTTCTGCTCCACAGAAGACTGAAGAAAATCTCCCTTGTGGGCAAGGAGTGTCCACCTGCAACTGCAGGCACCATCAAGCGTCCAGCGGCTTCACTTTGTCGTCTTCCCTCGAGGATCCAGACTTCAGAGCCCGACGAGACCCGGATTTCCCGACCTCTCCGACCTCAACCTACATCTGCAGCACAGCTGAGACCCGTGGGTGCGACGAGACACGTGGGACCGGCCATCTTGAACGAACCTGCACTTCGCTTCCAGCACGACTCCTGAGGTAAACTCGACCAAGTGCTTTGGGGACTGAGAAGCCCCAGCCCCGAGCAGCTCCTGCACCGAAGATCAGCCCTCCAGCATCCACGAGATCTGCGTGGGGCCCTTCTGCTTGTTTGCTGCTCGACGCGTTGTCTGGTCACTTGCCGGCTGGCTAGTGGCCTCCTAGACGACGAACCTTTGAATCTTTGCTGCTGGTCTGGTTGCTCCAGACTGGCCCTTGCTCCCTTCCAAAAGAGGGGCACCCCGGACTCTCCTAGTTCGCACCAGACGTCTTTTCCACTCACCGCGTGGGTTGCCTTTGCCAAGGCCTGTTGACTCCAATTCCGGATCCGACACCGCCGACAGCGAGAGCCTGCGTGGGACAGCTCGTGCCTCCATCCTGGTCGTCGAAGACACCTCCTGGTCCACGTGGCTGCAGAGTCAAGCGTCCACTCTTCACCTGATCGCGACAACAGCACCTGGTTACTTCCTGGTTCCACGCCGGTCACTGGCTAGTGACTTTGAACACTGTCCCCTCTGCTTTCAGGTCTTCTTCTTCACCGATCCACCCTTGGATCGCACTGGACATCTTCCTCCTGGTCGCCAGCAGCATCTTTTCTTTCAGGCTCCATTGACTTCAACGCGAGAACCCGACACACTTTGGCACCTATGCACCCGCAGCCCGTGGGTGAGGTAACAAGAGCATTTCGGTGCTCAAGGGTAGTCTAACTGTCCTAGTGTCCAGTTCCACAGTCGTTTTTGTCATAACTAGTCAGGATTGTCCGTACTCACCTTTAACTTGAACTGTACTGTCCATAGACGTTGTTACGCTTCTCGCGTATGAGTTCACACTCTGCACACGCGTTCCTTGGGCCTCCTATTACTTACCTAGAGTCAGTGTAGCGTGGTCCCATCGATCCTACAGCCTCTGGACAGCTCCATTCCTTTTATCGACTTTCACATTCCACTTACTTAGTATATGGTTTGTCGTGCCCCTAGGGCACCATTGTAATTTCGTGCAACTTGTCGTAGTTTTGTTTTCTTAAGAGATTGTCATGTGCTTAGCCCTCTGACCTCATAAAGAGTTCAGAGGTGTTGTTATTAATAAATATACTGTTTATTTTCATAACAACCTGTGTGGTGTCCTTTCTTCTGGTATTCAAGGGGTTATATTGTGGTAAAACAGCTGGCTTCACATGCCAAAAGAGTTTAGCCTAAGACTGCTTTGTCCATGCTACCATTAGGATAGCTGGTCTATAAGGTTGACTTACAACCAATCACCATAAGGGTTGTTTGGACTAATACAAGGTGATCACTAGAACTAGTGAGCATCATATATCAGGCCAACTTCTCACATTGGTGTGCAGCGGTTGGGATTTGAGCTTGCTGTTGTTTTTACCACATATAATCTTGAAATATCATTTGAAAGATCACATAAGGTACTCTAGGTACATATAACAAGCTTAGAAATACTCTTGAGTTCTACTGAACCAGCTGTTGTAGTAGAAAGGGCCTAGCACACCCTGACTACATTTCTAAGCAAGGGATCAGTAGGAAAACCCATAGTGTAGGTAAGTGCATCACTTGCACCTCACTAGAAAGCATGTCTAACCATGGAGAGTCCTCAGAGACTCCCCTAGTGGTTAGTGACCCTCCACAGGTCCTTTCCAGATATGCAGCTCTCAGTTTCCAGGAGATGAGACAATTTTGTACCTCCAGGAAATTGAAACAGGGTTCTAACCCTACCACTCCTTTTCTGTTAGGTCTCTTAGAGACATATGATGCCAGAAGGGCTGCTGACACAGACCCCTCTAATCCAGATAGGAGCATGCCAGCCTTAGAAGGTACTCGTGGTGATCCAGATCTCCCTGAAACAGAAGATGTAGATGGGGAGGAGGAGGATGAGGAACCCTCTGGGGATGAGGCAGACAAAGGTTCTGTGATAGTCAGCAGACTCACAAGGGCCAACTTAGACCTACATAGGGAAGGAACTGGGGGACCCCCAGTGCTGAACCTAAGCAGGCCTAACTATGAAGTAAAAAAAGAGATAGGTCTCATTCCAGGGACTCCAATAGATCTGTGCACTCTCGTGCCTCTCATGCATCTGCTCAGAGGAGGATGACTTCCCCTCAGAGGAGAGAGCATGAGGCAAAGATGAAGGAGGCTAATCTGAGGATCCAAAGGGAAGAACTTGCCCTTGCCAAAGAGAAGCTTGCCTTTGCTAGAGAGCAACAGTTGAGTGGGGTAGTCCCCACTGGTGGCAGCAATATCCCTAGGGATAGAGAAAGGGGTTTTGATACTAGAAACCTGAGTAAAATAGTGCCCTCCTATAAGACAGGAGATGATATCCACAAGTGGATAACTGCTTTGGAGAGAGCCTGCAAAGTACAGCAGGTACCCCAGAGTCAGAAGGCAGCTATCTTGTGGCTCTCCTTTGAAGGTAAAGGTAGAGATAAGCTCCTCACTGTTAGAAATGAGGATGCTAATGATTACCAAGTCTTGAAAATGCACTGATTGATGGGTTTGGCTTAACCACTGAACAGTACAGGTTAATGTTCAGAGACACCCAGAAATGTCAGGCTCAAGATTGGACTGACTTTGTTGATTGGAAGGCTGGTTACTGGGTAGTAAAGTTACTGATTACACAGGATTGTATCATCTAATTATGAGAGAGCAAATCTTAAATAATTGTCAGAACCAGTTGTTGCATCAGCACTTGATTGACTCAGATCTGACCTCTCCCCAAGAATTGGGAAAGAAGGCAGACAGATGGGTCAGGACAAGGGTCAAGCAGCAGAACCAGAACCAGGGTGGCGGCCAGAAGAAAGTAGACCAGAAGGGTAATGAGAAAAAGCAAAATGACCAGAAGTCTTCAACAGGGCCCCAACAACCTAAGGAGGGTGGGTCCCAGAATTCCCAAAAGAAGAAGAATGATGGTCCTAAGAAACCATGGTTCCAATACTGTAAAAGTAAGACTCACTGGTTTAGTGAGTGCACCAAGAAAGGCCAAACTCCTACCACTACTGTCCCTAAGACACCTGCACCCCCTAGTACAGTTAGTAGTGGTAGTGTACCTCCCAAGGCTATAGTTGGGTTAACCCTGGGAACTGAGGTGGGTTCTGACTTAGTTAGGATACCGACTCAGGCAGTTCTTGTTTGTACTGGGGACATGGATATGACCCCTACTGTAAGTCCTAGTACTCTGGGCAAATACAGACAAACGCCTTTAATCAATGGAAAAATGGCTCAGGCCTACAGGGACACATGTGCCAGTGTCACTATGGTGACACCAACATTTGTGGACCCTGACCAGATCATGCTACGTTCAGATTACCTAGTGACCAATGCTAGCAATGTCACTACCAATCACAGTATGGCAGTTGTTAATTTCTCCTGGGGAGGGGTAACTGGCCTCAAAAGGGTTGTAGTTAGTTCAGACCTCCCAGTAGATTGTCTATTGGGCAATGATTTGGAATCCTCACTGTGGTCAGATGTGGAGTACAGGACTCATGTAGAAATGCTAGGTCTCTCCTCACATGTCCTTGCTGTGACTAGGTCACAGGCCAAGAAATGCCCAGCTGAACAAGTGCTGGATCCTGGAAGAATGGACCAGACACTACACAAGAGAAGGAATGGTAGGGTTAAGGCAGATCCTTCCCCCCTGCCTCAGGTTGAGGATCAGCCCTCTCAGGAGGCTGACCCAGAGACCCCAGACGGAACTGTCCTAGAAGAGCTTGAACCTGATCAGGTTGAGTTTCTTGGGACAGGGGGACCTTCCAGGGCAGACTTGAGACAGGCCCAATTAGACTGCTCCTCTCTTGAACCCCTCAGACAGCAGGCTGCTGCTGAGGCTGCAGGGAATGCTACAGGTGCCCATAAGGTATATTGGGAAGATGGACTCCTATACTCTGAGGCAAGAGACCCCAAACCTGGTGCTACCAGGAGGCTGGTCATCCCCTTGTCTCTTAGAGGTTTCCTTCTCACCTTAGCCCATGAGATTCCCCTTGCAGGTCACTTAGGCCAGAACAAGACTTGGGACAGGCTTGCCTCACACTTTCACTGGCCCCATATGTCTGAGGACACTAAAGAGTTTTGTCGCTCATGTATCACCTGCCAAGCCAGTGGCAAATCAGGTGGCACAACAAAGGCCCCCTTCATACCACTACCTGTGGTGGGGGTACCCTTTGAAAGAGTGGGGATAGACATTGTTGGACCAATGGACCCCCCAACAGCATCTGGGCACAGATTTATACTGGTGGTAGTGGATCATGCCACCAGGTATCCAGAAGCTATTCCCCTTAGGACCACTACAGCTCCTGTTGTGGCCAGGGCCCTACTTGGAGTTTTCTCCAGAGTGGGGTTTCCTAAGGAGGTTGTCTCTGACAGAGGTGCAAACTTCATGTCAGGATACTTGACTGCAATGTGGAAGGAGTGTGGTGTAAATTACACATTTACCACACCCTATCACCCACAGTGCAATGGGCTTGTTGAGAGATTCAACAAGACCCTCATAGGAATGATAAAAGGGTTACCTGAAAAGCTTAGGCGAAGATGGGACATCCTTTTACCCTGCCTCCTGTTTGCTTACAGAGAGGTCCCACAGAAGGGGGTTGCTTACAGCCCTTTTGAGCTTCTGTTTGGGCATCCTGTAAGAGGACCCCTATGTCTTGTGAAGGAAGGATGGGAGTTACCTCTCAAAAAGCCTAAGCTTGACATAGTGGACTATGTACTTGGTCTCCGCTCCAGGATGGCAGATTACATGGAGAAGGCATCTAAAAACCTTGAGGCCAGCCAAGAAGAACTTCAAAAAGCTTGGCATGACCAAAAGGCCGTCCTAACTGTTTACCATGCAGGACAGAAGGTGTGGGTGTTGGAGCCAGTGGCCCCAGCAGCTCTCCAAGACAAGTGGTCTGGACCCCATACCATCATTGAGCAAAAGGGAGAAGTCACCTACTTGGTGGACATGGTAACTCCCAGGAGCCCCCACAGGGTGCTTCATGTAAACAGGCTCAAGGCATTTGTCAACAGGGAGGACATGGGCTTGCTCATGGTCACAGATGAGGGGCAGGAGGAAGAGAGTGACCCTCTCCCAGACCTGCTCACTCAGAACCCTGATGATGGGTCAGTAGATGGTGTAGTCTTTTCTGACAGCCTCTCTGAACATCAACAAGAGGATTGTAAACAGGTTCTTCAATCCTTCAGGCAAATGTTCTCACTGACCCCAGTCAGACAAACTGGTGCATCCATGAGGTGGACACTGGTGACAGTCTGTCTGTCAAGAGTAAAATCTACAGGCAACCTGACCACGTCAGGGACTGCATTAAGAATGAAGTTCAAAAGATGTTGGAATTGGGAGTCATTGAACCCTCAGAGAGCCCTTGGGCTAGTCCTGTAGTTCTAGTGCCTAAACCTCACACCCAGGATGGTAAGAGAGAGATGAGGTTTTGTGTGGACTACAGGGGTCTCAATGCTTGCTGTCACTAAGACAGATGCCCATCCAATACCTAGGGCAGATGAACTGATAGACAAGTTGGCTTATGCAACTTTCTTAAGTACATTTGACCTAACAGCTGGTTATTGGCAGATCAGGTTAGCTGAGGATGCCAAGGCCAAAACAGAATTTTCTACCCCAGGAGGTCATTACCAATTTGTGGTGATGCCCTTTGGTTTGAAAAATGCACCTGCCACTTTTCAAAGGTTGGTGAACCAAGTTCTCACTGGGTTGGATGACTTCTGTGCAGCATATCTAGATGATATTGCTGTCTTTAGCTCCACCTGAGAGGATCACCTGATCCACCTGAGGAAAGTTTTGGAGGCCCTGCAAAAGGCAGGCCTCACTATCAAGGCTACTAAGTGCCAGATAGGGCAGAGTCAGGTTGTGTACCTGGGCCACCTTGTGGGTGGAGGCCAGGTTCAACCATTGGAGAGCTAGATACAGGCCATAAAGGACTGGGCTCCTCCAACCACCCAGACACAGATCAGAGCTTTCTTGGGCCTGTCTGGTTACTATAGGAAGTTTGTCAAGAATTATGGGTCCATTGTGACACCCCTTAATGACCTGACAAGCAAGAAAATGCCAAAGAAAGTTCAGTGGACAGTTAGCTGTCAGAAGGCATTTGATGACCTAAAGCAGGCCATGTGTACTGCACCTATTCTCAAGAGTCCTGACTACTCCAAAACCTTCATTGTCCAAACAGATGCATCTGAGTTGGATGTGGAAGCTGTTCTATCTCAACTGAATATTGATGGTCATGACCAGCCCATTGCTTTTATAAGCAGAAGGCTGACCCCTAGAGAGAAACGTTGGTCAGCTATTGAGAGGGAGGCCTTTGCTGTGGTTTGGGCCCTGAAGAAGTTGAGGCCATACTTGTTTCGAACTCACTTCAAGATTCAGACCGACCATAAGCCCCTCTTATGGCTAAATCAGATGAAGGGTGAAAACCCCAAACTTCTTAGGTGGTCCATTTCCCTACAGGGGATGGACTTTACAGTGTAGCACAGACCAGGGACTGACCATGGCAATGCAGATGGTCTCTCCAGGTATTTCCACTTAGAACAGGAAGACTCACCTGGTCAAGGTTAGTTTAATGTCCCTAAGTTTGGGGGGGGGGGGTTATGTAGGCGAGTGGGGTCTGCAATCCTATGGTCACCCCAGATTTTTGCTTTTTGCTTCACTGGTTTACGACTTTCCCTGGCTGTGGGCCTGCTAATCAGACCCACAGCCTAGCTGTTCTCTCTCTAAACTGACAACCATGTACTTTAGGTGCATTTACCAATTGGTACTGGGCCACCTTATCAGTCCCTGTACAGTTTACCTTAGGTATCCAGGGCATAGGTGTACCCAGGGCCTACCAGGGGCTGAAGCATGTATTATGCCACCCCTGGCTGGCCATCTAAAACTGACACAACTGGCTGCACGACAGCTGGGGCAAGGTGGTGTAATCACCCTTTGCTGTAGATATAGTATACCTATATCTAACCCTAAAATGGACACATATATTCCTATCAGTCACTCCTATGGAAGGCCTTATCAATCCTGAAGGCAGAGTGCTTGGAATTATGTGAGATGGTGCTCTGGCATGAGCTGAGCCCGTTTGCAGCTTGCGGAACCAAGTCCTAATAGCTTTTCCATGATAACGCTATACTCCCGCATTCACTGCCGGCAGCCCATCCACCAGAAGAGCCCCTTTTGCCTTCTGCCGCCCTGCTTAAATCAGGCGCAGCAAGTCCCGCCCGCTGTTCAAGTCAAAGCTTCTATCAGCGATCGACCATTGAGTGACCAATCGGACTTCAAATACCCTCGCTCGCCCGCCTGGGTATAACTCACTGTTTCCATCGACAACCCTGTCCTGATGACGATCCCGACTAAAAGGGATCGAAACGCCGTCGACTGTACAGCTTGAATTTTACGACGCATATCACGTCTTGTGCTCCTGTATAAATAACTGTGTTTCGAGTGATTATAACTTGTTTTTCGGAGCCATTATTTGATGTAAATACTTCGGTTAATGCGTCGCCAATGCTGTTGTTTTTAAGCACTTGCACATTCACTATCACCATATTGTATATATCACCTTGCACCAAGTGTCACTGGGTTGTCACAAGATCCGCTCTGTACAGTGCTGTTTCAAACTGTATTGACATATGAATGATCTTTTCCCTTGCTTCTTGGTAAATTATACCACCTCCTCTAAAAATCAATTGACTCCTTGTCTCTTCCTCCTTTGTAATGCATATTGCATACACTTTTGAAACTGTCTCTACATAAATCCTGTTGGGAATTGTTCTTGCTTACACGATACACCCATCCCAACGAGGTCTATGGGTTTTCTCCTGTTATTCCTATACCTACCAGGGGCTGAAGCATGTATTATGCCACCCCTGGCTGGCCATCTAAAACTGACACAACTGGCTGCACGACAGCTGGGGCAAGGTGGTGTAATCACCCTTTGCTGTAGATATAGTATACCTATATCTAACCCTAAAATGGACACATATATTCCTATCAGTCACTCCTATGGAAGGCCTTATCAATCCTGAAGGCAGAGTGCTTGGAATTATGTGAGATGGTGCTCTTGCATGAGCTGAGCCCGTTTGCAGCTTGCGGAACCAAGTCCTAATAGCTGTTCCATGATAACGCTATACCATATACTCTTAAGTGCATTATCAACCTCGCGGTTAAATGCTAACTCTGGTATAACATTATCAAAACATGTCGAGTAAGCTGTCATACGATTTGGAATACTACCCCCTCGCCAATTCTGGCGACGGGGGTAGCATTCCACCCTTCTAGAGGGACACGACATGTATGTAACTGTGAACCCCGGTTAAAGTTAACTCGAGCCTTGGCATCACAAAATGGATGCTGCCACCACAGACTCAAGTCTGACCTCCTGCTGCTGGGAGTCCTTCAAGCGAGGGCGGCTTGGACAAAGGGTTTCCTGCCTTGGGAGGTGCTAGCACCACCCCAGACAAGATTTTGTGTATTGGGTAGGATAGGCCTGAAAGGAATGAGACATGCCTGGGGCACACAAGGTGCCCTGTGCACACACCGGTTCAAACCAGTTGCTGGGGCATCCCTGCCCCAGCTCTGGCGCGAAACCGGACAAAGGATAGGGGGTGTAACCACCCCCCTTCCTGGTCCCACCCAGGGGAGGGACCTAGTCAGTAGTGCAGCCCCCTTTAGCAGGATAAAGGTAGGAGCTGGTCCCATTCCAGATTAGATTAATCCTGAACTACTCTACAAGAAGAAACTCTGGACTTCGACGTTCTGCTCCACAGAAGACTGAAGAAAATCTCCCTTGTGGGCAAGGAGTGTCCACCCTGCAACTGCAGGCACCATCAAACGTCCAGCGGCTTCACTTTGTCGTCTTCCCTCGAGGATCCAGACTTCAGAGCCCGACGAGACCCGGATTCCCAGACCTCTCCGACCTCAACCTACATCTGCAGCACAGCTGAGACCCGTGGGTGCGACGAGACACGTGGGACCGGCCATCTTGAACGAACCTGCACTTCGCTTCCAGCACGACTCCCGAGGTAAACTCGACCAAGTGCTTTGGGGACTGAGAAGCCCCAGCCCCGAGCAGCTCCTGCACCGAAGATCAGCCCTCCAGCATCCACGAGATCTGCGTGGGGCCCTTCTCGCGTTGTCTGGTCACTTGCCGGCTGGCTAGTTGCCTCCTAGACGACGAACCTTTGAATCTTTGCTGCTGGTCTGGTTGCTCCAGACTGGCCCTTGCTCCCTTCCAAAAGAGGGGCACCCCGGACTCTCCTAGTCCGCACCAGACGTCTTTTCCGCTCACCGCGTGGGTTGCTTTTGCCAAGGCCTGTTGACTCCAATTCCGGATCTGACACCACCGACAGCGAGAGCCTATGTGGGACAGCTCGTGCCTCCATCCGGGTCGTCGAAGACACCTCCTGGTCCACGTGGCTGCAGAGTCAAGCGTCCACTCTTCACCTGATCGCGACAACAGCACCTGGTTCCTTCCTGGTTCCACGCCGGTCACCGGCTAGTGACTTTGAACACTGTCCCCTCTGCTTTCAGGTCTTCTTCTTCACCGATCCACCCTTGGATCGCACCGGACATCTTCCTCCTGGTCGCCTGCAGCATCTTTTCTTTCAGGCTCCATTGACTTCAACGCGAGAACCCGACACACTTTGGCACCTATGCACCCGAAGCCCGTGGGTGAGGTAACGAGAGCATTTCGGTGCTCAAGGGTAGTCTAACTGCCCTAGTGTCCAGTTCCACAGTCGTTTTTGTCATAACTAGTCAGGATTGTCCATACTCACCTTTAACTTGAACTGTACTGTCCATAGACGTTGTTACGCATCTCGCGTGTGAGTTCACACTCTGCACACGCGTTCCGTGGGCCTCCTATTACTTACCTAGAGTCAGTGTAGCGTGGTCCCATCGATCCTACAGCCTCTGGACAGCTCCATTCCTTTTATCGACTTTCACATTCCACTTACTTAGTATATGGTTTGTCGTGACCCTAAGGCACCATTGTAATTTCGTGCAACTTGTCGTATTTTTCTTAAGAGATTGTCATGTGCTTAGCCCTGTGACCTCATAAAGAGTTCAGAGGTGTTGTTATTAATAAATATACTGTTTATTTTCATAACAACCTGTGTGGTGTCCTTTCATCTGGTATTCAAGGGGTTATATTGTGGTAAAACAGCTGGCTTCACATGCCAAAAGAGTTTAGCCTAAGACTGCTTTGTCCATGCTACCATTAGGATAGCTGGTCTATAAGGTTGACTTACAACCAATCACCATAAGGGTTGTTTGGACTGATACAAGGTGATCACTAGAACTAGTGAGCATCATATATCAGGCCAACCTCTCACAGTGACGTCTTATGTCCAACCTTACGTCAAACTCGGCACCTTCCAGGTATAAATATACCAGCATCTGCCCTAGCAAAACACACTGCGGTTTGGAGCAGATCGACTGTCTACTTGCCCGACGCCCTGCTCAAGCAAGTGCCGAAGCTGTCTTTTCTCCTGCCGAGAAATCCAGCTCCAGTGTTTCCCTGTCACCCTTGCGGGTTGCTGGGAGATCAAGTCCTGAGAGAGAGATACAAGACCGCCTTCATTCTATAACCAAGGTACGGAGCTGATTAGACCCTTAGAGAATTCTTGATTTAGATTCCTGGCAGAAACTATCTTAACTCAAACTACATCTCACTTACTCTTTCCCTGTACTAGGCTCAGGTTAGGTACACCGGGGTAGGCGTATCTTAGAAGCACCAGTTGAGTATGTTTAGTCATTATTTTATCATCGTATGTATTTTATCCATTTTAAACACCGTATGGCTTAGACACCATACTATGCTTTTACAGTACTATTTTATAATACTCCTTTTACTGTACGCACTTTACTTGATGACAAGTATTGCGATTGTAGCAATTTACTTCTCTTGCATGAGAAAGAAGACTGTTCAATAAATAACCTATTTTATTAAAAACTCCCGTCTCTCTGTTTCTCTGCACTTCTGGTGAAACTAAGCATGCACGATTGACTGTGTAAAATAGCTATCTATTGTTTCCGCGACTCTGGAGGTACACTCCTTATTCTTGAGGGAGCAAAGTTGTCAGGTTTATGTGGTTGTCAGAAACTAATCCCTTCTTGTGAATTCGAGAATGTTTCTAGTGACCTCTAAGCTAGTTGGCATTCATAATTAAGTCTAACATATTCAATAGAGACCTAGTCGACCTAAGTCCTACGTCTAAGCTATCATTTATGTTATTCCAATGCGCAGAGCCTATTGGGAATATAGGAACTACACTAGACTAGAAATCATAACCATATTAAGACATAGCTCAAGTAGTCCTAATACGGCTTGGCTACTTCCACTAGTTCCGAAAATCTACAACGATTTCTTGGAAAACCCGCCTTCATCAGTCAGGGACTTCCCCCTGCATAAATTTTAATTTATCCAAGAAATCATGTAGTTTTCAGAGAATTAAGTCTCTAATTACGTTATTTTGTCCAATCTTACATCAAACTCGGCACCTTCAAGGTATAAATATGCCCACACTTGTCCAAACAAACGCACAGTGGTTTGAAGCAGTTCGACTCTACTTGCCCGACGCGCTCTGCTGCAGCAAGTGCCGAAGGAAGCTGACCCTCCAGCTGACGCACTGAGAGACGCTGTATTTTCTCCTGCCGAGAAATCCAGCTCCAATGTTTCCAGGCTACCCTTGCGGGTTGCTGGGAAATCGAGTCCTGAGAGAGAGAGAGATACTAGACCTCCTACATTCTAAAACCACGGTACGGAGCTGATTAGACCCTAAGAGAATTCTTGGATTAGATTCTTGGCAAAGAATACTAAAACTAGGCTACACCTTACTTACTTCTTCCCTTGTACTAGACCTAGGTTAGGTACACCGGGGTAGGCGTATTTTAGAAGCACCAGTTGAGTACTTGTAGTCATTATTTATCACTGTATGTATTTTATGCATTTTAGGTATTTTATGGCTTAGAAACCATATCATGTTTTACAGTATTATTTTATAATACTCTTCGTACTCTACGCATTGTACTTTACAGCACGTATTACGATTGCAGCAGTTCATTTCTTATTCTTGAGAAAGAAGACGGTTCAATAAATATATTTTATTGAAAACGCCCGTCTCTCTATTTTCTCTGCACCTCTGGTGAAATGAAGCATGCACGATTGACTGAGTGAAATAACTATCTATTGTTTCCGCGACTCTAGAGATACATTTCTTATTCTTGGGGAACAAAGTTGTCATGTTTTAAGCGGTTATCAGAAACTAACCCTTCTTGTTCATTCGAGAAAGTTTCTAGTGACCTCTGAGCTAGCTGGCACACACACAATTAAGTTTAGTATATTCGGTAGAGACCTAGTCGACTTCAGTCCCAAGTCTAAACTACAGGATACACTATTCCAATGCGCAGAGCCTATTGGGAATATAGGAACTACACTACAGGATGGCTTTGATTGTTACGGCCCCAAAGAGGTTTTATGCGCTATAAAAGTCATGGTTCTTTTCTGCCAGAGCACACAGGCTCCCTTTTCTGTTTGGCCCATTGGCCATGCTGTAGAGGAAGCATATGTTTAATGTACATTGTAATTACTCCCAATGGTGCAAGAATAGTACACCGAAGAAACCAGTGGAATATTAGGAAAATAAACGATGGGCTGAGAAGTAACCCCATTAGCAAAGATTAATTCAAGTATTTTACCCTCCACTTTTTAATGTTGCTTGTTAAGAAGAGTTGCAGCTGCCCTGAGTTATAGTTTATTTTGACTTGAGAAGTGAGAAAAGAAGGGGAGGTTTGGCCGGTTGTATACATTTATATTCCAGTAATAAAGGTATACCCATAAACCCAAAATAGTGTCTGTGCACAGGCGGAGTTTTTTTATTAGGAAAAAGTTGTTTTCTCTGTGTTAAATGAGTGTTGAAGAGTCCAGCATGCATCGAAGAGTCGTTTCCAGTCTTACCTGTAAAGAAAGGAATAAGTAAGCATTAAAACTTAATTGTGCATTCTTCGATTGTTATTTTCAACAATCATCTGCAACGTTCTGCAATCCCACACTGCTGGTTTAATTGAAAATAAAATCATCTTGCATGCATAGTTTTGTCTGTTCGATTCGTCGGAATATTTAGACAAGCCATTTTACGATTTTTTTAATTTATTGATATTTTGTCATATAGGTTAAAGATTTTTCTGCTGATACTCTACTTCAGCAACATGATCATTTGGACACAGCACTGGACAATTGCTATTGTGGAGATACCATTGTCATTTTCCCAGGAGAGTATCAGGCTGTAGGCCTTGCTTTATTAACTGATGACATTACCATTAAAGGTTAGTACTTAACACCTGACTTTATTCATGTCCCGTAATACAGAATATTTTGGGGGATTTTTTTTATATCTATTCTGAAAATATTTTTACGGTGTGCCTTCTGAAGGAGCCATGCCTATCGGTTGTCAAGGGGCGTTATTATCTGTGATTGATTGTGATATTGAAATGTACACTAAAAGCACAGGCACTTTTATTTCCGCATTGTAGGATCTTTTATGTTCTCCAGTATTGGGGTGTCTTTCATAGATTCACATGCCTGAATCATTTCTCGTCGTCGGAGTGGGAGGTCCCACGGTACATAAAAAAGCAATAAATTGTATATCAGAAACCAAAACTCTTGGTAATAACCAACCAGGAAGTAAAGTAGCCCTAAGCTACAGTGTAAAAAACTTTCACACTCATGACTATCCTAGTCATTTTGAATCGACCAAACTGGAGCCAATCAGGCGCTAGCACCCACTAGAATGTTCTCCCCAGAGGCTCAGGCTCTCAGATTTTCTACCGCATTTTGTGTGAAGGGAGTCTTCCTGAGCTCTGCTCAGTACTTCTCAACCTGACTGGGTTTTCTTCATATTTTTGGAATGTCATCTTCAAAATCTCTCTTCAGACCATGTGAGTCTTGTGGGAAGCTTAGGCTTTTTAAAGTAGAACCCCACAAAAAGTGCATTTATTGCCTGTATCCGGACTGTGAGGTAAAGGATTGTAAGATCTGCAGAACCTTTCCTCAGAAGACCCTCAGAGACAGGGAAGGTCGTCTTCTACTATGGTTACAGAAGATCAAGGACCAGGATAATCCTCTATCTGAGGTAGGAAGTCTGGCTTTGCGGTCTACTATGTCTTCCTGAAAGAGGAAGATTGAGGAAGAGGCATATTCTCCTGGGGCTAAGGTGTTAAGAAGAGCTAAGGATCCTAGCTTGCCTTCCTCTTCTACCGCAAAAAAGTCTTCTCCACCTTCTAAATCTAAACCTAGTTCGCCCCCGAGAAAGTCTGCTAAGTCTTTAACACCTAAAAGACTGTCAGAAAAAACTTTACCTCAGAAAAAGACCTCGTCGACGGTTACCGTCTACAGTATATCCTCCACGTCGACGGTTACTTTCTCTTCACCAAGACCTCAGATGCTGATGTCGTCGGCTTCTTCACCATCGACGATGGTCTCGGTATCAGTTAGACCTATCTCGTCGACGAAGATACTACCATCAAGCGTCGACGTTCCTTCGTCGACGAAGCTTAGTCCGTCGACGAAAGTCATCCCGTCGACGGGTCCCTCGTCGACGGAGTCCACTTTACCGTCGACTACCGCGCCGTCACGAGAAGTCTATCGACGGCGACATCGTCGTCAAGGATTCCACCGTCGTCAACAGCGACATCGTCGGCGAGAATTATATCGTCGTCGAAAGCTACGGCGTCGACGAAGACTACATCATCGGCAAAGACTTCGTCGGCGAAGATTGCCTCGTCGTCGACAACATCGTTGATATTAATTGCCCTGTCGACGAAGCATACAATATCCCCGTAGACGATGCCGTCGACGGTGTGTCAGTCGACGCCTCTTCTTTTATCCTTATATCCTCTACGGATATACAGGTTTGGTCCGCTGCTCCATCTGGTGCCTCTTTTACTTCACCGTTGTCGGGGGCTTCCTTATTGCAAAGAAGAGGGTCCACTCTAACGCCTCTTTCACCATTGAAGTTGCCTGACCAGCTTCTGGACTCAGAAGAAGATGATGATGGTGAAGAATCTGACGAGGACGACAGGTTCCGGGAGGCCAGAAGTCTTTCAGAACTATTTATAAAGATGCAGGAGGAAGATCAGGAAGAAGAAGGTTTTCCCGAACCGGTTGCTCAAACCCCTGCTGCAGTACCAACGTCACAGATGCCGTTAGACCTCCTTAACAACCTACAATATATGTTAAGTGACTACTACCGCCGGTTCCCGCCATCTGAATCGGCAGGATCAATTCCGGCAACACCCATGCCTCAACTCCTGTTTCAGCCTTTAGAGCCCCAAGGCAATCTCCTCTGACACTAGCACCGGACGTACGTGCCGCAATTCTACCTTCTCCGGCACAATCACACCATACGCAGGAGTGTATCACCACCGATGATGACAGAGAGGAAGGAGAAGTAGACGATCAATCCGTACTGTCGGAGTGGGATGATTACCAGACGCAAACCCCATCACCTATTGCTCCTCATGCTGCGGACTCTCCACCTGTGGACATTGGGGGATTTCATCTAGTAATGGAAAGAGCAACGAGGAGATTTCAAATTAATATGGAAGCTAAACAGGAGGATTGTTTTTTGTATGATTTTAAAGATCAGCCACACAGACAAGTGAGGACAATCCCAATAATAGATTTCATTTGGAAGGAGGGACTAAAAATCATGTCCACTCCAAATTCTTTACCTGCAGTCTTGGCTCATATAGATAAAAAGTACAAGGCGGCCCTCACATCACCTGCATGCCTTATAGGACAAGCTAAGACAGAGTCCGTTGTCACTCAAGCGGCCCAGAGAAGAGCTAGAAACACGTCCTCACAAGTGACTACCCCACCGCAGACGTCTGGACTCCATTGGCAAAAAAGAGTCGACGATAGCTGCAACTACAATCTGTGCAGCAAATTCCCTAGCAATACTAGGGAGATATGATAGACAGATGTAGTCAAATATTTCACCATATGTTGAAAAGCTTCCGGAACCAGAGAGATCAGAAGCAAAGAAGGTGTTACATGAAGGAGAGTGCGCTTCTGCGGAAATGATTAATGCGGCCGTAGATGTGGCGTCCACGGGCTTCCGACAATTGGCAGGCGCGGCAGTGCTAAGGAGACATGGATGACTGAAGTCAACGTCCTTCCGACAAGAAGTCCAGGCAAAAATAATAGATATGCCTTACGATGGAGAATATCTCTTTGGTCAGCACATTGACGAGGCCTTGCAGGCCATAAAGAAAGATACAGAAACCGCAAGGTCACTGGAAAACCTGCAGTTTCGCAAATTGTCCTTTCGTGGCGCAAAAGGACGTGGGTCCTATTCAAATAGAGGGGGCTACTCTCAACAATGCTCGTACCAGTCAACACAAGGTAACCCGCGATATCAGCCGTATAAGCAACAAACATACGGACAGCGAGGCAACAACTTTTCGCAGGGGAAAAGAAAGTCCTCTTATCGGGGACGGGATTCCTCTAAGAGGCAATGAGAACTGCCATCTGCCACCACCTCTGCAAATACCAAAGTCAAAATTTGGAGGAAGAATATCCCATTACTTCTTAAATTGGTCCAAAATTACTACGGACAAGTGGGTCCTGAATGTAGTGGCCAGAGAACACACTTTAGAATTTGTCAAAATCCCTCAAAGAGCTTTTTTCCCAAATAAGTATAATGATTCGAAAAGGTGCAATCGGAAAAGTTCCTCAATTCCAGAAAGAAAGCGGTTTCTATTCGAGGTTCTTCCTCATACGAAAGAAAACAGGGGAATGGCGCCCCATCCTCGACCTACGTGCCCTCAACAAATACCTCAAGAAACTGTCCTTCCGGATGTTAACACTTCAAGAAATCCTCCAGCTTCTTTCTCAAGGCGATCACATGGCTACCCTACACCTTCAAGATGCCTACTTTCACGTACCCATTCTCCCCAGGCACAGGAAATTCTTGAGGTTCAGAGTGGCTGGCAGGGACTTTCAATTCAAAGTTCTCCCGTTTGGGCTTCGTTCAGCACCCCGAGTGTTCACAAAAATTTTAGCCCCGGTGGCGGCGCATCTTCGCTTGGAAAGCATTCAAATCTTCCCGTACCTGGACGATTGCCTTATCAAGGCCAATTCTCTAGGAGCAGCCAGAGTACACGTTCAAAGGTGACTCTCGCTATTCCAGTCTCTGGGACTTTCAGTCAATTTCAAGAAATCCCATCTTGTTCCATCACAGAAGATATCGTTTCTGGGAGCCACATTAGACACTCGACTCACCCAAGCCTTTGTCTCAAAAGAAAGACAACTCAAGATTTGCAAGATGGCCCTCAACTTGCAGAAAAAAGAGTACGTTTCAGTAAGAACATACAAGTTATTCCTAGGGATGCTATCATCCTGCATCCCTCTCATACCCAACTGCCGTCTCCGGATGAGACCTTTCCAAGAGGAACTCAGCCTCCAATGGGTTCAAGTCTCAGGGTTGTTCGACGACAGGATCACCATAACCTACCGTATGAGAGAAGCTTTTCTTTGGTGGACTCAAAAGGAAAATCTGCAAGTAGGGCGTTTATTCCTGGCGAAGATGCCAAGATATACCATCACCACGGATGCTTCCCTGGAAGGATGGGGGACACACCTTCAGGGAATGACTGTCAATGGAAAATGGAATACGCTTCAAAAGAATTGGCATATAAGCCTGCTAGAATTGAGAACAATTGTTCTGGCCCTTATGGAACGGTAATACGCGGATCCACAGTTCTAATCACAACAGACAATACAACAAGTATGCATTACTTGAACAAACAAGGGGGCACAAAATTGTCCCTTCTTTCTCAGCAGGCCCAGGAGATTTGGAATTGGGCTCTGCATCACAGGATAAATCTTTGGGCTACACACATTCCAGGAATGTCCAATGTGCTCGCGGATTCTCTCAGCAGAGCTACAGTGACAAATCACGAATGGGAAATTCACCAGCCGACTCTGGACAGAGTCTTTCAAGAGTGGGGTCATCCCGACCTGGACTTATTTGCTGGGTTGAATGTATGATATTGTTCTGCATTCTGTCCATCAATTGTTGTTTTTGCATTTGTCACCCCGAGTGGGATGGGTATGCTCTGATGTGAGTCCCATGCTCTCCACACCACTGGAGTCAAGCTATCCAGGCTGATGACGGCTGATAGCCAGAAACAGGTCCTTGGATGCTTGATTCCGGTCCAGGAAAGACATGGCTTGGCAGTTCGGGCTGGACTGTTCCCATTAGGGACAGGGTCAAGGCTGATTTGCATATGGCAATGTCTGACCTGGGGTGGTGTGGAGTGCAAACAAACGATGGATTTAGGCCCAGATCTCTGTACTGGGGTGAATGTATGACATTGTTCTGCATTCTGTCCATCAATTGTTGTTTTTGCATTTGTCACGCCGAGTTGGATGGGTATGCTCAGACGTGAGTCCCATGCTCTCCACACCACTGGAGTCAAGCTAACCAGGCTGATGACGGCTGATAGCCAGAAACCGGTCCTTGGATGCTTGATTCCCGTCCAGGAAAGACATGGCTTGGCAGTTCGGGCTGGACTGTTCCCATGAGGCACAGGGTCAAGGATGATTTGCATATGGCCATGTCTGACCTGGGGTGGTGTGGAGTGCAAAAAAACGATGGATTTAGGCCCAGATCTCTGTACTGGGGTGAATGTATGACATTGTTCTGCATTCTGTCCATCAATTGTTGTTTTTGTATTTGCGACGAAGCAGAACCGCAAATGCCCATTCTTTGCAAGTTGGATTCCCCACAAGGACTCATGCAGGGATGCACTTTCGATGAACTGGTCTCAGATATATGCATACTCTTTTCCGCCGATTCCCTTGGTTCCCAGGGTCATCCGGAAAAAGAACACCCTGTGTATGCTTCGCAAGATCTTCCGCTGGATCCCGACCGAGACCAGGAAGACTGTCACCCAGGCACTCGTCACCAGCCGACTGGACTACGGAAACGCCCTCTATGCCGGAACCACAGCCAAGCTACAGAAAAGACTCCAGCGCATCCAGAACGCCTCCGCCCGACTCATCCTGGATGTCCCCCGACGCAGCCACATCTCCAGCCACCTGAGGAACCTGCACTGGCTCCCCGTCGACAAGAGGATCACGTTCCGGCTCCTCACCCACGCACACAAGTCTCTCCACAACCTGGGCCCCAAGTACCTCAACGACCGCCTGACCTTCTACACGCCCACCCGCCAGCTACGGTCCACCAGCCTCGCCCTCGCAGCCGTACCACGCATCCGAAGAGCCACCGCCGGAGGAAGATCCTTCTCTTACCTGGCTGCCAAGACTTGGAACTCCCTCCCCATCCACCTTCGGCTGACCCAGGACCATCTCGCCTTCAGGAAACAACTCAAGACCTGGCTGTTCGAGCAGTAGCATACCCCTCCCCCCAAGCGCCTTGAGACCCTCCCGGGTGAGTAGTGCGCTATACAAATGGCATGATTGATTGATTGATTGATTGAAACAGCAACCATGTCGCCTCATCCTCATCGCGCCCAGGTGGCCTCGCCAATATTGGTTCACCGAGCTTCTACTTCTCTCGGAGTGCAATCCCATACAACTTCAACCAATACCGAATCTTCTGACAATGCAGAAGGGTCAAATTTGTCATCCGGACCCAGCTTCCTTGAAATTAACAGCTTGCCTCCTCAATACGTTGAATTCGCCCATCTAAATATCCCAGAGGAGTGTAAAGAGGTTTTAGCAAATGCTCGAGCGCCTGCTACTGTTAAAACATACAAACTTAAATGGAAAAGGTTTTGTGCCTGGTATCTCACGGCCAATTTGCATCCACTCCATGCGAAACCAGAACAGATCTTACCATTTTTTCTTCAACTGGCTAAGTCGGGCTTGTCTCATGCCACACTGAAGGTGTTTTTAGCAGCCATATCCAGATTCCGTCAAGATGGCTCTAATTCTCTGTATTCCACTAGAATAATGCAACAATTCTTCAAAGGCCTATTCCGGATGTTCCTGCCTGTTCGGCGTCCACCTCCTTCCTGGTACTTGAACGTGGTACTCTCTCAACTCATGCGTCACCCCTTTGAACCTATTCATAAAGTGGATCTCAAGTTCCTTTCCTGGAAGGTCTCTCTCCTTCTAGCCCTGACATCGGCACGTAGAGTCAGTGACATTCAAGCATTCACCATAAAATCTCAGTTTTTACAATTTACCTCAAATTTGGTGGTGCTGCGTACCAATCCAAGCTACATGCCTAAAGTTCCATCCGACTTTCATCTTAACGAGCCAGTGATTTTAAAAGCTTTCTTTCCTAATCCTCAAACGAGAGCGGAGAAGGCTTTGCATTCCCTGGACATCAGGAGATGTCTTAAATTTTATCTTCAGCGGACTGCTACATTGCGTAACACAGATCAGCTCTTTGTAGCATATGGAAAGATAAATCAAGGATACGCTGTTTCTAAACAGACCATTGCCCGCTGAATGTCCTCAGCAATCAGTCTCTGTCACCAGCAAGCAGGAAGGCCGTTGCAATCATTGCCAAGGGCGCATTCTACGAGAGCGGTCTCCTCCTCAACAGCCCTTTACGCTGGAGTGCCTCTCCATCATATCTGCAAAGCGGCAACCTGGTCCAGCACGCATACCTTCACCAAGCAGTATTGCTTGGATGCTGCCAGTGATGCGGATACTTCAGTGGGACGAGCAGTGCTTCCCAATCTTTTTAAATAAGGTGAGCCTCTGTTATCCAGTATTAGGGGTATCTTTCATAGATTCACATGCCTGAATCATTCCCCGTCGTCGGGGTGGGAGACCCCGGTACATAAAAGAGTAATGTCATAAAGACTTATACATAGTAATAGGCCAGAGGCCTCTCATTAGTAACATATCCAAGTCCTTTTGTAAAAAGGACCAAACGTTGGCCAAGAGCCAATCAGATATCACCACCCTCTAGAACCTTCCTGGAAGGAACCCTAGTCCCTCAGATTTTCTAACGCACGTCGTGCTAAGGGAGTCTCCTCTGAGCTCTGCTCAGCTTCTTTGTTTTTCTGGATTTTTTCCACAAATTTGTCTCAGAATTATCTTTCTGTGAGGAATTTTTCCATTTAGCCATGGCTCATACTCCAAAAAAGGGGCTCTTCAGACCTTGTGCCTCTTGTGGCAAAAAGAGGCTTCATGTGGATGACAGGCATGAGGACTGCCTTTACTGTCTCTACCCAGACCATTCAGCAAAGGATTGTAAAGTCTGCCTCACTTTTTCAGCCAAAACTCAAGGATAGAGTGGGCCGCCTGCTGATATGGCTTCAGAGACTCAAAGACAGGGATCAAGCAGTTGCTTCAGGTGAGAGTGAGTGTTCCATTAGGAGTATACACTCTTCTCCCAAAAGGCCTAGAACGTCATCCCCAGGACCATCTATGCAGCCACCTCAAAAGAGGACGCCCAAGTCTTCAGAGGTTCATTCTAAGGCCATTGCTGTGAAGGTTTCTCCACAAGATCCTGCCTTCAAGAAACCTTTGGTGACGTCTTCAGCTCTGCCTGTGACAACGTCGACAGCCACTATTTCCACGTCGATGGCGTCATCTTTAACATCAACGTCGACGACTACTACATCCTCATCGTCGTCTGGTAGGTCTGTTCCATCTCTTATTGTGATCAAAAAGTTGTCGACGACGCCACCGTCGACAAGTGCCTCATCGTCGACGAAGTCAAAATCGACTGGATCGTCAAGGCACCTACTTTCGCAGGCGCGACCAAGTCCTCCAACGCCTGTCTTCAGCTCTTCAACAATCTGGGGCTTACTCTCAACGAAGAGAAATCCATCCTTCAGCCGTCCCAGCGTCTCACTTTCCTAGGAGCTGTCCTAGATACTGTTCAGAGAAAGGCTTTCCCTTCACGGGAACGTCAATTGAAATTGAGGACCTTAGCCGCCCGATTCAATCCAAAAAATCCATCACGGTGCGCCTGTACAAATCCCTGTTAGGAATGATGTCCTCCAACATCCTGTTGATTCCACACTGCCGGCTTCGTATGCGTCCACTTCAGGAGGTGCTATCCGCTCAGTGGATTCAATCCAGGGGATCTTTCGACTACATAATCCGGATAACTCCTACCATCGTCCATGCTCTGAACTGGTGGCTTCACCCACCGAATCTGAGGAAGGGTCTTTCGTTCATACTTCCAATGTCGCCACATGTGATAACTACAGATGCGTCTCTGGAAGGATGGGGTGCGTTCCTTCAGGACCTTCAAATCAACGGGCAGTGGTCCCTTGCAGAGAAGCAAGTGCACATAAACCTCCTTGAGTTAAGGGCAGTCTACCTGGCATTAAAAGCGTTCCTGCCCAGGATCAAAGATTCCCCAGTGCTTGTGAGAACAGACAACACCACCACAATGCACTATCTAAACAAACAAGGGGGAACTCGATCTTTGACATTGTCTCAAGAATCTCAACGAATTTGGAAATGGCTACTTCAACACCACATTTCCCTTCGGGCAGAGTATGTCCCAGGGACGGACAATGTCCTGGCGGACTCTCTGAGCAGACAACGCTTGGTGTGCCACGAGTGGGAGCTGGATCAACAACTTCTCGGCTCTGTATTCGCCCGATGGGGCAGGCCTCGCCTGGATCTGTTTGCGACACTGCACAACGCAAAATGCCAACATTACGCAAGCTGGCATCCCCAAAAGGGATCGCATGGGGATGCATTTTCGATCGCATGGTGCAACGTCTTTGCATACACATTTCCTCCGTTTCCCCTAATTCCCAGGGTCCTCAGGAAACTGAAGGCAGAGCGTTGCACCCTGATCTTGATAGCCCCAGCGTGGCCGCGCCAGCACTGGTTCACAGAGCTTCATCTCCTGTCGCTGGATCCGCCGAGTCTTGCCCGAATCTCCTCACAATGAACCAGGGACAAGTCCAGCATCTCTCAGATTGTCGGCTTGGCTCCTGAGTTCAGAGAGTTTCAGAACCTAGACATTCCTCAAGAATGCAGGGCAGTCTTAGCCCGGGCTCGGGCCGACAGTACCAACAAGACGTATTCTCTAAAGTGGAAAAGGTTCTGTGTATGGTGTAAGGCAATCAAAATACACCCGTTTTCTTCAACACCTGCACAAATTCTACCTTACCTGCTCCATTTGGTGCACTCTGGACTGGCCCATGCCTCTTTTAAAGTCCACCTAGCGGCCATATCTCGGTTCAGGCGTTCGTCATCTGGTACTTCCCTCTGGTCCAATAGGCTGGTTAAACAATTTCTGAAAGGCCTGTTCAGGACATTCCCGCCGGTGAGCGCTTTACCACCCACCTGGCAGCTAAACATTGTGCTTGCTCAACTGATGAAGCATCCCTTTGAGCCAATACACCGAGCTGACATCAAATATCTGTCTTGGAAAACCGCTCTCTTACTAGCGCTAACATCAGCAAGGCGTGTAAGTGAGCTACAAGCCTTCTCTATTCAGGATCCTTTCCTGCAGTTCAAACAGGACAGAGTTATTCTACGGACCAACCCTAAATTCATCCCGAAGGTTTCGTCTACTTTCCACCTGACTGAACCTATTGTCTTGCGGACTTTCTTCCCAAATCCACTTTCCGCAGCGGAGAGGTCTCTCCACTCTTTAGACCTCAAACGTTGTTGAAAGTTCTACATCCACCGAACAGAACAGTTTCGGAAATCCAACCAGCTTTTTGTTGCCTTCAGCAGGCCCAGAAAGAGTCTTCCTTTAACTAAGCAGAGCATTTCTCGTTGGATCTCTGCAGCCATTACCTTTTGCCATCAACAGGCAGGTCATCCTCTGCATTCTAAAGTTCGAGCTCATTCAACCAGAGCTGTCTCCACTTCAATGGCGTGCCCATTATCGACATATGCAGAGCGGCGACATGGAAGACACCACAAACGTTCGCCAGGCACTACTGCTTGGATTTAGAACTTATGAAAGATGCAGCAGTAGGACAAGCGGTGCTCCATCATCTATTTCACTAGAGGTGAGCCTTCTCTCTTTCATCCCTCCATCCTACTGTCTCTTCGCACATTTCTCTTTCATGTAGTATTTTTGGTACTTGTTATATTTCACAATTGGTATTATAATATTGAGTGATTTTACATATTGTACCTTACAAAATGTGCTGAGGATTGCTTGCTACTCTGATTCAGGCATGTGAATCTATGAATACTGGATAAGAAATGCATTACTTACCTGTAACTGCAGTTATCCAGTATTGGTATCTTTCGTAGATTCACATGCAACCCACCCACCTCCCCTGGAAGGGCTCACCTTGGTTCTCTCAGTAGGTACTACTTAGCACTGTGCTTACGAAAATCTGAGGGACTAGGGCTCCTTCCAGGAAGGTTCTAGAGGGTGGTGATATCTGATTGGCTCTTGGCCAAAGTTTGGTCCTTTTTACAAAAGGGTATGGATATGTTACTAATGAGAGTTATTACTATTTATATGTCTTTATGACATTACTCTTTTATGTACCGGGGACTCCCACCCCGACGACGGGGAATGATTCAGGCATGTGAATCTATGAAAGATACCAATACTGGATAACTGCAGTTACAGGTAAGTAACGCATTTCTTCTCCCTCCTCCTCTATGCTCTTCTAGACGCTTATGTTTCATGTGGTTGTATGTCAATACAACGCAGGCTTTTATCCCGCATGCCATTACAACGCGGGGATTACAACGAAAGTCGTTACGACTTTCGCTGGAGGGCGCTGGATAGTGGAATAGTTTAATTTTCTATTCCAACTCCAACCCACGTTGACAGTAGGGAAGATGTTGGATAGAAAATTAAACTATTCCCTATCCAACAGCGCCCTCCAGCGAAAGTCGTTTTAACGACTTTCGTTGTAATCCCCGCGTTGTAATGGCAGTGCGGGGTAATCCCCGCGTTGTTATGGCTGTTCGCCAACTGATAGTTCAGGCTACCATTCTCTCACGCATAGATTATGCGAATTCTCTCTTGTTAGGGGCCAACAAGGCGGACGTTCCAAAACGCAGCGGCACGGGTCCTGCTCAGGCTCCCTAGATTCTGTTCTGTGTCAGGTGCCATCAGGCAACTTCATTGGTTGCCTGTTCAAAAAAGGATTGAATTTAAAGCACTCTGTCTTACTTTTAAGATTTTAAAATTTTCTTCTCCTGAGATTCTATCCAATTTAATGACTCCTTATGTTCTCAACCATCAACTTCGTTCCTCGGAGAAGTTGTTGGCTGTGGTTCCCCGTGTGAAGCTGGCCAGAGCAGGGGGGAAGTCTTTCTGCCTTTTGGCGGCTAGGCTGTGGAATTCCCTCCCTGCCCATGTCCGCCATTTGGATGGTCTGTTTCCCTTCCGTAAGGCCATCAAAACCCTCTTGTTTCCTGCCTAGACTGTGCCGCTGCCTTTGTTCTGCTTTTTTGCCTCCAGACCCGGGACGCCCCTTTGCTGGGGCAGCTGCGCGCTTTATAAAATTACGTTATTATTATTATATGATAATTGTTTGCAAGGTGTACATATGCATTGGAATACAAAAAGCGTCTAGGAGCAGGATGGTATGTACTGCTATTTACTCTGATTCAGGCATGTGAATCTATGAAAGATACCCAATACTGGAGAAGAAAAATAGTTACATACCTGTAATCTGTGGTTCTCCAGTATTGGTGTCTTTCATAGATTCACATGCACACACCCACCTCCCCTCAGAGGCTCCTCAGGCGTAAGTGTTAGTTTCACTCCTGTGCGAGAAAATCTGAGAGCCTGAGCCTCTGGGGAGAACATTCTAGTGGGTGCTAGCACCTGATTGGCTGCAGTTTGGTCTATTCAAAATGACTAGGATAGTCATGCGTGTGGAAGTTTTTTACACTGTAGCTTAGGGCTACTTCACTTCCTGGTTGGTTATTACCAAGAGTTTTGGTTTCTGATATACAATTTATTGCTTTTTTATGTACCGTGGGACTGTCACTCCAACGACGGGGAATGATTCAGGCATGTGAATCTATGAAAGATACCAATACTGGAGAACCACAGATTACAGGAAAGTATCTATTGTTCGTCTTTCCCACGGTACTGGAGAGTCCCATCTACATCACCCGAAATGTGCGCTTCCGACAAATCCAATTTTTTATCATCCACAGAGCATACCTTACGCCCGCAAGGATCAATAAATATATTAGCTGCCAGTATGCTAACTCCCCTAGATGCACGCTTATAGATGCAGAGCTACTGCTCATGCTTTGGAGTTGTCCTGCACTAACGGAATACTGGAAAGCATTGGAAGATGATCTAACACGCTGCACAGCCAGAGACATCCCCTAGAGTGGCCCACATATATCTTGCATCCATACCACAGGACCCTTAATAACAAGGTCACTTACCGGTTCCTGGATTTAGGAATAATGGTGAAAAGAGGCTAATCAACAAGAAATGGAAGGCTCACCTTCCGCCCACAATTACAATGTGGAGGCACTCAATACACACCTGGGTAAAAGCGGAGAGCATAGCACTTCGAAGGGAAGACACACTAGGACTCTGCAAAATTCCAATAGCAAGCAGCTGGGATGCACTTCTTACAACTCTTTTGAATATGAACATTGGAGATGAATCCCCTGCACAGAGCCAGCGGGAAAGCGAAGATGAACAAAAGTACATGGTTAGTCCAGGCTAAAAATACCATATCAGCCCAAAAGCTGGGCGAGCAGCTAATAATGCGGGGCGATAAACCTCTCACTGACGCAACCTAAAAACCATCATGTAGTGCATATCGGACATGTACACCCATATGGCCCGTGACACGTGGTTGGGCTATCTCATCAACAACACTTGTTAAATTGTTACAGAGAACTTCTTACATATCACCAGTTCTTGTTTACTGTTATGACCCCTCCCCCCTCTATTTTCTCTTAAAAGTTCAATTTGTTACCAAACAAATACACGGAGAAAGCAATGGCAGGACCATAGGTAGACGCCTAGACCAGAAACAGCCAGAACACACCCTTAGCTGCAGTAACACTGGGGAGACAGCAATTGCAAGATTGCATATTACTCCAGTATTTGAACTTTCATAGATTTCCATAGCTTGTACCATTTCACGTCGTCAGAATGGGAGTCCCCGGTAAATAAAAAAATACCATAGCCTTAGGTACATTTTGTAGCATATCCACCTCTTTTTGTAAAAGAGACCGAAAATACTGAACAGCCAATCAGAACTGTCTCACCCTATCGAACCTTCCTGAGAGAGCCTCAGATTTTCTACCCCACGTTGTGCAAGGGAGCCTCCACTGAGCTCTACTCCGTTTTCTTCATTTCTTCAAATACTTTGTTGTCTCAACTTCAAAATCTTCATTATGTCTGATAAGGATAAGAATGCTTTAGTCAAAGCTTGTGCCACCTGCTCTAAAAAGAGGCTTTATGTGGAGGACAAACATAAAGACTGCATTTATTGTTTTTACCTGGACCACAGGCTACTAACTGCAAGATTTGTAGATCCTTCTCTACAAAAACCTTGAGGGACCGTGAAGGACGTCTGCTCACCTGGCTGCAAAAATTGAAGTCACGGAAAGATCCTGTTTCAAGTGACAGTGATGATGCCTCCTCTGCGAAATCTTCGAGGAGAACACAGAAAAGGGGTAGGTCTTCACCTTGAACTTCTTCAGACCCCCTGCCAAAGCCTTATAAAAGACCTCTGATAGGTCTGACAGGCGTAGTCCCATCAAATCTCCTCACCGAGGTGTAAAGGAGAGGGAAGGACTGGTTTCTGAAGTGGCATCTGGTAAGAAGACAAGCCATGGGTCCTCTGTTTCCTCTCCACCCTCTGAAAAACAAAGAATTTTCAAAAAAACAGATTCTGTCCCACCTGAGGGAAAAGCTGACAGGAAAATTCGCACGACGACGACATCCGTTTCGTCGAGGACAGCTTCGAAAATTCAACTGGCTTCAACGAGAGCTTCATCATTTCCATTGACTTCGTGAACGACGACTTTGACAACGACACCACAGACTGAGATACCTTTTAATACGTCGTCGACGCCTACGATGACTACTTCCACGTCAACGAGGATGACGCCGATGATGGTGTCGACGTCGTCCGCTTCCAGTCTCATGGTGATGATGGTTTTCGACGACGGTCCCATCAACTGTGGCTTTTTCATCATCAACGGCCCAAACTTCCTTCGCCGGTGATTCCGTTGATGACCTCGTCAACGATACAAAAAGTGGCAATCTCGATGAGAAGGCGTCACATTACTCCGGAAATTACTTCCCCAGAGAAAGTAACACCACTGCCTCCTGCACTCCTTTTGGAAGAGGAGTTTTCAGAGGATGACGACGGGCCTTAAGGGGATGCAGATAGCCCATTCCAATTGCATGTAAAGTATCAGGACTCAGACTCTGAGGACTATTATATGGAACAACAGCAATATCTGCCGCAATCTAGGTCCCAAGATCAGTATCAACAGGAAATGGTCTGCAAGTCATCCTCACTTATTACGACCACCAATTCAAGCTGTCGGACTACAGGAAGAGATTTCAGACTCAGTGTTCCGGCCTAGAGACAGGACAAGTGCCTCCACCTCTACCTCCGACTCAATTTCTTGTCCGGTTGCACCTCCGCTTCCTCAAACTCCGGTACCGGAGCTAACGGAACCGCAACAGAATGTGGTCACTGTTCAGGATGACTCATCGGATGATGACCTGGGCACTATATCAGTCCCAGACCCGGATAGGGAATGGGATGATTACATTATTCCAGATCCTGCCTCTCCATCTCCTGATCCGGCCGATTCTCCTCCAGCGGATATTGGACGATTTACCAATTTAATGGAAAGAGATTCGATCTGCCCGTTCCATCGGTGCAATTGGAATGTTTCTTATATAACGTCAGAGAACCTTACAGGAAGTCTGTTCGATCTATCCCAATAGTGGGCCATGTCTGGGATGAGGGGATAAAGGTCATGAAGTCGCCAGCAACTGTCATGCCTTTTCTTCTTCGACTGGAAAAGAAATACAAAGCTCTAGAGGATAGCCCCGCTAGTCTGGTCAGCCAGCCGAAACCGGGCTCTGTAATTTCACAAGCGGCTCAAAATAAATCAAAGAATCCGGCGACACCTCTTACCACACCACCGGATAAAGAGGGAAAACGACTAGATAATGTTGGGAAGAGATTTTCTTCTATGTCCAGCCTCCTGGTTAGAGCGGCCAAGGCCTTGGCTATTCTTGGACAATATGATCGCCAGATGTGGTGTGATCTATCTCCATATTTAGACCAGCTACGTGAGGAAGCAAAGGCTGAAGCCAAGAAAATCCTGCAAGAAGGAGAACGTTCATCCTCTGAAATAATTGATTGTGCAATGGACATTGCTACTACAGCTTTCCGCTCTCTCGGAGGAGCAGCAGTCCTTCGGCGGTAGGGCTGGCTTCGGGCCACCTGGTTTAGTCTGGAAGTCCAAAACAAGATACTGGATCTTCTATTCGATGGGGAGATGCTTTTTGGAAAGCACATTGACAATGCGCTGCAGGATATGAAGAAAGACACGGAGACTGCGATGTCCTTTGGGACTCTGCTATACCGCACGGTTCCTTTCTGTGGAGCGAGAGGACGAGGTTCTCCAGTATTGGGGTGTCTTTCATAGATTCACATGTCTGAATCATTCCCCGTTGTCAGAGTGGGAGTCCCACGGTACATAAAAAAGCAATCATTTGTATATAAGAAAACCAAAACCCTTGGTAATACCAACCAGGAAGTAAAGTAGCCCTAAGCTACAATGGAAAAAACTTCCACGCTCATGACTATCTTAGTCATTTTGTATAGACCAAACTACAGCCAATCAGGCGCCAGCACCCACTAGAATGCTCTCCCCAGAGACTCAGGCTCTCAGATTTTCTACCGCACGTCGTGTGAAAGGAAGTCTCCCTGAGCTCTGCTCAGTACTTCTCAACCTGACTGGTTTTTCTCCTATTTTTGGAATGTCTTCTTCAATGTCTCTCTTCAGACCATGTGAGTCTTGTGGGAAGCTTAGGCTTTTTAAAGAAGATCCCCACAAAAAGTGCATTTATTGCCTATATCCAGACCATGAGGTAAAGGATTGTAAGATCTGCAGGACCTTTCCTCAGAAGACCCTCAGAGACAGAGAAGGTCGTCTTCTCCTATGGTTGCAGAAGATTAAGGACCAGGATGATCCTCTATCTGAGGTAGGAAGTTTGGCTTCGGGGTCTTCTATAACTTCCAGAAAGAGAAAGATTGAGGAAGAGGTAAGAAGATCTAAGGAAGAGGAAGGAAAGCTAAGGATTCTAGCTTTCCTTCCTCTTCTACCGCAAAAAAGGCTTCTCCACCTTCTAAATGTGGACCTAAAACGCCCCAGAGAAAGTCTGCTAAGTCTTTGCCATCTTAAAGATTGTCAGAGAAAAAATTACCTCCGAAAAAGACCTCGTCGACGACCTCATCGTCGACGGCTGCTCCGTCAACGGGTCCCGTCTACAGTATTTCCTCCACATCGACTGTTACTTTCTCTTCGCCAAAGCCTCAGATGGTGATGTCGTCGGCTTCTTCACCGTCGACGATGGTCTTGGTTTCAGTGAGACCCTTCTCGTCGAAGATTCAACCTTCAAGCGTCGACGTTCCTTCGTCGTCGAAGTTGAAGATGATATTGTCGACGAGTACAACGTCGACGAAGATTAGCCCGTCGACGAAAGTCATCCCGTCGACGGGTCCCTCGTCGACGAAAGCAGCTTTGCCGTCGACGACCACACCATCGACGAGAAGTCGAAGATTCCACAGTCGGCGAAAGTTCTACAGTTGTTGACAGCTTCGTCGTCGACGAAGTCAACATCGTCGTCGAAGGCTTCGTCGACAAAACTAACCTCGTCGTTGACAACATCGTCAACATTGAAAGCCCCGTCGACGAAGCATGCAATGGGTCTGTCGACGCCTCTTCTGTCATCATGTACGGATCTGCAGGTTTGGTTCGCTGCTCCGCCTGCTGCCTCTTTTATTTCACCGTCGACGGGAGCTTCATTATTACAAAGAAGAGGCTCTACTCTACCGCCTCTTTCACCCCTAAAGTTGCCTGAACAGCTTCTGGATTTAGAGGAAGATGACAATCAGGAGCAATCCGATGAGGACGACAATTTCAGAGCGGCCAGAAGTCCTTCAGAATTATTAATAAAGGCGCAGGAGGATGATCATGAAGAGGAAGAGTTTTTTCCTGCACCAGTTGCTCAAGCCCCTGCAGCAGTACCAACAGCACAGATGCCATTAGACCTTCTTGCAAATCTACAATACATGTTAAATGACTATTACCGCCGGTTCCCTCCGTCTGAGTCTGCAGACTCGCTTCCGGCGACACCCATGACTCAAGCACCTGCCTCAGCCTTGAGAGTCCCAAGACAGTCTCCTTTGACACCAGTACCTGAGGTACAATCTTCTAATCCACCTTCTCCAGCACAAACTCACCATACGTGTGACACCACTGATGACGACAGAGAGGAAGGAGAGGTGAACGACCAATCAGTAATGTCGGAATGGGATAATTATCAGACGCAGCCCCCATCACCTACTGCTCCTCATACGGCGGACTCTCCACCTGTTGATATTAGAGGATTCCATCTAGTAATGGAAAGAGCAACAAAAAGGTTTCAGATTTCTATGAAAGCTAAACAGCAGGATTGTTTATTATATGAATTTAAAGATCAGCCACACAAGCAAGTGAGGACAATCCTGATAATAGATTTCATTTGGAAGGAGGGCCTGAAGGTCATGTCCACTCCAAAGTCTTTACCAGCAGTCTTACCTCGAATTGACAAAAAGTATAAGGTGCCCATTACATCACCTGCATGCCTTATCGGACAAGCTAAGACAGAGTCCGTTGTCACTCAAGCGGCACAGAATAAAGCCAGAAACCCGTCCTCACAAGTGACTGCCCCACCTGACAGAGATGGAAGACGTCTCGACTCCATCGGGGGAAAAGGTATCAACAATAGCTGTGACTACTATCCGAGCAGCAAATTCCCTAGCAATACTAGGGAGATATGATAGACAGATGTGGTCAGACATATCTCCATATCTCGAAAAGCTTCTGGAACTGGAGAGGTCAGAAGCAAAGAAGGTGTTACATGAAGGGAAGTGCGTCTCTGCAGAGATGATTGACACAGCTGTGGATTTGGCAACCATAGGCTTCCGTCAGTTGGCGGGCGCGGCAGTCTTAAGGAGACAAGGTTGGCTGAAGTCAACCTCCTTCCGGCAAGAAGTCCAGGCAAAGATAATAGATATGTTGAAGAAAAAAATGGAGGCAGCACCAAATTGCAAAATAAATTGCAGGAGACCAGAATTTGCAAAAATAGGTTTATCTTTTATTTTATTTTTTTCAAAGTGCACAAGACAGCCAACGCGTTTCGCTCCCCAACCATGGGAGCTTCGTCAGGGCAAATTTCAAAATATATTTTGTCCAATGTCAATACGTTGTGGAATGTGAATAACGAAGACGGATAGAACCAATATGGTGGTACAGGTACTAGTCAAGAATGCCGAAATGTAACTACGTGGGGGGCCATAGGGTCTCTTGAGTCGAGTAATATCAATTTGACATCAGTGAATATTTTTAGAGTCCTTTATGATGTCACAGAACAAATTCGAGAACAGACAGTCCTTGATAAGCCGCTGTTATGAGTAACTCGGACGGAGTTCGACGTACGTAGAGGCCCCCGACGGAATCAGTCAAGCGGCATTCTTGACTAGTACCTGTACCACCATATTGGTTCTATCCGTCTTCGTTATTCACATTCCACAACGTATTGACATTGGACAAAATATATTTTGAAATTTGCCCTGACGAAGCTCCCATGGTTGGGGAGCGAAACGCGTTGGCTGTCTTGTGCACTTTGAAAAAAATAAAATAAAAGATAAACCTATTTTTGCTAATTCTGGTCTCCTGCAATTTATTTTGCAATTTGGTGCTGCCTCCATTTTTTTCTTCAACTTATCTATCTGGAATTCCAGTGGGACCGAACCGCAGCAGGTCTTGGAGGTTGGACAGCACATAAGAATTTGGACTACTTTATGGGACTTTGGAAATTTGAGGTGCTCTTGCTTTGATCCGCTGTGGAGATTTCTTTGTTTTCAAAGATAATAGATATGCCTTACGATGGAGAATATCTATTTGGCCAGCACATTGATGAAGCCTTACAGGCCATAAAGAAAGATACAGATACCGCAGTGTCGCTGGGAAACCTGCAATTTCGCAAATCGTCCTTTCGTGGCGCCAAAGGATGTGGGTCCTATTCAAATAGAGGAGGATATTCTCAGCAGCGCTTGTACTATTCATCACAAGGTAATCAGCGATATCAACCGTATAAACAACAGACATACGGACAGCGAAGCAACAACTTTTCGCAAGGAAAAGAAAATCCACCTATCGGGGATGAGATTCTGCTAAAAGGCAATGAGAACTTCCACCTGCCGCCACCGCTGCCAGTACCAAAATCAAAAGTTGGAGGAAGAATATCCCATTACTTATCAAATTGGTCCAAGATTACTACGGACAAGTGGGTCCTGGATGTAGTAGCCAGAGGACACGCTTTAGAATTTGTAAAAATCCCTCCACGTTCACCACCAAAAGGTCCACCACCAGCTCACCTCAAGGAGCTTCTGTCCCAAATAAATATAATGATTGGGAAAGGTGCAATCGAGAAGGTTCCTCAATTACAAAGAGGAAGAGGTTTCTATTCGAGGTTCTTCCTCATACGAAAGAAAACAGGAGAGTGGCGCCCCATTCTCGACTTGGAAGGCATTCAAATCTTCCCGTATTTAGATGATTGCCTTATTGTGAGAAGTTGGCCTGATGTGCAGTGGTCACTATTCTAGTGATCACTATATATCAGTCCAAACAACCCTTATTGATGATTGGTTGTAAGTCAACCTTATAGACCAGCTATCCTAGTAGCATGGATACGAGCAGTCTAAGACTAAGACTCTAGAGGGCGTGTTAAACCAGCTGTTTTACCATCACATTACCCCTTGAACACCCAGTGAAAGGACACCACACAAGTGTTATGAAAATAAACAATGTATTTATTAGAATCACAACAACCCTGTACTCTTTATGAGGACAGGGTGCTAAGCACACAACAAAACTCTTATGAAAAATACTTAAGTTAGCACGTTATACACAAATGCCCGAGGGGCACGAAAAACCATATACTCTAAAAGTGGAATGCGAGATTACTAGCAGGAGTGTTGTCGTCGGGCGTCGTTCGGAAGGCCACAAGCCAGCGGGCTAGTAGCCAAACAACGCGGTGAGCAGCAGAAAGCAGAAGGGCCCCACGCCGATCGTGGAGATGCTGGGGGGCTGCTCTTCGGTGCTGGAGCTGCTCAGGGTGGGGCTTCTCGGACCCCAAAGCACTCACCAGGAAATTACTCGGTGGGCTTGCTGTGCAGAAGTCGTGCAGTCTTGGCGATGGCCGGTCCCTCGAGGTCTCGTCGCACCCACGGTTCTCAGCTGTGCTGTAGAGGTGGGTAGAGGTCAGAGGTGCCAGGGAAGCCGGGTCTCGTCGAGCTGGGCAGTCGGATTCCGGAGGAAGGACGTGCAGCAGACCGCAGTGTTCTTAGATGGTGCCTGCGGATGCAGGGTGACTACTCCTTAGCCACAAGGGAGAATCTTGAGGAAGAAATCGTGAAGTCCTTTCGTGGAAAGTGGTATCTTGATTCCAAAGATGATCTGTTTTGGAAGGGGGCCAGTCCCTACCTTTATCTGGGAAAAGGGGGCTGGCACGCGACTAAGTCCTGCCCTAGGGGTGGGACCAGGAGGGGGGTGGTTACACCCACTTCCTTGGCGGGCTTTTCCCCAGCACAGGGTCTGGAGTGTCCCTGGAACTGGTTCAAGCCAGCCTATGCACTGTGAGCACCGGGGTGCCACGTGCAGTCACCTTCCTCTGAAGCCCTGCCTACCTACAATACACAAAATCCTGTCTGGGACGGTGCTGGCACCGCCCCTGGCATGAAACCCTTTGTCCTTTTCTCCTGCTCTGGGAGGACTCCCAGCAGCAGGAGGGCAGACTTGTGTCTCGGTGGCAGCATCCATTTTGTGGATGCTAAGGCTCTGTCTGACTTTTAACCGGGTTATAGGTTACATGCATGTCGTGTCCCTCTAGAAGGGTGGAATGCTAACCCCGTCGCCAGAATTGGCGAGGGGTTAGTATTCCAATTCGTATGACACCTTACTCGACATGTTTTGATAAAGCGATACCAGAGTTGGCATTTAACCGCGAGGATTATAATGCACTTAAGAGTATATGGTATGCGATATCATGGAAACGGCTAAGGGATAGATCCCGAAAGCCGCAGACAGGCTCAGCTCATGCCAGAGCACCATCTCACACGATTCCAAGCACTCTGCCTTCAGGATTGTTAAGGCCTGCCATAGGAGTGACTGATAGGAGATCTGTGTGTCCATTTTTAGGGTTAGTTATAGGTATACTATATCTAAAGCAAAGGGTGAGTACACCACCTTGCCCCAGCTGTCGTGCAGCCAGTTGTGCCAGTTTAGTTAGTCAGCCCAGGGGTGGCATAATACATGCTTCAGCCCCTGGGAGACTTCTGGGTACACCTCAGCCCTGGGTACAGGGACTTGGAGAGGGCCCAGTGCCAATTCAGTACCTGAGTACAATTTGGATAGAGAGAACAGCTAGGCTGTGGGTCTGATTAGCAGGCCCACAGCCAGGGAAAGTCGTAAACCAGTGCAGCAAAAAGCAAAAATCTGGGTGATCATAGGATTGCAGACCCTACTCTCCTACATGACCCCCCCCCCAAACTTTGGGACAATAAACTAACCTTGACCAGGTGAGTCTTCTTGCTCTAAGTGGAAATACCTGGAGAGCCCATCAGCATTGCTGTGATCAGTACCAGGTCTATGCTCCACTGTAAAATCCATCCCCTGTAGGGAAATGGACCACCTAAGCAGTTTGGGGTTTTCACCCTTCATCTGATTTAGCCACAAGAGGGGCTTATGGTCTGTCTGAATGGTGAAGTGAGTGCCAAACAAGTAGGCCCTCAGCTTCTTCAGGGCCCAGACCACAGCAAAGGCCTCCCTCTCAATAGCTGACCAATTTTTCTCTCTGGGTGTCAACCTTCTACTAATGAAAGCAATAGGCTGATCATTACCATCAAAATTCAGTTGAGACAGAACAGCCCCCACACCCAACTCAGAAGCATCTGTTTGGACAATGAATGGCTTGGAGTAATCTGGACTCTTTAGGATAGGTGCTGTGCACATGGCCTGCTTTAGGTCATTGAATGCTTTCTGACAGCTTGCTGTCCACTGAACTTTCTTTGGCATCTTCTTGCTTGTCAGGTCATTAAGAGGGGTCACTATGGACCCATACTTTCTGACAAACTTCCTATAGTACCCAGTCAGGCCCAAGAAAGCTCGAACTTGAGTCTGGGTGATTGGAGGAGTCCAGTCCTTGATGGCCTGTATCTTACTCTCCAGTGGCTGAACCTGGCCTCCACCTACAAGGTGGCCCAGGTATACAACCTGTGTCTGCCCTATCTGGCACTTTGTGGCCTTGATAGTGAGGCCTGCCTTTTGCAGGGCCTCTAACACTTTCCTCAGGTGGACCAGGTGATCCTCCCAGGTGGAGCTAAAGACAGCAATATCATCAAGATAAGCTGCACAGAAGTCATCCAGCCCAGTGAGGACTTGATTCACCAACCTTTGGAAGGTGGCAGGTGCATTTTTCAAACCAAAGGGCATTACCACAAACTGATAATGCCCACCAGGGGTAGAAAATGCTGTCTTGGGTTTGGCCTCCTCAGCTAACCTGATTTGCCAATACCCAGCTGTCAAATCAAATGTACTTAAGAATTTGGCAGAAGCCAATTTATCTATAAGTTCATCTGCTCTTGGAATTGGGTGGGCATCAGTCTTAGTGACTGCATTGAGACCTCTGTAGTCTACGCAAAACCTCATCTCTCTCTTACCACCCTGGGTGTGAGGCTTTGGCACTAGAACTACTGGGCTAGCCCAAGGGCTATCTGAGGGCTCAATGACTCCCAGCTCCAACATTTTCTGCACTTCAGTTTTGATGCAGTCTCTAACATGATCAGGCTGTCTGTAGATTTTACTCTTGACAGGCAGACTGTCTCCAGTGTCAACATCATGGGTACACCAATCAGTTTGGCTTGGTGTCAGAGAGAACATATGTCTGTAGGATTGCAGAACTTGCCTGCAATCCTGTTGCTGATGTTCAGTGAGGCTGCCACAAAAGACAACACCATCAACTGATCCATCATGAGGATTCTGAGTGAGCAGGTCTGGGAGAGGGTCACTCTCTTCCTCCTGTCCCTCATCTGTGGCCATGAGCAAGCTCATGTCCTTCCTGTCAACATATGCCTTGAGCCTGTTAACATGGAGCACTCTGAGAGGGCTCCTGGGAGTTCCAAGGTCCACCAAGTAGGTAACCTCTCCCTTTTGCTCAATGATGGTGTGGGGCCCAGACCATTTGTCTTTCAGAGCTGCTGGGGCCACTGGCTCCAGCACCCACACCTTCTGTCCTGGCTGGTACACAGTCAGAACAGCCTTTTTGTCATGCCAAACTTTTTGAAGTTCTTGGCTGGCCTCAAGGTTTTTAGATGCCTTTTCCATGTACTCAGCCATCCTGGAGCGGAGACCAAGTACATAGTCCACTATGTTGGTTGCAGGCTTTTTGAGAGGTCTCTCCCATCCTTCCTTCACCAAACACAGGGGTCCTCTTACAGGATGTCCATACAGAAGCTCAAAAGGGCTGTAGCCAACCCCCTTCTGTGGGACCTCTCTGTAAGCAAACAAGAGGCAGGGGATCAGGACATCCCATCTTCTCCTAAGAGTTTCAGGTAGTCCATGAATCATCCCTTTCAGGGTCCTGTTGAATCTCTCAACAAGCCCATTGCATTGTGGGTGGTAGGGTGTGGTGAACTTGTAGTTTACACCACACTCCTTCCACATTGCAGTCAGATATCCTGACATGAAGTTTGTACCTCTGTCAGAAACGACCTCCTTGGGGAAACCCACTCTGGAGAACACTCCAACTAGGGCTCTTGCCACTACAGGTGCTGTAGTGGTCCTAAGGGGAATAGCTTCAGGATACCTGGTGGCATGATCCACCACCACCAGTATAAACTTGTGCCCTGATGCTGTCTGGGGTTCCATTGGACCAACAATGTCAATCCCCACTCTTTCAAAGGGAACCCCCACCACAGGTAGTGGTATGAGGGGGGCCTTTGTTGTGCCACCTGACTTACCACTGGCTTGGCAAGTGACACAGGAGCGACAAAACTCCTTGGTATTCTCATTCATATGGGGCCAGTGAAAGTGTGAGACAAGCCTGTCCCAAGTCTTTGTCTGACCTAAGTGACCTGCAAGGGGAATCTCATGGGCCAAGGTGAGAAGGAAACCTCTCAGAGACAAGGGGATGACCAGCCTCCTGGTTGCACCAGGCTTGGGGTCTCTTGACTCAGAGTACAGGAGTCCATCTTCCCAGTATACCCTGTGGGCACCTGCGGCATTCCCTGCAGCCTCAGCAGCAGCCTGCTGTCTGAGGGGTTCAAGGGAAGGGCAGCTCAACTGTTCCTTCCCCAGGTCTGCTCTGGAGGGTCCCCCTGAGCCCAGAAACTCAACTTGATCAAGTTCAAGCTCTTTAGGCTCAGTTTCCCTCAGCTCTTCCAGATCAGCCTCCTCAGAGACTTGATCCTCAACCTGGGGCAAGGGGAAAGGCAAAGCCTTACCCTTACTGCTCTTCTTCTTGGAAGGTGTCTGGTCCATAATTTCAGGATCCAGCACCTGTTCAGTGGGGCATCTTCTGGCCTGTGACCTAGTCACAGCAAGCACATGTGCTGGCAAGCCTAACATCTCCATGTGAGTCCTCTGCTCCACTTCTGACCATTGTGATGACTCCAAATCATTGCCCAACAAACAATCAACTGGGAGGTCTGAACTGACTACAACTTTCTTTTGTCCCTTCACTCCACCCCAGGAGAAAGCCACAATTGCCACACTATGACTGGTAGTGACATTGCTGGCATTGGTCACCAGGAAATCAGTACCTGGCATGATCTGTCCAGGGTCCACAAAGTTAGGTGTCACCATGGTGACACTGGCACAAGTGTCCCTATAGGCCTGAGCCATTTTGCCATTTATCAAAGGTGTCTGCCTGTATTTGCCCAAAGTATTGGGACTTATTTCAGGGGACATATCCATATCCCCTGTACAGACAAGGACAGCCTGAGTGAGTGTGCCAACTAAGTTGTCAGACCCCTCAGTACCCAAGGTTAACCCAACTAATGCCTTGGGAGGTACACTACCACTACTGACTGTACTAGGGGGTGCAGTTGCCTTAGGGGCTGTAGTGGCAGGAGTTTGTCCTCCTCTTTTGGTGCACTCACTAAACCAGTGAGATTTACTTTTACAGTACTGGCACCACCTTTTTGACTGGCCTTCTTGAGTCTTCTTCTTCTGGGAAGCCTGACCCCCACCCTCTTTGGTTTGTTGGGGACCTGGTGAAGACTTCTGGTCATTTTGCTCATTCTTAACATTACCCTTCTGGTCTGCTTTCTTCTGACCACCCTGGTTCTGGTTCTGGTTCTGCTTGATCCTTGTCCTGACCCATTTGTCTGCCTTCTTTCCCAATTCTTGGGGAGAGGTCAGATCTGAATCAACAAGGTGCTGGTGCAACAACTGGTTCTGACAATTGTTTAAAATTTGTTCTCTCATCATTAGATTATACAATCCTGTGTAATCTGTAACCTTGCTACCCAGCAACCAGCCCTCCAAAGCCTTAGTGGCACAATCCACAAAGTCAGACCAGTCCTGAGACTGAGTTTTCTGGGTGTCTCTGAACAGCAACCTGTACTGCTCAGTGGTTAAACCAAACCCATCAACCAGTGTATTCTTCAGGACCTGGTAATTGTTAGCATCCTCTACTCTTGTAGTGAGGAGCTTATCTCTACCTTTACCATCAAAGGAGAGCCACAGTATTGTCACAGTACTGACTCTGGGGAATGCACTGCACAGTGCAGGCCCTCTCCAGAGCAGCCATCCATTTCTGGATATCATCCCCTTGCTTAAAGGGGGGCACTATCTTAGTCAGGTGTTTAGTATCTAAACCCTTCTCTCTATCTCTTGGGAGATTGCTGCCACCAGTGGGAGCTAGCCCACTCATCTGCTGCTCTCTAGCAAAGGCAAGCTTCTCTTTCGCCAGGGCAAGTTCTTCCCTTTCAATCCTCAGTTCAGCTTGTCTCATCCTAGCTTCATGCTCCCTTCTCTGAGGGGAAGTAAATCTCCTCTGTGGAGGATTCCTTCTCCTCTGGGAAGAGGCATTAGAGTGCAGAGATCTATTGGAGTCCCTAGAAAGAGATCTATCTCTCCTAACTCCAAGGTTAGGCCCACTTCGGGTTAGTACTGGGGGTCCCCCAGATCCTAGCCCAAGTAAGTCTAAGTTGGCCCTGGTTAGCCTTCTGACTACCTCAAGACCTTTGTCTACCTCATCCCCAGAGAGTTCCTCCTGATCCTCCTCCTCCTCAACTGCTGTAGCAGTGTTGGGGAGGTCTGGATCCCCAGAGGTTCCCTCCAAGGCTGGCATGTTCTCATGTAACTGAGAAAGCTTTCTGGCATCATATGTCTCTAAGAGACCTATCAGAAAGGGAATGGTGGGGTTAGACCCCTGCTTCAGTTTCCTGGAGACACAGATCTGGCTCATCTCCTGGAAACTGAGAGCTGCATATCTTGAAGTGACCTGTGGAGGGTCAACACTGACCAGGGGAGTCTCAGTAGATTCTCCCTGGGTAGACATGCTTTTCTAGTGAGGTGTAAGTGGTGCACTTACCTACACTATATGTTTGCCTACTGGTCCCTTGCTAGAGTTGTAGTTTAGGGTGTGCTAGGCCCTAGGAGCTACAACAGCTGGTTCAGTAGAACTCAGAGTATTCTAAGCTAAGTTATATGTACCTTTAGTACTTATGTGATCTTTCACAAGATATTCTTAGGGCATGTGTGGTAAAACAACAGCAAGCTCAAATCCCAACCGCTGCTCACCAATGTGAGAAGTTGGCCTGATGTGCAGTGGTCACTATTCTAGTGATCACTATATATCAGTCCAAACAACCCTTATTGATGATTGGTTGTAAGTCAACCTTATAGACCAGCTATCCTAGTAGCATGGATACGAGCAGTCTAAGACTAAGACTCTAGAGGGCGTGTTAAGCCAGCTGTTTTACCATCACATTACCCCTTGAACACCCAGTGAAAGGACACCACACAAGTGTTATGAAAATAAACAATGTATTTATTAGAATCACAACAACCCTGTACTCTTTATGAGGACAGGGTGCTAAGCACACAACAAAACTCTTATGAAAAATACTTAAGTTAGCACGTTATACACAAATGCCCGAGGGGCACGAAAAACCATATACTCTAAAAGTGGAATGCGAGATTACTAGCAGGAGTGTTGTCGTCGGGCGTCGTTCGGAAGGCCACAAGCCAGCGGGCTAGTAGCCAAACAACGCGGTGAGCAGCAGAAAGCAGAAGGGCCCCACGCCGATCGTGGAGATGCTGGGGGGCTGCTCTTCGGTGCTGGAGCTGCTCAGGGTGGGGCTTCTCGGACCCCAAAGCACTCACCAGGAAATTACTCGGTGGGCTTGCTGTGCAGAAGTCGTGCAGTCTTGGCGATGGCCGGTCCCTCGAGGTCTCGTCGCACCCACGGTTCTCAGCTGTGCTGTAGAGGTGGGTAGAGGTCAGAGGTGCCAGGGAAGCCGGGTCTCGTCGAGCTGGGCAGTCGGATTCCGGAGGAAGGACGTGCAGCAGACCGCAGTGTTCTTAGATGGTGCCTGCGGATGCAGGGTGACTACTCCTTAGCCACAAGGGAGAATCTTGAGGAAGAAATCGTGAAGTCCTTTCGTGGAAAGTGGTATCTTGATTCCAAAGATGATCTGTTTTGGAAGGGGGCCAGTCCCTACCTTTATCTGGGAAAAGGGGGCTGGCACGCGACTAAGTCCTGCCCTAGGGGTGGGACCAGGAGGGGGGTGGTTACACCCACTTCCTTGGCGGGCTTTTCCCCAGCACAGGGTCTGGAGTGTCCCTGGAACTGGTTCAAGCCAGCCTATGCACTGTGAGCACCGGGGTGCCACGTGCAGTCACCTTCCTCTGAAGCCCTGCCTACCTACAATACACAAAATCCTGTCTGGGACGGTGCTGGCACCGCCCCTGGCATGAAACCCTTTGTCCTTTTCTCCTGCTCTGGGAGGACTCCCAGCAGCAGGAGGGCAGACTTGTGTCTCGGTGGCAGCATCCATTTTGTGGATGCTAAGGCTCTGTCTGACTTTTAACCGGGTTATAGGTTACATGCATGTCGTGTCCCTCTAGAAGGGTGGAATGCTAACCCCGTCGCCAGAATTGGCGAGGGGTTAGTATTCCAATTCGTATGACACCTTACTCGACATGTTTTGATAAAGCGATACCAGAGTTGGCATTTAACCGCGAGGATTATAATGCACTTAAGAGTATATGGTATGCGATATCATGGAAACGGCTAAGGGATAGATCCCGAAAGCCGCAGACAGGCTCAGCTCATGCCAGAGCACCATCTCACACGATTCCAAGCACTCTGCCTTCAGGATTGTTAAGGCCTGCCATAGGAGTGACTGATAGGAGATCTGTGTGTCCATTTTTAGGGTTAGATATAGGTATACTATATCTAAAGCAAAGGGTGAGTACACCACATTGCCCCAGCTGTCGTGCAGCCAGTTGTGCCAGTTTAGTTAGTCAGCCCAGGGGTGGCATAATACATGCTTCAGCCCCTGGGAGACTTCTGGGTACACCTCAGCCCTGGGTACAGGGACTTGGAGAGGGCCCAGTGCCAATTCAGTACCTGAGTACAATTTGGATAGAGAGAACAGCTAGGCTGTGGGTCTGATTAGCAGGCCCACAGCCAGGGAAAGTCGTAAACCAGTGCAGCAAAAAGCAAAAATCTGGGTGATCATAGGATTGCAGACCCTACTCTCCTACACTTATCAAGGCCAGTTCTCTTGGAGCAGCAAGAGTACATGTCCAAAGATGCCTCTCGCTCTTTCAGTCTCTGGGACTTTCAATCAATTTCGAGAAATCCCATCTTGTTCCGTCACAAAGGATATTCTTTTTGGGGGCAACATTAGACACTCGCCTCACCCAAGCCTTTGTCTCAAAAGAAAGACAACTCAAGATTTGCAAGATGGCCCTCAACTTACATCAAAAAGAGTACGTTTCAGTACGAATGTACAAGTCATTCCTAGGGATGCTTTCATCCTGCATCCCTCTCATACCTAACTGCCGTCTCCGGATGAGACCTTTCCAAGAAGAACTCAGTATACAATGGGTTCAAGTGTCAGGGTCATTCGAAGACAGGATCGCCATAACCCACAGTATGAAAAAGGCTTTTCTGTGGTGGACCCGAAAAGAGAATCTGCAAAAAGGGCGTTCACTCCTAACGGAGATACCAAGTTACACCATCACCATGGACGCTTCCCTGGAAGGATGGGGGGCACACCTACAGGGAATGACCGTCAACGGGAAATGGAATGCACATCAAAAGAAGTAGCACATCAACCTTCTAGAGTTGAGAGCAATTTTTCTAGCCCTCAAATCTTTTCGAACGGTAATACACGGATCCACAGTTTTAATCAGAACAGACAATACAACAAGTATGCATTATTTGAACAAACAAAGGGGCGCAAGAGTGGCCCTTCTTTCTCAGGAGGCCCAGGAGATTTGGAGTTGGGCTCTAGATCACAGGATAAATCTGTCAGCAACACACGTTCCGGGGATGTCCAATGTCCTCGCCGATTCTCTCAGCAGAGCGACAGCGACAAATCACGAATGGGAACTTCATCAGCCAACTCTGAACCGAGTTTTTCAGAAGTGGGGTCATCCCGACCTGGACTTATTTGCGACGAAGCAGAATCAACTTTACAAGTTGGATTCCCCACAAGAATTCATGCGGAGAAGCACTTTCGATGAATTGGTCTCAAATATTTGCATACTCTTTTCCGCCGATTCCTTTGGTTCCCAGGGTCCTCCGGAAAATGAAACAGCAGCCATGCCGCCTCATCCTCGTCGCGCCCAGGTGGCCTTGCCAGTATTGGTTCACCGAGCTCCTACTTCTCTCAGAGTGCAATCCCATACAACTTCTAGCACTGCCAAATCTTCTAACAATGCAGGAGGGTCAAATTTGTCATCTGGACCCAGCTTCCTTGAAATGAGTAGCTTGGCTCCTCAACACGTTGAATTCGCCCATCTAAATATCCCGGAGGATTGTAAAGAGGTTTTAGCCCACGCTCGAGCGCCTGCTAATTTTAAGACTTACAAACTTAAATGGAAAAGGTTTTGTGCCTGGTGTCTCGCGGCCAACTTACATCCACTCCATGCGAAACCAGAACAAATCTTACCGTTCTTTCTTCAATTGGCTAAGTCTGGCTTTTCTCATTCCACACTGAAAGTGTTTTTAGCGGCCATTTCCAGATTCCGTCAAGATGGCTCTAATTCTTTGTATTCCACTAGAATAATTCAGCAATTCTTTAAAGGCCTTTTTCGAATGTTCCCGCCTGTTCGGCGTCCACCTCCTTCCTGGTACTTGAATGTGGCACTCACTCAGCTCATGCGTCACCCCTTTGAGCCTATTCATAAAGTGGATCTCAAATTCCTTTCCTGGAAGGTTTCTCTCCTTCTAGCTCTAACATTGGCACGTAGAGTCAGTGACATTCAAGCATTCACCATCAAAGCTCTGTTTTTACAGTTCACTTCAAATTCGGTGGTGCTACGTACCAATTCAAGCTACGTGCCTAAAGTTCCATCCGACTTTCACCTTAATGAGCCAGTCCTTTTAAAGACATTCTTTCCTGATCCACAAACGAGAGCGGAGAAGGCCTTGCATTCCATGGACATCAGGAGATGTCTTAAATTTTACCTCCAACGAACTGCTACGTTGCGTAAAACAGATCAGCTCTATGTAGCATACGGAAGGATACGTCAAGGATACGCTGTATCTAAGCAGACGATAGCCCGTTGGGTGTCCTCAGCAGTTAGTCTCTGTCACCAACAAGCAGGAAGACCATTGCAGTCATTGCCAAGAGCGCATTCTACGAGAGCGGTCTCCTACTCAATAGCCCTCTTCGCTGGAGTGCCTCTTCATCATATCTGCAGAGCGGCAACCTGGACCAGCAGGCATACCTTCACCAAGCACTATTGCTTGGATGCTGCCAGCGACGCAGACACTTCAGTGGGACGAGCAGTGCTTCGCAATCTTTTTAAATAAGGTGAGCCTCTGTTCTCCCTCCTCCTCTATGCTCTTCTAGACGCTTATATTTCATGTAATATTGTTTGCAAAATGTACATATGCATAGGAAGACAAAAAAGCGTCTATGAGCAGGATGGTGTGTACTGCTAGTTACTTTGATTCAGGCATGTGAATCTATGAAAGACACCCCAATACTGGAGAAGAACAATAGTTACTTATCTGTAATCTGTGGTTCTCCAGTATTGGTGTCTTTCAAAGATTCACATGCACCCGCCCACCTCCCCTCAGAGGCTCCTCAGGCGATATTATTACTTTCACTCCTGTGCGAGAAAATCTGAGAGCCTGAGTCTCTGAGGAGAGCATTCTAGTGGGTGCTGGCGCCTGATTGGCTGTAGTTTGGTCTATACAAAATTACTAGGATAGCCATGAGTGTGGAAGTTTTTTCCATTGTAGCTTAGGGCTACTTTACTTCCTGGTTGGTATTACCAAGGGTTTTGGTTTTCTTATATACACATTATTGCTTTTTTATGTACCGTGTGACTCCCACTGCGACGACGGGGAATGATTTAGGCATTGAATCTATGAAAGGCAGCAATACTGGAGAACCACAGATTACAGGTAAGTAACTATTGTTCTTTTTCTTCATACAGGGGTGGATACGAACAACAGTGCTATTCCTCCTATTCGCAGCCCTCTAAGTCTTAAAGGCCTCAATATTCACAGCGTCAAGGTCAATCGTCGTCTTTCTCTCGACCATCCTCTAGAGGATGACAAGGGCGCCAGGGGAGGGATTCCTCTAAGCGCCGGTTGCGGCTTTCTGGCTCTTCCTACTGTTCTTTCGTCCAGTTACAGTGGGGGGCAGGATATCACAATACTTCCACAAACGGCAACTTAGAACATCAGACCGGTGGGTCCTCAATATCGTCTTGTCAGGCCATACACTGGAGTTTCAACACCACCCACCATCCAGAGCCCCTCGCGCCACCGAATCCAGCCATCTACACCTTCTACGTCTAGAAGCCCACCAACTACTTCTCAAAGGGGCGATAGAGCCCGTACCTCTATCTCAGCGAGGCAAAGGATTCTATTCCCGGTTCTTTCTCGTTCACAAAACTGTAGAAAAATGGCGCCCTATTTTAGAACTGAGGGAGCTAAACACCTATCTCATAAAGCTCTCTTTTCGGATGGTATCCCTACAGGACATTTTGCGGCTCCTCAATCCAGGAGATTACATGGCCACCCTGGATCTCGAGGACGCATACTTCCATGTTCCCATCCACCTGGCCCACAGGAAGTTTTTACGCTTTACAGAAGCCAAGAGCCACTTCCTATTCAAGGTCTTGCCTTCCGGACTCAGATCCGCACCGTGGATATTCACGAAGGTCTTAGTCCCAGTCGCAGCGTTTCTCAGAAAACAGACTCTACAGGTTTTTCCTTACCTGGGCGACTGGTTGGTGAAAGCACCGTCTTCTCAAGCAGCATCGAAAGCAGTCGAAAGATGCACTCAACTCTTCAGTCACCTGTGGCTTCAGCTCAACAAAGAAAAGTCATTCCTCTGCCCATCCAGGTTGGCCAGGTTTCTAGGTGCTATTCTGGACACAACTTGTTGCAAAGCGTTTCCATCAGAAGAAAGGCAGAAAAAGCTGAAAACCTCCGCCCGTCGGTTACAAACAAGACGGTGTCTCTCTGTTCGCCTTTACAAGTCTCTTCTAGGATCGATCTCATCTTGCAGTCCCTTAATTCTGCATTGCAGGCTAAGAATGCGCCCGCTCCAAGAGCAATTGGATGTGCAATGGTGCCAAGCAGAAGGCTCTTTCGATGACAAGATAATGATAAATCAGCTTATGAAAGAGGCGGCCAGCTGGTGGACGATCAGAGACAATATCTATCAGGGTCTCACCTTCACAGTCACTCCAGCTCGTCTGATACTTACAACAGACGCCTTTCTAGAAGGCTGGGGAGCAGTCTTACAAGACCTTTAGCTGAACGGCCGCTGGCAGCCCGAGAAACGCCTTCTCCACATCAACCTGTTGGAGCTCAAAGCGATTCTTCTGGCTTTACAGGCTTTCCTTCCGAGAATCCAAAGATCCACCATCCTGGTCCATACGGACAACACGACGGCCATGCATTATGTGAACAAGCAGGGTGGGACAAGGTCGCCTCTGGTATCCAAGGGAGCTCAAGAGCTTTGGGAATGGATTATCCAACATCAGATCTCTCTTTCGGCGGAGCATCTTACGGGTTCCCGCAACAAGACGGTGGATACGCTAAGTCATCTCAAATCTGTGAGCCACAAGTGGGAATTAGACCAGCACACCCTGGAAAGAATTTTCAATCTCTGGGGCACTCTTGTCCATAGACCTGTTTGCCACTCCAGAGAACAAGAAATGGCGACTCTACGTAAGCAGGGAACACCATCATGTATCATTGGGGAATGCGCTTTTGATCGCCTGGTCGGGCGCCTTTGTTTATGCTTTTCCTCCGATTCCACAAATTCCAAGGCTTCTCAAGAAGCTCAAAGCGGAACCCTGCAGGATGATTCTGGTGGCCCTGGCGTGGCCCTGCCAGTTTTGGTTTACATAGCTTCTCCTGCTCTCCCTGGATCATCCAATTCATCTGTGTCCAATTCCCTCTCTGTTGACATGTCCCAGGGCCAAGTGGTACATACGGATCCGAGCTCGCTTCAGTTACCAGCGCACCAAGTATGAATAAGACCTATCGCTTGAAATGGAAGCGTGTCTGCCTGTGGTGCCGCCAAGAGAACATTCATCCTTACTCTTCAGCTCCTCATCAAATCTCCCACACATTTTGACTTTGGCTAATCAGGGCTCGCTCATTCTTCTATCAAAGTGCACCTGGAAGCTATCTCTAGATTCAGACCAACATCTTCTGGCCCTTCCCTCTGGTCGACAAGAATAGTGAAACAATTTTTAAAAGGACTTTTTAGAGTTTTCCCACCAGTTAGACCTCCACCACCTATGTGGCAGCTCAACTTGGTCCTTACTCAACTCATGAGGCTGCCTTTTGAGCCAATTCATAGGGCGGACCTTACATTCCTCTCATGAAAAGTGGCCCTCCTTCTCGCTTTAACATCAGCCAGGAGAGTAGGTGAGCTACACGCTCTCACTATCAAGGATCCGTTCTTGCAGTTTAAAAAGGACACTCTGATTCCAGAGACAAATCCCAAATTTGTCCCTTCGGACTTTCATTTGAATGAACCAGTCATTCTCAAATCCTTTTTTCCTCGACCTACCACTCAATCGGAAAGGTCTCTTCATTCTTTGGATGTTCAAAGCTGTTTATAATTCTATCTCCAACTCACCAAGGAATTCAGAAGATCTACACAGCTCTTTTCGCTTTCAGTGCCCCTTGCTATGGTATTTTTTATTTACCGGGGACTCCCATTCCGACGACGGAGAATGATACAAGCTATGGGAATCTATGAAAGTTACAAAGTTAAGGTAAGTAACTTTTCTTATTTGAATACAACAGCAGAACTAAGAGACTGACCCTAATTGGCCAACATGAGTAACACTCTCCCACTAGGCTGATCATTTAAAGATGTTATGTTCTTGTGTTCATAATGTTCAAGTAATGTATACACTAAAGCAATCTCAATGTGCTCCAATTGATTATGTGTGTAAAATCAATGTGTACTGTGTGATATTACAACACTGATACATTTCTAAACCAATAAAAACAGATACAAAAATAAAAAATATGAAACCGTGGGACTCCCACTATGATGACAGGGATGATTCAAGCATGTGAATCTTTGAACAATACCACTACTGGAGAACTGTAGTTACAGGTGAGTAACTCATTTTCTTCTTCTCTCTTTACTGTTTGAGAATCCTCTGTAGCTGGGGTCAAGTAGCTATGATAATAAGCACTCATTCTTGTGGATATTCTCTCCTCCAGATTGCTTATCTGAGCCATATTTCTCAAATCTGTACCCTTCACTTTCACCAGATGATGCTGTGCAGCCTTGAATATAGAGTCTGTGAGATCTTGTGTTGTGACTGGAGCCTGATAAATAGCCCCACTGGAACTTTTTTTATTGCTCCTCACCAAACATAGGAGCTAATTTATTTGTTGGTGGTAAGAATACTCTGCTGCATTGGCAATGGAGTATATTACCACCAACATACTAGTCGGCCTACCCTATTTACATGCGAGCGGACCACAGGATTGCCTGTGGCGGTGGCCATCACTGCCATAGCCAAACCTCTCTGACGGAGTTAGGGCTGCCTGAGAAATGGCTATATATGCACCCTCCCAATCAGAATGGTCGGGCATAAAGCAATTTGTTTTAACTCTCTGTCACCACCAGACATTAAAATGGTAACAGTGCTCCCGTAGTCATGGGAGATAACTGACATGGTGAGGGGAGCATTGTATTTTTTATTTTCGAAAAGTTAATCCCATTTCGGGAGCCGTACAACAACGTTCAGGCCTACATGGGCATGATCTACCCAGGCCAAAGCCCCTTCTCATACAGCCTCCGCTGCAAAACAGCTTGAATTTGCCCTTGTGGCAAATGATTACCCAGTAGGAGGCCAGGTCATCTTACACCTCCCCAAATGGGTGAGCATCACGTCAGACTATAGGTACCCCAGATCATATAGCCTAGCTACTCATACCCTTCCTGTCCTATTAACTGGATATGCCACCAGCACCTCAACACCTCCAGGGGGATTACTGGTCGATTCTCCACAAATAAGTTTGAGTTTTGTTGGCCAAGGGAGCTATAGAGAGGGTGTCGGCACCTTAGAACAGGACTGGCTGGTATTCCTGTTATCTGTTGCAGAAAAAGCCCATAGACCTTTGCCCTTTTCTAGATCTCTGCCCTCTGAACTTTTCCTCCAGAAGGACAAATTAAAAAATGCTCACCTGACCCAAGTTCTGTCTGTCCTGTACCCAGGAGACTGGATGATAATGTTGGAATTTTAGGACGCCTATCTTCACATCTCCGTTCCGCATCCCCCAGGTGTTACCTGCGGTTTCAGGTAGGCCAACAACACTTTCAGTTCTCCATGCTCTCCTTTAGCATTACCAGTGCATCGCAAATGGTAACAAAAGCGATGGTGGCGGTAGCAGCAAATCTACAGATGTTAAAAACGCCAATCTTCCCATACCTCTGCAACTGGCTACTGAAGGCAGGATTGCCTCAAACAGTCATACGCCACCTCCAGACGACGGGCAACAGCTTAACCTCGTTAGGCTCCTTCATCAATATGCCGAAGTCACACCTGACTCCTCCAAGGGGGCTACTCTTCATTGAAGTCATCCTGTATACGTTGCTTTTTCGAGCTATCCCTCCGTTTCAGCGAGTCCAGGATATTGGAGCTATGATCTTGATGTTTCAAACCTTGACCTGGGTCTTAGCGATATTGGCTCTGAGCTTCTCGGTCTCTTTGCCCCCTCTATGCCTCTTGTGGACCACTCCACGTGGCACAAGCGAGTTCTGCAGTGGGATCAAACTATATCCAGGTTTTGAAGGAGACTGCAAAAGATCTGCAGTGGTGACTCATCAACTGCAGTTGGATCTGTTGAAGACCCACCCAGAGCTAACAGTTGTGATAAATGCATCATTGATGGATTGAAGAGGTTATCTGGGACAGGTGGAGATCAGAGGACTCTGGTCTCCGGTGGAGGCCCGCCTCCATGTCAGTTTGCTGGAGTTGCGAGCGATACACTTGGTACTGAATGCGTTCCTCCCCACATTAAAGGGGAGCAGGTACAGGTGCTCACAGACAGCACAATCACCAACTGGTATTGTAACAAGCAAGGCTGACTGGGGTTGTGTGTCCTGTGCCAGGAGGCTCTGTGCCTCTGGAAGAGGATAAACTCTTAGGGCAGGCATCTCCCTTCCCGTTTAACAAGTGGCAGGATCATTAAACACTAGGGCGGCCAAACTCGGTCCGTGGTGCCCAACAGATCATGGATGGCAGTTACACTCGTAGATGGCACAGAGCATATATCAGCAATAGGAATATGGTCTATTCACCACCACAGAGACCACACAGTGTCCAAAATACAGCATATTGGAATTTCCAAGGCAATCCTCCTTAGGAGACACCTTCCACCTGCATTGGGGATCTGCACTCTTGTACGCCTTTCTGCTCCTCCCTTTTCTGTCCTGAGTGCTTATAAAGATCAGGAAAAACCGGGCCAAAGTCATCCAAGTGGATGTGGACTGGTCAAGGAGAGTGTGATACCTGGAAATTCTGGCCATGAGTGTTTGTCCTCTGTAGGAAAAGCTCCTTTGGAATGGTTAACACCCACTTCATGCCTGATTCTGAATGCAACTTTGACTAAATGTGCACTGGGTCCCTGCTAATCAGGTTCACAGTGCCTGTGTCCTTTCCCAGAACTGTACCTTTGTTTCCACAATTGTCACACCTCTGGCCCACATGCAAGTCCCTTGTAAAAGGTACCAGTGGTACCAAATGCAGTATGATCAGACAGGGTCTCCAAGGGCTGCAGCATGTATTATGGAACGCTAAGGGACCCCTCACCAAACACATGCACATTGCAGCCTGCATGTTTTGGTAAAACTAAAAGTGAAGAGTCGACCTGGCACACATCCGTGTGTGCCAGGCCTGCCAGCACTGCCAATAGCATAGGTAAGTCACTCCTACAGCAGGGCTTACAGCTCTAAGGCAGTGTGCCATATACCTTTGTTGAGGGCATAACTGCACAAGCAGATATGCTCCTTTGGTTTCTACGTCTGTTCATAGGCATTATAAGTGCATAGTGAAGCCATACCCAGTACATGGACTGGGAGCTTGTCAATATGATTTCCACAGCTCCCTGATGGTTTCACCGAATTCCAAGATGTTTGGTACCAAACATCTGAAATTAATGAGCCCACACTGATGCCAGTGTTGGATTCATTAATACATGTACTCAGAGGGCACATCAGAGGTGCCCTATGAAAACCTACCAAAACGCTAGTGTGTAGCTGACTAGTCTGCACCAGCCTGCCACTTCCAGACATGTTTCTGACCCCTGAGGTAGGAGCCTTCTACTCTTGTGGTTCAGAAACAAAACCTGCTCTGGGTGGAGGTCCTTCACACCTACCCCCAAGCAGGAACAGCATTCAAGGGTGGTGAGCCTCAAAGGCTTCCTTCCCTTTGTTATGCTTGAGTATTTAGGGGCACCCCATAACCTTTATCCTCAGATGCCTGGCAGCCTAAATACGAAGGAACACAGAGCCATACCAGCAAATAATACTCCAGCCGTTAATTGACTAGGCCCCTCTTGGCCTTTCTGCAGCCCTTGAAGAAACCTGCTCCCAAAAGCGACTTGTCCAGCAGGCCCTACGACCTCCACAACCCTGGGAGGACTGCCAGCCTTCCCCAAAGACCAAGAACTCCCGAAGACAGCTCCTTGTCCACAAAGAAATAAATAAGAAGAGAGATTCAGTGTGCTGCTGAACCGGACAAGACCTCCATACCTACCTCTGCACTTGACATCTCCAGCTTGAGTAGGTTTCCTAGTGGTCCTGAGCTCGAGTCCATCCCAGAGGGACCTCTCCTGGACTCCACAACAATGGCTGCAGCCTCAACACGTAGGGTTCCCCAACCGCAGCCTGCTCTGATAAGACCTCTTCGACATCGTAAGACTCCCCTTCTTGGCAGTCAGCTCCCGTCCATCTCTGTGCCTCTAAGGGTGTGCGTTTGGTGCTCCCTCGTGGCCCCCCACCCCTCCCAGTGCTGGTCCTAACCCCCGGAGATTGATCCCCAACTCTTACTTTACTTACCTTCAACCAGCACCTCTTTGAGTGCCCCAGTCTCCATTAATTAATATTGGGGCTCAGTGACTGAATTTGACCTCTGCACCTGTTGGCCCCAGTACCGCTGGTGGTGCCGTCTCTACACTTACCTAGCCCTTGCCCAGTGTTGATCGTAAAACCTGAAGACTGGGATTGTAAGTCGTGTACTTACCAGTGAAATTACAACATTGTATTTCCTCCATAGATTAACATTGAACTGTTTGAAAAATGCAGTATGTCCACTTTTTATACTTTTATACTTAAAAATTGTGGTACTGCAAAACCTATTTTTCTGCAACTAAGTATCTTTGGTTCTAAGTAATAAACACACACAAAGTAATATTTTTTACAAACTATTGGTCTCGTATTTAGTTATTGAGTGTGTGTGATCATTTCTTGCCTAAGTGTACACAACAAATGCTTAACACAGCCCTCTGATAAGCCTAACTGCTTGACCTCATTACCATAAAAGAGAGCATTTGGTATTATCGACTTTAGCCTCTGGGGATCCACTAGACTCTGTGGACACTATACCTTACTTTGGTATAGTATATACTGAGCCACATTCCTACAGTAGTGAAGATCATTATCAGTGCAAAGTGATTCCATTTGGCCTCAATTCAGCCCTCTGAACGTTCTCAAAGTGCATGCCATTGCTAGCTGCTCACCTTAGGAAGCATCTAGTCTTCGTCTACTTCTAGCTAGACCATTGACTCATCAAGGCCTTGACTACTCCGGAAGCCTGTCTGCATTACCAGTGGACAAATGATTTCCTTCAAAGATTAGGGCTATATATTAATCACAGCTAGTCAACGTCTACTCCTGTTTAGACTCTGCATTATTTGGGCGCCAACGTCGACACCAGGTAGGCAAGAGTGTGTCCTTCGAACACACTGTCTGAAGTGTCACTCTCTCATGAAAGCCTCTCATCCCACAGTGAGGATAGTGTCTTCTATCCTCTGCTCGATGGCGTCATGTATCTTCCTAACTCTGAATGCCCATCTTCTCGTGCGTTCTCTTCAGGAATGTCTCTAGGATCAGTGAGACCAACTCAGACAATTGGGAGGACAGGATCACACTCTTCCCCCAATTCAGCACAGTCTCTGAAATGGTGGTGCTCTTTGGCAAATCTGCTTCAAGGGATGCCATTTTATCAGGATGTTTCCTCCCAGACCATAGTAACAGATGTCTCCTTACTAGAATGGGGAGCACACATGGATCATCTCCAAATCCAAGGAACATGGATTCCGAGAGAGTTGACCTACCACATATTTCTCCTTTAGCTCTGCGCAGTTCACCTGGTGTTACAAGCTTTTCACCCGTCATTCAAGACTCAATCTTTACTTGTTCAAACAGACAACACCGCAACCATGTATTACCTCAACAAGCAGAGAGAAACAAAGTCCAGACCTTTATCTCGCTAGGCCCAGACAATTTGGAAGTGCCTGATAGTCAAAGACTTGCGGATCACAGCACTAATCTCCCAGGTGTACAGAATATTCAAGCAGAGTCCTGCAGGAAAACCATGAATGGGTCCTTCCCAACGCCATGATGCAAAACATCTTCAAGCTGTGGGACGCTCCGCGCTTTGGATTGTTTGCCACCGCAGAAAACAAAAAATGTCCCGGCTTCACCTCAAGGTTATTTCAACCACTGACACTATAAACCGACTGGTTCAACAAATTTCTCTTCGCCTTTCCTACGATCCCATCGATCCTCATCAAACTGTCTTACTCAAGAGCCATGATGATCCTGATTGCTCCGGAGTGGTCACGTCAATGATGGTTCATGGACCTTCTTCGCCTAGTCAGAGCGTCCACATTTCAAGCTGCAGTTGAGACCAGATCTTCTATCAAAATTCGGAAGCCAGATGGTTTATCCCAATATCTCTTCCTTTAATTTGGCAGCTGGGTTCCTGGGCTAATTCAGTATAGATACTTGAACCTTCCGCAAGACTATATGAACATTCTTAAACAGGGCTAAACAGCTATCAACTCAATCAGCCTATCTCTTCAAATGGAAAAGATTTGGTGTTCTTATAAGAATGTGAACGCAACAACCTGCCGAGAAGATGTCATTCTTTATACATACTTCATTTGGCAAAATCTGGCTTACAGTTCTCTTCCATAAAGCTTCATTTGGCAGCTTACTGCCTATAGAAAATGTCCTTCACAAACCTCTTTTCCTGGTTATCAAAAACTTTTTAGAATGTTGAAAAAGATTTTCCCTCCCATTAGGTGTCTTTCTCCTCCCTGAGATTTCAGTATAGTTCTCTTACCCCTCATCTCATGCAGGACCCTTTTGAACCTATTCGCGAATCATCCTTGAAACATCTCTCATGGAAAAAGTCTTGACTCGTAGCGATCACATCAGCATTTAGTGTTAGCAAAATCCAGGTGTTAGATTCTTATGAACCTTACACTGTTTTTCATTCAGATATGATAATGCGGAGGACTCACCTGAAATTCCTTCCAAAAGTCAATTAGGATTTTCTCGTCAATCAGATGATTTCCTTACCAACTTACTTTCAGCATCCTTCCACTCCGGCTGAAAGAACTCTCCATTCCCTTGATGTTATGTGAGTGTTAAAGTTTTATGTAGACAAAATACAAGACTTGTATTGATCGGGCTAATTGTTTGTAAATTATGGTCCGATCCATAGAGTCCTAGCCACTACCAAACAATCCATCTTCCAATGGATAGTATCTTACATCCTATTGCGCTATCAAAAAGTTAATAAAACTTTATCCGCTAGACCTGAGGTTCATTCTACTAGGGGCAAAGCAGCTATTGCTACTTTGATGAGAAATGTCCCTAAAGCTGAAATTCGCAAAGCAGCTACATGGAGGGGGAACAGCGTTTACAACGCAACTTTAACAACGCAGTACCTTTACGACGCAACCATTACAACGCAAGTCACTACAACGACTTGCGCTGGGGGGCGCTCTAGGATAGGGAATAGTTTTAATTTACTATCCAACACCTTCCCTACTATCCACGGGGACTGGAGTTGGAATAGTAAATTAAACTATTCACTATCCAGCGCCCCCCAACGCAAGTCGTTGTAACGACTTGCGTTGTAAAAGTTGCGTCGTAAAGGCATGCTTTGTTAAAGCATGCGTTGTAACGACGTACATCCACATGGAGATCTGTTCACACGTTTACCAAACACTATTGTTTGGACTCGAATGCTAGAACAGATGCTCAAGTAGGACAGGCCTCCCTGAGAGATTTGTTTGATATATTTGGCCTTTGTTCGTTCCTATGTCTTTTCCACTTCTCTTAGTAGGATGGGCTTGCTACTCTATTCAGTGCTTATGACTATCAATGGAGAACCCCTTAGAGAGAAGAAATTGTTTTTTACCTGTAATCCCAGTTCTCTCTCAGGTAGATCTCCATTTAAGTCATAAGCAACCCTCCCGCCTCCCTGGTGGAGATGACAGAGGCGATTATTGGACCTTTCTATCACTGCCACATCTCATCAGAAAGAACTGAAACAACTGCCACACGCTGGGCATGATGGTATATTGGTGGTCTCTGGGTCCTTAAAGGCTGTTTTCACTGTCACATAATGACAGCCTATGGAACTACACAGTCCTGCTATCCTTCATCTCTCTACTTTAATAAAAACGGTTTGCGACAAAGATTTAAGCTGTTTTTATAAAGTATTGGCTTTAAATATACATACATATTGGTTCCTGCCCCTTTTGTAAGTACACTCTGAAGAATTTAGCCGTTATGGCTTCCTTATAGGCTGCATAATGTTCTTCTCTTAAGAACCTTCCTAAAGTAAGGTGAACATCTACACTTAAGAAGATATACTATGGAAAAGTGCTCCAGAATCTCGCATGTGGGCGAGACTATTCAGTGCTTATGACTTCAATGGAGGTTCCCCTGAAAGAGAATTGGAATTACAGGTAGGAAACCATTCCTTCTTATTAGTGATAGTTAGTTTGTTCAAGGATACACAATGCAACAATGGCTGTATATAAGTGTAGTGGTCACAACAAAATGAATGAGACGTCACTAAGTATATGTGTGTATATATATATATATATATATATACACACACACACACACACACACACACACACACACACACACACACACACACACACACACACACACACAGAGCCCAACACACACACACACACACACACACACACACACACACACACACACACACACAGAGCCCAACACACACACACACACACACACACACACACACACACACACACACACACACACACACACACACAGAGCCCAACACACACACACACACACACACACACACACACACACACACACACACACAGCCCAACACACACACACACACACACACACACACACACACACACACACACACACACACACACACACACACACACACACACACACACACACACACACACACACACACACACACACACACACACACACACACACACACACACACACACACACACACACACACACACACACACACACACACACACACACACACACACACACACACACACACACACACACACCCCCCCCCTCCCCCTCCCCCCCCCCCCCCCCGGTTGATGTTAGCAGGAGCGTGTAATTGATGTAGTGATCCGCGGCCAGAGCCCGGCTACAGCCCTGGTTGATGTTAGCTGGCGTGTGTAATGTCGTTGAATGAGAGAGTTATCAGCCGCGGGTAAATCCGTTTAATGAGAGAGTTGAGTGACAGCGAGTAGGAGAGGCTGCAGTAATTGTCCCCGCAGACACGCTCATTTGCGTGTTCCCCCGCTTGACGCCCAGATGCAGGCCTGTTTGATGTTAGCAGGCACGTGTTCCCCCGCTTGAGGCCCAGCTGCAGCCCTGGTTGATGTTATCAGGCGCGTGTAATTAGTGTACTGATCTGCCGCCTGAACCCGGCTAGAGCCCTGGTTGATGGTAGCAGGCACGTGTAATTTCGTTGAATGAGAGAGTGCAGTATCAGAGCGCAGGAGAGGCTGCAGTAAAGTTACTTACCAGGCCTCCTGGTGAACGCGTTTGTCACGCCCCCAGCACACGGCCACAGCAGACGATCTTCTGATTAATGTACGACCCACATGGCATGAAGGGCGGAACGTAGCACACGCCCCCAGCGTTTCCCCACGCCCCAGCGTGACCCTTGATGCGGCGCAATTGCGTTCACATGGCATGAAGGTCGGACACACCCCCCCAGCATTTCTCACGCCCCCAGCCTGCCCCTTGATGCGCAGCAACGTAATTGGCGCTTGTATGTACGACTCACATGGCATGAAGGGCGGACACACGCCCCCAGCGTTTGTCACGTCCCCAGCACACACCCTCAGCCCACGATGTGATGGCCGTACCACACGCCCCCAGTGTTAGTCACTCCCCCAGCCCATGCCCACAGCACAATGCAGACTCGCCCACAAGGGACTACTTTGCTGGCACGGTTCTTTTACCTTTTAAATGTATAGAGGAGTTGGCCTAACGGCTAAGGCGCTCGACCTCGGACCTGGGGATCTGGGTTTGAGTCTTGGTAACGACGCCAAACATCCTGTGATTCTGGGCAAATCACTTAATCTCCCCGTGCCTAACAAAAATTAATGTGTGTCCTCATGTAACGTAACTGGTGCTATGTAAAGCGCTCTGATACCTGATTCAGTTTGGGTCAAGTTCGCGCTATATAAAACTCTGCAAAAAAAAAGAAATATGGTGGCCGTCTGCATAGCCTATGTCGTCCTGCTGCAACTGCCCTTTCCAACGCTGTATTGGGTGTTGTGATAGGTGCTGTGGTTACTGAGATTACCTGCCTCAAAGGTTTGGGCTCTCTCTTTATAATATTAGTATGGATATATATATATATATATGGAGATATATATATATATATATATATATATATATATATATATATATATATAACATCATGCCCTACAGGGCGGCCTCTGAACACCGGGCACGGAGCAGCCCGGTCAAATTCCATCAAAGAAAACACCACAAGAGGCCCAATACCGGGTGAGAGGCATTTAATGACAGGCTCAGCAGCGCGATATTTCTCCTTGTCCCTTACGCGTTTTGGCGTCAGCCTTGGTCACAGGGGGAGTGAATCATTTATAAAGTGCAATTTCAGCGCGCTTTTAAAACACCTGAAAACACGTGACAAGCATCACAATACAAGTCCCATGATGCACTTGCACTGATAATTACTTTTCAAGTTATATCTAAATAGATTGTTTAATCATTTCATGTGTCCAGTTCGTTACAGTGCAAGTTAACATCTTTTAGTGGGGTAATCACTCACTGTGTCACAAGAAAATATCTTTTGCATAATGCTAATTGTTCAAAAGTTGCCTGCAAAAGAAGCCTCCGCTCCGGCACGATCAGAGTGAGAGAGTCCCCCTCTCTCTGAATCCCTTCCTTCAAACTTCTGTGTTTTAGCAGAATAGCATTCCTTGTTAAGGATCACAGCAGCGAGTGGGTCATGTTCCAGATTAAACATTTTCCAAACAAGCCTCCGAGCAAAGGAACATCATGCCCTACAGGGCGGCCTCTGAAAACCGGTCACGGAGCAGCCCGGTCAAATTCCATCAAAGAAAACACCACAAGAGGCCCAATACCGGGTGAGAGGCATTTAATTACAGGATCAGCAGCGCGATATTTCTCCTTGTCCCTTACGCGTTTCGGCGTCAGCCTTGGTCACAGGGGGGAGTGAATCATTTACAAAGTGCAATTTCAGCGCGCTTTTAAAACTCCTGAAAACACGTGACCAGCATCACAATACAAGTCCCATGATGCACTTGCACTGATAATTACGTTTCAAGTTATATCTAAATAGATTGTTTAATCATTCCAGGTGTCCAGTTCGTTACAGTGCAATTTAACATCTTTTAGTGGGGTAATCACTCACTGTGTCACATGAAAATATCTTTTGCATAATGCTAATTGTTCCAAAGTTCCAAAGTTGCCTGCAAAAGAAGCCGCCGTATATATATACTAGCTTACCCGTCGCGCGTTGCTGCGATCTCCAAAGAAAGGAAATGCAAGGAAACTCGTTATGATAACATTCAATTTACATTGTGTCATTTTTATTGAAACATATTCATTTTAATATGGAAAACATTTCAAAGTGTTGTTTTAATTCTATTTATTTATTTTTTGTTTGTCCGTCTGTTGCGTACGTCAGTATTCGGAAGATTATGAGGGCCCTGGGGGGCCGATATTTTAAAAAAATTTATTCCAGAAACCTTCCCGGGAGTGTACTCAACAACTTCCAAATGTTTCCTGGCGATCGGATGAATACTGTTTTAATTCTATTTCTTTATTCGAATGCTTGTGGATACACAATTTTTTGTTTTTCCGTCTTGTGCGTACATCAGTATTCGAAAGATTATGAGGGCCCTCCGGGGGCGATATTTAACAAAATTTATGCCAGAAACCTTCGCGGGAGTGTACTCAACAACTTCCCAAAGTTTCCTGGCGATCGGATGAATGCTGTTTTAATTCTATTTATTTATTCGAGTACTTGTGGATACACGATTTTTTGTTTTTCCGTCTTGTGCGTACATCAGTATTCGAAAGATTATGAGGGCCCTGGGTGGCCGATATTTAAAAAAAAATGTATGCCAGAAACCTTCGCGGGAGTATACTCAACAACTTCCCAAAGTTTCATTGCGATCGGATGAATGGTGTAGTAATGCGTAAAGGACAAACAGACAGACAGACATACTTTCGTTGTTATATATATATATATAGAGATATATATATATATATATATATATATATATATATATATATATATATATTTAAACACACATCCCTCCTTCACGCTGGAAAAAGGTGCACTGACTCGGGCTGTAGTGCTTTTAAAAACCGTTTATTCCGGGAAAATACACAGAAGCAGCAAGCTCACAGTCCCAACGTTTCTGCTCCGTAGAGCCTTGATCACGGGATGAAGTCTTTGCATTTTTGAATTGCCCACGTGCTTCCTTTTAAAGCGCCGGCCGTATTCTATTGCAAGCTGCGCAGGGGAAACAGTAGTTCACTTTGAAAGGAACGTGAACAGCACCGTTTAAATCCATAACTTTCAATATTCTAGCGCTGAGCACATTTTTTCCAATTTCATGGTTTCCCTAGCACATATGAAATAAGTCAGCTAGAGCTGCATAGTCTGTTTGTTCGTTTTCCACTCACTTATTAAAAGCAACAGCAGCCCGCAAACCGGAATTTCTTCCCAATGCTTCCCTTACTCGCCAGCCTCAGGGAATCCTTAATGTTCTCCGGGAGCAAGCAGGTCAGGCTCCAACAATTTAATAAACACCACATTGCCACGCAGGGAGCCCACGACCTTGACAGGGCGGCCAGTGCTGCTGGTGCGAGGCTTCCAGCAATCAATTAAACACACATCCCTCCTTCACGCTGGAAAAAGGTGCACTGACTCGGGCTGTAGTGCTTTTAAAAACCGTTTATTCCGGGAAAATACACAGAAGCAGCAAGCTCACAGTCCCAACGTTTCTGCTCCGTAGAGCCTTGATCACGGGATGAAGTCTTTGCATTTTTTAATTGCCCACGTGCTTCCTTTTAAAGCGCCGGCCGTATTCTATTGCAAGCTGCGCAGGGGAAACAGTAGTTCACTTTGAAAGGAACGTGAAAAGCGCCGTTTAAATCCATAACTTTCAATATTCTAGCGCTGAGCACATTTTTTCCAATTTCATGGTTTCCCTAGCACATATGAAATAAGTCAGCTAGAGCTGCATAGTCTGTTTGTTCGTTTTCCACTCACTTATTAAAAGCAACAGCAGCCCGCAAACCGAAAGTTATGGATTTAAACGGCGCTGTTCACGTTCCTTTCAAAGTGAACTACTGTTTCTCCTGCGCAGCTTGCAATAGAATACGGCCGGCGCTTTAAAAGGAAGCACGTGGGCAATTCAAAAATGCAAAGACTTCATCCCGTGATCAAGGCTCTACGGAGCAGAAACGTTGGGACTGTGAGCTTGCTGCTTCTGTGTATTTTCCCGGAATAAACGGTTTTTAAAAGCACTACAGCCCGAGTCAGTGCACCTTTTTCCAGCGTGAAGGAGGGATGTGTGTTTAATTGATTGCTGGAAGCCTCGCACCAGCAGCACTGGCCGCCCTGTCAAGGTCGTGGGCTCCCTGCGTGGCAATGTGGTGTTTATATATATATATATATATATATATATATATTCCAAACGAAAACACGTACTCTTCGGTACGCTAGACAGGCCACAAAAACTGTGCTTCATGAAATCCTTTATTGTAAGGCAGAAAAGCAATACGCGTTTCGACAACAAGTCTTAATCATATGCAAATATTTCATGGGTGGGTTCGTTAGCTTTTAAACAAAGTGACTAAAAACATTGAAGAAGGACCAATGCCCACATAATGGATTAAAAGAGGCAGTAAGTAACGATTTATAAAGTTTTAAGTAGTTCCATTTTGCAGGGATGTAATATTCTGTTTTTCAATTTCAGACAGGTAAGTTCATCAAAAATATAGTATTTTCGTAATACTTTCCTGCAATTTAGTATGTCCTGAGTTCATGATGCACCATTACTGCCGTTTTTTAAGCACATAAATCATTCAATGTTGTTATTGGCAAAGCTTTTCATTTTCTTGCACTGTGCATCAAACACCCCGAATGAAGCCTTTAAACAGTTCCGAGTTATGTCTGGGTGAGAAATCACAGTGCTATATCATGGAAAAATTCCGCTACTATCCAGTTCCTATTTAGTTGGTTACTTGCCTTCCAATTTTTTATCCATAAGCACGGAGCACATGAAAATTCCTTTCGTGAACCCTGGCTGTTTAAAAGTTCAATTTCAAAGTCGAGGCAGGCCTCTCAACGTGGCCCTTCCATCAATACTCCGTCAGTGACCAATTTAACAGCCGGTGGGCACTCCTTTTTAGCACATAAGCTCCAAACGAAACCTGACAATCGGAGCGCCTCAACCTCTCGGGTCGGAGCCCATCATAGATGTGTCAGCCATCTTCCATATTCCAAGAGAAAACACGCACTCTTCGGTACGCGAGACAGGCCACACCAACCATGCTTCATGAAATCATATATATATATATATATATATATATATATATATATATATATATATATATGTATATATATATATATATATATATATATATATATATATATATATATATATATATATATATATATATATATATATATATATCCAATTACTACTCCTGGTGCTTAGGCTCACCATATATCGAGAAACGGACACTTAGAATTAAAGCGACTGCAGGCAGAAATGGTTCTCAATTCTTTATTTTTCTTCCATCAGCGCATAAGATGAAGGGCGAGATGACGCGTTTCGACCAACAGCGTGGCCTTGCTCACAAAAATGCGTAGTTGGACTAACTGAATTATATACACCTGTGTGGTGATCACGTGCTTAACAAAAACTACAAATGTAACTACAAGTGAAAAAACACTACTTTCTCAAACTACAAAAAACTGTTTGGGTTTAAGTGCAAATCCGTGGTCACAAAAAGAAATATTGCATATTTGTTAAGATGTGGTTACATATACTGTTGTTTTGAACTCAGTGCAGTGATAATCAATCTTTTACATCACCATACAATTATTGTCTGCTCATCAGATGTAATGGCGTTGCGAACATACAGAATATTGAAAAACCTCAAATGCGCAAGCGCAAGTAATACAAAGTACATATACAGGTACATATATACAATGTGAAGACTAGTTTCTCACCAGTTCAATTGATCAACCATTTTTTTCTCAATAAAGCCTATATGCGCCCATTGGTGACTACTTGTGAGACTTTAAAATCATCTTTATACATTGTTTGGTCCAGTCATTCCCTTTGTCTTATAATCGCTCAAATGCAAGAGAGACTTTAACTTGTTACTCCCAGACTTGGAACCGTCAAAAACCTATAGAGAGACAAAGGCTCTAAATAGCTAAAATTACATGAATAATCAATAATCAAAATCAATCAAATGTCACAATATGCAACATACTGGAAAAGGGCGCAAACTGCACTATACCCTCTTCATGGTGCTTATTTCGACTCACATAAATCTATATGTACCTATCGGCAGAGAAATAGTCTCTCACCAAATATATATATAAATTATTCTTTATATTCTTCATGTGCATAGTCTCCCATGTGAAAAGAGGGAAATAAACAAGAATAATAATAAACAGTACATACAAATAACAAAAACAAATAGACATGTGTGTTCCATAGAGCAACAAACAACCATATATATATATATATATATATATATATATATTTTTTTTTATTTATTTTTTAAATATCCATATAGATCAATAATTATAATAAATCAATGCCCTTATGGACCAGTTGTCCTTGTGCAAATCACTGATTGTGATGAGAGTTTGAAAAGGTGTGAAACATATTTCCTCCCACACCCTTTGTGATGCCACAGTGGGATCTCAATTTCAACCTCAATTTACTCAGGCCCACTCCCTTTAAATCAATGCACAACTGTCTAGTACATCTTCTGACTGTATTCCAGGTGGTCACATGAGTGAACTCCAAGCTCTTTGTGCAGCTGCCTTATAACAACTTTTTACCAGATAAAGTGCTGTTGAGTACCGTGGGGGCGTTTTTTGCCAAAAGTCAAGACTACGTTTTGTCTCACCCTTTCAAAGAGGAGATCATGCATTGGCTGGACCCCAAGAGAGCCTTGGAGGAAAGATTTTTCATCTGTATCACAGCAGCCCTACCAACAAAACTAAGCTAATATCTCCTGAACTCATGCATTTTTCGAGTTTCCAGTGCCAAACTTGGTATGTGTCTGCTACAAGAATCTTTTGAAAAACAGTGGTGCTTGTAGGTGGTAGATTTTTGTGAGCAGTAACCCAGTGCCACCAGTAGGTGGCGTCATTCGGCTCCACGTGGCATCACTGGAAGGGACGTGCGCTGTCCCTATATAGGCACCAACCAAGCGTGCTGACGTCAGTTCTTATCTTTCTGCGGTGGTCAGCGCGGACCAAGACACGAAGACCTGCTTCAACTGCTGCGCCATGCACCCCAAAGGCTTAAGTGTGTGGTCCCACTTACTCCTTGCCGCTCAACATGCGATGCCCCAATGGTGTCGATCCCGGTCAAGGGGAAGGTCCCAAAATCAGTTGCAGAGTCCTAGATCTTTGTCTCACTTGAAGTAATCTTCTGGTAAGCCCCACAGGAAAAAGAAGAGCATGAAGTCGAAGAGGTCTTCAACTTAACCACATCTGTAAAAGGCATCCAACGAGACAAGGGTGCATCGTCATTCACGGCCTGGTTCCGCAGCAGAGTCTGATCCTGGGCCAGCATTGCACCACACTGAGATTATGGGAGCCGCAATGAGCCCCGCACCAACTTCTCAAATTTTATGAGGCCATGCACGTCATATTTGGGTGGTCCGTCCCTGTGACTTTGGGCCCAGATGGTTCGGTTCCCCACCGGCTGTTCTGCCCCACGGCAGTCGGGCTCGTTGGATTCTCATATGGATCTGGATCTGCACCGGTAATACCCCCTCTACCTTCCCCTGTGCCATCCCCATTCTGACCCCCGACTCCGACACAAGAGTTGGAAGGGTATCTGCTGACTCTTGCATCAACTGGAGCCATGCCCACCAGGCTGGAGCCTGGGCACTAGTCCTATGAGCTAGGACTTGGGAAAGATTTGAGGAACTGGTGTTAGGAATTGGCGGATTTAATAAGAAAAGGGTACGAAGTTTCCTAGATGATGTGATAGTCATCATCCAAGTGCTATTAGTAGTCACTTCTAATAGTTTATTACAGGTGGTAAAGGAGGTGAATCCCTCCTTTCGGAACTAGGGCTCTCACACACCCAGCAAGCTAGGTGTCATGCTTCATCATTTGAGCCTGCTCCTCGTCGGGCCGGCACTGCAATGCCCAACGGGCACTCTTAAAGTGGCTCTTTTTCGGAGTTCTTTTGTTCCTTGCCGTAAGGGTGCAGTGGGGGTGAGGGGCCTAGTTCTTTGTAGATGTTTGTATTGTGGTGTTTAAAACAGGTGAGGGAGTCCTCTGAGAAACTTTATTTAGTGAGGGACTCTGCCTGATTAAAATAATAGTGGGAGGGGTAGCAAATTTGTTTTAATATGACAAATGGCTTTCTCTACTCCCCGATGGTCGACATGTTTATCGCCTTTCAATTGTCATGCAATGATCAGTGGTGATTCTTCAGGACCGAGACAAAATCAATGTATTAATATATAAAGAGACCGATCTACAAAAAGTGTGGAAAAGGTGCTTTGCTACCTACCACTGGCTTACCCTAGAGAACTGTTCACTAGGGAAGTGGAGCCACCTAAACAATTGTATGATCTGGCCTCATGTGGCCTCATCTGGTGCAGCGGAGTAAAAATACACCCGACAGTGGTGTTTCTGTTCCTTGCTAGGAACCCGCGTTCAGACCTACCCCGCTCCGCTGCTCACAAGAATTGGCGGATGCCAGTGAACTGGATAGCCCCAGATACTGCCATGGTCTGTCCTCCTACAGTGGCATTGGAGGAGGAAGCGTCTTTTGCTGTGGTGGTGAGAAGGGTTGAGGTCCTGGACTTTACCTGCCCTCTGTGGTAGTCAAGACTAACATCTTGACAGAGATGCTTCAGCCGGGAGTTACCACCTCAGAAATGCTTCTCCCATTTAATGAATTGCTTATGGACGTCCTGTTTGGGACCTGGTCCATTTGCCCACCGTTTACTGATGCAACACACTAATCCGGAGAGCTTGGCAGACCATGGCTCTACTTACCATGTAAATCCTGGCGCATTCCGTACCACCCCACCGGATTGGGTATCCAAGAGACTGTACATCTTAGGCAAGAAATGTTTTCTTGCCTGGCACTGAGGTCCATGAACACCACCTGCCTTTTGGGCCGTTACTTCCATGCACTATGGGATTCGGTTGCACAGGTGCTGCCCATGGTCCCAAGGAGGCCTGGGCCATAGTCACCCAAGCTATGGCAGTTGCGAGAGATGCAGCAAAGTTCACGCTCCAATGTGTGCTGGACATGACCGTCTCACTAAGTAGAGCAGTTTCTTTGTCCCTGGTCTTATGGTGTCACACCTCGTTGAGGACGACTGGCTTTTTCGGAAATATCCAGGCGTCACTCAGAGCATGTCCTTTGATGGCTTTTGTCTCTTCGGAGACAAGGCAGACTTAGCGCAGAAGTGCTTTTACGATAGTAGAGCTATGGATAAGTCCTTGGTCTTTTCCATGGCCCCGCTAACCCCAATCTGCTTTTCGCTCTTTTTGTAGCCAGAGAAGGGGCTTCCAGACAGGTCTTTATTCGACCAGCCACCACAGCCCGCTAGCTTCCCAGCCTCTGCTTGGTCGGGGATGCTGTACCCACAGGTCCCGTGGGTCAGGCAGTCAAAGGTCGAGAAAGTCCACCACCCCCTATGCAGCCGCTGCCTCCAAACCTTTTTAGTTCACCCACCAACCATCTTGGGCACCTAGGCTATTGTCTCTGCCCTCCAGACAATCGTGGACTTCCTGCATTCACTGGAGTTCACTATCAACATGCCAAAGTCACACCTGGCTCCCTCTCTAACGCCCAATTTAATCAGAGCTGTTCTGGACATGGTGCAGTTTCTGGCTTATCCTCCTGAATGGCAAGCCCAGGGAATTCAGGCTATGATACCAATGTTTCAGCCTCTATTCATAATTTCGGTGAGAGTGACTCTGAGGCTGTTGGGCATCATGGCCTACTAAATCCTGCTTGTGACACATACCGATTGGCATACGCGGGCTCTGCATTGGGACCTGATGTTCCATTGGGCTCAGTATTAGGGGAATCTTTCCAACATGATCTAAATCTTAGAGAGAACTGCATTGGCAACTTACAAACCGTGATTGGGTCAGGAGTAGAACCCTTTTCCTTCCTCAACCAGATCTGACAGTAGTGACAGGTGCGTCACCCCTGGGATGGGACGGCCATCTGGGAGAGGTGGCAATCAGAGGACTACGGTCTCTGGCGGAACCCATACTCCACATCAACCTGTTTGAGCTCCAAGCAATCCGATTAGTATTTAAAGCCTTTCTACCATCCATAAAGGGAAGACTAGTGCAGGTGTTCACAGACAACACCACTGACATATGGTACTGCAACATACTCAGAGGGATGGGGTTGTGGGCCCTTTGTCAAAAGTCCCTGCATTTCGAGGCATGGCTTAAACAGCAGGGCATATCCCTGGTGGTTCAACTTCTTGCGGGCTCTCGGTGGACAAACTCAGCTGAAGATGCCTAGCGGATCACGAATGGTGTCTACATCCAGAGGTGATTCATGGTCTCTTTCAGCAGTGGGGAGAGCCTTGGTTAGATCTGTTTGCCATCATCAAGAGCATGCAATGTCAGCCGTTTTGCGCCATGGTGTTTCCAACCCGGCTCTCACTTAGAGACGCTTTTCGACTCGAGTGGAAGTCAGGCCTCCTGTACGCCTTTCCGACCATACCACTCCTGCCCTGAATTCTCAAGTCATCCTTATGGCGAGGGACTGGTTTCAATGAATTTGGAATCCTGAGCTGTTGAGCATGGCCATCGGTCCTCCGATCAGGCTGCCCCTTCAGGAGGATCTTCTGTCGCAGCAACAGGGAAGGGATCTCCACCTGAACCTGTCAACACTTCGCCTTAATGCTTGGAGATTGAGTGGTGACAGTCGTCAGCTTTTGACCTACCGCCTGAAGTGTGCAATATTACCTTGGCATCCAGGCGTCCCTTAGGGGCAAGTTTGTGGCATGGTGTGCAGAGAAACAGGTTGACCCTCTTTCTGCTCCTCTCTCTCAGGTCCTTCTATTTATCCTTTCTATTGCCTGGCAGACCTTTGCTTTTGCCACCTTAAAGGGCTATCTTTCTGCCATCTCAGCCTTTCTGCAGTTGCTTGATCAACCTTCTCTGTTGAAATCCCCGATTGTAAATAGGTTTTTGAAAGGTCTGCAACACGTTTACACCTTCATCATGCCTCAGTGAGACCTTAGTCCTGTCCTCACCTTTCTGATGTGCGCTTCCTTTGAGTCACCGCACAACAGTTCTCTAAGGCTACTTACCATCAAGACGGCCTTCCTAGTGGCAACAACATCTACGTGGAAGGTCAGTGAGCTTGAAGGTTTGTGATCTAAACCTCCATACCTGAACATCTTCCCAGAAAAGCTGGTTCTTCACACTAGAGCTTTCTTCTTGCTCAAGAATGTTACTCCATTTCATATAGGTCAGTCCATCAGCCTACCTATCTTTATTGCTCCGCTACATCCCACTAAGGAAGAAGTGACTCAACTGACAAGACCGAAAGAGAGCATTATCATTCTACCTTCACCATACAAGAGAGTTCCCGGTTGACAACCAACTTTTCGTGGGGTATGTCCGAGCGAAGAAGGGAAAGGCCATGCAAAAACGGTCCATTTTTCAAGGGATTGTGCTCTCTATTAAAATCTGCTACGCATTGGCTAAAAAGCAGTCCCCTGAGGGCTTTCATGCTCATTCCACCAGGACTAAGGCTGTGAACATCTGCCAGGCATCAACGTGGGCTTCTTTACACACGTTCACCAAGCACTACTGCCTGGATAGTCCGGTCTGTTGACACAGGCACTTTGCTAGCTCGGTCCTGCATGACTTTTTACTGTGAAACGGTTTTGTAAGCCCACCTCCCGGGAGGTATTGTTTGGGTATCTATCATAAGGTAAGGAATCTGCGGCTATAAGTCTCTATCAGATGAATACGTTACTTACCTTTGGTAACACCTTATCTAGTAGAGACTCTATCTAGCCGCTCTGGGAATGGATTTCAAAGGACTGGGCTTTTCCCCTTTCAGGGCCCTGTTTTCCACACCAGTGTCAGTGTTCTTTGTAGCTCCGCGCTCCTGAAGTGTAAAGTAACAAAAAGAAACTGGCGTCAGCGCACCCGGGTGGCACCTACATGACACTTATGGAGCGGATGCGGATGATGCCATGAAGGGCTGAACACCGCCACCTACCAGCCTGCAGGGGTATTGCTTAGGAAAAAAATTCAGATCCTGTCCGATGCCTGGGGATAATTCTAAGGTAAGGAATCTGCGGCTGGAAAGAGTCTCTAACAGATATGGCATTTCTGATGGTCAGCAACTTGTTTTTCAGACTCTTGCCTCGTGATGAAGAGACGTTACATAACACCGGAAATGTTGTTCAAGAAACCTCATCTTCCTTTCATAGTCATTACAGACACAACATTACAAGGCTGGGGATCCTGTGTGGGAGATCTCTGCTTAAGGCAAGTGGTCATCGATGGAGAAGATGTGTGATATCAACACGCTAGAATTGAGAGCTGGCACATCGCAAGAAAAGTAAACACAAAAGGCCACACCTTCACGTCCAGGTTCCCAGAATCCAAATTCAAGGGTAATGCCTTTTATTAGACTGGTGGAGAACATTCTCCTGTGCTTTTTCTCAAATCCTCCTGCTTTCCAAAGTCATTGTGAAGATAATGCAGTGCTGGATTACAGTAATAATTATTGCCCCACAGGTTGAGGCAGTGGTGGTATCTAGATCTACTCCCCCTGTCATTTCTACCTCATAGTCAACCTTTATCCCCATACATTGGATTTTCTCTCAAGGACATCAGGAAGAATATTTAATCCAGCCTCCGGCTCCCTGAACGTGGCTGCCTGGCTTTGAGAACCTGCAACATGACCATCTGAAATTACTGATGACTGAATGAACTTACTGAAGAACGAGAAGAGACCTTCTGTAGGAGACTGGCTTAGTATAAGGTGCACACTTGAAGGAGTGATCTGCCTTGCACTAATTCAGGCAACCCTTATGGTGATTTTAGTGGTCTTTGTAACCTTGGCCTCTCAAAGTGGTAGCTGTGGAGGGCAGCCTTCAGGATTATCTTGAAGGAGTGTAAAGCAGCTTGTTTTACCACATTTACTCAATTGTGTAGATTAGATGAAAAGGAACCACAGAGTGTGTATGAAACATAAGTCTATTTATTATACAGCACAATCACTATCACTTGGTATATCCCCAAGCCGGAGATATCAACAATACACATAGAAATACTTCAAAGAGATCGGGTAAGTAGCACAAATACACACTGGTCTTCAGGTGGAGACCACACCATATACTAAAGAAGTGGAATGCGAACTGCAAAGGAGAACGGTACTTGGACCAGTGGACTCAGAAGTGCTGGGAGAACCAGGAACCACCTAAGGTATGTACCCAGTACCCCCAAGGAGGCAGTGAGCCGAGTGGCAACGCAGCCGTGTACCCATTGAAGTCAATGGAGAAGTTGTGGTTGCAGTTTCAAAAAAGAAGTACCCTTCCCAGAGGACCCGTAAGAAACCCTTTGGAATGCGGAAGGTTGAAGAGCCACCCCAACTTTGGATGCCCCTGTAACCAAGTTACCTACACCAGGGAAGTCAGGCGCATAGAGGTGAACTGATGCTGGAACCTCCCGTAGAGGACAATGGAAGACTTTGGAAGAAAGGCCACTGGAGAAATCTCTGAATGCGCTCAGTGAAATCCAAGGGTGAATTCTTGAAGATGAGAACCTGCAAGCGGAGGGGACAGAGTCTATGTCACTCAGAAGTGACCAGGAGGCTCGGAGACACAATGCCCTCCCTTGTCGGGAAGTTCTGAAGTGTTGGTGAAGACCTTGTTACTGCAGCTGTGGGGACCAGGCGGCGCTGTGGATGCTTTGTCTCACGTCGGATGTCAGTGTCTAGGTGGTCACTATTTGGCAGGAGCACCAACAATCCTCAGTAGCCGCAACTGGTGTCGACGAGATGTAATCGTTGGGACCAGCAACGTCCAAGGGACTCACCAAGTACAGGAGAGTCAGAGCAGGCCCTGAGCAAGCAGGGGAGCCCACCAAAGCAGAAGAAGACCCTCAAGAGGACCCACAGGCCGAAGACACAGGAATCACGAGAGGACCTCAGGCAGCTCATCAATGATGGAGGCCCAAGATGCACAGGATGCCTGGAGGACGCTGATCTTCGATGGATGAGGTGCTTGAGGCTGGAGCTTCTTGTAGCCCGAAGATCTCTGAAGTGTAGAGCCAACAAGTCTTGGCAACAGCAAGTTGGTGCAGTGCACAGGAGTTCGGTCCCAACTATTCCAAGGAGGGATACTGGCCGCAAAATTGCGGGGAAGAAAGCTCAGGCCTCTGAAAAACCACAGAACCACCACCTGTGTTGCTGAGCCTCTGGAAGTCCGTAGGATGACAGGAGCAGCGGACAGGTCAGCTTGCCCCAGTATTGGAACTTTCATAGATTCCCATGCTTTTGTATCATTCCCCGTCGTCGGAATGGGAGTCTCGGTAATAAAAAATACCATAGTAGTAGGTACAAAAGAGAAAGGAAAGGCCTAGGCCTCATTCCCTTTTGTAACATATCAGCCTCTTTTTGTAAAAGAGACCTAATTTTAGGCATCAGCCAATCAGAAGAGCCTCACCCCTGGAACCTTCCTGAAGGAACCTCAGAGCCTCAGATTTTCTACCGCACGTTGTGCTAGGGAGTCTCCATTGAGCTCTGCTCTATTTTCAGCACTTTCAAGTAGATTTCTACAGTTTTTTCTTCAGGATTTCTTCAGTTTTACTTCAGAAATCTCTCCTTTTCATCAGGATGTCTGAAGTTGAGAAAAAGAAAGCCCTTTTCAAGCCCTGTTCCACCTGTGGAAAGAAAAGGCTGTTTGTGGAGGACAAACACAAAGATTGCATTTACTGCCTTTATCCGGATCACAAGGCAGAGGACTGCAAAATTTGCCGCACTCTCTCCACCAAGACCTTGAGAGATCGTGCTGGAAGACTGCTTACATGGCTACAGAGGCAGAAGGAGAGGAAACATGGAGTTTCCAGTGATGAGGAGGAATCGTCTTCATTTGCTTCCTCAAAAAGGTCAGTGAAAAGGGGTAGAGGTTCCCCATCTTCCTCTGTTGGGCGCCCCTCAAAGGCTTCAAAAAAGACCCCCAGAGAGTCTGATAGCCGGGGTTCAGGAAGTTCCCCCCACCGCAGTGGGAAGGATAAGGCAGAACTGGTTTCGCCTCCTAAGGGTGAGAAGACAGACCCAGCCTTCAAAAAACCCTCCTCACATTCTTCAGAGAAGAGTTCTAAGTCCTCTACGACGAAGACATCGTCGACGGTGGGTCCGTCGACGAAGAAAATGAAGCCCAAAATCCAATTGGTCCCGTCAACGGGCTCGTCGGCGGGAGAATCGTCGACGAAAGCTTCGTCGTCGTCGTTGACGGCAGTGTCGACGGGAGATGTGCCGACGACATCGTCGACGGCTTCATTAACATCGTCGACAAGGAAACCATCATCGTCGACGGCAGTGACGACGAAGGCGTCGACGACGGTATCGACAACGGTGGTGTCGTCAACGAGTGCATCGACGACGACAAATATCTACAACGTCGGCGGGCTCGTCGACGGTGGTGTCGACGACATCTGTAATTCCAATATCGTCGGCGAGGATATCTCCAGCGTCGATGGAACCATCGACGATACTGGCTACGGAGAGACGAGTGACGGTTTCTTTAACGAGAATCACTCCTGAGATGACATCCCCGAGAAGGGTGACCCTTTTACCGCCAACTTTGTTGTTGGACCAGGGAGAATCTGAGGAAGACGGACAGGATGCTTATGACTATGCCAATAGCCCGTCTCAGCTAATAATCAAGAGTCAAGAGACAGATTCAGAAGGGGCATATGACCAAGGGGAAGGAGAATATCATCAAATGGCCCACTGTAAGACATGACTTCGGTTCCTACAACATTCCTGCATGACCTCCACAAGATGTTGCAGGACTATAAGTCAAAAGCAGAAAGACCAACACCACGTAGGTCTGCTCCTTCGACACCAGTGAGGAACCCCTCATCTGTAGTCACTCCAGTACTTCCGATACAGACGCCTCCTCAACCTCAGCGGCCGGTGCCTCAGGCTCCGTCAGAGCCAGCCGATGACCCGGATGGGGATGGTGATGATGATGAATCATCCAATGATAACCAAGAGTCGGATCATGATGGGGATGAATATGATGACTACATCATCCCAGACCAAGCTTCGCCTCATCAAGACTTGGTAGATTCACCTCCTGCTGACATCGGCAGTTTTCACCAGCTGATGGAACGTGCAGCTGGGAGATTTAAACTGGTAATGCCCGCTCAAACCACGGACTGTTTCTTATATGATTTCAAAGAAACACACCGCAAGACAACAAGGTCGATTCCAATTGTGGATCATTTGTGGGAGGAAGGTTTGAAAGCTATGAAAAACCCAGCGACGGTGGTCCCTGTGCTACCGCGTCTGGATAAAAAGTATAAAGCACCAGATGATGGACCTGCAGCGCTAACGGGCCATCCAAAACCTGACTCTGTCATCTCACAGGCAGCACAGAGGAAGTCGCGGAAACCCTCTGCTCCCTTAACGGCCCCTCCTGACAAGGATGGACGACGACTGGATAACACGGGCGAGCGGTTTTCATCGATGGCTAGCCTGCTAATACGTGCCGCCAATGCTTTGGCGATATTAGGACGATATGATCGCCAATTATGGTGTGATGTAGCTCCATATCTGGAACAGCTTCCACCGGGGTCAGTGGCGGAAGCAAAGAAGACTTTACAAGAGGGTGAGGCGGTCTCTATGGAAATTATAGACTGTGCCATGGACATTGCCACGACGTCCTTTCGGGCGTTGGCAGGAGCGGCAGTGTTAAGACGCCATGGGTGGCTGAAGGCGACTTGGTTTAGACCGGAAATTCAGAACAAGGTCCTTGATCTGCCCTTCGATGGCGAGGCCCTATTCGGGAAAATTAATAGATGATACTCTTCAAGAGATCAAAAAGGACACAGAAACAGCCAGGTCGCTAGGTACCCTCCAGTATCGCAAATCTCCCTTCAGAGGTTCGAGAGGCAGAGGAGGTGGTTATAGAGGTTCATACCAACAACAGCAGCAACGCTATTCTTCAAACAGCTCAGGATACCAGCAAAACCGCCAGTCATACCAGCAAAGGCAGGGCCAATCTTCGGGTTACTCGAGGCCTTACAACAAGGGCAAGCAGGCTGCCCGTGGACGAGACACGTCCAAGCGCCAATAGCGGCCTCCTGGCTCTGCCTACTGTTCCCTCCTCCAAGAAATCATCAGTTGGAGGCAGGGTGTCAAAATTCCTTCAAAATTGGTCCAAAATAACATCGGACCGTTGGGTGATCAACATCATAAGGCGAGGACATACTTTGGAATTTATGGAAGTCCGTCCACCCAGGCCCCCGGCAGCCATTTCATCGAAACATCTGCGTCTCCTAAGGCTCGAAGTACAACAAATGCTCCGCAAAGGGGCGATAGAGCCGGTCCCCTCCAAACAACAGGGCCAAGGTTTCTATTCCAGGTTCTTCCTGGTGAGAAAGACGCTGGAAAAATGGCGCCCCATCTTAGACCTCAGGGAGCTAAATACCTATCTTGTCTCCCTATCCTTCCGGATGGTATCCCTACAGGACATATTGAAGATGATCAGCCCGGGGGATTTCATGGCCACGCTCGATCTGGAGGACGCGTACTTCCATGTCCCGATTCACCCAGCACACAGAAGGTTCCTACGCTTCACAGTAGCCAAGAGCCATTTTCAGTTCAGGGTTCTGCCGTTCGGTCTTCGCTCTGCCCCAAGGATTTTCACGAAGGTGCTGGCACCGGTGGCAGCATTTCTGCGAAAGAACCACTTCCAGGTCTTCCCTTATCTGGACGATTGGTTACTGAAGGCCCCGTCCAGAAGGTTAGCGCAGGACGCTGTGCAGGCTTGCACCAATCTGTTCCAGAATCTGGGGCTCACTTTGAACAGAGAAAAATCCAGGCTGATGCCCTCAAGAAGAGCACGGTTCCTAGGAGCAGTGTTAGATTCAAGGCTCTCGAGGGCGTTTCCTACTCAAGAGAGGATAGAGAAACTGCAAAGGTTGGCACGAAACCTTCGGGGGAAAAGGTGTCTTTCTGTACGCAGCTACAAGTCGCTGCTAGGGGTGATGTCATCATGTATTCCCTTAATTCCACACTGCAGACTGCGGATGCGTCCCCTGCAGGAACAACTGGACCTCCAATGGAAACAAGCGCACGGATTGTTCGAGGACAAGGTGGTTGTCACTCGGAAGATGAAAGAGGCAGTGATTTGGTGGTCGCATCAAGACAATTTGTGCCAAGGTCTATCCTTCGCAAGCGTACCATTGCCTCAAATACTAACGACGGATGCGTCATTGGAGGGATAGGGAGCAGTGATGCAGGATCTGCAGGTCAGCGGCCATTGGTCTCCTCGCGAGCAAAAACTGCATATCAATCTGTTGGAGCTGAGAGCGATCAGGCTAGCTCTTCAATCCTTTCTTCCGCGACTCCAGGGTTCACAAGTGCTCATCAGGACGGACAACACCACAGCTATGCATTATGTGAACAAAGAAGGAGGAACGAGATCACTCCTCTTGTCGCGAGAAGCTCAACAGATATGGGAATGGTCAATTCTTCAGAGAATTTCACTAAAGGCGGAGCACTTACCAGGAGTGCTGAACGAAGGCGCCGACAGACTGAGCAGGTTATCCTCAGTCAGTCACGAGTGGGAACTAAAACAGCAGGTTCTGGATCTACTATTTCAGACATGGGGCACACCGGAGGTGGACCTATTTGCAACGCCAACCAACAAGAAACGCCGGTCATACGCCAGCAGGTTCCACCATCAAGGCTCATTGGGCAATGCCCTGTCGATAGCCTGGACGGGGAGGTTTCTTTATGCGTTTCCACCATTTCCCCTGATTCCACGCCTCATCAGGAAGATGAAGACGGAACCATGCAAAATACTCCTAATAGCCCCAGCATGGCCGAGACAATTTTGGTACACAGACCTACATCTGCTGTCGCTAGTTCCTCCATTCCTGCTGGAGGAGGTTCCGGATTTTCTGACAATGTCCGGAGGACAGGTTTGGCATCCAGACCCAAAATCATTACACCTGACTGCATGGCTCCTGACCAGCGAGAATTCATGAATGTCCCTCTTTCCAAGGAGATCAAGGACATCCTGTCTCAGGCAAGAGCACCTTCAACAAACAAGACATACAGATTAAAATGGAAAAGGTTTTGTATTTGGTGTAAAAAGGAAAAGGTTGATCCTTTTACTTCAAAACCTCATCAACTCCTGCCTTATCTACTCTCGCTAGCAAAGTCTAATCTGACCCATTCTACGATCAAGGTCCATTTGGCGGCAATTTCAAGATTCAGGAGATCTGACTCTGGTCCTTCATTATGGTCTTCAAGAATTGTCAAGCAATTCCTCAAAGGCCTGTTCAGGGTCTATCCACCAGTGAGACCTCCTCCTCCAACTTGGCATTTAAACTTGGTCCTGGCTCAACTGATGAAGGAACCATTCGAGCCGATTCACCGCTCAGACTTGAAATACTTGTCATGGAAGTTGGCTCTACTCTTAGCCCTGACATCGGCTAGGCGAGTGGGGGAGTTGCAGGCCCTTACTATCCAAGAGCCGTTTTTACAGTTCAAAAGGAACACGGTGATCTTGCGGACGAACCCAAGATTCATTCCTAAAGTTCCTACAGACTTTCACTTAAATGAACCAGTAATTCTAAAGACATTTTTTCCAAACCCAGTCACTCCAGCGGAGAAGACATTGCACACTCTGGATTTACAACGATGTCTAAAATTCTACTTAGACCGTACCAAGGAATTTAGAAAGACTACGCAATTGTTCATTGCCTTTGGTGGTCCAAGCAAAGGTCTCCCTCTGTCCAAACAGGGGATCTCAAGATGGATTTCCAGTGCTATTCTGCATTGCCACAACATAGCAGGAAAACCTCTGGGGGGCAGGATCCGTGCTCACTCAACGAGATCAGTGGCATCCTCAACAGCCCTCTTTGCGGGGGTACATATAAAGGACATTTGCAGGGCTGCTACCTGGAGCAGCGTGCACGCTTTCACTAAGCATTACTGCTTAGAGTCGTTGCAGCAGGATGATGCGGCGGTGGGCCAGGCTGTCCTGAGGAACCTCTTCAAGTGATTGGTGAGCTTTCCTTTCTATCCCACCTTCCATTGGTAACACATTTTGTGATTTCATTTTTTAATGTTATAAGGTACTTATTTACAAAATGTGTTTATGATGGTTTACTGCTTGCTATTCTGATACAAAAGCATGGGAATCTATGAAAGTTCCAATACTGTGGCAAGAAAACAAGTTACTTACCTGTAACTTTGGTTCCCGAGTATTGGTAACTTTCATAGATTCCCATGCGCCCACCCACCTCGCCGGGGAAAGCTCAGCCTTCAGCAAGTAGGGTGTCTAGCACACAACGGCTACGAAAATCTGAGGCTCTGAGGTTCCTTCAGGAAGGTTCCAGGGGTGAGGCTCTTCTGATTGGCTGATGCCTAAAATTTGTTCTCTTTTACAAAAAGAGGCTGATATGTTACAAAAGGGAATGAGGCCTAGGCATTTCCTTTCTCTTTTGTACCTACTACTATGGTATTTTATATTACCGAGACTCCCATTCCGACGACGGGGAATGATACAAAAGCATGGGAATCTATGAAAGTTACCAATACTGGGGAACCAAAGTTACAGGTAAGGAACTTGTTTTCTTCAGTGCAGTGCCTCCGGATGCTGGGTAGTGATTCCTTCACTCCAAGAAAGATTTCTTTGGATGTCGTTGATGCCCACAGGTCTTTTGGAAAACCTGAGCAAAGCAAAGAAACAGACGAGGCAGAATACCTTGCAGAACAGCAAGACCAGGAGGAGCAGGAGTCTTTCTTGATGCAGTCTGGGTTCCAGGTAAAGTCCAACAAAGTCCAAGTGTCCAGACGGTCGAACGGTGTAGGGAAGTAGGATCTGCTTTTATGGTCATCCCAATGTTTGCTGGTGTCATTATGTTTGACTGACTAGTCTGACTGGAATCCTGTTAAACAGGACTCCAGTCTCTGTGCTTCTCCCCTAAATTGGACATGGTGAGTACTTAGGTACACTCCAGATTGGCTACTTGCGGCCCTTTTAAGTCCCTATTATATAGTACCCAGGGCATAGGTACACCCCGGGTCTCCCATGGGCTGAAGCATGTATCTGATAGAGACTACTAGCTGCAGATTCCTTAATGTAGAATTATCCCTAGGCGTGAGACTGGATCCGGAAACTGTTTGCCCAGCATCCCTGCGCGCCGGGGGGACGGCATCACGCGACTCCGCCCAGGCGTCGTCCGTGTACGTGATGTTAATGAGGTCACATAAGTCCCACCCCGGCGCCCCAACGTCAGCTTTTTCCTTTACCCCGTGCAACGCGGATCCGGTTCATGCTCTGAGCCTGTTTAGGCCTTTCCCTTCAATCTTTCGTGTGTTGTGGGAACAGTGTGTGGATGCCTTCGGGCTTCAAGACCTGTTAGTATTGGGGACATTTGATGTCGGCGACGGACCCTCACCTCATTTGCATGTGGTGCTTGGGGGATGATCACGGTTCCACTGATTGCGAGGCGTGTCAACGGTTGAAGCCGAAGTCGCGGATGGAACGCCGCATGAAACTTCTCTCGGCTCGCATGTCCAGATCAGCTTCGTCACCTTGCTCAGCTTCTGCGGAAGGTTTTCGGAGCGGCCATCATCGTTGTCGTCGTCCTCATCCATCTCCTGTGCCGCAAGAGCGTCGCTCCCCTGTCAGTAAGTGTCGCAGTTTTTCGTTGGGTGCGTGGACTCTCCGCCGGTGATGTGGCCCCGCGTATCGTCCCCCTATTCACCGTTCCCCAGTAAAGGGGCATTGAGAGCCCAGATGGAATGGAAACAGCTCTGCTCATAACAGTAGAGGAACTCAGGAGTGTAATGGACACTGGAGGGAAGGCCGCCTTGATCCTATTGGATCTCTCGGCGGCCTTCGACACAGTAAATCATGATACACTCCTGATCCGACTAGCCGAAGTCGGAGTTCATGCAACGGCGGGAATGCTGTTAGCCTCATAACTGTCTAACAGAACGTTCACAGTGGAGCTAGGTGAGGCCAAATCGAAACCTTTTAATTCACCATGCGGGGTACACCAGGGGTTTTCTTTAAGCACCACCCTTTTTAATATTCATGTGGCACCTTTAGCAACAATAATAAGGAATTGTGGTATCTTACCAGTCTCCTATGCTGACGACACCCAGATAGTGGTATCTGTCTCAAACAATGTCAAAGAGACTGCAGACAGATTTAACAATTGCATGAGGCAGAACAATCACTGGATGCAGGGCAATTGCCTAAAACTAAATGGTGATAAAAGCGAAGTCATGCTGCTGGGGACAGACATGAAAATCTGGTCCCCATAGTCGTGGCCAGATAGCTTAGGCGATTGTACATCCCCAGTGAACAAAGTTAGAAATCTTGGAGTGATACTGGACAACAAACTGTCATTTGACGCTCAGACAAACAAATTGGCATCCACAATATGGTATATTCTTAAAATGATAAAGAAACTTCTGCCGTTCATTCCCCATGATTCCTGTAAAACGGTAGTAACAGCACTGGTCTTGTCTAGGCTAGATTATGGGAATGCTCTATATGCTGGGATGCAGATCCAGCACCTAGCAAAACTGCAGCACTTGCAAAATGCAGCAGCCAGGCTGGAGCTGGACATTCCCAGATTTGAGCCTGTTGCACACAGATTAGGACCCCTCCATTGGATCCCAATGGAAAAAAGAATAACATTTAAGTCTGTGTGTCTGGCATATAAAGCCCTCCAAGGTATGGGATCTCAGTTTTTAAAAACACACTTGAAACTATATGAGCCATCCAGGAATCTGAGATCTAGCCAAGCAAAGCTGATTCAGTTGCCGAAATACAAGTAAGTCAGATGGGGGGGAAAAGCTTGGAATCTTCTCCCTGTTTCGATCAAAAATAGTCCATCTCTGTTTTCATTCAGGAAAGAGGTAAACATCTGTCTGTTTGCCTCCTGTTAGAACTTAGTCTTGGTAGAATCTTTGTTTTTTTCATCTAATTAGCGCCAAGACGCCCATGCGCAATTGTGCGCTTTATAAATTCACAAATAAAATCATGGAGACATATGCGGCGGCTTTGCAGGCCTCGCTGGCTTCTCCTCCTCCTTCACCTTCTGGGACGTCGGCGGATCCCTTGCGCCATGCGGGGCCCTCCACGGCATCGCCGGCAGCTTCGGCCCCAGCGCTAACTGGTTCGGCTCCAGGCTTGGAGGATGTGGTGCCGTTGGGGTGCGGCCCTTCCGGGTCCCTCCTTCGGACGACAGCACCTCTGCTTTTCCACAAACTCCTGCAGAAGTCCCTGTGGGGTCGCGGGAGGTCGCCAGGGCTCGGGTCACATCCTCGAGCCTCCCTCGGCCCTTTCGACATGTGACGATTCTGTCTGAGGCCGAGGTGACGCCGCTTCGGCGCCGGCAGATGGTGGCGCCACAGGGGTCGGTGGACCCTTCTCGTCCCGTCTTGGGTCGAGGTTGGAGGGGGACCCCTCATTCCTCACCAGGCCTTTCTCGTCCCTCCATGCAGGCGGCTGCCTTGTCGGAGGTTGAGTCGGCCTCGGCGGGCCCCTCTCCTCCCCTTTTGGGTCGAGGCTGGCGGGGAACTCCTTGTCAGTCCCCGGGCCCCTCTCGTCCCTCTGTGCAGGCGGCTGCCTCACCGGAGGTCGATCCATCCTTGGCGCCGCCGTGGGGGTAGGTGGACCTCTCTCGCCCCCCCCATGAGTTGAGGCTGGCGGGGGACTCCTTGTCTCTCTCCAGGTGCTTCTTGTTCCTCCATGCAGGCAGCTGCCTCGTCGGAGGTCGAGTCGGCGCCGTTCTGGTGCCGCCCCTTGACCACCTCGGCCACAGCCCCGGTCCCCAGCCTGTCCGGCGTCTCCTGTGGTGTTAGATGACGGTGACGCCCTGCTCCAGGTTGGGGATTCTACAGCACCGAACAGGCGTCAGGTCGTGGATTCGTCCTCGGATGTCCCCTCTTCCCCAGAGGTTGGGCGCCTTCTGGTGTCGTCCTCGTTGGAGACGGGCCGCCGCGTCGTGGCTTTCTCCTCAACGTCATCAGAAGACGGCTCCTTGCCACTGCCGCGGTTTTCGCCGGAGGAACCACAGGTCCCCCACTCTTCGGCGGCTCTTTCTCCTTTTTGTGCCTGGCCTTTTCCCGCTTCGCTTGGTTTAGGGGATGCCGTCTTAGTTTGCAGCCGTCCCCCACGGAGGAGTTGCTTTTTCCGCCGCGAGGCCTCACGGAGGAAGGGGCGTCCTTCGCTCGTGCTGTTTCCACAGCTGTGGTAATTTTGCGCATGGGAGATCCGGCTGTCCATTTCTCCGCGGACCATCTTTTGGAGGTTCTTCACCAGGGCTCTGGTGGGAGGGAGCTGCTGCTCCCCTTTGAAGGTTCACTCCATTCTTCGCTGACGGGGACTTGGGGGCGCCCCACCACGGCACCTTCTGACCCGGCACCTTCCAGTGCTGGGTGACCAGGCGTGTCTTTCCCTCCACCCCTCTGCCAGTGGCCCCCTTTTGCGCACCGCCTTTCCTTCCCTGCCGTCACTGTTGGCTCCACCCTCCCGGGAGGCCCGCTGGCTGGACTCCTGGGGCCGCAATATGTTTGCCTCGACCAGTGCAGCTCTACGGGCCCTTAACACTTTATGTGTGACGGCCAACTTCTTAGAATATGAAGAAATTGTTCAGAAACAAAAGATTTTGAAGAGCACGCTACGGAATTTTGTAGTGATATGAACAAAAGAGGCTACCCGAAGAAGTTGTTGAAACACTCTTTCAAAAGGGCCAAATTTACACCAAGAGATTCCCTGTTACAAGCGAAAGGAAAAAAAGGCACTAGATACACTTGTGTGCGTAACTACATTTGGCCCAGACACTAATACATTTAAACAAATTGTATTAAAGAATTGGCATCTCCTTGAGAACCTTGAATGTCCTTTTCCCAAACCAATTTTTTTTTTCGATGCCGAAAAACCAGAGTATAGGTCAACAACTAGTAAGAGCTGATGTGTTTATACCTTCCCCAAAAAGTGACTTGATTTCACAATGGAAGTTAAAGCCAGTTGAAGGACACCACAGATGTGGAAATTGCGTAGCTTGTTCCAACACGATTGAGGGCACACAATTCACTCATGAAGGAATAATGTGGAGACATTCAGGCTTTACAAACTGTAGAACTAAAAATTTTATATACGCCATCATCTGTCCATGCCCCAAAATATACATAGGGAAGACCAGCCAACAGATAAATACAAGGATCACGCAACACAGATCAAGGTTGAAAAACAAAGTTCCAAATGCTCCAATGGTTGAACATTTTTCAGATAAAAAACATGCAGAGACCGACTTTAAATGGACGGTTTTAGCCACAATATCTGCAACTAAACGTGCATTAAATGTTGAAAAAGCCCTGCTCCAAAAAGAAGCGTACCTCATTCTTAAATTTATTAGTGCTCTGACTGGACTGAATAATATGTCAGAAATCGCACATACAGCCGCGGTTTACAAAAAATGTAATCTAGCTGAAATACAAAGATAAATCGTGTGTATGACAAAAATGAAACCGGGTTTGAACCACATAACCCAGAATGCACCAGATGGGCTATGACATCATTGCCCCTTTTTAAAGAAGCTAACTCCGCCTCCAAAATGTCTGCGCAAGATAATTGGAACATTTGGTCCGCCACTGAAGTTTAGACGACGTCGAGACTAAATGTAGTAGTCAAGCTACGAGGCTCTGAATGAGCAACATTTTTTTTAATCATTAAGACAATGTTGCTAGATGGAGTGTAACAATCGGCTTTTCTGTTTAGGTACAGAAAGTCAAACACAGCATTCTGCTGAGCGTAAAACCACAAGAATTAGCGGTTTCCGCATTGCACAAAAATAAAAACGAATACAGGTAAATCTCCTTCTTAATTCGAGTGTTTGAGCCACTGAACTGGTAAAAATGAGTCAACTCGAGTGAAACTAAAATAAAGTCTTTTTTCGAATTATGAATAGAATTACTGGGGCCATTGATATGAAAACATCGAGATGTGAACACCAGTAAGAATAAGGTATGAGAAATCCCATTTAAAAATGTGGAGCGTCTTTTGTAAATATCTATGGTTCTTAAGAGAAAATATACATATATATTTTTTCCAGAGGAATCCCAGCCTAAATAAAGAAAACTTCAGACTAAGGAACTAAAGAAAAACTAGCAGTTAAGGAAAACTTCCAGCTCGAAAGGTACTTAGAAAGCAGCAACTAAGAGTCATTCTATAAAGAGTTTTGTAATACGAACACTTTTTAATAAAAAATCCGATCTTGTCTATATTCTATATAGAAAGTCAGAACAAGAGAATCAGAGAGCCCTGAGGAGAATCTAGGAAAAGATACCCTAGGATTCGATACGCGTCAGCATTTCAACAAAGAGCATAAAAAACAAAAATGTGATTTTTTTTCTTGTAAACAACAAAGCAAAGGATTTATTGAATATATGCTCTTATGAATTTGATTCGTTCACTATATGAGTCATATCTATTAAGTGACAAGTGATTTAGTGTTTTTGGATATAATTGAGTGTGTATTGTAATGTAAAATGTATAGTTAATTGTAGTGACGTAAAATGTGTTGTTTAGTCCAATGTGGTTGTAAATAGATTGATGTAAATATATGTAAATTTTGTATAATTTTTTCCTTTTCAAATAGACAAAAAAAAAGTTTGATCAAAAGACAAGAAAGTATAAACCGTATAAATAAAAAAAGAGGTTCAAACATAAAGAAATGTGTTTGGCTGAGCATAAATTATTAGAGCTCCTCAAAAAGTAAAAATAGAGACCTAGGCAATATTTGCTTTTGTACTTATAGGGCCCTGCCTGTTCTCTTATCCCTTTGGGCCACACTCCTGTGTTTATATAGATTGTTGAGTGGGTAACTACCCGCGAGAGTAGGGAATTTGTAGGTTAAGACCTAACATCAGTTTAAAAACTGTTAGTGAGGAATTAACTCTAAGGAAGGCAAAGATCCTTCCTTCAAAGGATGTCTGAAAAGGAAAGTTTGTCATTTACAGAAGATCATATTCAAAACTTAATAGCATCTGCTCCCTTTTCTACAATCGCGCTTAGCTCATCTGCCAAACAACAAAATTAATCAGACAAATTAACATGTCTCCATAAAAAGCATATTAGAACTGAACTCCACAAATGTTTTCTTTTTCAACACCTAAAAGCTGGCACTATTCCCTGGGGTCTCCAGGTGAAGAATGTCCCGGTTATATTTACGGAGGACGCTGAATATAAAAAGGGATTTAGTTACATCAATACGAAATGCAGCCGTGACCTCATGGTACATACGATTGAGACGGCGCAAAGAATTTGTAAAAAAGAGTTGGAAGAACTTGAAGGGCTAACGGAGTCCATTAGAATAAACCAGTCAGTGACAGAAGCTCAAACTCTCCTAGATAAAATTGAGAAGGACATTCAGGCATTCAAGGATATCACAATAAACAATAAAACTGCAACATTTGAAAAATACTCCAAATCATTCAATATAGAGTTAGTGTACCCCTTTTTAAAAGAGGACTACTATACTTTAGCCGAATCTCGCAAAGCCCTTACTAACTATGAGGGAAGGTCAAAAAATAGATTTACAACTTTTGCGGATACATCATCTTCCTCTGAGTCATCCGGATCAGAATCCAGGGGCAATAATTCTAAAAAACAAGTCTCTTTTTTAGAAAAGGGCCAACAACCAAAAACACGGTTCAAACCACCATGGAAGATGAGGACCAGCAATCGATTCTACAAATCGTAGGTCCATCAACTATAGTGAATCTATCAACAAAAACACTTTCCAAAGATGAGGAATCAGTCTTAAATTTGGGGCTAAAATTTGTACCTTGCAAACAAATGGATTATACTAAATTGAAAGTAGCGGCAATAGAATTTTGTAGAAAAATTCGATTAAAGGCCTTTTTTGCTAACCGAGAACCACCAATGGATAGGGAAGTTACTGGACTAAGGAACACATCTACTTTTGTTCCAATGCAAAATGTTCCGAAGCAGATAATAGCATTCGAACAAATACTACTGTCATCAATAAACAAATTGGAAAAAAATAAGAAATATGTTCCAAGAAAATAAGTAAAACCCAACAAACAGCCATCCAAAGTTTGAAATCAGATACCTCAGTAATAATTAAACAAGCAGATAAGGGCGGGCAGTTGTCATCTGGCCCCGCAATATGTATCTGAATGAAGGCAATAACCAAGTAAATAATGAAACCTGGTATCGCAAGGTTAATGAAGATCCAGTTAAGTTAATCCAAGATCAGATTCATGAGATTCTTCAAAAAGGAATTGAGGAAGGATTCCTATGCCCTAAGGAGTTCGAATTCATGATTAAGAAATTTCCCCGAACCCCAATATTATACTTCCTGCCGAAGATCCATAAAAATCTTAAGGAGCCACCTGGGAGACCTATCGTCTCGGGTGTGACTCTGAACTCGAGCCCATTTCAAAGTATGTAGACTGGTTTTTGAAACCTTTTCTCAAAGATGTACATTCATATCTGAAAGATACAACCAATGTTTTGAATAAAGTAGAAGAGATGCCCTTTGATGAAAATACCCAAATGATGGTTACATTAGATGTAACCTCACTATACACCCAGATCCTCCAGGAAGAGGCACTAGAGGTAATGGAACTTTATTTAGACAAGAGAGAACATTCGCATAGGGTCCCTACCTCATTTATTCTAAAATTGGCAGAAATAGCCCTAAAGGAAAATTACTTTAAATTCAATGATCAATTCTTTGTACAAGTAAAGGGCACTGCCATGGGATGCCCTTACGCACCGGAGATGGCAGTGCTCTATATGGCACAGTACGAAGAAAGATTTGTAGAAAGGAACAACCCTTTTAAAGATAATATCAAACAATGGCTACGCTACATAGACGACATCTGGCTCCTGTGGCAGGGGAGCCAGGTGGAGCTATTAGCGTTCCATGACTGGCTCAATAACAGACATGAAGACATCAAGTTCTCCATTCAATGGAGTCACAAAAAATGACGTTCCTGGATGTTGAGGTCAAAAGTGTAGAAAACGAGCTTAGAATGACCCTTTATAAAAAAGAGACCGATAGGAATACCATTCTGCACCACAGGAATGCCCATTTTAGAAGTCTAAAAGATAACATGTCATACGGCCAACTTCTTAGAATAAGAAGAAATTGTTCAGAAACAAAAGATTTTGAAGAGCACGCTACGGAATTTTGTAGTGATATGAACAAAAGAGGCTACCCGAAGAAGTTGTTGAAACACTCTTTCAAAAGGGTCAAATTTACACCAAGAGATTCTCTGTTACAAGCGAAAGATAAAAAGGCACTAGATACACTTGTGTGCGTAACTACAATTGGCCCAGACACTAATAAATTAAAAAAAAATTGTATTAAAGGATTGGCATCTCCTTGAGAACCTTGAATGTCCTTTTCCCGAACCAATTTTTGCGATGCGGAAAAACCAGAGTATAGGTCAACAACTCGTAAGAGCTGATGTGTTTATACCTTCCCCAAAAAGTGACTTGATTTCACAATGGAAGGTAAAGCCAGTTGAAGGACACCACAGATGTGGAAATTGCGTAGCTTTTTCCAACACGATTGAGGGCACACAATTCACTCATGAAGGAATAATGTGGAGACATTCAGGCTTTACAAACTGTAAAACTAAAAATGTTATATACGCCATCATCTGTCCATGCCCCAAAATATACATAGGGAAGACCAGCCAACAGATAAATACAAGGATCACGCAACACAGATCAAGGTTGAAAAACAAAGTTCCAAATGCTCCAATGGTTGAACATTTTTCAGATAAAAAACATGCAGAGACCGACTTTAAATGGACGGTTTTAGCCACAATATCTGCAACTAAACGTGCATCAAATGTTGAAAAAGCCCTGCTCCAAAAAGAAGCGTACCTCATTCTTAAATTTAATTGTGCTCTGACTGGACTGAATAATATGTCAGAAATCGCAAGGGCTTAAGCACATACAGCCGCGGTTTACACAAAATGTAATCTAGCTGAAATACAAAGATAAATGGTGTGTATGACAAAAATGAAACCGGGTTTGAACCACATAACCCAGAATGCACCAGATGGGCTATGACATCATTGCCCCTTTTAAAAGAAGCTAACTCCGCCTCCAAAATGTTTGCCAAGACGTTGAGGTGTTTTCGAGCTGCAGGAAAGGAAGGTAAGATGATAAAATTAAAAAGCTTTCTGTTCCGAGTAGGAATGCACAAAGTACTCCGCCTAACGGGTTGCGTTTGTTGCAGAAAGCATAACAGCGCAAGATAATTGGAACATAAGGACCGCGACCGAAGTTTAGACAACGTCGAGACTAAGGTAGGCGCGGCACTCTAAATGAAGTAGTCAAGCTACGAGGCTCTGAATGAGCAACGTTTTTTTAAATCATTGAGACAATGTTGCTAGATGGAGTGTAACAATCGGCTTTTCTGTTTAGGTTTAGAAAGTCGAACACGGCATTCTGCTGAGCGTAAAACCACAAGAATTAGCGGTTTCCGCATTGCACAAAAATAAAAACGAATACAGGTAAATCTCCTTCTTAATTCGAGTGTTTGAGCCACTGAACTGGTAAAAATGAGTCAACTCGAGTGAAACTAAAATAAAGTCTTTTTTCGAATTATGAATAGAATTACTGGGGCCATTGATATGAAAACATCGAGATGTGAACACCAGTAAGAATAAGGTATGAGAAATCCCATTTAAAAATGTGGAGCGTCTTTTGTAAATATCTATGGGTCTTAAGAGAAAATATACATATATATTTTTTACAGAGGAATCCCAGCCTAAATAAAGAAAACTTCAGACTAAGGAACTAAAGAAAAACTAGCAGATGAGGAAAACTTCCAGCTCGAAAGGTACTTAGAGAGCAGCAACTAAGAGTCATTCTATAAAGATTTTTGTAATACGAACACTTTTTAATTAAAAATCCGTTCTTGTCTATATTCAATATAGAAAGTCAGAACAAGAGAATCAGAGAGCCCTGAGGCGAATCTAGGAAAAGATACCCTAGGATTCGAAACGAGTCGGCATTTCAGCAAAGAACATAAAAAAACAGAAATGTGATTTTTTTTTCTTGTAAACAACAAAACAAAGGATTTATTGAATATATGCTCTTTTTGTTTTATTTTTTTATTTTTTTGAAACCTTTATTGATGGCAAAGGTGATAGGCAGTACACAGCTTCACGCCTACAACCTGCAATCGCAGGCCGGCAGCCATATAGAATAGAGCCCTGAGCAGGTCCGTAAGTAAAGAAAGAGGGCACTACAATATTACCTAAACACAGCATGCCGCCTACAACCCATTGGGCCGGCCGCGATGGAAAAGTGACCTTGTCAGATAATACAACTGGCCTATCTACAGGGTAGAGACATATTGTATACATGCAAAAAGATATTGAGGCTTCATTTTCAATTTGTAATGAAAGAACAACCAGAAATCGAACTCAACGGGGAGCAGTCCTTCCCATGATATACCACCATACAGTGTATGTGGATCAAAGGATCTGAGGGTGTGGAACTTTAATGGAGTATGAAGTAGTGGGAGGAGCAACCTCCATCAAGGGCAGTGAGCACCACACCAACTAAATATTTCTGGCTGGCATGGGAAGGGCAAGAGGGGAGGAGGGGAAGGGAGGGGGAGGGAGAGGGGGGGAGAGGGGGGAGATTCATAACCAAACCATTGAGGTCATCAATGTGCAAGGTACGTGTATGTGGTGCTACATGTAACATATATCGACGCGAGCGTGCAGTAAGGTGCAAAGTATGCGTCGCGGTCCAGCCTGAAGCAGGGCATCAGAAGCCGCCAGGAAACCGAGGAGGCAATCTATTAGTACAGGGAGCGATAAGAGAGCAGGGGGGGAGGGTAAAGTGTAAGTGCATGGACTCAGGTGTCAGAATACTCCTCACTCCGTTGTCGGAGGAGATAGGCCGTCAAGGGACCCCAGATATCCTTGGGACGTGACTTATGTGGAAGGAGTTCGGCATAATTGTGGAGATGATCTTGCCAAGTTGACATAGTGTCGAGCCAGGTTTTGAATTTAGGAGCGCGGCCTCTCCCCCATCTACAGGCCACATGACGTTTGGCTAATAGGAGGCCCAGTGCAAAAAACTTTCTATGTGATTTCAGTGTAGGGACCGATTGACCTAACAGGGCCACCTTAGGACAGGGGTCAATAGCAACGCCCACCATGTCCGAAAGGGCACGAAAAATGTCCTGCCAATATGCCGCGACGGAGGGGCATGTCCACGCCAGGTGGAAGAAGTCGGCACCTTCCTCCCCACATCTAAGGCAACGGTCAGTGTCACGGAGGCCGAGCCGGAATAGTTTGGAAGGAGTAAAGTAAATGCGATGTAAGAATTTGAAATGTATCAGCCGGAGCCTAGTGTTACCGGTGACTGCATTAGTGTGCGAGCAGCTCTCCACCCATTGATCGTCAGACAGTGGGGAGCCAAGGTCATCGTCCCATGCACCGCGAACTTTGAGCGGAGGCGGCGTCGGGGCTGTTTGGGCATGCTTGTACAGCATGGATACCACGTGTTTGGGGTTCTCTGTTTGTAAGAGCAAGTGTAGGGGGGCCAGTGTGTCCGGCTCATCAGGAAAGTTCGGAGTGACTGCCTTAACATTCTGTCTCAGCCGAACATAGAGGAACGTGTCCATGACCGAGGCGGCTTTCTCACCGAAGAATTGCGCCGATGTACGGAACTGCCCCTTGAGGTATAGATCACCCCACGTGTGAATCGCCAGTTTCAAGAGTAGTTTACGACCGATCTCCTCGCAGGCGACCCGTAATCTAGGGTCGTGTACAAGCGGCATGCATGGTGAGTACAAAAACTCCACCCCCATGTGATCTGCTAGTCGCCTCCAGGCATGAACCGTGCAGTCGACCGTGGTGGGGTCGCGATCCAAGACATTCGGAGTAGTATAGAGATATCCCGATGGTTGCACAGGGCGCATGTATCCATCTTCCACCGCTAAATGGGCCATGAAGGGAGGGGGATGAATTCAGTATGCAACGAAGTGACCCTGGGCACAATCGTAGTAACGCTGGAAGTTAGGGACGTCGAACCCGCCTTGGTGGTAAGGTAGCATGAGTGTCTTTAAACTGATCCTGGCTTGTTTACCACCCCAAATTAGCCTCGACAATTGGGAATTGAGTGCACGGAAGAAATGGGGGCCCGGATTGTATGGTATGTTAGTAAAGAGGTACAGCAATTTGGGGAGGACTACCATCTTTATAAGAGAGACACGTCCCGCCATCGAGAGCGGGAGATGGATCCACTTGGTGATGGTGTCAGTCAGTTTGTCAAGTACAGTACCATAGTTAGCCCGGATGAGGGTCTCTCGATTCCGGGACACAACAACTCCGAGATATTTTAGCTCCTCCGTTTCCCAAATTAAGGGATAGTCCAGGGGAAACTGCGTGGTTCTGTCTGTTAAGGGGAATAGAGCCGACTTCGACCAATTAATTTGTATTCCCGAAATAGCGCCGAATTTGGTGATTTCGCGTAATATAATAATAATAGAGCGATTAGGAGCTGACGCTCCGGATATATCAGGGAGCGATGGTTATGATGCTGGCGAAGTTTGGCTGCCAGCGGCTCGATGGCGATCGCAAAGAGGGCAGGTGAGAGGGGGCAGCCTTGCCTGGTGCCTCTATGTATGTTAAACGGAGCTGATTTGGCTCCATTGAGTAAAACTGAAGCCCTTGGGTTGCTATATAACAACTTTATCCAATCCAGAAAACTGAAGGGGATCCCCATGCGCTCAAGGAGGGCCAACAGGTAATCCCATTCAAGGGAATCGAACGCTTTGGTAGCGTCTAGGAACACTGCTGCAGCCTCGGACTTGGGATTAATGTCCTGTAATACCGCCTGTAGGGTACGCAAGTTATGCGAAGTCGCTCTATTAGGGACAAAACCTGCCTGGTCTGGTAGGACCAGGCGTTCCATCAGTAGGTTAAGGCGATTCGCCAGTACCTTCGCTAGTATTTTATCATCGGTGTTGAGCAAAGACAGGGGTCTGTATGCGTCACAATGTTCAGGTGGTTTATCTGGTTTCAAGAGAGACGCAATGAGAGCCTCACGCATCGAGGGCGGGAGGGTTCCCACTTCGAGGGCGGTATAATAAACTCGTTGCAGTATTGGGGCAAGGATGTGGATATATGCCTTATAAAAATCGACTGGCAGCCCGTCAGACCCAGGGGATTTGCCCGATTTCATGGACATGATGGCATCCTTTATTTCATCCACCTCGAGTATGTGATGGAGGAATTTTTGTTGGGATGGACCAAGCCACGCTATGGCCGTGTCTTCCAGATACGGACGTAGGTTGATAGGGGCCGATCTTTGAGAAGTGTATAGGGAGGAGTAATGTTTTGTAAGTATGCGGAGCTGCTCAGGAAGGTTTCGTTGTGGGGTTTGGTGTTCATCAAGCAAGACAGTGACGAAATTATTGTATCTAGGGGGCCGGACCGGGGAGGCCAGAGCTCTGCCAGGCCTGTCCCCCTCGCCGAAAACTCGTGCAGTGTATTGTTTGCCGAGGAATCTGCTCTCTCTATCAGCCGCCTCCTCATATTCGTTCAACTTCTCTCGAAGGAGGGCATTCGTAGAATGGTCTCGCGCTTCACGAGTACTTATCCGTTCCAAGTCCCGGAGTTCGGATTCTAGTTTACGAAGGTCTCCTCTTAAGGATTTGAGGACCCCGCCCCCCTTGGAGATGCACCAACCCCGAACGGTGACCTTAAAGGCTTCCCAAACCACAGAAAGGTCCAACACCGACCCCACGTTTCTGTCAAAAAAATCTTGGATGTCCTGTTCGAGGTCCGCCTTGAAGGCGGAATCAGTAAGATGTGAAGGATTGAGGCGCCAGCTCGAATAAGGGGAGATCTCAATTGGAATGTGTAGCGAGAGGAGGACCGGGGAATGGTCAGAGAAAGTCCTGGCCAGGTGTCGGGCTGAGATTAACCAGGGAGTGAGGCCTGCCGATAGAAACACATAGTCAAGCCGAGCCCAGGAGGAATGTACTGCCGAGTAATGAGTACCTTGTTGAAGGGACGGGTGGTGGTGTCGCCATGAATCGATGTAGTGATGGTCCCCAACAATGGAAGATAGGATGCGTTGGGTATGGGAATAGTGTGAAGGCTGGGGGTGGGATCTATCGATACTCGGTGCCACGGTAGAGTTGAAGTCCCCACCCAGTATCACATGGCCCATGCCCAGAGTTTGAATTTTACCCCACATCGTGAGAAGCGAGGAAGTGTCATCTACGTTGGGGCCATAATAGCAAACAAAGAGGACCGTATGTGAGTGCAGTTTACCCCACAACATACAATATCTGCCGCCGGAGTCAACTTCCGTTCCGGCAGGCGTGAAGTTCACACCTCGTCTAACCAGAATTGTGACCCCCCTTGCATAGTTGGAGTAGGAGGAGAAAACCCTGCAGGAAGCCCACCTGGTCGCAAAGAGTGACGAGGCATCTGGCATTAAGTGCGTTTCCTGCAACAGAGCAATTGAAATACCCTGCCTGTCGAGGTAGCCTAAAATATGCCTCTTTTTCCTGGGATTATTCAGCCCCCGAATGTTCCACGACATCAGCTGAAGTTGGTAAGATGGAAGTGTATCACCTACGTCACCCATTCAGACATGGAAATCATATTGTAGCTCAGAATTACACATTTGACCATTAAAGCACATTGAACGTTCAGCATGGTACAGTCTCCCCATAAAAACCCCCCGCCAACCCCCCTTCGAGACAACACAAAGAACATTTCAGCATCAGAGGCAGTAGAGCAGACTTCTTTCCCACCCACACCGGCAACCCCAACTGGCCGGGAATACAACCCCCACCCAACATCCCAAAAATGAACCAGAGTACAGCCCAAGTACGGCTTAATACAGAACCCAGCCCACATGGGGGAAGGGGTGTTAGGGGGAACGCCCACTTGGGGACCAGAACTAGGGGCACCAGACCTACCAGTCCACCTCCCTACTTACACCCACAGACAACCGGAAGAAACTCTAGTCGTCGAAAGTGGGACGAAGGTGGGTGACCGAGCACGAAGGAAAATCATGGACCGATAAGCCCCGTGTCGATCAGGCTCCTAAAATAACTCATTAAGATATAAACATCTGTTAGGCACTGACAGGTGAACACCGTATGAATAGGGAATAATGCCACAAAACAGTCTCTCAGTCCTGTTGCGACATCGGTGAGTGTGACCTAGATCTGCGTCGAGTTGCTTCGTCGCTGTTACGGTCCTTTCTGCAGTGCTTAAGGAAATCTTCAGCCTGTTGCGGGGTTAGAAAGAAGTGGGTTGCACCTTGAAAGGACACTTTCAGCTTCGCCGGGTACAGCATGGCATATGGGATTTCTTGTGCCTGAAGTTTCTTTTTAACCATAGTAAATTTGCGCCTAGCCTCCTGGACGGAGGGGGTGAAATCAGGAAAAAAGGAGAGGGTAGTGTTACAATAGTTCACAGTCCCCATTGCTCTTGCTCGCTGGAGTACCGCATCCCGGTCTCTATAGTTCAGGAAGCGCACTATAATAGGGCGAGGTTGGGCTCCCGGAGGCGGGCGTGCTGCCAGAGATCTATGGGCCCGCTCGATGATGAAGTGCGGGGAAAATGATTCCTTCCCAAATAGGTCCACAAGCAGTTTTTCCACGAAGGGCTCCATTCTACCAGTGTTGGTGGATTCCGCAAGGCCCAAAATTCTGACGTTGTTGCGACGTGACCTCGCCTCCAAGTCCTCATTCTTGTCAGCGATTAGTTTAAGCAACCTGTCCATTTGAGTGACTTGTTTACTTGTGGAGGCTGCCCCGTCTTCAAGAACCGAAACTCTGTCCTCAGTTTCCTTGATTCGGGTGTCATGTTGCTCCAGTTTAGAGACGACGCTATCCATGCGTACATTGATGGTGTCTATTTTGGCGTCAATTGTGGATAGGCTTTGTTTCATCCCCAACAGCAGTGTCTTCCAGTCCTCTTCCGGAGGAGCCGAGGCCGGATGACCACCGTCAGGCTCTGGCGATGTTTTGGACTGTTTTTTTGATTCAAAGGGTATTTTGGACTGGCGTGCATCGTTGCGGCCCATGTCTCTTCTGGGCGTCCTCGACGTGGTGGGGGAAATGGACGCCAGATCGCTGAAGGGGGCAGCAAAAAAGGGGAAGATGCACACCTAATTGGTAAAGTAAGGAGTCGTGGCTACAGGTCCAGACTGAATACTGGGAACCTAGTGGGGGTGACAGCGCGATCAGCTAGCACGGGAGGGGGGAGGGGGAACCCTTGAACTGTGGAGCAAGTTCCCACGTAGGGGTCTCAGGCAGCTATAGTCTCTTGTCCGGTCCTATCCGCCTCCCTGCGTAGGGAGGGGGTGCTCAGGAGACCACCAGACCTGAATGCAGCACTCCGCAGATGTGGAGAGAGGATGGGGGATTAAGCAGCCTGGTATAATAGGACCTCCCTGGTCCGGACGGACTTGTAAAGTCTGGCGGTCAGGTGGTCAAGACGCTAAGGAGGTCACTCCCAGCGCCGTGCAGCAAGCAAAAACGGCCCAGTCCGTGCGTGTAACTCAGCGCCAGCAGCCTTAGGGAGAGAGGCTGCCAGATGACGGCCTCAGAGCGGCGGTAGGAGCGGCAGGTGACTTGTCAGGCCCCGCCGCCGGGGGAAGAGGCGCCCTGAAGGGAGACCGACAAGCTCGACCAGCATATGTCCAGGAGGTCGGCCCAGGCTGGCTGCAGGGTAGCGCGTCGGAGAAGGGAGGCAGCCGGCAAGAAGCGGAGGAGGGGGGGCTGCGGAGGCTCGCGGTGAGAGAGCAGCGTTCACCCGCTGCGATGGTTGATGGCCCCCCCCCCGGGCGTGAAGGAGCAGAACAATGCCCGACGAGTAGGTTCCAGGCGGCAGTGGTGGCACACTGCAGGAGGGCCGGGATAGATGGCTCGCAGACGGCTATGAGGTCGGCACAAGATGGCAGCAGCGGCTAAATGGCGGGCATAGCAGGAACCAAGGGTAGCGCCGCACGGAGGGAGAGATGCGGCTCCGGAGGATCACAGCAAGCGGGCAGCCCTCACCTGTCACAGCGGCTGAAGCAGTCCCCGGGGGGGGGGCAAGAGTGATCCGGAGTGCAGCGGGGAAGACGCACCCCAGCAGGCCAGGCCACCCGGTCCCGCCGGGAAGGCCGCGAAGCACCGGACTCTCCTGACCAGGTAAGGCCACCCAAGAGCACACAGCCAGCCACTCCTCGGGTTGCCCAAGCTACTGCAGGTCGCCGACTCCGCCAATCAAGGGATACTTGGGGCAAATGTGGTATCGCCGTGATCAGAACATAGAGGGGCAGATGTAGGAGATGATTTCAAGCGGATTCTTGCGGTCAGGATACCTGCAGGATGGTCAAATGTGCTGGGTCGCCTGGGAGCCTCACACCAGTGCGGCCATCACGGTCTGGCGCCACCTAGCGCCCCGAATATATGCTCTTTATGAATTTGATTCGTTCACTATATGAGTCATATCTATTAAGTCACAAGTGATTTAGTGTTTTGGGGATATAATTGTGTGTGTATTGTAAAGTAAAATGTATTGTTAATTGTAGTGACGTAAAATGTGTTGTTTAGTCCAATGTGGTTGTAAATAGATTGATGTAAATATATGTAAATTTTGTATAATTTTTTCCTTTTCAAATAGACAAAAAAAAGTTTGATAAAAAGACAAGAAAGTATAAACCGTATAAAAATAAAAGAGGTTCAAACATAAAGAAATGTGTTTGGCTGAGCATAAATTATTAGAGCTCCTCAAAAAGTAAAAATAGAGACCTAGGCAATATTTGTTTTTGTACTTATAGGGCCCTGCCTGTTCTCTTATCCCTTTGGGCCACACTCCTGTGTTTATATAGGGTGTTGACTTGCGTTAGATGGCCAGGAGCTGGCGGCGTTTATTCTTTGCTCCGCTCTGGACATCTCGGAGGTGCTTGGTCGTGCCATGGCTTCTTCAGTTGCCCTTCGCCGCCATGCTTGGCTTCGGGACAGTGTGTTCCCGGAGAATGTGCAGGAGCAGCTGGTGGATCTTCCCTTTGATGGCACCCTCTTGTTCCACGCCCCAGCGAACTCGGCCATCCAGAGGTTCTTGGCGGGGCTCCTGCCTCCTCCTCCTCCTCCTCCTTCTTCTCCCCCTCAGTGACCTGTGGGTTGGTCTGGATTTTGTGAGCTGTTCTTTTGTTGGAGCGAGTCGCCCCCATTGTGTGATCTGTGTGCTTCATATGCCTGAGAGTCCTCCCTGTTGGGACTGTGGCTCTGTTGGCCGGCCCTTCTTGTGTGAGTGTTTTGTTGAAGGTTGTTCACACCAGGTTGGCACTGAGACTACGCCTCCTGTTCTACTCTTGGCTGCTTGACAAGCCTCCTACTGGGGTTTTTTCCCCATGGCTCTTTCTGTTGTCCTCTCCTGCGGAGGTTTCTTACTAAGAGGGTTCACATGTTGGGACTAACATACCCTTTGTGGGGTACTGGTAGCTGTTATATAGCTTGTTATGTGCTGGGGAGTTATGGTCGCCTTCGTGTCTCTGCCCTCTGTGGCGCTTATGCACTTGCAGGTGCAATTTCCTTGTGCTGAATGAGAATGCCTGGGTGGGACCCCAAGGTATCCTTCTTTGGGTTTGCTGCGCTGTTCGTCAGGTCTGACCTGCTGTCTGCGGCCTGGCGTCGTGACTCTGGTTCTGCTTCGTTTGGGTCATGTGTGCGTACCCGTCTCTGTGGTGTGTCAGGGCCTTCTTCGCCCTCTTGTTCGCTCATCTGGGGGTTGGGAGGGTTCTTGTGTTCCTCCTTCTTGTGGGGCGCAGCCTGCCGGTCTTCCTGGGTGCTCCGGGCTGCTCTTCCTTCTTTCTCCCTGTCTCCTTGGAGCCTCTGGGTTGCTCTTCTTCCTCTTCCTTTCCTTGGCCTTAGATGGCGGCTCCCTAGTCCTGTAAGGACGTGGGGTGCTTTGGGCTCCCCTTGTCTTTCCTTGTTTCCTCTGTTGGGTCGAATGGACTTCCTCTTTTCTTCTTCCCCCGCCCCCGTGGGATCTGTGGCGTTCTGCAATGGGGGTTCCCCTTGCCTGCGGGGACGAGACTCCTCGCTTTGTCTGTTGGCCTGGTGCCCCATGGGGCCCTCTGTTTTGTCCAGACCGGTGGGGCCCTTTCGCAGACCCTTCTTCCCCATGGGTATGGCTATGGTATCTATTCTACAATACGGAATCTGCGGCTAGTAGTCTCTATCAGATGTACGAGTTGCTTACCTTCTGTAATGATGTATCTGGTAGAGACTATTCTAGCCGCAGATTCCTTCATGGCCCTCCCTTCCTCCCCGTTCTGCGAGAGCCCTCTGCTTGGTTCTCTGCGCTCGCCTCCCGGTGGGTGGCTGTATCTTCTGTGAGTGCATTCTTTCACTCTTTTAACGGGATGATTTGTTCTGTTCTTGTTTCTTCCTCCTCTTGACTCTTTGGAGGATTGAGTTGTTTGTTCTCCGGTGCCCCTCTGCCCTGGTCCAAGTTGGGGGTTTAACATAGCTTTCTTCCCTCCCCTCCCTCTCCCTTTGGTTACTAAGGGTTCTGTTCCCTCTGCTCCCTTCTGGGTTGTGGTCATCTCTCTGTGCCCTTGCCCTTGTTCCTTGGGGGGGTTGTTGCACTCTGTGCTGGGGTTCCCCTGGAGATTTGTCGTTCCTGTTTATCTCGAGACTAGTTTCCCCTTTGTTGTTCCTGGTCGGGGTTGTAGTCCTGCTGTATGTTCTCGTGACATTTTTACATTTGTTCCTTGTCTCCAGAGGGGGCTGTCTACATCCTGGCAGAATGGTTGTTCAGGGCTGTACTCTGTTCTCTTTTCTTTCCCTGCCTTTGGCTGCTGCAGTATTGACACTGTTCCTAATGGTGTTGTTTGTCACCATTCTTTTTCCACTTTTTCTGCTCTTTTGCACACCGTTCCCATAATTCCACAGTTTTGTCTGATGGCTCCGCGTTGTGGCACGGAAAAGTTCTCCGACAAAAACTGACGTAGGTGCCCCGGGGTGGGACTTATGTGACCTCGCTGATGTCACGTATGCAGACGACGCCTGGGCGGAGTCGCGTGATAACGTCACCCCGGCGCTCAGGGTTGCTGGGCAAAAAGTTTCCGGATGCAGTCTCACGCCTGGGGATAATTCTACGTTAAGGAATCTGCGGCTAGAATCGTCTCAACCAGATACATCATTACCGAAGGTAAGTAACTCGTACATTATGCCACCCATGGGAGAACACTCAAATTGTGACTACAGGTCTACCATTTCAGCCTGTGTAAGCTGGTGCTAGCACCACTTATGACAGATATAAGTTTCATTATATCAGGGGTCACTGCACATAAAACATAAGTCACCCCTAAGGTAGGCCTTTCAATCCTGAAGGCAAGGTGCTTTGTTCTAAGTGTGAGGTGCCCCTGCATGATCAGGACACCCCTTCAGAGTCCATTCTCCCGGGTTGTAAGTACATCAGCCATTAAGATACATAGAGTGGCCATGCTTCATTATTCGATGGCTATCTCTAAAGTGGCTGTAACAAACCCTGTCATGTTTGGTATCAAACATGTAGGAATCATACCCCCACATTGTAAATGATGCCTTAAACTGTGTGGGAGGTATGATTCCATGCTCTGTAAAGCTCCTCAGTGCTCCCGGTACTAGTCTTCTAGACCCAGACAGCAAGCTATGGCTGCTGCCAACCATAGACACGATTCTGCCCTCCTGTTGCTGAGCCAAGCTCGAGCAGGGGAAGGCAGGACAATGGGTTTCCTGTCATAGGGAGGTGTGACCACCTCCCATAGAGGATTGAGTGTATTGGGACAGGGTAGGGGTGCTTTCCAACTCCACTGAGACTGCTTGAAGGGCACATTTGGTGCCCTTCTTTCATACTCCAGTTTAAACCAGGACAGTTGGCTCCCGCTCTAGCGTGAAACTAGACAAAGGACATGTGAGTATCCTCCCTACTTTCCAGCCCCTTTCCTAGGAGGGATCCCTGAATTGTCCCAACCCTTTCCTTAGGGTACTTAAGGACTTACCTGTGGGTGAGTCCCTAGATTTGTCGCGGGACAAGATTCAGATCCAATACCAATTAAACTGTCTGGGGACGCTGAACTTCACTTTGGAACTGGGAAGACTCCGGCTGCTCCTAGTCTCGTCCTCCTGCAGGTCTGCTGCAACGTCTGTGCCTTTGGTCCATACAGGTTCTTCACAGGGCCTGTGGACAGCCAAGACACCTGAAGGAATCTCCCATGGATTGAAGAAGTCACTACCCTGCATCTGCAGGCACCGCAACGCAGCCGACTCGGCTGCTGATCCTGGGCTCCCACGGACTCTGAAAGGCTCAGCAACACAGGTGGTGGCTCTGCAACTCCCTCCAGGACTGCATTGTCTTCATACTGTGTTTGAGGCCAGTATCCCTCGTCGGAACTGCTGGAACAGAACTCCTGTGCACCCCACATCTACTTTCCGCGACCAAGGCTTGTTGACTCTCTCCAGATCTTCTGGCTTCAAGAAGATCCAGCCTCAAGCATCTCCTGTAAGATCTTGGCCTGCACCACATCCTTTGCACCATGGGCCTTCATCCTTTGGTGAACTGGTCGAGGTCCTCTTGCGACTCCGGTGCCTCTGGACTGTGGGTCCTTTTGTGTCTTCTTTGACTCCAGTGGGCTCCCCTGCTCGATTGGGGCCTGCTCTGACTTACCTGCTTGTGATAAGTCACAACACTGCACCTTTCTCTTAGACTACATTGGTTGCTGCGACCAAGGCTTGTTGGTGCCGCTGCCGGACACTGACCCCTGGACTCTCGAAATCCGAAGTGGGACAGTGTTTGAACGGCTCCAAGTTTTCCACAGTGTCGCCTGGTCTGCATAGCTGCAATTTAAGGGCAACGTCAACTCTCCTGTATCTACCGACATGGGTGTGCATTCGCCTACCGTGCCTTCTGGTCACTCCTGAGTGGCATAGACACTGTTCCCTCTGCTTGCAGGTTCGTCTCATCTTTAATCCACCTTTGGATTCCACCGGACTCCTTTGTCTTCTCCTCCAGCGGCCTCTTACCTGAAGTCCTCCATTGTGGTCTACAGCGGTTCCCGACGTCACTTGACACCTATGCACCTGGCTTCTCTGGTGTATGTATCATGGTTCCTGTGGTATCCATCGTGGGGGATGACTCTTCAACCTTCCATCTTCCATTGGGTTTCTTCAGGGTCCGCTGGGAAGGGTCCTTCTTCTTCAAAACTGCAACCGCGACTTTCCCATTTACTTGTATTGAGTATGCAGCTGTGTTTCTACTTACACTTTGACTTGTGTTGATCACGCGGTTGTGTTCATGCTCTGCACACGGCCTCCGTGGGGTTCCTGGGTACTTACCTTGGGTGGTTCCTAGGGTCCCCAACACTTCTACGTCTCCTGGGTCCAGTCTTGACTTAGGTTGTGGTTCGCATTCCACTATCTTAGTATCTGGTTTGGTCTCCCCCTGGAGCCCACTGTGTATTTGTGCTACTTATGTGTCTATTTCCTAAGTATAGTGTGTATTGTGATTATATCCCCGGGTAGGAGATAATGCAATGTGTTAGTGTTAATAATAAAATTCATATTTTCATAACTTCACTGTGTGGTTCTTTTTTAGTTAACCTATACCATAAGATTACGTACTGGTAAAACAAGCTGCTTTACACCCATTCTGGACTAATCCTGAAGGCTGCTCTCCACAGCTACCACTTAGCGAGCTTTTCTAAGGTTGTCTGTGACCACTAAAATCACCATAAGGGGTGACTGGATTAGTGCAGGGTGCTACACATTAATAAGTGAGAACCATATACTAAGCCAGCCTCCTACAAACAGTTTCTTGGTTTTAGAGGTGAGTCTTGTTCCACGACAAATCTGAGGACCCACCCACAGGGGAGCCCTTAAATACCCACGGAATGGGTTTTAATGAGTCGGGGGGCCTCCAGTTTTGTGCCAGAGCGGGAACCAGGGGTTCCTGGACTGGCATAATCCGGTGTATGCAAGGAGGGTAAAACTTGTGCCCTTCAATGCAGTCTGCTGGTGCTGGAAAGTGCCCCCACCCCAGCCCAATGCACTAAGCCTTTTCTTGGAGGTGGTCACTCCTCCCTTTGTCAGGAAACCTATTTTTTTACCTCTCCCTGCCCAAGCTCAGCAGCAGGAGGGCAGAACAGTGTCCGTAGTCGGCAGGAGCACTAGCTTCTTGGCAGACCCTAAAAGGCTGCAACTGGGAGTCCAGGGCAGGGTCCTCTAAGGAGCCCCCAGTACATGGGATCATACCTCCATCACGAGAATCGGTGTTGTGGTATAATTCCAACATATTTGATGCCAAACATGACCGGGTTTACTGCAGCCATTATATAGTTAGACATCTCGTAACAATTGATGTCCACTACATGTCTTAAAATGGCTGACCACACTTACAAAACCTGGAGAATCGACTCCGGGGTTTGTAGAGGTGTCCTGCTCATACATGGGCACCATTACACTTATCTCCTAGTACCCTGTCCTCAGGGCTGAAAGGGCCTACCATAGGTGTGGCTTACTGGTTTTAAGTGCAGTGACCTCAGATATAAGAAAACCTAAATCTGTTGTGAGAGGTGCAAGCCTGATGTCAGACAGGCTGCAAGGGCATGCCTGTAGTCCGAGTTTAAGTAGCCTTCCATGGATGGCATAATACATGCTGCAGCCTATGGCAAGTCCCTGTTGTACTTATGCCCTGTGTACCTTAGTACCATATACTAGGGTCTTATAAGGGTACACCAGTAGCCAATTGTGGAGGTACCATAGCCGTTTTGGGAGAGAGAGCACAGATGCTGGGGTCCGGGTTAGCAGGATCCCAGCAAACTACAGTTCAAACATACTGACACCAGCCAAAGAGTGGGGGTAACCATGAATGCAAATCCTACTTTACTACACCTTCCATTTGCTCACCCTATGCTTTCAAGTAAGATAGATTACTCCAGTATGGAAACTTTCATAGATTTACATGCTTGAATCATTCCCCGTCGTCATAATGGGAGTCCCCGGTACTTAAAATAGTAGTAGTAATAGTAGTAGTAGACTTAAATAGCCAATATACACTAATAGGTATAGACCAAAGAAGGCCCAGGCCTTTTAGTTTAATAACCTATCCTAGTTCTTATACAGAAAAGAACCACATTTTGCCTCAACCAATCAGCACTAATCACCCTCTAGAACACTCCTGAAGGAAGCTCAGAACCTCAGAATTTCTACTGCACGTTGTGCTAGGGAGTCTCCTCTGAGCTCTGCTCAGTTTTTTCTCATCAAGAAAGAGAATTTTGGATTTCTTCAACAGGAAAGTGCAATTTTATATATAAATGTCTTATATCATCTTCCTGCTTTTGTGAGTTACAGTATATTTGGACTATGTCTGACAAGGCTAAGAAGGCTCTCTTCAGAGAATGTGCCAATTGCCCGAAGAAAAGACTTTATGTGGATGATCCCCACAAGAATTGCATTTACTCCCTATATCCATCTCATAAGGCGCCTGAATGCAAAATTTGCTGTCCTTTTTGTAATAAAACCCTTAGAGACAGAGAAGGATGTCTTCTCATCTGACTTCAAAAATTAAAAACTAGATCTGACCCTGTCAGACTCCAAGAGTGACCAGTCTACACCTTCAAAAGCCTCTTCAAAAAAGGGCAAGAGAGTCATCGCAGTCTGATGAAGAACCTGCTAAAAAGTCCGCCAAGAAGTCTTCTTATGAGTTTACCTCTGAGCGCAAAGGATCTCAAAAGAAAGAACAGCCAAGGACTGTGACTGACCCATAAAACATCTCCTACAGAACTTAAACTGACTTTAAAAAAACCTACTTCTGAAAGCCTGTCAGGAAGTTTTCAGTCAATAAGGAAAAGTACTTCAGCTCCGTCGACGACAAGAGAATGTTTTTCTGGCATGTCGACGCCTACTACATGTTCTGTGGCTGGGTCATCGTGGATACCGACCCTTACATTGTCGACGGGAGGTCCAGTTTCATCAACCATTTCCTTGATATCTCACAAGGAGTTTGACGCTCCGTCGACAAAGTTCCCATCGTCAAAACTCACTACATCATCGAAGAATATATCGTTGACAGGATCATGGTTGACGGAAAAGCCGATGATGCAACCAAGGTCAGCGAGGTCATCACCGTCGACAAGTGTTTCACCATCATCGGACACAGTGCTGTGGAAGTTAAGACGCTGTCATTGACGCAATCATCGGCCCATTCGTTGGCGCAATCATCGACGAAGATTGCGTCTTTGAAACTGACTATACCAAAAAAGATTCTGCATCAGAAATCATGCCTGAACACACCTCACCCAGCAAAATTCCTCCTCTCTTACCCACACACCTTTTGGAGGAGGGAGAGTCTGAGGAAGGGGATGAAGATGAAGGTCCCTTTGGGGTTGCATTTAGCCCTTCAGAATTACAAGTCAAGTGCCAACCTGACGATGACGAGGATGAGTAAGAACAATACTACTATGGTCAAGCCTATTTAACCAACCTGAACAGCATCATCAGTAGCATGCGGAAATGGTCACAATACTGTCTGCATTATTAAATGATTTGCAGTTTATGCTGCAAGACTATAGATAGCACTTCCCGCCTTAGGACCCATCTACTATGCCTGCTCTTCCTCAGGTGACATCCCCAGTGAGAGTTAGAGCTCCTACGGTCCATTCAGTGCGGAATACTCCTCCATTTGTTCCACTCCAGGAACCAGTTTCTTCTGACGAGGAAGGGGAACTTGACGATAGAGCTTCTGAATGGGATGACTACAGGCTGTCTTCACCAGCTTCACCTGTTCCTCCTCCTGTAGATTTCCCACCTTAGGATATTAGGGGATTTCACAATCTGTTGGAGCGTTCTGCGAAAAAGTTTGCCATTCCAATGCCTTCCAAGCAGGCGGACTGCTTTCTATATGACTTTAAGGAACCTTTTTTGTAAATCAGTGAGGTCTATTCCAATAATTGATTATATTTGAGAGGAAGGGGTTAGAATTATGAAGAAGCCAGCATCTGTGCCAGCAGTGCTCCCAAGTCTAGATACTGAGGATGCCCCAGCGTGCCTCACAGGACAACCAAAACCGGACTCAATAGTAATGCAGGCCGCTCAGCGCCGCTCGCAGAATCCTACAGTACACCTTTCTGCACCTCCGGACAAAGAAGGCAGACGTTTAGCTCTCGCAGTAAAGACAGCAAATTCATTGGCAATTTTAGGGTGCTATGATCGCCAAATGTGGGTGGACATTTCTTCCTATATTGATCAATTGCCACAAGATGTTAAAGCGGCGGCAAAAAAGATATTGAATGAAGGGGAAAGAACATCAGACAAGATTATAGACTCGGCAATGGATGTTGCTGTAACAGGATTCAGACAATTAGTGGGTTCCGCAGTCCTAAGGAGACAGGGCTGGCTGAAGCCCACCTCCTTTTGCCCTGAGGTCCAGAACAAGATATTGAACCTTCTATACCATGGAGAGGCTCTTATTAGCAGCCATCTAGGAGTAGCCTTTGAAACCATAAAGGCAGACACAGACACTGCCAAGTCTTTGGGGACGCTGCAGTTCCGGAAAACTCCCTTTCAGCGATCAAACAGTAGAGGTCAGCCTTCCTATAGAGGAGGATACGAGCAGTATCGTTACCCTGCCTATTCTTCCACGTCACCGTCACACAGGCCTCAGTTCCAACAAAGACAACCGCCTCAGACATCCTATGTTAGAGCAAATAGAGGAAAGACGTCAAGGGCTGGTAAGAATACTAGCCGCCGCCAATGATGCATCTCCGGCTCCAAATCTCAGGTCACCAAGCCAATCGTTTCAATCTCATCCTACCTGTCTGGGAGGTAACATTTCACACTTCCTTTACCAGTGGCAAACTATTATTACATATCAATGGGTTCTGCGCCTAGTTCAATTTGGACACACTCTAGAATTTACTCAAACACCGCCTACAACTCCCCCTCAAGCCTCCCACCACAAACATCTCAATGCTCTTCAACAGGAGGTGATGATCATGCTGTGCAAAGGGGCAATAGAGAAAGTACCATTCTCAAGCTGGGGCACAGGTTTCTACTCCCGTTTCTTCTTAATCAAAAAGAAGTTAAGGCAGTGGAGACCAGTTATGGACCTTTGAAATCTCTATCTATATCTGAAAAAACAATCTTTTAGACTGATAACATTACAAGACATACTAAAGCTCCTCAACCAGCATGATTTCATGACAAATTAGACCTCCAAGGCGCCTATTTCAATGTACATATTCCCCCAAAACACAGAAAGTACCTAAGATGTGTGGTAGCTGGATGCCACTACCAGTTCAGGGTGCTCCCATTTGGTCTCAAATCGACGCCCAGGATTTTTTTAAAGTGTCTCGCTCCGATTGCAGCATTTCTCAGACAGCAGAAACATCACGTTTTCCCGTATCTGTACGACTGGCTTATCAAAGCCCCGTCAGAGCAAGAAGCGAGAAAGTCCACAGAGGCCTGCACAGATCTTTTCAGAAGCTTGGGTCTGACTATAAATCAGCAAAAATCCAATCAGAATCCGTCACAAAAGATTGTCTTCTTAGGAGCGATACTGGACACGGACTGCTTAAAAGCATACCCGGCAGAGGAACGTCAGCAAGGACGCCTTATTCTGGCAAATTCCATCAGAAGAAAAAAGTCACTTTCGGTCCGACTTTTCAAATCACTTTTAAGGATGATGTTGTCGTGCATACCACTGATTCTGTTTTGTCTTCTCAGGATGCGCCCATTTCAGGAAGAACTGGACAGACAGTGGGTACAGTCAGTAGGCTCATTCAACGACATGATCAGAGTAACTCCTCGTATGGTGAAGGCCCTGGAGTGGTGGTTAGGCACAGACCGTCTCTCAGGAGTGATGTCCTTGCATCAGGAGGCCGCACCACTAGTGATCACAACAGATGCGTCCTTAAAGGGATGGGGAGCTTACCTTCAAGAACTCCAAGTAAGCGGAAAATGGCATCAAGCTCAAACTCAATCTCACATAAATTTGTTAGAGTTGAAAGCTGTGTATCTGGCCCTCCAGGCGTTTCTTCCCAGGATTCAGAATTCATTACTGCTAGTCCAAAAGGGCAATACAACAACGATGCACTACGTAAACAAGCAAGGGGCACAAAATCTCACCTTCTCTCGAAGGAAGCTCAACATTTGTGGGAATGGGCCATAGCCACATGATCTGCTTTTGAGCGTAACATGTTCCAGGGTGGCAGAACACAATTGCGGACACGTTAAGCAGACTGACATCATTGTGTCACGAATGGGAGCTGCACCACCAGACCCTGAAGAACGTATTTCTACGCTGGGGATCACTGAGCGTGGACCTATTTGCAACTCCCAAGAACAGCAAATGCTGCTACTATGGAAGTTGGCATCCCAAACAGGGGTCATGGGGAAATGCCTTTTCAATTATATGGGCCGGCATCTTTGCTTACGCTTTTTCCCCCCATTCCTCTTCTTCCAAGAGTCCTGATAAAGATGAAAGCCGAGCGGGCAAACTGATCCTCATCGCTCCGGCTTGGCCACGTCAACACTGGTACACAGAAATATTTCTCCTATCGCAAGTCCCACATTTCAGACTTCCAATGATTCCAGATCTCCTGAATATGAACCAGAGACAGATACTACACCCAGACCTGAAGAACCTGCAGTTGTCAGCTTGACTCCTGAATACAATGAATTCAGACATTTGAACATTTTTAGTGAATGCGGCAATATCCTAGCCAAAGCATGGGCGGACAGTACCAACAAGATATACCGCCTCAAGTGGAAGCGCTTCTGTATCTGGTGTCATCGGGAGAGTTTACATTCACTATCTTCCTCTCCAGAACAGATCCTACCTTACCTTGTACTTCTTGTAAAATCAGGTTTGGCGCATAGTTCTATTAAGGTTCACTTGGCCGTCATTTCATGGGGCAGAAGATCATTGTCTTCTTTTCCCTTATGGCCTTCTAGAGTAATTAAAGGGTGTCTCAAAGGGCTCTTTCGAGTGTTTCCCCCAGTCAGACCTCCACCACCGACCTTGCAACTGAACACAGTGCTTTCACAGTTAATGAAAAACCCTTTTGAACCAATTCACACTGCAGGAATCAAATTCCTATCTTGGAAGTTGGCTTTGTTACTTGCTTTGACCTCAGCCAGAAGGGTCAGTGAATACAAGCTTTTGTAATAAAGGAACCTTTCTTGCAGTTCAGTTCAGATGGAGTTTGCTTGAAACGAATCCTAAGTGCATTCCAAAGGTGCCATCTGATTTCTACCTCAACGAACCAGTGGTTCTTAAGACATTCTTCTCGAACCCTACAACATCGGCTGAGAGAGCTTTGCATTGATTGGACGTCAAATATTGCCTGAAGCACAAGTTACTACTTGTGTAACGATATATCTGTAAGAGACATTAGTTAGTGATAGATTCCTTACCTTAGAATATCCCCAGGCGTCAGACAGGATCCGGAAATTTTTGCGTAGCAATACCCCTGCGCGTCGGAAGGCGTCGTCTGCGGCTCCGCGTCCGTTGTCGGCGTCGTTAGCGCCGGAATGACGTCGTCGGAGTACTTAGACGCCGCCCATGCGCGCTGACGTCAGTTCTGATACACAGCTTTTCCGCGCCGGATACGCAGAGCCATGATAGAACCAACACTGGTGCCAAGAAACTAGGGCCCTGAAAGGGGATGACCTTAACCCTAGATATCGGTTCGCAGAACGGGGAGGATGGGTGGGTCGGTAAGGAATCTATCACTAACTAATGTCTCTTACAGATATATCGTTACACAAGTAGTAACTTGTGCATCTGAAAGAGACACGTTAGTGATAGATTCCTTACCTTAGAATAGATACCCCAGCAATACCAACCCCGGTGGTGGGTCTGTGAGCCAATAATCACACCAGAAAGTCCTGGAGGACGGAACGGCCAAAGAAGCCATCCCTCCGGACTTGACTGTCCAGGCAGTAGTGTCGTGCGAACGTGTGCAGCGAGGCCCACGTAGCTGCCTGGCAAATGTCCTGTAAGGGCACTCCCCGGCCCAGGGCAGTTGTAGTTGCCGTGGCCCGAGTGGAGTGAGCCCTCAATCCAACAGGGGGCTCCTTCTTAGCCATGGAGTAACATGCCTGGATATACAAGATGATCCACCGGGAGATGGTCCGCTTGTGTACCGCCTTCCCCTTCTTAGCACCCACGTAGCCAACAAAGAGTTGGTCATCCACCCGGAACTGGCGTGTGCGATCCAAATAGAATGAGAGCGCACGTTTTGGGTCCAGACGGTGGAGCCGCTCTTCCTCTTTAGAGGGATGCGGAGGCGGAAAGAAGGTTGGCAAGGTGATGGACTGGCCGATGTGAAAGGCTGAGACAACCTTGGGCAGGAAAGATGGCTTAGTACGCAACACAACCTTGTCCGGATGGACAGAAAGGAAAGGTGGAGTACAAGAAAGGGCCTGCAGCTCACTCACTCTCCTGGCAGAGGTGATGGCAACCAGGAAAGCAGTCTTTAGAGTCAGAAGACGAAGAGGACAGTTGTGAAGTGGCTCAAAGGGAGCGCACATCAGGAAAGTAAGAACAAGGTTCAAGTCCCACTGGGGCATCACGAAGGGAACAGGAGGGAACATGTGCGTGATGCCCTTAAGAAAGCGATTAACAATAGGGGACTTGAACAAAGAAGGCTGATCAGGGAGCCTCAAGAAGGCAGAAAGGGCAGAAAGGTAGCCCTTGACAGTGCCCAGAGCAGAGCCCTGCTGGGCAAGAGAAAGAAGGAAGAGGAGAACCTCAGAAAGGGGGGCAGAGAGTGGATCCACAGCCTTTGCTGTGCACCATGCCACAAATCTGTTCCACCTGCAGGCGTATACCGACTTTGTGGAGGGACGCCTGGCTGCCAGAATGACATTACAGACTTCGGGAGGCAAGTCAAATGGCCTCAACTGTCGCCGCTCAATCTCCAAGCTTGTAGGTGGAGACTGGACAGGTTCGGGTGGAGGACCGTCCCCTGCTGCTGCGACAGAAGGTCCTCCCGAAGGGGCAGACGAATCGGGGGATCTACTGACATGCTGAGTAGCTCGGGATACCAGTATCTTCGTGCCCAGTCCGGAGCCACAAGGATAACCTGGGCCCGTTCACGCCTGATCTTCTTCAGCACTCTGGGCAGAAGTGGTATAGGCGGAAAGGCGTACAACAGACCGCAACTCCACTCGCGACGAAAAGCGTCTCCGAGCGAGTGCTGCCTTGGAAATTCCAACGCGCAGAACCGATGACATTGCGCGTTCTCTTCGGTGGCAAATAGATCTAACCAAGGTTCTCCCCATTGCTGAAAGAGGCCTTGCGAGGGCAGACGCCATTCGTGATCCATCATGCACCGACGGCTGAGTTCGTCCGCCCTGGCATTCAGAGAACCTGCCAGGTGTTGAACTACCAGGGTCACACCCTGACTTTCCAGCCACTGCCAGAGGCGCAGAGCCTCCTGGCATAGGGTCCACGACCCCAACCCGCCCTGTTTGTTGCAGTACCACATGGCGGTGGTGTTGTCCGTGAACACCTGCACCACACTCCCCCGGACAGAGGGGAGGAATGCCTTCAGCGCTAGACGAATCGCCCGTAACTCCAACAGGTTGATGTGGAGCCGGGCCTCCGCCGGAGACCAGAGTCCTCTGATCTCCGCCTCTCCCATGTGGCCACCCCAGCCCTGGAGGGACGCGTCCGTCACAACTACGTGCTCCGGGTGGGAGAGGGACCTGCCACTGACCCAATCGCGGTCCGTGAGCTACCACTGCAACTGTCTTGCAGTGCCCTCCGAGATCAAGACGTGATCGGACAAGTTGCCCTGATGCTGGGCCCACTGAAACTTCAGGTCCCACTGCGGAGCCCGCATCCGCCACCGGGCGTGACGCACCAGTAGGATGCAGGAGGCCATCAGCCCCAGAAGCCGCAGCGTCAACCTGACCGAGACTCGGGATAAAGGCTGAAAGATGGGAATCAGAGCCTGAATATCCCGAACCCGCTGTTCGGGAGGGTAAACCCGAAACTGCGCCGAGTCTAGAACCGCTCCGATGAAGAGGAGCTTCTGAGAGGGACACAGGTGCGACTTCGGCACATTGATGGAGAACCCCAGCAAATGCAGGAGGTCGCCGTAGTCTGGAGGTGGCTGACGACTGATTGGGGCGAGCCCGCCTTCAACAACCAGTCGTCGAGGTAGGGGAAGACTGACACCCCTAACCTGCGCAGATGAGCTGCGACCACCGCCATCACCTTCGTGAACACCCGTGGGGCGCTGGTAAGGCCAAAGGGGAGCACGGTAAACTGAAAGTGCTCGTGGCCTACCGTGAACCGCAGGTAATGCCGGTGGGCCGGCAGGACGGGGATGTGAAAATAAGCGTCCTGCAAGTCCAACGCTACCATCCAGTCTCCGGGGTCCAGGGCAGCTAAGACCTGAGCCAAAGTCAGCATCTTGAACTTCTCTTGACGGAGGAAGCCGCTGACGTTCCGTAGGTCCAAGATCGGGCGCAGGCCCCCCTTGCCCTTCTTGGGCACCAGAAAGTAGTGGGAGTAACATCCACACCTTACTTCTGGCCCAGGAACGCGCTCGATGGCCCCTTTGGCCAAGAGGGCCATGACTTCCTCTTGCAGAAGTTGCAAGTGATCCCCCGACACGCGGTGGAATTGTGGTGGCATGGCTGGAGGGGTCGCCTCGAAGGGGAGGGAGTAGCCCCTTCGGACGATTTGCAGCACCCACCTGTCCGATGTGACAGTGCGCCAGTGGAAGTGGTGATGGCGAACCCTGCCTCCCACAGGCGTCACATGGGACTAGGAAGGTTTGGAGGCAGGTGCTGCGGAGGGAGGTGTGGACTGGCCTCGCCGCTGACCCCGACCGCCGCGCCGGTTTCCACGGCCGCCACTGCGCTGCTGGGTATTTTGCGGTGCGTGGCTGGCAGCACGTGTGGGGACGCCCCTTCCGTGGCCACGAAAGGAGCGAAAGGCACCCGATTGCTGGCGCATGGCCGAGAGGCCTAAGGACTTGGCCGTAGCCCTTGAGTCCTTAAAGCGCTCCAGCGCATGGTCTGCCTTGTCGCCAAAAAGGCGACGGCCATCGAACGGCATATCCAGGAGGGTGGCCTGGACATCGGCCGAGAAATTGGCGGACCTCAACCAGGCGTGGCGGCGAACCGCCACCGTCGTTTCCATCGCCCTGCCCAGTGAGTCCGTGGTATCCAGTCCACACCGGATAGAGTATCGTGCCGCATCTCGACCCTCCACAAGGGCTTGGGCGAGTTTAGCCCGGACCTCCTCCGGGCATTGTGGCAGCACGTCCGCGACCGTGTCCCACAGGGTGTGGGTGTAGTGGCCCAAGAGGCACGCGGTATTGACAGACCGCAGTCCCAAACTCAGGGACGAGAACACTTTCTTCCCGAACTGTTCGTATCTCTTGGATTCCCGATCGGGCGGGGCCGTCGGGAATGCGGTCTGGGAAGTGGAGGCCTGGATAACCAGGCTCTCGGGGGTGGGATGGGTGGACAAAAAGCAAGGGTCGCCCGGAGCCGGGCGGTAGCGTCTGGCCACGTTCCTATCCACAGGCGGACCCGTGGCGGGCTTGGACCAAGCGCCCACAAGAACGTCACATAAGGCTTCATTAAACGGCAGCAGAGGCTCACTGGAGCTTGCCTGCGGTTTAAGAACCTCAGTGAGGAGGTTAGTCCTCACGGCCGCAACGGGGAGCTCAAGGCCCAAGGCCTTGGCTGCCCTCGTTAACACTACGCTATAAGCAGCCCCCTCCTCCGTAGCCACGGTGGGAGGGGAGACAAATCCAGTGTCTGGCGAGGTGTCAATACCACTGGCCTCCCCAAGCTCATATGTCCAGTCCTCTTGAGACTGGCACTCCTGTGCCAGAGGGTCCTCAGACCCCTCCCAATCACCTCCGTCACCAGTCTCCTGTAACTCAGGGTCAACAGACTGGGCATCCTCATGGAAATTAAAATCTCCAAGGCCATCGGAAGCGGCGCCCAACGTCAGACCGAAGGGAAGATTGGGGACGGCGTCCACAACGGGCGCCGGGGGCGACACCCTCGGCGCCGGTGAGGTCGTGAGGTCGACCGGCGACGACCCGTATCCGGAAGCGGGTCCGGGGAGGTCCTGCGGCGCCGGGACCGAAGTCGCCGGCGGCGCCGGGGCCGAAGCACCCGGCGGCGTCGGGGCCGTAGCGCCCGACCCGCTAGGGCCTCCAGCCGGGACCGCTGGGCCCGAAGGCGCCGCAGGACCCGGCTGAGGAGGGAGGGACCTCATGGCCATGAGGTACCGCTCGACCTCCTCCGGCGTCGCGCCGTGCCCAGGGACCCGAAGGTGTGGGGCAGGCGGCGACGCTTGCGACTCTCTTGGAGCCGCGTGGGCGGTGTCGCCCGAACCCCCGGCCGCATCGTGCGAGCGTCAGGGTGGGTCGGAGGAGCGATGATGCCGCTCCGACCTCTCATGCCTCTTACCTGAGGACTTGGATCCCGACGACCGATGTCCACTCCCGGAGCTGCGGGGACTCCGACCCCGCGACCGGTCCCTCGACCTCCCGTGGGACCGGGACCTGGAATGGCGCGGGGCCGACTGCCGGAGCTCGAGCCGCTTGCGGGACCGCTCCCGCCTAGCCTTCGACGTCAGGGCCCGGCAGTCGGAGCAGGTGCGGTCGTCGTGGTCGAGGCCTAAGCACTTAAAGCACCGGCGATGGGGGTCCGTGACCGACATCAGTCGGTTGCACTTCGAACAGTGCTTGAACCCGGGCATCCCTACCGGCACCGTTGGAGTCGAAGACTCGAGTAGAAAAATTATCAAAAAGTTTAGTCAAAAAATGACTAGGGGTAGAGCTTCTCCGGATCTGCGCTAGCTGGCGCGGAAAAAAGAAGAATTGACGTCAGCGCGCATGGGCGGCGTCTAAGTACTCAGACGACGTCATTCCGGCGCTAACGACGCCGACGACGGACGCGGAGCCGCAGACGACGCCTACCGACGCGCAGGGGTATTGCTACGCAAAAATTTCCGGATCCAGTCTGACGCCTGGGGATATTCTAAGGTAAGGAATCTATCACTAACGTGTCTCTTTCAGATGTTTTATTTAGAGAGAACAACATCTTTCCATAAAACCTCTCAACTGTTTGTGGCATACAGTGCACCAAGGAAAGGTTTTTCACTCTCCAAACAGAGTATTTCCAGGTGGATTGCAATTGCAATACAATTCTGTCAACAAAATGCTAGAAAACCTCTCTCGACTAGGGTCCGAGCACATTCTACGAGGTCAGTGGCAACATCTACAGCCTTATTTGCGGGAGTATCACTTCCAAAAATCTGCTAGGCAGTAATGTGGAAGAATAGTCATGTTTTCACCCGACACTACTGTTTGGCCTCAGCCGTTCTCAATAATACAGCAGTAGGTCCGGCAGTACTTCAGCATCTATTCCATTAAGGTGAGCCACCCCTGTCTACCCTCCTACCTGTTTTCAACTGTATCACATTTCCATATGGTAAATTGGTTATTGCCTTGAATGCTTATGGAAGTTTTTTTCTTGACTGTTAACATTATGGTTATATCTTTTACACTGTTTGTTGATTGCTTGCAGGTTACACTGTTAGATTTCTGTTAAGCGTCAAAACTATGGTAAATGTGCTACTAAACTGCTTGCTACTCTGATTCAAGCATGTGAATCAATGAAAGTTCCAATACTGGAGTAAGAAATAAGTTTCTTACCTGTAACTGTAGTTCTTCAGTATTGGAAGCTTTCATAGATTCACATGCAATGGGGGAAGCTCACCTTAGATGTCTCAACAGGTTGTATATAGCACTTGTGCTCGAAAATCTGAAGTTCTAAGCTTCCTTAAGGAGTGTTCTAGAGGGTGATTAGTGCTGATTGCTTGAGGCAAAGATTTGGTCCGTTTCTTTATAAGGACTAGCATAGGTTATTAAACTAAGAGGCCTAGGCCTTCTTTGGTCTATACCTATTAGTGTATAATGACTATTTAAGTCTACTACTACTATTTTAAGTACCATGGACTCCCATCATGACAACGGGGAATGATTCAAGCATGTGAATCTATGAAAGCTTCCAATACTGGAGAACTACAGTTACAGGTATGTAACTTATTTCTTCTGTGCGTGGTGCCTTCATAAACATGTTGATCTGAGAGGAAATAGTTTTACTGTATCTTCTTTGGCAAAACCTGTCACTCAGTTCTCTTCTGTTAAATTATGCTTGGTTGCCATCACTACTAACAGGAAATATCCCTCTTACGGATCCTTTTTCACCATCACTGTGACTAATAATTTCCTTGAAGGTCCACATTTCTGTAAGGAAACCCTATCGTCTATGGATGGTTAATATAGTTCTTCAAATTAGTAGGCCCTCCAGTGAGCCCCTGCACCATGCCGACTTGAACCATGTTTCATAGGGTCAGCCTCTGTGTGGATTATATTGCCTAGAAGGTTTACATCTCTCTGTTTGACTTCACATTTGGAACATTTCTGATGAGCTATGTGTATAGTAGATTTCTGGTCTTTTCTACTGTTTATGGATTTTGGAGAGAATCTCATGACTGGAAAGGCAGTTACTTACCTGAAATCTTATTTCAATGTCATTGGTATTCTCTCTGATATCAAACAACTCACTTGCATTACTATCTTTTCCAAATGTTTTGACTTTAAGTCTGTCAAGAATGATCTTTCCACTATCTTTCCTCCATAATGAACTGCCTCACTAACCCCACATTGCATGGCGGGAAGGCTGGCTGCATGTAGGATTCAATAAGGGTGCATTGTCAAATTTGCACAGCATGTTCTTTGCCTGTTAAAGACTACATTTTCCCTTTAAAAGGGATTATTTCAGTAATGTTTTCAGCCAAAGACACCATGCTTTTAATTTGGCTAATTGGATTTTGTTTTAAACAAAACAATATGTAGAAAATGCTTTTTTCCTAGAATTCCACACATTACAGACATTTTCCGCTGTTTATGCATTTTTGAATGACAGAGAACTTGGATTACAGGTAAATAACTTTTACATTATGCACCACAACCTTTATTTTTTTTATAAACTGTGTGAAACTGAGTTTTAAAAAAAAGAAAATAATAAATCCTATTTTTTATTCTTAAAATAGGAGTTGGAAAAAGGGATGAGATTGTGATTGTTTCTGATCCAGTATACGACAGCTTTGTAGCTTCCAAAGCCCAGAACGTGAAACTGATGCATCTCACATTTCTTCAGCGAGGAACCTCTGATGGCATTGTGGTTGTAGAGTCCGGCCACATGACTTTGGATGACTGTGTTCTGAAATGTGAGGGAACTGGGATTTGCGTTCTTACTGGAGCTGCTTTAACTATGAAAGCCTGTGAGATTACGGGTGCCCAGGTAATTTCGTTTTCAAATATATTCCAATATCCTGGCCTCAAAAAGTTGAGTGTTGGAATGGCACCAAGTAAAAACTGATTCAAAACTTAAAATGACAATAAGGAAATTGTTACTTGTACGTTAAAATTCTTAATGCTTTTTGTGCCACTAAGATATTTTTCACCAATGTTTGCCCTTGTTGCATAGTGCTTGGATTATGTGCCGGTAATATTTATTACTCCGATTCTTACTTATTCGTCACATTCCTTAGTTGGTGGAGAGAATGTGTCCAATCTCTCCCTTGTCCTTTCTACTGCAAAGCTGTTTTCCCTTTCTATGAACGTGTCAAAGTAGAATATCCATAGAACCCAACCCCTTCCCCCTGAACTTCCTGTTTAATACCAAGCACAGCAAAAGTGCAGATGAAAGAACAAGTATGAAAGCGAAGGCTGTAAGGAATTGGGCGAGTAAGAATGAATTGGATTAGCGAAGATTACTGGATAGTAATCTGATCATTACCTCTTATTCTTCCTTCCTCAAACCATCCCTTACTTGGTGGAGGTATGCCAAATCAAAACCTCTTTCTGCAGCCCCAGAAAAGAAAACACCGGGACACAGAGTAGCAACGCATAATTTCTTATCTGCCCACCCCACAGACGCATACAACAAGAGGCAGAAAACCACCTCCAAAACGAAAGTCCAACACCTAAAACTATGGACATCCTACAACAGATAGTCAGAGGAATAGGAAGTTACAAAGAAATGCCCTTGACGCCGATTTCAAAGCATTCAAAACTCCTGAACCAAAACAGAAATCTGATAGATACTTCTAGCGGCAGATTCCTTACCTTTGATTTTTCCAGGCATCAGACTGGATCCGTAAACTTTTGCTTGAGCAATACCGCTGCGCGCTATCGGGTGGCTCCATCTGACTCTGCGTGATGTCGCCAGGATTGTTGGCGTCGGTTGAGACATCACGGTCACCTATATAGGTATCACCCAGGCGTGCGGACATCAGTTCTTCCCTACCCGTGCCAGTTAAGCGCTGATCCGGGGATGAGCCGGGTTCGACTTCATGCCTCCCCCCATTTCCAGGAGCCAAAGCGACCCCAGCTCAAGTGAAAGAAATTCTACTTGGACATGAGCCACATATTTGAGTGGGCCAACCAGTCTGGTGTGCCTTTGGGCCCGCGAGGTCGGGAGAGGCTCAGCTTTGGCACCACTTGGGTTTCATGGATCTGGGTCGGTGCCAATTATGCCAGTGTGACCGGGCCGGCCCCAAAGTCGATGCCTCTGGTACCCCCTGGAGGGGCCAGCTTTATTCTGATATTCGAAGACTCCGAGTCGGATTGACGTCGGACAACGTTGACTCCAATGCCGACAGAGCACAGTGGTGCTATCTCCTGGCCTGTTCATTTTGAAGAGGTTTCAGGCTTGGGGGAATAATTGGAGTGGTCCCTGGACCATGTGGAACACCAGTTGAACGCCCTTTGCGAGCATTTGGACTGGTATGAGGACCTTGGAGTGGACCCATCTCCAGATACTGGCATGCTCTCTCTGCCTAGTGTGGCTAATGAGGGGTGGGGGTGGGGCATCTTACGCCATGGTGGTGAGAAGGGAAGCAGAGGTCCTTGACATGGAGCTACTGTCGGTACAAAGTATTCCAGCCTGGGGCTTCCTCGTACACACCCCTTTTGCCCTTTAATGAAGCACTGATGGGTTTCCTTCAAGGCACAAGGTTCAAGCCTAGCACAAGAGCTCCTGTGAACAGGACAATAGCATTCCGCCATCGCACTGCACCAGGTGATCCAAGTTTCCTCAGCCAACACCGCACCCCTGAGTGTTTGGTGGTTAAAGGAATCGCATGCTATGGCCAGATCCTTGGGCCTCTCAGTTACATCTTGTGGCCAGTCTACATTTGGGGCAATGGAAGGGGTTATCAACTTTGTCAGCCATATCCTAGCTACCATCCTGCACAGACTCCCCATGTTTTGTGAGGACTCTGTACATTCCGTCCTCGATGGAATAGTAACCAAAATGCCACCCAGCAGCCGCAGCTCCAATCATTCCTAGTTTGGTTCTGCAATACCATGCCACTCCATTTGGAGGGAGAATCCTCCACTGGGGGTCCATAATATCGGATAAGTAGGTCTTGCAGATCATTCAGGATGGCTGTTCTCTTCCCTTTCTTACTTTTCCTCCTCTTTTACTGCCAATTCAAGAACAGCTGGCGGAGGATCATCTATTATTACTCCAAGAGGAAGTTACAGCTCTCCTGACTAAGGAAGCTATGGAAAAAGTTCTGGTTCCAGAAGAAGATAGTGGTTGTTACTCCAGCTACTTTCTGATAGGAAAAAAGAACAAAGGGTTGTGTCCCATTTTGGACCTTCGGACCATCATTCTCTTCTTCAAGAAGGAGAAATTCAAGATACTCACTGTAGGAGACTGGCTTCGTATATGGTGCACACTTATCAAGTGATGCACCTTGCACAAATCCAGACAATTCTTATGGTGATTTTAGTGGTCTTCCATAATCATAGAAAGCTCTCAAAGTGTTAGCTGTCGAAAGCAGCCTTGATTTTTATTTTACAATTTGTAAAGCGCTTGGTTACACCGCTGGTGTGTCCCCACGCTAGGATTAGGACTCCAGAAAGAGAAACTGTACCTGAGCTAGAGAGAACCTGAGCATAGATGAGGATCCAGGTATTCCTATTTAGAGATGAGAGCAGCCAGGTCTTTAATCCCTTGCAGAAAGTGCTTACAAAAGGCTCGGCTCTCAAAGTCACTGGCATAATATTCCATCTTTTGGCTGCAAGATAGCCAAATGAGCGCTCTCCCATCCTGACTTTTTGAATTATTGGCACCGTGACCCAATAGGCTCCTGTAGATCTTAAATAACGTGCCAGTGTATAAGAGGTTATCATCGAGCAAAGATAGCTCGGGCCCTTATTCCACAGAAATGTGTAGCCGTAGCACATGGCCTTCAAAACAGTCCTCTTCACTATTGGAAGCCAATGGAGAGTAGACAGAGCCTTCGAGGTAGATGCTCTTTTGGAGGTTCAAGACTAGGCGTGCAGCAGCATTTTGAATTGATTGAAGCTTGGTTAGACCTTTTTTAGACACTCCCAGATAAAGGATATTACCATAATCTATCTGTGATGTAACCAAAGCGTGGACAAAAGCTTTCTGGTGGCAATCGGTATAGATCTTGGAGTTTCCTTAGGACTATGAGAGTCCCGAAGCATTTCCCACTACCTTCCTGATTTGGCTCTCAAACGTGAGTTTGGGATCAAGCCAAACCCCCAGATGTTTTATTTCTGCTTTCGGAACAGGGGTTTGCCCCAAAGCCTTAGGACACCATGCCGATGACCATACAGAGATGCTTTCCCGACTATCATTATTTCGGTTTTATTGCCATTTAATTTTAGGCAGTGGTTAGACACCCATGAGGCTACCTCCTCTAAGCATAGAGAGAACTGAGTTGCTGCCTTCACAGAGTCCTGAGATCGAGTAACAATAAGTTGCGTATCGTCAGCATATGATACGATTGTTACATTATGTTTTTCAACGAATTCTGCAAGGGGGCCTATATAGAGAATAAATAAGCGTAGAGCTGAGCCCCTAACTCAGCAGTTGCTTAATCTTTTGAGAAGTAGGTTGTGTGACACTGTGCCAAACGCTGTGCTACGGTCTAATAGGACCAGCGCAGCGGTTTGTCCTTCGTCAGCATATTTCCTTAGAGTTTCTGTTGCCAGGAGTAGGGCTGACTCTGTGGAGTGGGAAGCTTTAAAACCAGGTTGTGAAGGATGAAACAAATCATTCAAATTGCAGTGTAAGTTAAATGAAAAAAGAACTGCGCAGTGTTTATATAAGGAAATACTTCTATTTATTACACAACACAATTACTAACACATTGGTATATCGCCTACCCTGAGATATCAACAGCACACACAAGAATACTTGGAAAACAGTCAGGTAAGTAGCACAAAATACAGTGGTTTCCAGGGGTAGACCAAGCCATATACTAATAAAGTGGACTGCGAAGTGCAAACGAGAACAGGACTTGGACCAAAAGACTCAGAGGAGCTAGGGACACAAGGAACCACCCAGGAACCCCAAGGAGGCTGTGTGCAGAGTGGAGACACTGCAGCGTGCCCCGTGGAAGTGAATGGAGAAGTTGCAGTTTTAAAGAAGAAGGACCCGATCCAGAGGAAACCCTTTGGAGGACGGAAGGTTGGAGAGCCACCCCACCCATGGATGCCCCAGGAACCAGGTTACCTGCACCAGGAGTAAATAGGGGTAAAAAGATGTCGGAATCTGCCATTGACGACGGTGGGAGACTTTGGAAGAAATGCCTCTGGAGGGGTCCTTGAAGAAGTCCGGTAGAATCCACAGGTGGATTCTGGAAGTGAAGAACCTGTTAGCAGATGGGACAGAGTCTGTGCCACTCGAAAGTGATCAGGAGGCACGGAAGCACAATACCCCCTTATGTTGGGAGGTTCAAAAGTGAAGACGGTGACCTTGTCGCTGCAGCTGTGAGGGCCATGCGGCACCGAGGAAGAGTAGGATCCGTGCACAATCTGTCCCATGTCGGATGTCTGTGATTAGGCCTTCAGTGTCCGACGGGAGCACCAACAAGCCTTGGTAGCCGGAACTGGCATCTTAAACGAAAAAAGAGCAACTTTGGGACAAGCAAGGTCTTAGGTATCCCCAAATGCAGGAGAGTCAGGGCACGCCCAGGAACCCCAAGGAGGCTGTGTGCAGAGTGGAGACACTGCAGCGTGCCCCGTGGAAGTGAATGGAGAAGTTGCAGTTTTAAAGAAGAAGGACCCGATCCAGAGGAAACCCTTTGGAGGACGGAAGGTTGGAGAGCCACCCCACCCATGGATGCCCCAGGAACCAGGTTACCTGCACCAGGAGTAAATAGGGGTAAAAAGATGTCGGAATCTGCCATTGACGACGGTGGGAGACTTTGGAAGAAATGCCTCTGGAGGGGTCCTTGAAGAAGTCCGGTAGAATCCACAGGTGGATTCTGGAAGTGAAGAACCTGTTAGCAGATGGGACAGAGTCTGTGCCACTCGAAAGTGATCAGGAGGCACGGAAGCACAATACCCCCTTATGTTGGGAGGTTCAAAAGTGAAGACGGTGACCTTGTCGCTGCAGCTGTGAGGGCCATGCGGCACCGAGGAAGAGTAGGATCCGTGCACAATCTGTCCCATGTCGGATGTCTGTGATTAGGCCTTCAGTGTCCGACGGGAGCACCAACAAGCCTTGGTAGCCGGAACTGGCATCTTAAACGAAAAAAGAGCAACTTTGGGACAAGCAAGGTCTTAGGTATCCCCAAATGCAGGAGAGTCAGGGCACGCCCAGAGCAAAGGAAGACGCCCAGAGGACCCACGGGCTGAAGGCACAGGAATCACAAGACGACCTCAGGCATCTTACCATATTTTGAGGTTCAGGGTATGTAGGGAGGACTCTGTTCTTCAGAAAGTGAAGTGCTGGAGCCTGGAGCCTCTTGTAGCCAGAATATCTGAGGAACAACTGAGGACGCCCCAGAGTGCCTCACAGGACACCCAAAATCGGAGTAGTGATTCACGCCGGTCAATGCCACTCGAAGAATCCTATGGTACCCCTTTCCGCGCCTCCCGTCAAAGGGGTCAGACATTTAGATTCTCCAGTATTGAATCTTTCATTGATTTACATGCTTGTATCTTCTCTGTCGTCATGGTGGGAGTCTCAGGGTATAACAAAATAGATAGCAGTATAAAGAAAAAAATTGCATTAATACCATAGAAATGTCTTATACTTAGTAACCTAGTACCATCATTATATGGTCCGAATACCGACAAATGAGAAGTCAGCCCTGAGATCACAAACCCCAGCAGAGCCACCATTTCTCAGATTTCCAACCGCCGTCATGTGAGATGGAGTCTCCCTGTGCTCTGCTCAGTTTGTTCCCTTGGTGAACTTTTGACTGGTTATTTTGCAGCAGTTTTGCTCTGGAACTGAGGTACTGCCTTTTTTCTTCAATTGTAAAATGTCTGAAAGCACTAAGAAGAGGCTGTTCAGACCTTGTAGATCTTGTGGGAAGGCCACACTGTTCTCGGAGGACCCCCACAAACATTGTTTATACTGCCTTTATCCTAAGCATGTCCCTACGGAGTGCAAGCATTGTAGGACCTTTCCTGCAAAAACTGAGGGATAGAGAGGCATGTTTGCTGTTATGGCTTCAAAAGAAGAAGGCCATGTTTTACTCTGGTACGGAGGAACTCTGGTTCGGATGAGGAAAAGGCTTGTTCCACGCCAAAAAGAAAGGTGAAGCCTTCTGAGTCTAAGACTGACTCTAAAAAAACAAAAAGGAGTAAATCTAAGGATAAGGAGTCTGCATCCGCTTCAGTGCCTCACACTCCTCACAAGAAAACTATGGAAATGACGGCTCTGTCGTCGGACCCGTCGACGAAAGTGAAGGTGTCTATGGTGCTTACGCCGACGAAAATGACGACCACATCGGCGCTGTAACTCTGACAACGACGACAGCTTCGTTTGCGGCAATTACGACGATGACACAGTCAACGATTGGTATGTCGATGTTCTCCAGTATTGAATCTTTCATAGATTCACATGCTTGTATCTTCCCCGTCATGGTGGAAGTCTCACGGTAACAGAATGACTATAGCAGTATCATAGAGTAAAACACTGCATAGAAAGTCCCATAGGGGACCATAATATTTGGTTGCTAAACCTCCTCATTATTTGGACCAAAACTCAGCCAATCAGCTGCCAGCCCTGACATCACACTCCCCAGCAGAGCCATCATACCTCAGATTTCCAACCGCCTTCGTGTGAAGAGGAGTCTCCCTGAGCTCTGCTCAGTTTACTTCCTGTGAACTTTTCACCTTGCTCAACTGAACGTTTTCTTGCTTCTGGATTAAGAAACTGTTTTTTCCTTTAACTACAATGGCTGAAAGCGCCAAAAAGAGGCTTTTCAGGCCCTGCAGATCCTGTGGAAAACCTAGACTTTACCTTGAGGATCCACATAAGGATTGCTTATACTGTCTCCACCCTAACCATGTCCCTAAAGACTGCAAACATTGTAGGACCTTCTCGGCTAAAACCTTGAGGGACAGGGAGGCATGTTTATTATTGTGGCTTCAAAAGAAGTCCACTACAGATTCGGACTCTGAAGAAGGAGTTAATCCTCAGACTCCCAAGAAAAGAAAGTCTTCTGCTCCTGAGGAGAAATTGATTGCTAAAAAGCAAAAAAAAACAAAGAAAAAGAGGCTTCTTCATCTTCTTTGCCTCAAACACCAATGAAACGATCCTCTGTTTCAAGGGAGGTGTCATCTGCTCCCTCATCCAAGGTAGGAGTTTCTCCAGCTGTAATTCATGTCAAAATGACGACGACACCGTCGACGACGACTACGCCGACGACATCGTCGCGATAATCCGAATTTCGATGACAAGTGGAACTTCGTCGATGGGAGACTCGTCAACGACACATTTCAAGTCTCCGAAGACAAAATCATCCATTACTTTAAAGTCCTTAGACCCGTCGACTGGCTCCTTCGACGACGAAAAAATCTACTGACTTTACCAGTTGGACCAAGGTTTCACCGTTGCCACCTTCAACTCTATTGGAAATGCAATCCGAGGATGAGGAATCCGGAGTAGTTTATAGTCCATCCCAGCTACAGATAAAAAGTCAAGACACTGATGATCAGGAGTACCAGGAGGTACAGGAGGTCTTTTCTTTCCAAGATCGTCCAGTGCAGGAAAAGAGATACAAGTCTTTTCAGCAGTTTTGCGACTATGAAGAAGAAGAGGAGGTACAAGAGGTGAGAGAGGAAACTGTCTCTATGCCAATTTCCCTAGTAACAGACCTTCGCAATATGATAAATGACTACTATCGATGTTTCCCAGAGGCGAACACTTCCACCTCAAAGTCTGTTACAAGTCCTGTTCAGGTTCAGAAGGCTCAGCCTCCCCCTCTACCTACGCCTTCCACTGAAAACATAATCTCCCCTCCTATTGTTACAATCAGAGATGATCTGATAGAAAGTGACGGAGATCAACCAGAGAAAGGTGAACTCCTTCAAGATAGTCCAGTTGGAACTGAATGGGCTGAATATGTTATCCCTACTACACCATCTCCATCGCCGTCGCCAGCCACTTCTCCTCATCAAGATATTGGAGGATTCCATGATATAATGGAGAAGGCCTCAAAGAGATTTGAGCTCCCGCTTCCAGGCAAGGAAGCAGAATATTTCCTTTACGACTTTAAGGAAGAATCACGTAAATCCGTCCAATCAATCCAAATTATATACTTCATTTGGGAAGAAGGGTTAAAATTGATGAAAAACCCTGCCTCCGTTGCAGCCTCGGTGCCGAGGATAGAAAAAAGTATTGAGCACCTGATTCTTCTCTGGCGTGTTTAATTGGGCATCTACGGCCGGAATCTGTGGTGATGCAGGCAGCGCAACGCAACTCAAAAAATCAACAACTGCAGCACCTGCGGACAAGGAAGGAAGACGCATGGATGGAGCGGGGAAGCGCTTTGCTGTGCTGGCGGCAGCAGCAATTAGGGCTGCAAATGCCTTAGCTCTTCTCAGTAGATACAATCGTCAGATGTGGTCGGACATTGCTCCTTTATTGTCTCACTTGCCAGAAGATAAAAAAGAAGAGGCAGCCACCATAATCCAGGATTGTTCCAGAGCGGCTTCTGAGTCCATCGATATAGCCATGTATATGTCGTCGCTTTCTTTTCGTCAGATGGCAGCGGCTGTCGCGCTGCGAAGACAGGGGTGGCTTAAGGCTACTTCGTTCAGACCTGAAGTGCAAACTACAATAATTGATATGCCGTTTGACGGAGAAAATCTGTTTGGTAAACATATTGATGAAGCCCTTCAAGGCATCAAGGCCGACACTGATACGGCACGGGCACTAGGATCTTTGCAACAAGGAAAGTTTCAATCCTTTCAAAGGAGAGGGTCAAGAGGACAATATACCCAGAGACCGGCATATCAATCTGGCAGATATCAGCCTTCCAATCAACAGGGATATCGCCAGTTCTCAAGTGGTCAGCAGTTTCGCTCCTCAGGTTCCTCATATCAGCAACGACAAGAGGAAAACCATCGGCAAGAGGCAAGGCCCAACAGTGTAATAGAAGACAGTGACTTCAGCAGTGCGCCCACCACCTGTCCAAACTCCAACGACCATTATCTAGCTCTATTCTACCAAACATGGAAGTCCATCACAAGGGACAAATGGGTTTTGGACATAATCCATCAGGCCAATACCCTGGAATTTATACAGAAGCCTCCGCATCAACCTCCTATCCTCCGAAAACAGCGGCCCCTGTCTGCTCTCAAAATGGAAATTTTATCTCTCTTACAAAAGGAGGCAATAGAGGAAGTGCCACCTCATCAACAAGGGAAAGGCTTTTATTCCCATTTCTTTCTAATAAAGAAAAAGCTTACAGGGAAATGGAGGTAGGTAATGAACCTAAGAAGTTTGAACAAATTCATCAAAAAGATTTCATTTCACATGTTATCCCTTCAAGAAATATTACTACTTCTTTGCCAAGGAGACTATCTAGCATCCCTGGACCTCTTAGATGCTTATTTTCATATTCCAATCCACATAAAACACAGAAAATTCCTTTGCTTTATGGTGGCGGGGCGCCACTACCAATTAAGAAAGTCTTGCCATTCGGTCTGAAATCAGCCCCAAGGGTTTTCACGAAGTGTATGGCCCCAGTGGCAGCTCACTTAAGACTTCAAGGTCTTCAGGTCTTCCTGTACCTGGACGACTGGCTCATAAAAGGCACTTTGTTTCAGGAAACGCAGCTCTCTCTGCAGCGTTGCCTGGATCTCTTCAGTCGTCTCGGTTTGAAAGTCAACATGGAAAAGTCATGTCTTCTCCCGTCTCAGTCTCTTCAGTTTCTAGGAGCTATGCTTCGCACAAAAGAAGCGAAAGCTTACCCTTCAGAAGAACGGGTTCCAAAGATACTAAATCTGGCATCTCTTCTGCGAAAAAAGCAGTTCACTTCAGTGAGGATCTACAAGTCATTGTTAGGAATTATGTCTTCTTGTATCCCGTTGCTTCCCAATTGCGGGCTACATATGAGGCCTCTTAAAGAACTTCTGGACAAACAGTGGATCCAATCTCTAGGATCTTTTGAAGATCGAGTGTCGATCTCTCCTCAGATAAAAAGAGCCCTGTCATGGTGGACAATCAGAAAACACTTAACGAAAGGTCTGATATTCGAGCCTCAGCATCACAGTTATGTAATGATGACAAACGCATCTCTGCAAGGTTGGGGGGCTCATCTTCAAGGCTTGGAAATTCAAGGTCATTTGTCAGAAAGGGAATCGCATCTTCACATCAACCTACTAGAGTTAAAGGCAGTGTTCTTGGGATTACAACCTTCTCTGCCCAGGATCAGATGTTCCACGGTTCTAGTCAGGACCGCCAATACGACTACCATGTTTTACCTGCTAAAACAAGGGGGTACAAGGTAGGAATTTCTCTCAAGACAAGCACAGGAGATTTGGAGGTGGTTACTTATCCACAACATCTCGCTGCAAGTGCAACACATTCCGGGAGTGAACAACTCGAGGGCAGACGCTCTCAGCAGACCTCCAAGTGTCTCTCACGAATGGGAATTACATCAGGATCACCTTCTCCAGGTCTTCCGCCTATGGAGAACCCCGTCACTGGACCTTTTTGCGACAGTTCGCAACTCAAAATGCAAGCACTTTGCAAGCAGATTCCATCAGAAAAGATTGTGGGGCAATGCTCTCCAAATGTGCTGGACAGGAATGTTCACATATGCCTTTCCCCCATTCCCTCTAATTCCAAAAGTGATCCAGAAAATGAAATCAAAGCTGTGCCACTTGATTCTCATAGCTCCAGCTTGGCCGAGACAAGCGTGGTTCTCCGATCTCCTCCAGCTGTCAGTGGCACCCAGGATTCAGTTCCCTCTCTCTCAGAATCTGATTTCCATGAACAAAGGCCAAATTCTTCATCCGAATTTGAAATCGCTCAATTTATCGGCATGGAACCTGATGAACATGAGTTTCAATCTTTGAATAGTTCTCAAGAATGCAGAAAGATTCTTTCCAAATCACGGGAGATCTCTACGAACAAGACCTATACGGCAAAATGGAGGAGGTTTTGTCAATGGTGCGCTTCTCGAAATCTTCATCCTTATAATATTTCTTCAGAACAAATCCTGCCTTATCTTTTGCATCTGGCTAGAGCGAAACTTTCTCATGCTTCTATAAAGGTGCATTTGGCAGCTGCATTTGGCAGCTATCTCAAGATATAGAAGACATCCTGACCGTCCATCTCTCTGGTCTCAGAGAGTAATAAAGGAATTTCTCAAGGGACTTTTCAGGTCATTTCCTCCAGTTCACCGTACAACAGTCTCATGGCAGCTTAACACGGTTCTAGCACAACTCATGAAGTCCCCTTTTGAACCGATACATAAAACGGATTTGCAATTTCTCTCATGGAAAACGGCCTTGCTTTTAGCTCTCACTTCAGCAAGGAGAGTAAGTGAAATTCAGGCTTTCTCGATTTCTGAACCTTTTCTCCAATTTCGTCCTGACAAGGTTGTCTTGAGGACAAATCCTAAATTCATCCCTAAGGTTCCATCCATATTTGATCTCAACGAACCTGTGGTACTGCCTACATTTTTTTAAGGATCCTTCGTCGCCTGCGGAGCAATCTCTACACTCCCTAGACGTCAAAAGATGTCTAAAGTTCTACATTGACAGTACGAAGTTGTTCAGAAAAACAAACCAGCTTTTTGTAGCATTTTCTGGTCCAAGAAAAGGGTTGTCACTTTCAAGAGCCAGTATTTCTAGATGGATTTCTTCGGCTATCTCTCTGTGCCATGACAAAGCCGGTAATCCTCTCCAATCCAAAGTACATGCACATTCCACCAGAAAAATGGCAACTTCTACAGCCCTATTTGCAGGAGTGTCACTGCCAGACATTTGCCGAGCAGCAACGTGGAAAAATGTGCACACTTTTACTGGACACTATTGTCTAGATACAGCATGGCGACATGATGCAGCAGTGGGACATATTGTTCTTCGCCATCTATTTCATTGAGGTATTGTTCAAGATTTTATATTTATATGTTTATATTTATATATATTTATATATCTCTGTGTATATATTTGCTTTCTTTCAAGGTTATGCTTTATTGGTATTCTGTTTGTTCAACAGACATGCTGTGTGTACAATTTTAAAAACTATTCTAAGATTCTGTTTATTTATATGCAAAAAATAGGAGCAGAGCCCACAGTCTGTGAGGTTCTATCCTGAGCAACGCATGTTCTATAAGTACTGCTCGCTAGTCTGATACAAGCATGTGAATCTATGAAAGATTCAATACTGGAGAAAAAACTAGTTACTTACCTGTACACTATGGTTCTCCAGTATTATCTTTCATAGATTCACATGCGACCCTCTCACCTCCCCATTACTCAGGTAGACCTCTTATCTCTGGATATATATCCTTGGCGCTCACTCGGGGCTGGAAATCTGAGGTATGATGGCTCTGCTGGGGAGTGTGATGTCAGGGCTGGTAGTGGATTGGCTGAGTTTTGGTCCAAATAATGAGGAGATTTGGCAACCAAATACTATGGTCCCCTATGGGACTTTCTATGCAGTGTTTTACTCTATGATACTGCTATAGTCATTCTGTTACCGTGAGACTCCCACCATGACGACGGGGAAGATACAAACATGTGAATCTATGAAAGATAATACTGGAGAACCATAGTGTACAGGTAAGTAACTAGTTGTATCTCATTGATGATGACCTCGTTGACGACGGCTCCGCCGACGGCGACTTTCAAGTCTCCGATTTCTCCACAAGCGGTGACGTATGTCTCTATTAAAAAGTATCCTCCATCGACCGGCTCGTCTATGCAAAGAAAAAAATCCCTGTCGATACCTGATACAGGAAAGCCTTCAGCAGAGGTTTTATCTTGAACAAAAATTTCACCACTTACTCCATCCAATTTGCTTGAAATGTAGGAGCGGGAGGAAGATGATCCTGATGGGGTCGCTTACAGCCCATCTCAACTTAAAATAAAATTCCAAGACACAGATGAGGAGGAATACCAGGAACAATCCGAAATGGTAGAAGATGACTTCTCTTTCAAAGACCACCCTCTGTCAAGTGCGAAAAGATGTGAATCTTTTCAGGATTCTTAAGAGTATGAGGAGGAAGAGGATATTCCCCCAAGGGAAGAGTCTATATCCATGCCAATATCTTTGGTAACGGATTTGCGACTTATGATTACAGATTATTACTGACGTTTCCCGGAAGCCAATGCTCCCTTGTCTGACACCACAAGTAAAACGCATAGCGCAACCCCGGCTGTGAAAGTACAAACACCTCAAGCCTCGCAGAAGCTACCACCTCCGAAGGTGATAACCATCAGAGACGACTATGTAGAAAGCGAGGTAGAAGACCAACCAGAGGAAGGAGAATTAACACAGGACAAGCCTGTGGGCGATGATTGGGCCTAATATATTGCTACATCATCTCCCGCCCATCACCTTCTCCAGCAAACTCCCTGCTAGAGAATATCAGGTGATTTCACAGGCTCATGGAAAGAGCCTCATAACGATTTGATCTCTCTCTTCCAGTAAAAGAAACTGAATGTTTCTTATATGACTTCAAAGATTCCGCCAGGAAGTCAGACTACCCCTGTGGTCAGTTATATATGGGAAGAAGGCTTAAAAATTATGAAAAACCCAGCCTTCATTTCAGCCTCGATCCTGAGAGTTGAAAAGAAATATAAAGCCACGGAATCATCCCCGGCATGCCTGATAGGTCATCCCAGGCCGGATTCAGTAGTGATGCAGGCGGCTCAAAGACGTTCAAAAAACCCGGCAGCGACTTGCTCAGCACCTCCAGACAAAGAAGGAATTAAACTGGTTGGCGCAGGAACACGCTTTGCAGTCATGGCGGCCGCATCTATCAAAGCCTCTAATGCGCTGGCTATGGTCAGTCGATATGATAGACAAATGTGGTCAGATCTGGCACCTTTATTATCATATCTTCCAGAAGACAAGAAAGAAGAGGCTGTACAGATCCTCCAAGATGGGGCCCGAGCGGCCTCTGAGATGATCGACATAGCCATGGATATATCTGCAGTGGCTTTTAGACAGATGGCAGGAGCTGTGGCACTCCGCAGGCAGTACCGGCTTAAGACCACCTCGTTCAGACCAGAAGTACAAGCAGAACTTGTCGATATGCCCTTCTATGGGGAGAATCTCTTTGGAAAACATGTGGAAGATGCCCTTCAAGGAATTAAGAAGGATACAGATATGGCTGGAGCCTTAGGGTCTCTGCAACAGAACAGATTCCAGTCCTTTCGGGCAGAGGAACAAGAGGTCATTATCAACAAAGACCATCTTTCCAATCATATCGGCACCAGACTTACCAACAACAGGGGTATCAGCAGTTTTCCAATACACAACAATTACGATCATCTAGTGCCTCTTATCAACAGCAGACAAGCTGAAGAAAGCCCTCGTTGAGGGGAAAACCTCAGGACTCTAATAGGAGACAGTGACAATCTCAAGGCGCCAACCCCCTTGATATCAACCAATCCTTACTGGACCCATTACCTCTCTCACTTTTACCACCAATGGTTGTCAATAACGTCACACAGATGGGTGTTGAAAATTATTCATCATTGTCCCACCCTAGACTTCGTCCAAAGACCACCAGACCGACCCAGAAAACAGCAGAATCTTTCGGCCCTAAAGAGAGAGGGGGCATATCAGCAAGGGCTGGAGTTAAAATTATTGCAGCTTTAGCGTCCCATTTTCAGACGAAAAGCAGCGATAATTTTGATGCCCTATTAGCAAGGACACGCTAACACGTGAATCCATGCTTCTTCGCCCTTTCCCTTAACGCCCAGCTTTGCATCTCTAATGAGATGCAAAGTGGGCGTTCCTCCCCAGGATAACGGGATAAATGTCGCTAAGCGACATTTCTCCTATTATCAAGCCTCACGTAAAGAAGCATAGCGACAAGAAAAGTAGCAATAACCTCTGTTATAGGTACTTTCCTTACACCTGCTTTGAAACTGACTTAGCCATGATATCTTATGGAAGGTGGATATCATGGCTAAGTATGTGTAGCCCTATCAGCAAGCTATCACCAAAGGTTGTGTGATTATTGCTGGATTTCCAGGGATAATCGCACAGTTGGCAGCTTGCGCTCTGAATGTTATCGCTTTGGAGATAAGCATTGCTGATAGCACGCTCTCTCCGCGATAAAATTCAGAGTTGGCCGGCGATAATTATCCTAGGGCTAAGTGCGCTTAGCGATAATTATAGCCGGCCCTTGCTGATATGCCAGAGATTATTTTGCTTCTCATAAATAGAGGAGGTCCCTTGTCTACAACGAGGGAAAGGATTTTACTCGTATTTTTTCCTTATACGGAAAAAACAGACTACCAAGTGGAGACAGGTGATGGATCTTCGAGATTTAAACAAATTTATCAGGAAACAGTCTTCCCGAATGTTATCCTTGCAAGCTATATTGCTGATGCTGAACAGAGGAGAGTATATGACATCTTTAGATCTATTAGATGCATACTTCCATGTTCCAATACACGTCGAGCACAGGCGGTATGGCAGGTTCAAGGTGGCAAGGCGTCACTACCAGTTCAGTGTTACCCTTTGGCCTCCGGTCCGCGCCAAGAGTGTTCACGAAGTGCATGGCTCCAGTGGCGGGACATTTACGTCAGCAAGGTCACCAGGTATATCCATATCTGGACGATTGGCTGGTCAGGGGCCCATCGTATGAAGACACTCAAGAATCATTGGAAAGTTGCAAGAACCTTTTTGTATCCCTGGGTTTAAAGATAAATCTAGAAAAGTCCTCTCTAGTTCTGTCTCAGACTTTCCAGTTTCTGGGGGCTGTATTGAAAACAAGAGAAGCAAAGGCGTACCCATCAGAGGAGCGCATTCAGAAAATCTTGAAACTGAGTTCTCAGTTGAGAAAAATAAAGTTTGCTTCAGTGAGGATATTCAAGTCCATGCTGGGGATACTTTCATCCTGCATCCCTCTAGTCCCGAATTGCCGCCTTCACATGATGCCTCTTCAAGAACTACTCGACCTACAATGGGTGCAACATCAAGGATCTTTTGAAGATCTGAAAGTCATCAATCCTCTGATAAAGAAAGTTCTATCATGGTGGGGGATAAGAATTTTTTTTTGGAAGACCTACTCTTCGAGCCTCAATCTCCCAGTTATGTAATGACAACGAATGCCTCCCTACAGGGATGGGGAGCACATCTACAAGACCTGGAAATACAAGGCCATTAGAACAAACAGGACGCAAAGCTGCACATCAAGCTGTTAGAACTCAAAAGCAGTGTTCTTAGGCCTGCAAGCATTTCTGCCCAGAATTCAAGATTCCCCAGTCCTAGTCAGAACGGACAGTACAACAACTATTTTTTATCTGCTAAAACAAGGAGGAACAAAACCGAAACCCTTGTCTGCACAAGCACAAGAAATCTGACAGTGACTCTTAAAGCACAATATCACTCTACAAGTTCAGCATGTCCCAGGGATTTGCAACTCGCGAGCAGACTCGCTAAGCAAATCGACATCCCTATGACACGAATGGTAACTGGATCAAGGTCAACTACTGCAAATATTCAGACTCTGGGGCACCCCAGGATTAGACCTGTTTGCCACTGGAAACCACAAAAAATGCAAACAGTTTGCCAGCAGATTCCCTCAACGAGGCTCATAGGGAATGCTCTTCACCTTCGCTAGACAGGGATGTTTGCATACACATTTCCTCCTTTCCCTTTGATTCCAAAGGTACTCAAGAAGATGAGATTGGAACCATGTCACTTGATCCTCGTAGCCCTGGCTTGGCCGAGACAATTCTGGTTCTCAGAGCTTCTACAGATGTCGGTGGCTCCCCGGGTGCAATTTCCCCTGATGCACGATCTGATTTCAATGAACAAGGGTCAGGTGCTTGATCCACAATTGGACTCACTAAATTTATCAGCCTGGAACCTCATGAGTACGAATTCAAATCTCTAAATATCCCTCAAGCATGCTGAGATATTCTCTCTCACTCTCGGGCAGTGTCCACCAATAAGACATATGTGGCAAAGTGGAAAAGGTTTTGTCACCAGTGTTTGGATCAAGCTTTGCACCACTTGCTATCATCTCCAGAACAAATTCTTCCATATCTCTTGAATTTAGCCAAAGCAGGGCTTTCTCACGCATCGGTGAAGGTGCACATTGCGACAATCTCAAGATATTGCAGAAGACCAACTCAGCCATTTGTTTGGTCTCAGAGAGTGAATAAAGAATTCATGAAAGGTCTTTTTAGGGGATTTCCTCCAATTAAACGGCCGTCAGTACCTTGACAGCTTAACACAGTCTTAACACAGCTAATGAAGTCACCTTTCGAACCGATTCACAAGGCTGACCTGAAATTCGCCTCCCAGAAGGTGGCTTTACTCCTGGCTCTGGCATCAGCCATAAGAGTCAGTGAGATTCAGGCTTTTTCTATAGCAGAACCTTTTTTACAGTTCAAAGCTAACAGAGTGATAATCAGAACGAATCCAAAAATCATTCCAAAAGTTCCAACGTCTTTTCACCTCAACGAACCTATCATTTTACCTACATATTTTAAAGATCCATCTACAGCAGAGAGATCTCTTCACACTTTGGATATCAAAAGATGTCTAAAATTTTATATAGATAGGACAAAATTAAGTAGAAAACAAATCAACTGTTAATAGCTTACGCTGCCCCCAGGTAAGGTTTGGCATTATCAAGAACTAGTATTTCCAGAAGGATAGCCTCAGCTATCACTTTCTGTCACAAAAAGGCTGGAAGACCTCTACCCTCGGGCGTTCGAGCTCATTCAAAAAGAAAGATGGCGACTTCTGCCACATTGTTTGCGGAAGTATTGCTCCCGCACATTTGCAGAGCAGCAACGTGGTCAAATGTCCATACATATACCAAACACTACTGTCTTGACAAGGCATGGATAACGGATTCAGCAGTGGGACAAGTGGTGCTGTGTCAACTGTTTCTTTAAGATATTTTCATACATTTGAAAGAATGCTGGTTTTTCTGGTAGTGATAATATATGTGTGTTAGCGTAAAACTCATGACATGTTTATGCTCATAAATGGTACAGTTGACTATTATATATGCTGAGACAAACAATCCAATCTATAATCTAGAAGATCTGGTAGTCTTGCAAAAGACACTATTTGATGATTCGAAAATAAAAGTTTCTATCCATGAAACACTTTTTATGGAGGAGATACTGCTTTCTATTCTGATACAAGCATGTGTATCTATGAAAGATTCAATACTGGAGAAAAAACAAGTTACTTACATGTACACTGTGGTTCTCCAGTATTGATATCTTTCATAGATTCACATGCGACCCGCCCGCTTCTAAGGAAGAACACTTTTACCTCTTGATACTTCCTTGGCTCACACTATGGCTGGAAATCTGAGGTATGGTGGCTCTGCTGGGGATTGTGATCTCAGGGCTGACTTCTCTTTGGTCGGTATTTGTGCATTATAATGATGGTACTGGGTTACTAAGTATAAGACATTTCTATGGTATTAGTGCAGTTTTTTTCTTTATACTGCTATCTATTTTGTTATTCCGGGACACTCCCACCATGACGACAGGGAAGATACAAGCATGTGAATCTATGAAAGATATCAGTACTGGAGAACCACAGTGTACAGGTAAGTAGCTTGTTTTTTATATTGGGAAAAGATGTTCATCAATGTCAGCTCCCACAGTGAAGGCAGCAAACTCCTTGGTGATTTTAGGGCACTATGGTCGCCAAATGTGGTCGGTCATTGCTTTTTAAATTTGTCAATTGCCGGAAGATGTTAGACGAGGCAAACAAGTTATTGTTTGATGAAGGAGAAAGAACATCAAACGAGATTATAGATTCAGCGATGGATGTTGCTGTAACAGGATGCAGACAAGTAGCTGGTTCAGCAGACCTACGAAGACCGGCCTGGCTTACAGCCACCTCCTTTCATCCTGAGGTTCAAAACAAAATATTGGACCTTCCATACGATGGAGAGGCTCTTTTTGGCAGCCATATACAGGAAGCCCTTAAAACCATCAAGGCAGACAAAGACTCTTCCAAGTCTTTTGGGATGCTGCAATTCCGGAAAACTCCCTTTTGGGGGATCAAAGGGTAGAGGTCAACCTTCTTATAGAGGAGTATACCAGCAATACCGTTACCCGGTATATTCTTCCACGTCAGCCATACTGACCTCAGTTCCAAAAAAGACAACTCCCTCAGACATCCTATATCAGAGCAAATATAGGTAAGACGTCAAGGGCTGGCAAGGATACTAGCTGCCGCCAATGATACATTCATCAATGGCAAGACATTACTATGGACCAGTGGGTCCTACTCTAGAATTTACCCAAAAAACGCTTACAGACCGCCAACAAGCCTCCCTCACAAACATCTCAGGCCTCTTGAACAAGAGGTGCAAAACATGATTTAAAAAAAGGGACCAATAGAGAAAGTATCATTCTCAAGCAGGGGCACAGGTTTTTACTCCCGTTTCTTCTTGATCAAAAAGAAGTTATGGCAGTGGAGACCAATTCTGGACCTTCGATATCCCAAACTGTATCTGAAGAGACCATCTTTCAGAATGATAACATTGTAAAAGGTAGTGAAGCTCCTGAACAAACACGATTTCATGACATTTGACCTCCAAGACGCCTGTTTCCATGAGCCTGTTCACCCAAAACACGGAAAATACCTGAGATTTGTGGTAGCCGGATGCCGCTACCAGTGAAGAGTGCTCTTATTTGGCCTCAAGTCTGCGCCCAGAATTTTTACAAAGTGTCTCTCTCCAATTGCAGCATTTCACAGACAGCAGAAACATCAAGTCTTCCCGTATCTGGACGTCTGGCATATCAAAAAGCGAGAGCGTCCACAAAGGCCTGCACAGATCTTTTAAAAAACTTGGGTATGACATTAAATCAGCAAAAATCCAATCAGAATCTGTCACAAAAAATTGTCTTCCTAGGAGCTCTACTGGTCCCAGTCTGCTTAAAAGCAGATGAAAAACAACAGAATGTGCAGTTCCTCACAAGGGGAGGGGGTAAAGACAAGTCTCTTATTGAATGCCCTCACACACCCAGCAAAGCGTCATGCTTCATCATTGGGCTGTGCTCCTAGTCGGGCCGGCGCTGCAATGCCCGACGGGCTCCCGCGAAGGGGCTCTTTGTCGGAGATCTTTTAAGAGACAGCCGTGTGGTGCATGAGGGTGAGTGATCAGTGTAGTGAATGAGTGTGAGTGGTGGTTAAAATAGGTTAAGCACTGCCCTGAGGGAAATAATTGCATTCACGGGGTGTGCTACCCTAATTAAAATGTTTGAGGGCTGTACGGAGTAACAATGATCCACAGGGTCTAGTATGTGTGCGTGGTCGACATGTTTCTTGCCTGCTGCCCCTAGCGGGTCACTCGGCAATTCTTCAGGACCTATGTCTGAAGAGTAAGTACTCAAGAACTCTGACACTACTACAAGGCCAGTGTAGGAAATGTTCAATATCACCAACGTTGTTAATAGAAGATCCAGGGTATGTGAAAAACCTGCATAGTAGAGACCTGCAAGAGAATAAAATAAAATCACAATATTTTTATGTAATTCATCTCGCATGATTCTGGGGCTAATTGTATCCTCCAATAATGTGTTGGTGCTCATGCGAGGTCAATAGGTAAAAGCATACCCAGCAGAGGAACGTAAGCTGCGATTTTTTGTTCTGGCAAATTCCATCAAAAGAAAAAGGTCACTTTTGGTCCGACTTTTCAAATCCCTTTAAGTCGTCATGCATACCACTGATTTTGTTTTGTCGTCTCAGAATGCGACCATTTCAGGAGGAGCTGGACAAACAATGGGTACAGTCAGTAGGCTCATTCGATGACATCATCAGAGTAACTCCTCGTATGGTGAAGACCCTGGAGTCGTGGTTAGACACAGACCATTTGTCAGTAGGGATGTCCTTGTATCAAGAAGACGCACCGCTAGTGATCACAACAGCTGCGTCCTTAGAGGGATAGGGATCTTACCTACAAGAGCTCCAAGAGCTCCAAGTAAGCGGAAAATGGCATCAAGCTCGAACTCAATCTCACATAAATTTGTTAGAGTTGAAAACTGTGCATCTAGCCCTTCAGGCATTTGTGCCCAGGATAAAGAATTCATCAATGCTAGTCTGAATGGACAATACCACAAAGATGGAAACAAGCAAGGGGGCACAAAATCTCGCTGTCTCTCCAAGGAAGCCCAAAAGTTGTGGGAATGGGCTAAAGACCACGGAATCTGCCTCCAAGCAGAATATGTTCCAGGACAGCAGAACACAATTGCGGACACATTAAGCAGACTGATATCGTCGTGTCACAAATGGGAGCTGCACCACCAGACCCCAAGGCACGTATGCCTGCGCTGGGGCACACCGAGCTTGGACTTGTTCGCAACTCCGCAGAACAGCAAATGCCGGTACTATGCATGTTGGCATCCCCAACAGGGATCACGGGGCAATGCCTTTTCAATTGCATGGTCCGGCATCTTTGCTTATGCTTTTCCTCCCATTCCTCTCTTTCCAAGAGTACTGAGAAAGATGAAAATCGAGCCATGCAAACTGATCCTCATTGCTCCGGCATGGCCAAGTCAACACTGGTACACCAAACTGCTCCTCTTATCACAAGTCCCACACTTCAAATTTCCAGTGATTCCAGATCTCCTGATCATGAACCAGGGGCATATACTACACCCGGACCTCAAGAGCCTGCATTTGTCAGCTTGGCTTCTGAATACAATGAATTCAGACATTTAAACATTTCTAGTGAATGCCGCAATATCCTAGCCAAAGCGAGGGCAGACAGTACCAACAAGAGGTTTGGATCCACTGTCTTCCTCTCCAAAACAGATCCTACCTTACCTTCTGCTTCTTGCAAAATGTGGTTTGGCACATAGTTCTATTAAAGTTCACTAAGCAGCCATTTCCTGGTACACAAGATCATTGTCTTCTCCTCTATGGTCTTCTAGAGTAATTAAAGAGTTTCTCATAGGGCTCTTCCAAGTGTTTCCGCCATTTAGACCTCCACCACCAGCCTGGCACCTGAACACGTTTCTTTCACAGTTAATAAAAACGTCCTTTGTACCAATTCACACTGCAGAAATAAAATTAAAATCCTGAAAGTTGCTTTGCCCCTTGCTTTGACCTCAGCCAGACGGGTCAGTGAAATACAACCTTTTGTAATAAAGGAACCTTTCTTGCAATTCAATTCAGATGGAGTTCTGCTCCAAACAAATCGAAAGTTCATTCCCAAGGTGCCATCTGATTTCCACCTTAACGAACCAGTGGTTCTAAAAACGTTCTTCCCGAACCCTATGACATCAGCTGTGAGAGTTTTGCATTCATTGGACGTCAAACATTGCCTAAAGTTTTGTTTAGATAGAACAAAATCTTTCCGTAAGACCTCTCAACTATTGATGGCATACAGTGCACCAAAGAAAGGTGTTCCACTGTCCAGACAGAGTATTTGCAGGTGCAATACAATTCTGTAATCAAAAGGCTGGTAGACCTCTGTCAGCTATAGTCCGAGCCTATTCCACAAGGTCAGTGACAACATCTACAGCTTTATTTGCGGGAGTAACACCTCCGGAAATTTGCCGGGCAGCAACGTGGAAGAATAGACACGTTTTCACCCGGTATTACTGTTTGGACTCAGCAGTTCTCAATGATACAGCAGTCTGTCATGCAGTACTTCGGCATCGGTTCCATTATTGTGAGCCACCCCTATCTACCCTTCTACCTATATTCAACTGCATCACATTTCCGTATGGTAATTTGGTTATTGTCTTGAATGCTTATGGAAGTTTTTTCCTTGACTATTAACTATGGTAAATGTGCTACCAAATTGCTTGCTACTCTGATTCAAGCATCTGAAGCTATGAAAGTTCCAATACTGGAGTAAGAAATAAGTTACTTACATATAACTGTAGTTCTCCAGTATTGGAAGCTTTCATAGATTCACATGCGACCCACCCTCCTCCCCAGGGGGAAGCTCACCTTAGATGTCTCAACAGGTTGTATATAGCACCTGTGATTAAACCCCTAATCAGAGTTCTCTAAAAAGTAGTTAAATGAAGAGTTCTCCCGGAAGTGTCTTCAAAAAGGCAGCATTCAGGGAGAATCGCCACATACTCCTTTGCGGACATACCCCTGAGATAAGATTTCTGTGAGGGAGGAACCACAGCATCCTGAGCACGAGAGAGGTGCTCTGCGGCCCTGAGCCACAGGAGGAACCCTTACACTCCTCTTGGGAGCTCCTAGTTTACAGGGATTCCTAGAACAAAATTGTTTGATCAAACGGAGAAAAACTAATACTACCTCATGCTGCCGTCAGTCATGTGTGTAAGCTATGGTGGTGGGTTTTTTAACTAGGGTTTTAAAGTTTCAGCCATATATTTGGAAGGGGGATGTTTTAAAATTGGTGAATTTGCAGATATTTTCACTTTATTCTGACAGTGTTTTTTGCACATCTAGAATCGCCATTTTTGGTAGGCGCTCTAGTTGCTTGGGGGACGTCGTCCATAAATGAAGACCGTGACGCTGACATGCCTCCCAAACAAATTCTACCTCACGCTGCCATCAGTCGGGTGTTATAGGTGTGGTGGTGGTTTTATTAACTAATGTTTTAAAGTTTCAGCCTTATATTTGGAAGGGCGATGTTTTAAAATGGTTAAATTGGTGAATTTTCAGATAATTTATATGAATTAGAAATTGTGTTTGCATTATATTCTAACCTTTATTTTTTTTTGCACATCTATAGTTGCTATTTTTGGTAAGTTCTCTAGTTTTTCTGGGTGCGGTCCTGCATAAATAAAGGTTGTGGGGTGGATGCACCAAAGACACTCTCCCTCTTTTAAACAAAATAAGATAACATATAGTTCTAATCAATTGCAATTGTTTCAGGAAATCCCCAAAGACTCCTGTATACATTCAGTTGATGTTTGTCTGTCGGAATTAATCTATAAAACCTGCTTTTTAGGCACTCAACTCCACCAAAGTGGGATCTGTCCTATAAGGAACAGGCAGAGTGGCAGCTGTTCCTGATCGATTGCCATTCTTTGGCAGGCCATGGCCTGAAGATTTTCTCGTTCATCCAGGTTAATCAACTGGATGTGCTATTTTAGCCCCAAACATAACTGCTCGAGAGATCTGCACCTGATGCAGTTCAAGCCTTACCCTCAGGCTGCCTCATTTACAGGCTGGGTCGTAAACATAAGGGAGGGGGTGGGGTTGCTATTATCTACAGAGAATCATTCAAATGTACTCCTCTTACCTTCAGCGATTGCGAAAGTCTATGATTTTAAGTTTTGCTTACTCCCACTTTTTCCTTCATTGTAGTTCTAATATGTAGGCCTCCTGGCCCAATGGTTCATTTTCTCTAGGCGCTCCCCGACGTTGTTGCAAGTCTAGCCATAAATAAAGCCAGCTTTACCCTATTGAAAGATTTTAACATGCATCTTGAAAATAAAAATAGTAGTGCATCTAGGAATCTTCTCCTAGATCACAATGACTTGTGACTTGCTCAATTGGTTGTGGGCCCTACTCATGTGAAAGGACACACCATTGACTTGGTTTTTAGTAATATTCCTAATGTACAGGTGTCACAGCTTTTGTCTACTGCCTGGTAAGACTACCACCTCACACCTATCACTTTGTGCTCCTTCCTTTCTTAAAGCCTCCTAACTCAAACTAGGCGGCAGGATCGCTGATGGTCGAAACTTGACCTTGAGGAGCGGAAAACAGCCCTCTATAAGTCCAAACCTGAATTTAATAACCAGATCACCAAAACTGCTTCTAAATTCACTGAGTGGATCAACAATTCTTTAAACTAGGTAATTCTGGTGACTTGGCACAAATGTGCTCAACACTGCAAAAGATCTCCATGGTTCTGTTCCCACTTATTATCTTTGAAAAAGGAGTGTGAATGTTTAGAGAGAAAGTGAAGAAAGTCCTATGACAAATGAAGTGAACAGGAGTATAGGAAGGCAATCCGCAACTATCATTCCATAGTCAGAATTTCCCAAGCCACCTAGTACACTGAAATAATTTGCAAATCTTTCAGATCTTGCAATCTCTCGCAGAACTTAGATCAAACAGTTCTCTTCTGGAAGCACCTGCAGAATGCATCAATAATCTGGCTAATTTCTTTTTTAAAAGATCATGGATATTTATTCATCCTTTCCTGACAGACCAAAGCTGCCAGATGTTTCTTCAGTGAGGAGACTGCCAGAGAGCCCTGAACTGGGCCTGTCCTTTTTTCCAGAATTCACAATGTGTCTTCTCTCTGAGCTTTTCCATATGGTCAAGTCTGGTTCCCCTTAGACCTGGACCTGGCATCTTGGAACAAGGGTTTGAGATCACCTTCCCCGTCATGTTGGATCCGGTAAATCTGCCTTTGACTAGTGGGTTACCCCCTCAATGGAAAAATGCAGTGATAGAGCTGAGTCTGGACTCAACATGTCTGAGAAAATGCAGACCTATTTCCCGGTTACCAGTAGTGTCTAAACTCCTGGAGAAACATATAACTGAACATCTTTGCATTCTTTTGGAGTCCAGCAACATTCTCCATCCCACACAAATGAGGTTCAGAGCAGAGCACAGTACGGAAACTGCACTGTTAGCTTTGTGGGGGAACTGAGACTGCTCCTGGATAAGGGTGGCTCTGCAGCAATCATCTTTTTAGACCTCAGTGCAGCTTTTGACACTGTTGACCATGCAGTGCTCAGAGAATTTCCAACGCAGGCATAAACTGTAGTGCATTTAAATCGCTTGCTTCATTTCGTGGAAGCAGGACCTTTCAAGTGCTTGATCAGACATGCTACTCCGATAACTTATCGCTGAATTCTGGGGTACCACAGAACTCAGCTCTGTGCCCTACTTTTTTCAATATTTACATGCACCGACTTACGAAGATAGTACTTTCCTTTGGGCTGTCAATAGTCTTGTACGTGGAGGACACCCAAATAGTTATGTCTATCTCCCCAGAACATAGGTCAAATCTGTAACAACTGGCACCCTGCCTGAAGGAGGTGGCTAATTGGCTGGCAAGCTGTTGCCTTAAATTTAATGGCGAGAAGACCGGGGTCATGTTCCTGGATAATAACATCAGTCAATCAGAGGGTTCTTGTAAAGTGTGGCTTGTCACCCCAGGGGGGGTCTCCAGTTACTAGGTCCTAACGTCCATGATTGAAAAGCCATGTATTGGGCCTTTTTTTAATTCCATAAGCGAAAGGCAGGTGCGCATATGGAGGGGGGAGGTTGGTCCAACACTTGGCAGCGATGTAGGAGAAGGAACGATCTTCGCTACGATTCTGGTGGAAATTGGCGGTGTGGGCCAGGGTGAAGGAGGAGGAGCAGAGCAAGAGAGGAAGAGCAGAGCTTCCTGGTGAGACAATGAAACATCAGGCGGTGGTTGAGGTAGGCAGGTCCCATGTCGTGGAAGTCTCGTAAGCAGGAGTGAGGAGCTTGAAGAGGCATCTTTTCTGTATGGAGGCCAGGGCAGACACTGCCACCCTGGCCTGAATGTCTCAGGAACTCGCCCAGTCCAAAAAGCCCTATAAAGAGTCTGGGTATCTGGCTTGACAACACCATCTCTATTGAGTGCCAAGCCAAAAATCTTGCAGCCAGCGGTTTTTGCGTTCTTAGATTGCTAAATAAAGTGGTAGATCTTCTTCTCTCCCCTTCAAGAAAGCCTATTGTACAAGTCTTGATAATTCTGCTTTTGGCTTATGGGAACTCTTTATATCTTGGATATCCTCGCTATGTAATGAAAAGGGTTCAGATCAGTCAAACTGCAGCAGCTAATTTTCTTCTGAACGTTTCCAGACACCAGTCAACTAGGGAGGCTTTGGCAGAACTTCACTTGCTTCTGGTGGAGTAAAGAGTGCAGTTCAAAGCACTATGAATTGCACACAGAGCCTTTTTAGGTCTCATCTGGCGAAAGCAGCGCATATGCTGCTCTCTCCATGGAGAGCACCTTTTGGAATCGATTCAGCCAAAGCTGAATGCAAGCGCGTCCAGATGGACAAAGATGGCTGCTCTCGCCATCCGCAAAGCTAAACATGCACGAGTAGGGACAAAAAAATGCATGCGCATGTGGACAGCCCAACGCCATATTTCAATTAGCGTAGGGATGTGCACACTTGCATGCATTTTTTTGTCTGTAGGCGTGCATGGCGGCGTGCTTTCGCTTTCGCCAGGTGTTGCCTACCCACGTTCCCCCCGCCTAGCATTGGTGAAATTTCTAAAGCTACGCTGTTCTCCAAATACGTCTCAGCTCAGAGAGTGCTGCAGGCTCAGCCGACACAAACACACTACCAATTCTGCCCCCAATGTTTTTTATAACCTAAATAATCATCACTTAACCAAGGGCGATCTGTCAATCGTGCTCGCAGGAATGGCCGTATGCTAGGACTCTAAGCTGTAAAATACAGGTTAAGCACAGATGTTTGCAGCAAATGCTCAACCCATTCAGATGTATGTGTTTATTTGATACTTATGTCAACACCGTTAATTATTCAATATCGTCAACATAATCCTCGTTTCGGCTTCTCTCCGGTAGAGGTTATACTAGTGGTCGTTATTACTGGAGAGCTGCTGCGCACTTGGAACAGAGCTGCAGCGCCCTTTGCAGACCTGAAGGAGTGTTCAGAGAGGGAGTCGCCTCTCCCTGGCAGCGTTGGCATGGGTTAATAGCAGTGCAAGCACCGAACGCTTCCAAGCCTGGGCGTCGGAGATCACCAGGTATTTGGGACCTGCACTTCAGCGAAAATCCCAGCATGAGTTATCTGCAGAACACGCACCGTGTGATCCCAGCAGTTCTGTCCGCACTGCTTCTTCTCCAGTTAGTAGTGTCAAAAATTATGTGTAAACTGTTGTTCCCCTCTCGGAATGCGACCAAGGGGGGATTCAGGGTGGTTACGAAGGATTGAAGCATATCCAAAATTTTAATGTGGATCGCTGGCCTGCAAACACACGTGTGGGATAGTGTGCCTCACACACCGGCGCTGACCATCAGTCAGTAAATTATATGCAGCCCATAACTCCCAATACATCCCGCCTGCGCTCAGGTTACTGTTTTTCCAAGACTGCAATCCATTTTTTCCCAAACAGCACTCTACTCCCTCACACACTGCACTCCTCACTCTCCCACACTGCACTACATCACTCCGTGCTCATTCCCTCCTTAACTACTGTCCATGCCAGTCACTTCCCCCAGGCCACTGTCGATACCTGTAGTAACCCCGACTCCTCCCCGCCCTTTAAGACTTCATTCACTACATCAGTCAGTACCGGCTCCCCCCCTGGATGCATTCCATCTAGCCCCTCCCTCGTCTCCCCTCATCTTTTTAAAGCTGCAGTCTCCAGCACCTACCTCCTACCTGCCCAGCAGCCCTCGGCCGCAGTCCTCGCCTCCGCCCTACCTTCCCATGCTGTAGCACATACCTGCTCCTCTCCAGGTTACAGTAGGCGCCCCTCCCACTCCCTCTCTATATACTCCCTCCAGCAGCGTATATAATAGCTTTCCTAGGCTGCACTTATCGCTCCCATAGCTTCAGCCTATTCTTCTTCTTCCCCAGCATCCTTAAATGACTACCAACGACCATAACTGCTCTCCCCAAAGATAAGAAAGTGCTTCGCCAGGCAAAAGAGGCTTCGGAGCTATTCACGCTCCCACGCATGGTTGCTCGCCAAAGTTTATCGGTACAGTTAAGAATAAATTCCTAACCTCGTGAATGCACATTTGAGAACAGACCGCAACCCCAAACTTGTGAGCCTCTTATCTGAAAGAAACAGGTTAGTGTTAGATTCCTTACCTTAGAATATCCCCAGGCGTCAGACTGGATCCGGAAAGTTTTCGTCAGCAGTACCCTTTCGCTTCGGTAGGCGTTGTCTGCAGGTCCGCGTCCGTCGTCGGCATTGTGATCTCCGGGATGACGTTGTCGGAGTACTTATACGCCGCACTCGCACGCTGACGTCAGTTCTTCTTTTTTCCGCGCCAGCAGCGCAGATCCGGGAAGAGCAGTTACCCAAGTAATTTTTTGAACTATTTTTGGGTATTCTTTTTTGATAACGACTCCTGGTGCCGGTAGGGATGCCCAGGTTCAAGCCGTGCGACTCCTGTCACCGCCTGACGTCGGTGACCGACCCCAACTGCTGCCTCGGGCCGACCACGACGACAAGTCGTGCCCCGACTGCCGGGCTTTGACCTCGAAAGCTAGGTGGGAGCGGTCCCGTAAGCTCCTCGAGATCCGGCAGTCGGCTCCACGCCGCTCGAGGTACCGGTCAAGGAGGAGTCGAAGGACCGGTTGCGGAGCCGCAGCCATCGACGCTCGTCGAGTCACCACCACTCGTCGGGCTCCAAGTCCTCCGATAAGTCGAGGAAGAAGAAGTCGATGAGGCGGCATCGCTCTTCTGACTTCCCTCGCCAGTCGCACGACGCGGCTGACTGAGGGTTTGGGTGACACCACACGCTCGGCTCCGTCGGAGTCGTGGGCGTCGCATCCGGTCCCATACCTTCCGGTCCCTGGACTGCATGCGACGCCGGAGGAGATACATGACTTCCTTGTGGCCATGAGGACTCACTTCCCTCCGTTGAGGCCTGCGGGCATTATCTTCAGACCCGCAGACCCGACTTCAGGCCTAAGCGGGCTGGCGGCCTGGATCTCGGTCGACCTTACGACTCCTCCGCCGGCGCCGGCTCCGACCCCATTGGTGTCAATCCCGGCACCGTCTTCGGACGACGACGACCCTGGTTTCAGCCCCGGTCTGGGTCCGGCATTGGAGCAGCGCCGCTCGGCACCGTCTCCGGCGTCAGTGGGTGAGCAATTCACCTATGACCCGGCTCTGTCATTTTTGCCTGTTCTTCAGGACACGGATGAATGGGAGGACTGGGAGGGGTCTGAGGACACTCTGGCACAACAGTGCCAGTTGAGTCAGGACTGGGCAGATGAGTTGGGGGAGGCCAGTGGTCTGGACACATCGCCCAACACTGTATTGATCTCTCCTCCCTCCGTGGCTACGGAGGAGGGTGCCACTTATTGTGTGGTGTTGCACAGGACAGCAAAGGCCTTGGCGCTTGAGGTCCCTGCGGCGGCTGTGAGGTCTAATCTCCTCATCAAGGTGCTTCAACCCCCAGTAAGCTCTTCGGAGCTTATGCTGCCGTTTAATGAAGCCCTCACGGACGTTCTGATGGGCACCTGGTCCAAGCCCTCCATAGTGCCCCCTGTGGATCGGAACGTGGCCCGATGCCACCGCCCAGCTCCGGGCGACCCCCTCTTTCTGTCCGTTCACCCCACCCCTGAGAGCCTAGTGATCCAGGCCTCTACATCCCAGACCGCATTCCCGACTGCTCCTCAGATCGGAAATCCAAAAGGTTTGATCAGTTTGGGAAGAAACTGTTTTCCTCATTGAGTTTGGGGTTACGATGTAGGAGAGTAGGGTCTGCTTTCCTATGGTCACCCTATTTTTTGCTTTTTGCTTCACTGGTTTCGACTTAATGTGGCTGTGGGCCTGCTAATCAGACCCACAGCCCTGCTGTTCTCTCTCTAAATTTCACACCATGTACTTTAGGTACATCACCAATTGGGATTTGGGTCACTCTTATGAGTCCCTGTACAGTGTACTATAGGTACCCAGGGCATAGGTGCACCCAAGGCCTACCAGGGGCTGCAGCATATCTTATGCCACCCCTGGCTGGCCATCCAAACGGACACAACTGGCTGATCACTGGGCAAGGTCGTGTAATCACCCCTTGCTTAGGTATAGTATTCCTATACCTACCCTTATATATAGACACATATGCACCTATAAGTCCTCCTATGGCAGGCCTTAACAATCCTGGAGGCAGAGTGCTTGGTTTTATGTGAGATTGTGCTCTAGCATTAGCTGAGCCTGTCTGCAGCTTTCGGAACCATGTCCTTATAGCTGTTCTATGATATAGCCATACCATATACTCTTAAGTGCATTATGAACCTCGCGGTTAAATGCTATCTTTGGTTTGGCTTTATCAAAATATGTCGTGTAAGGTGTCATGCGCTTTGGAATACTACCCCCTCGCCCGTTCTGGCAACGGGATAGCATTCCACCCTTCTAGAGGGAGAAGACATGTTACTTCCACTAATCCCGGTGAAAGTTAACCAGAGCCTCAGCATCACAAAATGGATGCTGCTGCCACAGACACAAGTCTGACCTCCTGCTGCTGGGAGTCCTTCCAGCGAGGGAGGCTTGGACAATAGGTTTCCTGTCACAGGGAGGTGCTAGCACCACCCCAGACAGGCTATAGTGTATTGGGGCAGGGAGGGCTGAATGAAATGAGACACTGCCTGGGACACACAAGGTGTCCCATGCATAGTCCAGATCAAACCGGTGCTGGGGCACTCCAGCCCCAGCTCTGGTGCGAAACTGAACAAAGGGAAAGGGGAGTAACCACCCCCTTCCTGGGTCTCACCCACAGGAGGGACCTAGCAGGTAATCCAGCCCCTAGATTTGGTATATAGGTAGAAGCTGAGTCCCAAGACTTTAGATTTATCCTGACTGAAACTCTGATACGAATCTCTGGACCTTCGACATCCTACTCGACGTAGAATACTGAAGAATCTGCCTTGTGGTCAAGGAGTGACCACCCTGCACCGGCAGGCACCATCAAGCGATCAACGGTTTGCTTTGTTGACGCTCCTGCCGGAGCCCGAGCACAGAGCCTGACAAGTCTGACAAGTCCTTGGGCCTTTCGGGTTACCGCCAGCAGACTTCTGCTTTTTGCCCCTTTCGTGGCCAAGGAAGGGGCACCCCCACACGTTCGTACAGCCACAGGCCGCAGATCCAGCCTCAATGTGGTCGCGGAGATGGTAACCGCAGTGGCGGTGCCGGGGGACAACAGCAAGGTCATTCCATATCCACTCTCGCAGCATCTGCCTCAAAGCCTTCCTAGTCCAAGCTTTCAGGCCCATTCGACGCCAGTGGGGGGCAGGGTCCGCCATCACCTCCTCCACTGGCGTTCCATCACGTTGGACAGGTGGGTACTGCAAATTGTCCGAAGGGGCTACTCCCTCCCCTTCGAGGCGACCCCTCCAGCTACTGGTGCATCATGCCAGGTGGCGGATGCAGGCTCTGCAGTGGGACCTGAAGTTTCAGTGGGCACAGCATCAAACCAACCTGTCCGACCACGTCCTGATCTCGGAGGGCACTGCGAGTCTGTTGCAGTGGTGACTCACGAACCACGATTGGGTCAGCGGCAGATCCCTCTCCCTTCTCCAACTGGTAGAAGTCCCTCCTGGGATGGAGGGCCACATGGGAGAGGCGGAGATCTGAGGCCTCTGGTGTCCGGCGGAGTCCCTGCTCCATATCAACCTTCTGGAGCTGCGGGCGATCCGACTTGCACTGAAGGCATTCCTTCCCTCTGTCCAGGGAAGTGTAATGCAGGTGTTCACAGACAACACCACCGCCATGTGGTACTGCAACAAACAGGGCGGGGTGGGGTCGTGGACCCTTTGTCAGGAGGCTCTTCGCCTCTGGACATGTCTGGAACACCAGGGCGTCACTCTGGTGGTTCAACACCTGGCAGGTTCCCTGAACGCCAGGGCGGACGAACTCAGCTGCCGGTGCATGATAGATCACGAATGGCGTCTGAACTCAGACGTGGCGCAAGATCTCTTTCAGCAGTGGAGAGAGTTTTGGTTAGATCTATGCGCCACCGAAGAGAACGCTCAATGTCATCAGTTCTGCGCGTTGGAATTTCCAAGGCGGCACTCGCTCAGAGACGCGGTCTGTTGTACGCCTTTCCGCCGATACCACTTCTTCCCAGAGTGCTGAAGAAGATCAGGCGATACCGGGCCCAAGTCATCTTTGTGGCTCCGGACCGGGCACGAAGATACTGGTATCCCAAGCTACTCAGCATGTCAGTCGATCCCCCGATTCGTCTGCCTCTTCAGGAGGACCTTCTGTTGCAGCAGCAGGGGACGGTCCTCCACCCGAACCTGTCCAGTCTCCACCTACATGGGTGGCGATTGAGCGGCGGCAGTTGAGGCCATTTGAATTGCCTCCTGAAGTCTGTGACGTGATTCTGGCAGCCAGGCGTCCCTCCACAAAAACGGTATACGCCTGCAGGTGGAACAAATTTGTGGCATGGTGCACAGCAAAGGCCTTTCAGAGGCATTCCTCTTCCTTCTTTATCTTGCTCTGCTCTGGGCACTATCAAAGGCTATCTCTCGGCCATTTCAGCCTTCTTAAGGTTTCCTGATCAGCCTTCTCTTTTCAAGTCCCCTGTTGTAAATAGATTCTTGAAAGACATCACACACATGTTCCCTCGTGTTCCCTTTGTGATGCCTCTGTGGGACTTGAACCTTGTACTGACTTATGTGATGTGCGCTCTGTGAGAAGTTGGCCTGATATATGATGCTCACTAGTTCTAGTGATCACCTTGTATCAGTCCAAACAACCCTTATGGTGATTGGTTGTAAGTCAACCTTATAGACCAGCTATCCTAATGGTAGCATGGACAAAGCAGTCTTAGGCTAAACTCTTTTGGCAGGTGAAGCCAGCTGTTTTACCACAATATAACCCCTTGAATACCAGATGAAAGGACACCACACAGGTTGTTATGAAAATAAACAGTATATTTATTAATAACAACACCTCTGAACTCTTTATGAGGTCAGAGGGCTAAGCACATGACAATCTCTTAAGAAAAATACGATAAGTTGCACGAAATTACAATGGTGCCCTAGGGGCACGACAAACCATATACTAAGTAAGTGGAATGTGAAAGTCGATAGAAGGAATGGAGCTGTCCAGAGGCTGTAGGATTGTTGGGACCATGCTACACTAACTCTAGGTAAGTAATAGGAGGCCCACGGAACGCGTGTGCAGAGTGTGAACTCACACGCGAGATGCGTAACAACGTCTATGGACAGTACAGTTCAAGTTAAAGGTAAGTACGGACAATCCTGACTAGTTAGGACTAAAACGACTGTGAAACTGGACACTAGGACAGTTAAACTACCCTTGAGCACCGAAATGCTCTTGTTACCTCACCCACGGGCTGCGGGTGCATAGGTGTCAAAGTGTGTCGGGTTCTTGCGTTGAAGTCTATGGAGCCTGGAGGAAAAGATGCTGCAGGCGACCAAGAGGAAGATGTCCGGTGCGATCCAAGGGTGGATCGGTGAAGAAGATGACCTGAAAGCAGAGGGGACAGTGTTCAAAGTCACTAGCCAGTGACCGGTGTGGACCCAGGAAGGAACCAGATGTCATCGTCGCGATCAGGTGAAGAGTGGACGCTTGACTCTGCAGCCACGTGGACCAGGAGGTGTCTTCGACGACCAGGATGGAGGCACGAGCTGTCCCACGCAGGCTCTCGCTGTCGGCGGTGTCGGATCCGGGATTGGAGTCAACAGGCCTTGGCAATAGGCAACCCACGTGGTGAGTGGAAAAGGCATCTGGTGCGGACTAGGAGAGTCCGGGGTGCCCCTCTTTTGGAAGGGAGCAAGGGCCAGTCTGGAGCAACCAGTCCAGCAGTGAAGATTTCAAGGTTCGTCGTCTAGGAGGCCACTAGCCAGCCGGCAAGTGACCAGACAACGCGTCAAGCAGCAAACAAGCAGAAGGGCCCCATGCAGGTCTCGTGGAAGCTGGAGGGCTGATCTTCGGTGCAGGGGCTGCTCGGGGCTGGGGCTTCTCAATCCCCAAAGCACTTGGTCGAGTTTACCTCGGGAGTCGTGCTGGAAGCGAAGTGCATTTTCTTTCAAGATGGCCGGTCCCACGTGTCTCGTCGCACCCACGGGTCTCAGCTTTGCTGCAGATGTGAGTTGAGGTCGGAGAGGTCTGGGAATCCGGGTCTCGTCGGGCTCTGAAGTCTGGATCCTCGAGGGAAGACGACAAAGTGAAGCCGCTGGACGCTTGATGGTGCCTGCAGTTGCAGGGTGGACACTCCTTGCCCACAAGGGAGATTCTTCAGTCTTCTGTGGAGCAGAACGTTGAAGTCCAGAGTTTCTTCTTGTAAAAGTTGTTCAGGATAATCTAATTTGGAATGGGACCAGCTCCTACCTTTATTCTCCTAAAGGGGGCTGCACTACTGACTAGGTCCCTCCCCTGGGTGGGACCAGGAAGGGGGGTGGCTACACCCCCTATCCTTTGTCCGGTTTCCCGCCAGAGCTGGGGCAGGGATGCCCCAGCAACTGGTTTGAACCGGTGTATGCACAGGACACCTTGTGTGCCCCAGGCATGTCTCATTCCTTTCACGCCTGTCCTACCCAATACACAAAATCCTGTCTGGGGTGGTGCTAGCACCTCCCAAGGCAGGAAACCCTTTGTCCAAGCCTCCCTCGCTGGAAGGACTCCCAGCAGCAGGAGGTCAGACTTGTGTCTGTGGTGGCAGCATCCATTTTGTGATGCCATGGCTCGAGTTAACTTTAACCGGGGTTCTCAGTTACATACATGTCGTGTCCCTCTAGAAGGGTGGAATGCTACCCCCGTCGCCAGAATTGGCGAGGGGGTAGTATTCCAATTCGTATGACACCTTACTCGACATGTTTTGATAATGTTATACCAGAGTTAGCATTTAACCGCGAGGTTGATAATGCACTTAAGAGTATATGGTATAGCGTTATCATGGAACAGCTATTAGGACTTGGTTCCGCAAGCTGCAGACGGGCTCAGCTCATGCCAAAGCACCATCTCACATAATTCCAAGCACTCTGCCTTCAGGATTGATAAGGCCTGCCATAGGAGTGACTGATAGGAATATATGTGTCCATTTTAAGGTTAGATATAGGTATACTATATCTACAGCAAAGGGTGATTACGCCACCTTGCCGCAGCTGTCGTGCAGCCAGTTGTGTCAGTTTTAATACATGCTTCAGCCCCTGGTAGGCCCTGGGTACACCTATGCCCTGGATACCTAAGGTACACAGTACAGGGACTGATAAGGTGGCCCAGTACTAATTGGTAAATGCACCTAAAGTACATGGTTGTCAATTTAGAGAGAGAACAGCTAGGCTGTGGGTCTGATTAGCAGGCCCACAGCCAGGGAAAGTCGTAAACCAGTGAAGCAAAAAGCAAAAATCTGGGGTGACCATAGGATTGCAGACCCCACTCTCCTACATAACCCCCCCCCCCCCAAACTTAGGGACATTAAACTAACCTTGACCAGGTGAGTCTTCCTGTTCTAAGTGGAAATACCTGGAGAGACCATCTGCATTGCCATGGTCAGTCCCTGGTCTGTGCTCCACTGTAAAGTACATTCCCTGTAGGGAAATGGACCACCTAAGAAGTTTGGGGTTTTCACCCTTCATCTGATTTAGCCATAAGAGGGGCTTATGGTCGGTCTGAATCTTGAAGTGAATTCCAAACAAGTATGGCCTCAACTTCTTCAGGGCCCAAACCACAGCAAAGGCCTCCCTCTCTTTCACTAGATGACCAACATTCTTTTCTAGGGGTCAGCCTTCTGCTTATAAAAGCAATGGGCTAGTCATGACCATCAATATTCAGTTGAGATAGAACAGCTCCCACACCCAACTCAGATGCATCTGTTTGGACAATGAAGGTTTTGAAATAGTCAGGACTCTTGAGAATAGGTGCAGTACACATGGCCTGCTTTAGGTAATCAAATGCCTTCTGACAGCTAACTGTCCACTGAACTTTCTTTGGCATTTTCTTGCTTGTCAGGTCATTAAGTGGTGTCACAATGGACCCATAATTCTTGACAAACTTCCTATAGTAACCAGACAGGCCCAAGAAAGCTCTGACCTGCGTCTGGGTGGTTGGAGGAGCCCAGTCCTTTATGGCCTGTATCTTGCTCTCCAATGGGTGAACCTGGCCTCCACCCACAAGGTGGCCCAGGTACACAACCGGACTCTGCCCTATCTGGCACTTGGTGGCCTTGATAGTGAGGCCTGCCTTTTGCAGGGCCTCCAAAACTTTCCTCAGGTGGATCAGGTGATCCTCCCAGGTGGAGCTAAAGACAGCAATATCATCTAGATATGCTGCACAGAAGTCATCCAACCCAGTGAGAACTTGGTTCACCAACCTTTGAAAAGTGGCAGGTGCATTTTTCAAACCAAAGGGCATCACCACAAATTGGTAATGACCTCCTGGGGTAGAAAATGCTGTTTTGGCCTTGGCATCCTCAGCTAACCTGTTCTGCCAATAACCAGCTGTTAGGTCAAATGTACTTAAGAAAGTTGCAGAAGCCAACTTGTCTATCAGTTCATCTGCCCTAGGTATTGGATGGGCATCTGTCTTAGTGACAGCATTGAGACCCCTGTAGTCTACACAAAACCTCATCTCTCTCTTACCATCCTGGGTGTGAGGCTTTGGCACTAGAACTACAGGACTAGCCCAAGGGCTCTCTGAGGGTTCAATGACTCCCAATTCCAACATCTTTTGAACTTCTTTCTCAATGCAGTCCCTGACGTGGTCAGGTTGCCTGTAGATTTTACTCTTGACAGGCAGACTGTCACCAGTGTCCACCTCATGGGTGCACCTGTTTGTCTGACTGGGGGTCAGTGAGAACATTTGTCTAAAGGATTGAAGAACCTGTTTACAATCCTCTTGTTGATGTTCAGAGAGGCTGTCAGAAAAGACTACACCATCTACTGACCCATCATCAGGGTTCTGAGTGAGCAGGTCTGGGAGAGGGTCACTCTCTTCCTCCTGCCCCTCATCTGTGGCCATGAGCAAGCCCATGTCCTCCCTGTTGACAAATGCCTTGAGCCTGTTTACATGAATCACCCTGTGGGGGCTCCTGGGAGTTCCCATGTCCACCAAGTAGGTGACTTCTCCCTTTTGCTCAATGATGGTATGGGGTCCAGACCACTTGTCTTGGAGAGCTGCTGGGGCCACTGGCTCCAACACCCACACCTTCTGTCCTGCATGGTAAACAGTTAGGACAGCCTTTTGGTCATGCCAAGCTTTTTGAAGTTCTTGGCTGGCCTCAAGGTTTTTGGATGCCTTCTCCATGTACTCTGCAAACACAACAATGATGGACAGAATGTGGATCAATGTCACACATTCACCCCAGTCCAAAGATCTGGGCCCAAATCCATCGTTTTTCCACTCCACACCACCCTGGGTTAGACAATGGCGATATGCAAATCAGCGCTGACCCTGTGCCCCATGGGAACAGTCCAGTCCGAACTACAAAAGCCATGTCCTTCCCAGAACGGAAACAAGCATCCGAGGACCGGCCCGGTTTCGAGGTAACACCTCTCATCAGCCCGGCTAGCTTGATTCCAGTGGTGTGGAGTGCCTGGGACTCACGTCTGAGCATCCCCAGTACACTTAGAGCGGTAACTGCAAACACAACAATGATGGACAGAATGTGGATCAATGTCACACATTCACCCCAGTCCAAAGATCTGGGCCCAAATCCATCGTTTTTCCACTCCACACCACCCTGGGTTAGACAATGGCGATATGCAAATCAGCGCTGACCCTGTGCCCCATGGGAACAGTCCAGTCCGAACTACAAAAGCCATGTCCTTCCCAGAACGGAAACAAGCATCCGAGGACCGGCCCGGTTTCGAGGTAACACCTCTCATCAGCCCGGCTTGCTTGATTCCAGTGGTGTGGAGTGCCTGGGACTCACGTCTGAGCATCCCCAGTACACTTAGAGCGGTAACTGCAAACACAACAATGATGGACAGAATGTGGATCAATGTCACACATTCACCCCAGTCCAAAGATCTGGGCCCAAATCCATTGTTTTTCCACTCCACACCACCCTGGGTTAGACAATGGCGATATGCAAATCAGCGCTGACCCTGTGCCCCATGGGAACAGTCCAGTCCGAACTACAAAAGCCATGTCCTTCCCAGAACGGAAACAAGCATCCGAGGACCGGCCCGGTTTCGAGGTAACACCTCTCATCAGCCCGGCTAGCTTGATTCCAGTGGTGTGGAGTGCCTGGGACTCACGTCTGAGCATCCCCAGTACACTTAGAGCGGTAACTGCAAACACAACAATGATGGACAGAATGTGGATCAATGTCACACATTCACCCCAGTCAAAAGATCTGGGCCCAAATCCATTGTTTTTCCACTCCACACCACCCTGGGTTAGACAATGGCGATATGCAATTCAGCGCTGACCCTGTGCCCCATGGGAACAGTCCAGTCCGAACTACAAAAGCCATGTCCTTCCCAGAACGGAAACAAGCATCCGAGGACCGGCCCGGTTTCGAGGTAACACCTCTCATCAGCCCGGCTAGCTTGATTCCAGTGGTGTGGAGTGCCTGGGACTCACGTCTGAGCATCCCCAGTACACTTAGAGCGGTAACTGCAAACACAACAATGATGGACAGAATGTGGATCAATGTCACACATTCACCCCAGTCCAAAGATCTGGGCCCAAATCCATCGTTTTTCCACTCCACACCACCCTGGGTTAGACAATGGCGATATGCAAATCAGCGCTGACCCTGTGCCCCATGGGAACAGTCCAGTCCGAACTACAAAAGCCATGTCCTTCCCAGAACGTAAACAAGCATCCGAGGACCGGCCCGGGGCACAGGGTCAGCGCTGATTTGCATATCGCCATTGTCTAACCCAGGGTGGTGTGGAGTGGAAAAACGATGGATTTGGGCCCAGATCTTTGGACTGGGGTGAATGTGTGACATTGATCCACATTCTGTCCATCATTGTTGTGTTTGCAGGTACCGCTCTAAGTGTACTGGGGATGCTCAGACGTGAGTCCCAGGCACTCCACACCACTGGAATCAAGCTAGCCGGGCTGATGAGAGGTGTTACCTCGAAACCGGGCCGATCCTCGGATGCTTGTTTCCGTTCTGGGAAGGACATGGCTTTTGTAGTTCGGACTGGACTGTTCCCATGGGGCACAGGGTCAGCGCTGATTTGCATATCGCCATTGTCTAACCCACGGTGGTGTGGAGTGGAAAAACGATGGATTTGGGCCCAGATCTTTGGACTGGGGTGAATGTGTGACATTGATCCACATTCTGTCCATCATTGTTGTGTTTGCAGGTACCGCTCTAAGTGTACTGGGGATGCTCAGACGTGAGTCCCAGGCACTCCACACCACTGGAATCAAGCTAGCCGGGCTGATGAGAGGTGTTACCTCGAAACCGGGCCGGTCCTCGGATGCTTGTTTCCGTTCTGGGAAGGACATGGCTTTTGTAGTTCGGACTGGACTGTTCCCATGGGGCACAGGGTCAGCGCTGATTTGCATATCGCCATTGTCTAACCCAGGGTGGTGTGGAGTGAAAAAACGATGGATTTGGGCCCAGATCTTTGGACTGGGGTGAATGTGTGACATTGATCCACATTCTGTCCATCATTGTTGTGTTTGCAGGTACCGCTCTAAGTGTACTGGGGATGCTCAGACGTGAGTCCCAGGCACTCCACACCACTGGAATCAAGCTAGCCGGGCTGATGAGAGGTGTTACCTCGAAACAGGGCCGGTCCTCGGATGCTTGTTTCCGTTCTGGGAAGGACATGGCTTTTGTAGTTCGGACTGGACTGTTCCCATGGGGCACAGGGTCAGCGCTGATTTGCATATCGCCATTGTCTAACCCAGGGTGGTGTGGAGTGGAAAAACGATGGATTTGGGCCCAGATCTTTGGACTGGGGTGAATGTGTGACATTGATCCACATTCTGTCCATCATTGTTGTGTTTGCAGGTACCGCTCTAAGTGTACTGGGGATGCTCAGACGTGAGTCCCAGGCACTCCACACCACTGGAATCAACCTAGCCGGGCTGATGAGAGGTGTTACCTCGAAACCGGGCCGGTCCTCGGATGCTTGTTTCCGTTCTGGGAAGGACATGGCTTTTGTAGTTCGGACTGGACTGTTCCCATGGGGCACAGGGTCAGCGCTGATTTGCATATCGCCATATCGCCATTGTCTAACCCAGGGTGGTGTGGAGTGGAAAAACGATGGATTTGGGCCCAGATCTTTCGACTGGGGTGAATGTGTGACATTGATCCACATTCTGTCCATCATTGTTGTGTTTGCAGGTACCGCTCTAAGTGTACTGGGGATGCTCAGACGTGAGTCCCAGGCACTCCACACCACTGGAATCAAGCTAGCCGGGCTGATGAGAGGTGTTACCTCGAAACCGGGCCGGTCCTCGGATGCTTGTTTCCGTTCTGGGAAGGACATGGCTTTTGTAGTTCGGACTGGACTGTTCCCATGGGGCACAGGGTCAGCGCTGATTTGCATATCGCCATTGTCTAACCCAGGGTGGTGTGGAGTGGAAAAACGATGGATTTGGGCCCAGATCTTTGGACTGGGGTGAATGTGTGACATTGATCCACATTCTGTCCATCATTGTTGTGTTTGCAGGTACTGCTCTAAGTGTACTGGGGATGCTCAGACGTGAGTCCCAGGCACTCCACACCACTGGAATCAAGCTAGCCGGGCTGATGAGAGGTGTTACCTCGAAACCGGGCCGGTCCTCGGATGCTTGTTTCCGTTCTGGGAAGGACATGGCTTTTGTAGTTCGGACTGGACTGTTCCCATGGGGCACAGGGTCAGCGCTGATTTGCATATCGCCATTGTCTAACCCAGGGTGGTGTGGAGTGGAAAAACGATGGATTTGGGCTCAGATCTTTGGACTGGGGTGAATGTGTGACATTGATCCACATTCTGTCCATCATTGTTGTGTTTGCAGGTACCGCTCTAAGTGTACTGGGGATGCTCAGACGTGAGTCCCAGGCACTCCACACCACTGGAATCAAGCTAGCCGGGCTGATGAGAGGTGTTACCTCGAAACCGGGCCGGTCCTCGGATGCTTGTTTCCGTTCTGGGAAGGACATGGCTTTTGTAGTTCGGACTGGACTGTTCCTATGGGGCACAGGGTCAGCGCTGATTTGCATATCGCCATTGTCTAACCCAGGGTGGTGTGGAGTGGAAAAACGATGGATTTGGGCCCAGATCTTTGGACTGGGGTGAATGTGTGACATTGATCCACATTCTGTCCATCATTGTTGTGTTTGCAGGTACTTCTCCATGTACTCTGCCATCCTGGAGCGGAGACCAAGTACATAGTCCACTATGTCAAGTTTAGGCTTTTTGAGAGGTAACTCCCATCCTTCCTTCACCCGACATAGGGGTCCTCTTACAGTATGCCCAAACAGAAGCTCAAAAGGGCTGTAACCAACCCCCTTCTGTGGGACCTCTCTGTAAGCAAACAGGCGGCAGGGTGAAAGGATGTCCCATCTTCGCCTAAGCTTTTCAGGTAACCCTTTTATCATCCCTTTGAGGGTCTTGTGGAATCTCTCAACAAGTCCATTGCACTGTGGGTGATAGGGTGTGGTGTGGTATTCTTGGGGAGAGGTCAGATCTGAGTCAATCAAGTGCTGATGCAACAACTGGTTCTGACAATTATTTAAGATTTGCTCTCTCATAATTAGATTATACAATCCTGTGTAATCAGTAACTTTACTTCCCAGTAACCAGCCTTCCAAAGCCTTAGTGGCACAATCAACAAAGTCAGTCCAATCTTGAGCCTGAGTTTATTGGGTGTCTCTGAACATTAACCTGTACTGTTCAGTGGTTAAGCCAAACCCATCAATCAGTGCATTTTTCAAGACTTGGTAATCATCAGCATCCTCATCTCTAACAGTGAGGAGCTTATCTCTACCTTTACCTTCAGTGGACATCATCTCCTGTTTTATAGGAGGGCACTATTTTACTCAGGTTTCTAGTATCAAAACCCCTTTCTCTATCCCTAGGGATATTGCTGCCACCAGTGGGGACTACCCCACTCAACTATTGCTCTCTGGCAAAGGCAAGTTTCTCTTTGGCAAGGGCAAGTTATTCCCTTTCAATCCTCAGATTCACTTCCCTCATCTTTGCTTCATGCTCTCTTCTCTGAGGGGATGCCATCCCTCTCTGAGAAGATGCCTGAGAGACATGGGTGTGAATAGCTCTGTTAGAGCCTCTGGAATGAGATCTAACTCGTCTATTCCCAAGGTTAGGCCTGCTTGAGGGTGGTCTTGGGGCTCCCCCAGTACCACCTTCATGTAGGCTTAAGTTGGCCCTGGTGAGTCTGCTGACTACTACTGGACCTTTGTCTGCCTCATCCCCGGAGGACTCTTCCTCTTCCTCCTCCTCCTCCTCATCTACATTCTCTGTTTCAGGGGGGGTTTGAGTTAGGATTCCCTTCTAAGGGGGGCATGCTCCCATCTGGATTAGAGGGGCCTGGGTTAGAAGCCCTTCTAGCATCATATGTCTCTAAGAGACCTAACAGAAAAGGAGTGGTAGGGTTAGAACCCTGTTTCAATTTCCTGGAGGTACACAATTGTCTCATCTCCTGGAAACTGAGAGCTGCATATCTGGAAAGGACCTGTGGAGGGTCACTAACCACTAGGGGAGTCTCTGAAGTCTCTCCATGGGTAGACATGCTTTCTAGTGAGGTGTAAGTGATGCACCTACCTACACTATGGGTTTTCCTACTGATCCCTTGCTAAGAGTTGTAGCCAGGGTGTGCTAGGCCCTTTCTACTACAACAGCTGGTTCAGTAGAACTCAGAGTATTTTTAAGCTTGTTATATGTACCTAGAGTACCTTATGTAATCTTTCTTTTTTTTTTTTTAAATATATTTTTATTTTATACTTCAAAATCAGAGCACACATTTTGAAAGAATATGCAAATTTCTCTCTTACATTTGTTCATCTCACAATATGAAAGGAAAAAATACAAACAATAAAAAATAGACTAAAAAGAAGGAAGCCATTGCAACAATGTGAAGTATAGTAACATTTCCATAGAATCAGAAAGTCAGCACAAAATCATGTCAACCTATTCCTGCTCTCCACTTCTCCAGGGGCCCCCAGATTTTAATACCTCGAGCTCTCCCCATCCTACCTTTTCTTGCATATATATGTTTTTCTAGATTATGTATAGAAATAAGATTTGATAGCCATGTTTGCATGGATGGGGGACTCTTATCTAGCCATGCTCTAGCTAACATTAGTCTAAAAACAGCAGACACCATAAACAAAAACATTGCATCATTTGGATCCATTAGAGCATTTTCCGCATCAACTCCTAACATAATTAAGCTCGCTGTAAGGGTTATCTTTATCCTTAGTGAGTTATCCAAAAAGTACTCAATGTCCTTAATTAATGTATATAGCTGAGGACATGTAGCAAACATGTGGACAATATCTGCCTCAGTAGAGTTACATCTGGGGCAAGTAATACCCTCAGTACCCCCCCATTTTGCAATCCTGGCTGGTGTGTAGTACAATGAGAATAAGGTTTTATAATGTTGGGATTGCAAGGGAGCAGAGCAGAGCATGGACCGACCTAGTTCCAGGGATTCATTAAAGGATTCGGAAGTAATCTCTATTCTCTCCCCCCATTTATCCCTATGCTTGTCCAGGTCGTCCGGTCTACTTTTTGACAAAAAAGCATATATCGACCTAATAGAGTGTTCCTCCCCCGTGGTTATCCCTTCCATCAAGTCATTAGGTTCAAAACCCACCGGTCCCCCTTGTTTGTTTCTTAAAAAACTCCTAACCTGAAGGTATTTAAAAAAGTCCCTTCTATTTATTTTATATATATTTACCAAATCCTCAAATTGAACAATCGCCACTGAATTTCTTAAATCCCCAATTTGACGTATCCCTTTATCTTCCCAGCCCGCCATTACTGAATCAGCGAAGATCTCTTCAGGGAAGGATTTATTTTTATATACTTTGGTATATCTATTGAATCTTCCCATACCTGTCTTTTTTAGAAAGGAGCTCCAGATTTTAAGCGCCGCCCTAAGAGTCTTATATGTCTGTCTTCTAAGATAGCCCAGATCCGTATGGTACAGGAAGCAGTTTTCTGCATCTTGGCCTAATACAGCTGCGTAGACTTCAATTGACATAATAATAGTTTTTGATAACCCACCGCCTCCTCCTATTAGCCCCTGCATCTACTGGAGAGCCGCAGCAAGATAATATAATCTAAAGTCTGGTGCACCCCATCCCCCTCTATCCCTTGGTAGAGTGATACATTTATAAGCACTGCAGGTTTTTCCATGGGCCCATATAAACCTATTAGCTAGACCCTCCAACATGTTAAACCATTTATTCTCAAAAATTAAAGGAATTGATCTAAATAAATACAAAAATTTAGGCAAGACCATCATTTTCAGCACATTAGTGCATCCAACCAATGATAAGTGCAAGTTATTTATTCTTTCGAGATCACTTTTAACCTTCGCCAGCAGTGGAGACATATTGAGCTCAATTACCTCCTCCAAATTTGTAGAAATCTCAATCCCTAAATAAGTTGCACTGTTAACCACCCTGTTATCCACGCTAGTTGCAAAACTATTCAAAGTTATCTGGGTTTTTGTTTTGTTAAGCCTATATCCTGAAACCAGCCCAAAGACATGCGACTCTGCTTCTACTCCCACCATAGCTATATCCGAATTCGGGGTCAGTATAGCCACGTCATCAGCATAAGCGAGAGTTTTTACAATGCAGCCATTCAATGACATAGGCTGTATTTCCGGATTTCCCTCCAATTTGCGAAGTAGTGGCTCGATATATAGAGCAAAAAGCAGTGGGGAAGACGGACAACCCTGCCGAGTCCCTCTTTGTATATAAACTAGATCTGAATGCCCTACATTCACTCTAATTCTTGCAGCCGGATCTTTATATAGGGCTTGAATGGCCAGTATATACCCTGGCCCTATACCACACCACTTCATAACCTCCCATAGATATTCCCAGGCGACCCTATCAAAAGCCTTTTCGGCATCTAGGAAGAGTGCTGAAATAGGGTCGCCTGTAACCTCTGCTGCATCAATCATGGTTGTCGCTGTCCTAATATGCTGGGTAGTACCCTTCCCAGGTATAAAGCCATGTTGTGATGGGCTCACCAAATGTTCAATACAACCTGCTCACCTCTTTGCCAACATCTTTGAATATATCTTAACATCTGAGTTCATCAGTGTGATTGGCCTGTAAGAGCCAGGGAGAGATGAAGGCTTCCCTTTTTTAGCAATGACAATTATATCGGCCCCTCCCCATGATTCCGGTGGTTGTCCCCCCTGTTGTACATATAACATAACCTCATACATATAGATCAACAAACATTCGCGAAATACTTTGTAGAACTCAACCGAAATTTGATCAGGTCCAGAAGCCTTTCCTGATGGTAAACTACCCAGTGCATCAATAAATTCCTCCAAGCGCAAGGTAGATTCTAATATTTCTCCTTCTTCCTTTGAGAGAGATGAGGGGACTATATCCTTAAGATAGTTACTAATTTCTACAGTTCCCCCTGTATCTTCCCGTGCATACAGTTTTTCATAAAATACTCTGAAAACCTCTCTTATCCTGTCTGTGTCTGTGACAGTATTCCCCTGTGGATCCAATATCTCTTTTATCTCTGCAGCCGCTTTCTGCTGTCTAATTTTAACCGCAAGGATATGACCCACTTTCTCACTGCACTCGTAGGCCTCCTCCTTTTTAGCCAGGTATTTCTCTGCCACCTTTCTAGAAAAGCTTTCTACAGCTTCTGCCTTTAATGCTACCAGTTTTAGTAGTAAATGCTCCAGACTAGATTTAGATTCTACTGCAGCAACTAGTTTTCCTTCCTCTATAATCAACTTTTGCCGAATAGCTTCAACCTTCATCCTCTCCTTCTTACGCCTTGTCAATACATAGCTCAATGTTTCTCCTCTGACCCCTGCCTTGAAACAATCCCAGGTTTGTCCTATAGAAGCAGTGCCATGGTTGATTTCCCAAAAAGACCTAATCCAACCTTCCATGTACTTCTGATATTCGATATCTTGAAGGAGGCTCCGCTCAAAGGTCCATGTTGACCTCTTACTCTGCGATTGCGGAATCCTCACTGTCAATATTAACGGACTATGATCAGAAATAATCCTTGGTTGCTTTTCAATCAATGTCTCAGAAGCCAGAGTCCTTGAGATTAGAAAATAGTCCAGCCTTACCAAGACCTGGTGTGGTGCCGAAAAAAAGGTACTGCTATCTAGCAGTGGATGTTGCATCACCCAAGGATCTACCAATGAATTATGATTGACCATACTGGCAATAGCCCTATATACCTTTCTCTTTCTTCCACTATACACCCCTCCTATATTCAAAAATGAACTTGTAGGGTCGTGCAAATTGAGATCACCACAACATATTACTGGTTCAGGCCACTGAGCTAATTCTGTATCCATAAATTGCCATATCTCAGGATCATCCTCAGTGGATCCATACATAGTTACTAATGTTAACCTTAGACTTTTAAAGCATTATTCCACCATAGCCCATCTCCCCCACTGGTCTTCTTTCTTCCTTTTAACTACCACATCTCTTCTTCTCCCCAGAATTGCAACCCCTCTTGTCCTAGATCCTTGCCTACTAGCTGCTAGTACATCAAACCCCAAATGATTCATTAAATATATCTGTTTTTCTTCTATGTGCGTTTCCTGTAAGCATACTAAGTCCACTTGTAAAGTTCTAATATAAGCTGCTACATTTGCCCTTTTCCTTGGATCATTTAAGCCACATACATTTATTGAGACTAACTTACAAGACATTGGAATTTGTCATAAGGAACTTTTCTTCGTATCCTGACTATTTCTTTAGCTGTGCTTTCCCCATTTCCAAACTTTCTCCTCTCTTTTCTATTCAAAGAGATAGACAACAAAATATATATGTAAACAATGTGTGCTAAGAAACTTAACCAGTCTACAAACTGACACTGATTTTTGGACCCCCTCCCCTTCCCTCCCTGCCCCCCCCTCCCTTTACAGGCAAATAGGTCAGCAATGACCTATGTGTGGCCGCTTCTTGGTTGTGTTAGTCGCACCCCTCTCCCACCCTCTCCAGTGTCCCCCCCCTTTTTTACCCCTCAAAAACTCTCTTCAATGATTCATAGTATTGAATTTAAGACCTACAGCAATCTTAAAGAATTACATCCTACTATTTCTTCCCCCCCCCCCCAACTCCTGAATGAACTCCTGAGCTTTCACTTCCGACATAAACATCCTAACTCTGCCCTTTGTAATGACTTTCAGTCTAGCCGGGAACAGGTATGCCTCTGACCCTAAGGCCTGAAACTGTGAGATCAGTTTCCTGAGCCTCCACCTCCTCTCAACTGTCACATGGCAAAAGTCCGGCCTAGAGAAGAAAGTGACACCCTCCACAGTTCTTTTGCTGTCAGGTCTAGCTTTCTGAATAATTTCTTCTCGGAGCAGAAAGTTTCCGACATACACTAATATTGCTCTGGGGAGTGTTGCTTTAGAACCTCCTTCAGCTCCATATGTCTTACGCTGGACAAAGGGGAACCTATATGCCCTCTGAATCTCTGTCTCCCACTGCCACTGGGACTCAGGAAATGCACCCTTTAGTAGGTTAATCACGAATCCCCTAGGATCCTGCCCTTCAAGCCCTTCTGCCACCCCCAAAATGCGAACATTGTTACGTCTTTGACGATTTTTAAACTCCTCCATCTTCCAGAGAAAATCGTCTGCCTTCTTTTCCTGTTGTGTTTTAAATTCCCGAAAGCTACCGAAGTCATCCTCCATCTTGCCAGTTCTTTCCTCCACCTCAGCCACTCTTCCAGCCAAGCCTTCATAGAGTTTGTTTGTTTTCTGCAGTGTCGTTTGAATCTTCTTGAAGTCTTGCCTTGTTTTTCGGCTTGTTGATCTTGCTTCAGTTTGTATTTGCTTCAGCATGTTGAACACCATTCCAAATGCATCCTCTTGCCTTGGGCCCGCTTCTTGCTCTTCCTGGTACGTCTGCGATGTTGCTGAATAGTCCCAGTCCAATCTCCTCTCAGCTCCTCTTGTGGACGACCCTCCATGTCTACACAGCCTTATCTGCTTCCTCTTTTGTGTAGAGTCTTTGCCTATGTCAGTTCCCGAGGAGGTAGAGGCTGACCATGAATCCTCGTCGTCTTCGTCTTCCTCCTTTTCCACCTCCTCCTCCTCGTCTGTTATTTCCTCCTCCTGTTGTATGGAGTCAGAATCCTCATTCAATGAGAAGAAGTGTTCCCTCTCCAGTGAGCATAAATCCTCCTTTTCCCTGGGATGTCCGCCTTCTGCACTTGCTGCCACCAACCTTACAGAGCTTCCCCATGTGGATTTAGGGGATTTAGCTAATAATTCTGCTTCAACCTGCATAATTGCCAGCAGCATATCTGCATTTTCTTGCCCCCTTGGCTCCCCCTTACCGGCATCGTCGACTTCAGTAATCCCCGCTGTGGGCACCGTCTGCTGCAGAGTCTTCTTTTCTCCTTTCTCTTCAGCGCACTTCTTAGCCCTCTGCCCTGCGGTTTCCTCAGCACTCCTGTCTGCGTTCTGCTCGGCGCTCACCGAGGTTGGTTGCCTAGCAACAGCCGGATCAGCGTCTGGCACGTCTCCTACTCCCGATCCTGCTGCTGCCGCTGCGTCCTCGAGGACGCTCTGCTGATTGTCTCTAGAATCGGTTTCTGCATCACCGGGGGCTCCCGCTGCCGATTCTGCCGACTCTGATATGGCTGGACGGGTAAATGACTCTGGTAAGGTGGGCTGCCTAAGGGGGGTTCCTCTGTTTCGTGTTTTCGTGATCGCTGTTTTTTCTGGCACTTTGGAGCGCCCTTTCATCGCAGCGCTCTTCTCACTGGATACTAGTTTCCCCTTCAGATCCATTTTCTTTCTTGCCGGGGGTGCAATCACCTTCTTGATTGCACCCGGATTCTTCATCGGGATCAGGATCTTCTGTGCTACGGGCGTCTCCGGCACAATAGGGGTCGTTTTAATAACCTCCATCCCGTCCTTAGTCTTTGCTTTGTCGGCCTTTGCAGACCTAAAGGGCATTTTTGTAAGCAGCGAGTAGACTAGGGCTTTTATTCCTCGGTCAGGTATGATCTTGACTTGTGATAGCAGGCTGCTTGCGAGGGCTCTTAGTTTCCTTCTAAGCCTGACAAACTCAGCAACCACGGAGACTCTAAGCCGGCCAGAACTTGACTGTGATGGATTGAGAAAAACGCACTCCCCACCTCCGAATGAATCCGGCTTCAATGGGGGCAAGGTCAGCAGCCATCAGGGGGGTCTCGTGCTATCATTATAGCGTGCAACTACTGCATACTATTGCATACAGATGGGAGAGAGGTTTGGTGCGACCGCTCACCACAACCCACCCGCGGCCATCTTGCCCGCAGTGGTACCAGTTCCTGTGAGAGTCACACCTCCAGTGGTACCAGAATTCTGGCTTACGTAATCTTTCAAATGATATTTCAAGATTATATTTGGTAAAAACAACAGCAAGCTCAAATCCCAACCGCTGCACACCAATGTGAGAAGTTGGCCTGATATATGATGCTCACTAGTTCTAGCGATCACCTTGTATCAGTCCAAACAACCCTTATGGTGATTGGTTGTAAGTCAACCTTATAGACCAGCTATCCTAATGGTAGCATGGACAAAGAAGTCTTAGGCTAAACTCTTTTGGCATGTGAAGCCAGCTGTTTTACCACAATATAACCCCTTGAATACCAGATGAAAGGACACCACACAGGTTGTTATGAAAATAAACAGTATATTTATTAATAACAACACCTCTGAACTCTTTATGAGGTCAGAGGGCTAAGCACATGACAATCTCTTAAGAAAAATACGATAAGTTGCACGAAATTACAATGGTGCCCTAGGGGCACGTCAAACCATATACTAAGTAAGTGGAATGTGAAAGTCGATAGAAGGAATGGAGCTGTCCAGAGGCTGTAGGATCGTTGGGACCACGCTACACTAACTCTAGGTAAGTAATAGGAGGCCCACGGAACGTGTGTGCAGAGTGTGAACTCACACGCGAGATACGTAACAACGTCTATGGACAGTACAGTTCAAGTTAAAGGTAAGTACGGACAATCCTGACTAGTTAGGACTAAAACGACTGTGGAACTGGACACTAGGACAGTTAAACTACCCTTGAGCACCAAAATGCTCTCGTTACCTCACCCACGGGCTGCGGGTGCATAGGTGTCAAAGTGTGTTGGGTTCTCGCATTGAAGTCTATGGAGCCTGGAGGAAAAGATGCTGCAGGCGACCAGGAGGAAGATGTCCGGTGCGATCCAAGGGTGGATCGGCGAAGAAGAGGACCTGAAAGCAGAGGGGACAGTGTTAAAAGTCACTAGCCAGTGACCGGTATGGACCCAGGAAGGAACCAGATGTCGTCGCGATCAGGTGAAGAGTGGACGCTTGACTCTGCAGCCACGTGGACCAGGAGGTGTCTTCGACGACCAGGTTGGAGGCACGAGCTGTCCCACGCAGGCTCTCAGTGTTGGATCCGGGATTGGAGTCAACAGGCCTTGGCAAAAGGCAACCCACGCGGTGAGTGGAAAAGGCGTCTGGTGCGGACTAGGAGAGTCCGGGGTGCCCCTCTTTTGGAAGGGAGCAAGGGCCAGTCTGGAGCAACCAGACCAGCAGTGAAGATTTCAAGGTTCGTCATCTAGGAGGCCACTAGCCAGCCGGCAAGTGACCAGACAACGCGTCGAGCAGCAAACAAGCAGAAGGGCCCCACGCAGGTCTCGTGGAAGCTGGAGGGCTGATCTTCGGTGCAGGGGCTGCTCGGGGTTGGGGCTTCTCAATCCCCAAAGCACTTGGTCGAGTTTACCTCGGGAGTCGTGCTGGAAGCGAAGTGCAGTTTCTTTCAAGATGGCCGGTCCCACGTGTCTCGTCGCACCCACGGGTCTCAGCTTTGCTGCAGATGTGAGTTGAGGTCGGAGAGGTCTGGGAATCCGGGTCTCGTCGGGCTCTGAAGTCTGGATCCTCGAGGGAAGACGACAAAGTGAAGCCGCTGGACGCTTGATGGTGCCTGCAGTTGCAGGGTGGACACTCCTTGCCCACAAGGGAGATTCTTCAGTCTTCAGTGGAGCAGAACGTCGAAGTCCAGAGTTTCTTCTGGTAAAAGTTGTTCAGGATAATCTAATTTGGAATGGGACCAGCTCCTACCTTTATTCTCCTAAAGGGGGCTGCACTACTGACTAGGTCCCTCCCCTGGGTGGGACCAGGAAGGGGGGTGGCTGCACCCAATATCCTTTGTCCGGTTTCCCGCCAGAGCTGGGGCAGGGATGCCCCAGCAACTGGTTTGAACCGGTGTATGCACAGGACACCTTGTGTGCCCCAGGCATGTCTCATTCCTTTCAGGCCTGTCCTACCCAATACACAAAATCCTTTCTGGGGTGGTGCTAGCACTTCCCAAGGCAGGAAACCCTTTGCCCAAGCCTCCCTCACTGGAAGGACTCCCAGCAGCAGGAGGTCAGACTTGTGTCTGTGGTGGCAGCATCCATTTTGTGATGCCAAGGCTCGAGTTAACTTTAACCGGGGTTCTCAGTTACATACATGTCGTGTCCCTCTAGAAGGGTGAAATGCTACCCCCGTCGCCAGAATTGGCGAGGGGGTAGTATTGCAATTCATATGACACCTTACTCGACATGTTTTTTTATAATGTTATACCAGAGTTAGCATTTAACCGCAAGGTTGATAATGCACTTAAGAGTATATGGTATAGCGTTATCATGGAACAGCTATTAGGACTTGGTTCCGCAAGCTGCAGACAGGCTCAGCTCATGCCAGAGCACCATCTCACATAATTCCAAACACTCTGCCTTCAGGATTGATAAGGCCTGCCATAGGAGTGACTGATAGGAATATATGTGTCCATTTTAGGGTAAGATATAGGTATACTATATCTACAGCAAAGGGTGATTACGCCACCTTGCCCCAGCTGTCGTGCAGCCAGTTGTGTCAGTTTTAGATGGCCAGCCAGGGGTGGCATAATACATGCTTCAGCCCCTGGTAGGCCCTGGGTACACCTATGCCCTGGATACCTAAGGTACACTGTACAGGGACTGATAAGGTGGCCCAGTACCAATTGGTAAATGCACCTAAAGTACATGGTTGTCATTTTAGAGAGAGAACAGCTAGTCTGTGGGTCTGATTAGCAGGCCCAGAGCCAGGGAAAGTCGTAAACCAGTGAAGAAAAAAGCAAAAATCTGGGGTGACCATAGGATTGCAGACCCCACTCTCCTACACGCTCCCTTTGAGCCACTTCATAACTGTCCTCTTTGTCGTCTGACTCTTAAAACTGCATTCCTGGTTGCCATCACCGTTGCCAGGAGAGTGAGTGAGCTCCAGGCTCTGTCTTCTAAGCCTCCTTTCCTCTCTGTCCATCCGGACAAGGTTGTTCTGAGAACTCGTCCTTCTTTCCTGCCCAAGGTGGTTACAGCCCTTCATATCGGGCAGTCCATCACCTTGCCCACCTTCTTTCCGCCTCCGCATCCCTCGAAAGAGAGGCTCCACCATCTGTACCCAAAACGTGCGCTCTCCTTCTATCTAGACCGCACACGCCAGTTCCGTGTGGACGACTGTAGAAGAGTAGGGTCTGCTTTCCTATGGTCACCCCGCTTTTTGCTTCACTGGCTTTCGACTTAATGTGGCTGTGGGCCTGCTAATCAGACCCACAGCCCTGCTGTTCTCTCTCTAAATTTCACACCATGTACTTTAGGTACATCACCAATTGGGATTTGGGTCACTCTTATGAGTCCCTTTACAGTATACCATAGGTACCCAGGGCATAGGTGCACCCAAGGCCTACCAGGGGCTGCAGCATATATTTTGTCACCCCTGGATGGCCATCCAAAGTGACACAACTGGCTGATCACTCAGCTGGGGCAAGGTCGTGTAATCACCCCTTGCTTAGGTGTAGTATTCCTGTACCTACCATTACATATGCACCTATAAGTCACTCCTATGGCAGGCCTTAACAATCCTGAAGGCAGAGTGCTTGGTTTTATGTGAGATGGTGCTCTAGCATGAGCTGAGCCTGTCTGCAGCTTTCGGAACTGTGTCCTTATATCTGTTCTATGATATAGCCATACCATATTCTCTTAAGTGCATTATGAACATCGCGGTTGAATGCTAACTTTGGTTTGGCTTTATCAAAACATGTCGCGTAAGGTGTCATACGCTTTGGAATACTACCCCCTCGCCAGTTCTGGCGACGGGGGTAGCATTCCACCCTTCTAGAGGGAGAAGACATGTTGTTCCTACTAAACCCGGTTAAAGTTAACCAGAGCCTCAGCATCACAAAATGGATGCTGCTGCCACAGACCCAAGTCTGACCTCCTGCTGCTGGGAGTCCTTCCAGCGAGGGAGGCTTGGACAATAGGTTTCCGGTCTTGGGAGGTGCTAACACCACCCCAGACAGGCTATAGTGTATTGGGGCAGGGAGGGCTGAATGAAATGAGACACTGCCTGGGGCACAGAAATTGTCCCATGCATAGTCCAGTTCAAACCAGTGCTGGGGCACTCCAGCCCCAGTTCTGGCGCCAAACTGGACAAAGGGAAAGGGGTGTAACCACCCCCTTCCTGGGTCCCACCCATGGGAGGGACCTAGCAGGTAATCCAGCCCCTAAATTTGGTATATAGGTAGGAGCTGAGTCCCAAGACTTTAGATTTATCCTGACTGAAACTTTGAAACAGAACTCTGGACCTTCGAGGATCTACTTTGCAAGAAGACGACTGACTAATCTCCCTTGTGGTCAAAGAAGGCCCACCCTGTGCAAGCAGGCACCCTCAAGCGATCAACGATTTGCTTTGTCGACGCTCCTGCCGGAGCCCGAGCACAGAGCCTGACAAGACTCGGACTTCCAGACTTCCAACAGCCCGATCCACAGTCACAGCAGAGCTGAGACCCGTGATGGCGACGAGAGACGTGGGACCGGCCATCTTGGAAAGCCAGCTAATTGCTTTCCATGCAACTTATGAGGCACCCTCGAAGTTGTGCATTGGGGATCGAGAAGCCCCAGCCCCGAGCACCAACTGCACCGAAGATCAGCCCTCCACATTCCATGAGTTCTGCGTGGGGCCCTTCTGCATTTTTCTGCTCGACGCATCTGTCCGGTCACTTGCCCATTGGCTAGTGTCCTCTGTGACGACGAAACCTTTGATTTACAACGCTGGTCTGGTTGCTCCAGACTGGCCCCTGCTCCCCTGAAAAGGAGCAGCCGATCAGACCTTGCTGGTCTGATTAAGAAGCCATCTTCCTTTTCTGCGTGGGTTGCCTTTGCCAAGTCTTGTTGACTTCAATCTGGAAGCCGACACCGCCGACAGCAAGATCCTTTGTGGGACAGTCCGTGCCCAGCTCCTGTTCGTCGTCGACACCTCCTGGTCCACGTGGCTGCAGAGACAAGCTTCACGACATCACCTGATTGCTTCGCGACATCGCCTGGTTCCTTCCTGGTTCCATCCAGGTCACTGGCTAGTGACCCAGACTCTGTCCCCTCTGCTTTCAGGTACTCTTCATCCTCGATCCGCCCTTGGATCCACCCGGACACTTCTCTCCTGGTCGCCTGCAGCATCATTGTCCAAGGCTCCATAGGAATCAGCGACGATACCCGACACACTTTGACACCTATGCACGTGCTTCCTGTGGGTGAGGTAGTGCGAGTATTTCAGTACTTCTGTGGGTATTGACAATCCTAGTGTCCTAGTTTCAAGTAGCTTTTCCCTAGTCCATCCGGAAATGTCCTAAAAGAACTAGTTTCCATTTCTTTCGTTCCCATTCTAACTCTATGGTAACTTGCATGCGTGTAAAGACACTGCACGCGCATCCCGTGGGCCCCCTGCTCCCTAACCTTTGGTAGTACAGCGTAGCCCCAGCAATTCTCCAGCCCTAGGCCTTTCCTTTGTTCGTGACGTGGTTCTTATGCCACTATTTTAGTATATGGTTCGAAGTGCCCCTAGGGCATTACTGTATTTTGTGCAACTTATTGTATTTTAATTAAGTATCTTGTTATGTGCTGGTGCCTCTGACCTCATAAAGAGTTCAGAGGATTGTGTTAGAAATAAATACATATATATTTTGATATACAACCTGTGTGGTGTCCTTTCACTTGGTATTAAAGGGGTTACATATGGTAAAACAGCTGGCTTCACATGCCCTCTTGAGTTTAGCCTAAGACTACTTTTGTCCATGCTACCACTAGGATAGCTGGTCTATAACGTTGACTTTACAACCATCACCATAAGGGTTGTTTGGACTGGTGCAAGGTGCTCACTAGAATAGTGAACATAATATACCAGGCCAACTTCTCACAACGACCAGCTCTTTGTTGGTTACATGGGCGCTCAGAAAGGACGGTCAGTGCACAAGCGGATCATCTCTCGGTGGGTCGTTTTGTGCATTAAGGTTTGTTACTCCTTGGCGAAAAAGGAGCCTCCTGTGGGGCTGCGTGCTCATTCCACTCGGGCCACGGCGGCTCCTACTGCCCCTGCAGGACATCTGTCAGGCAGCTACGTGGGCCTCGCTGCACACGTTTGCTAGACACTACTGCTTGAACAGCCAAGTCCGGAGAGATGGCTTTTTTGGCCATTCCACTCTCCAGGACTTTCTGGCATGATCTTGGTTCGCAGACCCACCACCGGGGTTGATATTGCTGGGGTATCTATTCTAAGGTAAGGAATCTAACACTAACCTGTTTCTTTCAGATGCACAAGTTACTTACCTTCGGTTAGTGTTAGATTACTTACCGCCCCACCCATCCTCCCCGTTCTGCGAACCGATATCTAAGGTTAAGGTCATCCCTTTCAGGGCCCTAGTTTCATGGCACCAGTTTCGGTTTCTTGCATTGCTCTGCGTTCCTGGCGCAGAAAGCTATGTACAGAACTGACGTCAGCGTGCGAGGGCGTCGTCTAAGTACTCGGGCAACGTCATCCCGGCGATCACGATGCCGACGACGGACGCGGAGCCGCAGACAACACCTACTGTCGCGCAAGGTTACTGCTGACGAACACTTTCCGGATCCAGTCTGATGACTGGGGATATTCTAAGGTAAGGAATCTAACACTAACTACTGTTTCTTACAGATATCTCGCTACCGAAGGTCAGTAACTTGTGCAACAGTCACATGTTCACGAGTAATCCTACTATTTCTAATGGGGTCCTGTTTCAGCATATGCTACGGGATGCTACCGTGTGTCAGCTCTTTGTGTCTGCTTGTGCAGCGTGTTTGTGAGCTGTGACTGTGCCGCTGATAGTCTCCGTGCTTCTAACATCCATTGCTACCCACCACCACCCCTGTCCTAGCCTCACTCGATCTAGTGTCCGTCCACATCCCCGCCCCAGTATTTCAGGGTACCAGGGGTATTTGCGGAAGAGTTTAGCGTGGGTGCAGTTTTGGATTTCATTGTGGCAGGATGAGGGAGACGGTCCTTGTTCTTCTTCCTGCAGCTGAAAATGTCTTACACAAACTATGTACCTGGCTGTGCGTTGTAGCTTCTGTATGGGAGATATGTGGAACTGGTGTCCGACCTGGGATTCGCAAGCAAGGGCACGGCTCAAGCTCAGCTTTCGTGCAGACAACAGCCCAGGAGTATTTCACATAATACACTCATGTTTCACAAAAGTGGTGCATATCTGAAGTGGGGAAAAACGCAATTTCGCCCACATTTAATCCCGGTGTATTGGTTAACATTCCTTGCTCTTTTAAAAAATATATTTATTTTAGTCCTTGTAAACTGTTCGTGCCACATGTTCCCCAGCATGCCGTGCATTTTTAAGGTAAGAGGCACGTGCTTGTGAGCGCAGCGCTCTGTCCCAAAGTGGGTGCCTGCCCTTGTGGTTAAATATCAGTGAACTCCTGAGAGAAGACGCCCCTCCCCCTCTCAGGCATACAGCTACCCGTTCACTGCTCCCAGCATTCAAATCTGTTCTCAGCTGGGTGCCACTGCTCTTGGCACACTCTTTCCAAAGTGCCTAGGCTCTTTACAAACGTGCTGCAGAGCTACGCTCGCATAAAAGACAGAGCACTTGTTTTATCGACCTCCGAAGGATGAAAGGCAGAGTAGACCTCAGTGGGATTTGGACCTGAAACAGCGCAGATGTTTACAGCCACAGCGGTATCTCTAGAAATGATTTCTAGGGGCTTGGGGACGGGGGAAGGAGATGCAACTGGCCACAAATATAATTGGTGGAGCCACCTATAATGGGCAATCGTGAAGGGTGTTTGTGCACATGTCTGTGTGTTGGTACACACATCTGTACCCCGCACATACAAAGTTATTGTAATTGCACTCACAAAACACTGTCAGTTACAGACTCATGCATTTCCTCAGTCACTGATTTACAGTGAGAGGCACTTGGACAACATGGGAAAGAACAGATTTAAATTGTTTTTCACCATCACTGATGCTAACACACCGAGTACCAGCTGAAGTGCACAGCCTTTCAGAGCAACATTTGCATCCGTAGATTGTGCTCCATGCAGGTATCAGTGAAAGTTTATATGACTGTTGCCTACTCAGGCTGAATAAATGGCACTGGAAGTAACTGGAGCACACACGGACAGTGAGCCAAGATCAGCAGACAAAGAGATGTTCAAATCCACTGTCAGGATTGGCCGCAGCGCAAGCATAGAATTTCGCCACTAACCTTGTTCAGATGACCAGCAGAAACGATGTCTGATGACAAGCCCCCTAGTCCCGCCTAAACACGATCCCAACAGTGAAATAAACAATTCTCTGTGTGAATACGTGCCCAGGGATGAAAAGGGAAAGTGGATAAAATAACAAACAGGCGGTTGATGGTTTTCTGTGGGTCCCTCTGAGTATGGGCCAATGGTCTGCGGGATATCAGAAGGAGCCTCCACACTGCATAAAGGAAGGACAAAACAGAAGGTTTTATATCAATCCTTTAGAGAGCGATAATAAAGCCCAGAAACCTTCTCATATTACTCACCAGAGTGTCACACCACCTAATCAGGGAAGGTTGGCATTAGGCATCACTGCAGATAAGACTGTCTATGAGAATGTACTTAATCCCTAAGAGGAATATGGATAGATCATCCTTCACACAGAACAGTCCATATATGCCGCCATATAACAGAGTAACAGGAGTGCAAGTTCATCAGAAAACAGTTCCGGTTGTTAAACTGCACAACACGAGTCACTGTCCTTGCTCGTACTGCTCTTCTCTTCGAAGAACCAAAAACAAACGGTAGTCTCAGTTTAGAATTCCCCAAACGCGTCTCCTGCTAAATTTCTGAAAGGAATGTCAGAGAGTGCGTCTTTAACATCAGCCGCGTTCTCTACAAGGTCCTTCGTTCACTCGTAATGCCAGACAAAAGCAAGGCGCGTTTGTAAGACACCGCGGTTACTATCTGCACAGAAACAAATAAAGGCTCAGAACACACACACGACGGAGGCGGGCCCGCACTCCGTTCGGTCCAGTACTTATCGCAATACGCGAACTTTCCACGGTTTCCAGGAAGCAAAGTTCCTCACAGGTTCCAGGCACGGCAGGCTTCTATCTTCCAGCTGAATTCCGGCGGGGATCACCATCCGCCATCTCCAAACAATCCGGGTTGATTGACAAGCACCTTCCTCTTGGGAGGGAGGTGCTTTTGTATGAACCGCCTTGTGCCTCCATATGCCAGCCCCTTAGCATGCTGGTAATTGTAGTCTTTTCGGCCTCGAACACTCTCACCACATTGAATACACAAGCTACGGGGCTGAGTAGGTGGATATGACACACGCCCCCTCGACCATGAAACCGCTACAGAACCCTCTCTCGAGGACAGCCGACCCGGCGGTCGACCCGGCTTACCCGGATACAGGGCATGAAACCGCTCAACCAACTCGGGACAGTTCATGTTACCCACAGGCTCCCAAGTCCTATCCTCTGGGCCGTATCCCTTCCACTCCACCAAGTACTGCACCCTACCCCTGACCAACCTGGAGTCAAGAATGGACTGCACTTCATACTCCTCCTGACCGTCTACCTCAACTGGAAGGGGTTTCTCTGGTAGTCTCACACTAGGTGGGCAGGGCTGAAGGAGGGAAACATGGAACACAGGATGGAGCCCCCATGAATCAGGAAGAGTGAGTTTCACCGCCACAGGATTAATGACCTCAACAATACTGTATAGACCCACATATTTAGGCTTAAGTCTGGAAACCCCCTTTATATGGAGATGTTTAGTGGAAAGCCAAACTTTGTCCCCCACCTTGTAGTCCGGTTCTAGGGTTCGTCTCTTGTCGGCACAACGTTTCTGTGCGGACTGAGCATTTGCTAGACCGTGTTTTGCGGCTATCAGCACCGCTCTGAGATGTGCATGATGTTCATGAATGCTGGGTACAGGAGAGCGAACAGGCCAGTCAAAGGGGAGTATGTTGGGGTGATGACCATGGAGACAAAAAAAAGGAGAACAACCCAGGGTAGTGTGCACAGCATTGTTATAGGCAAATTCTGCCGTCCATAACAATTTAGTCCAGTCCAAATGGTTTTGCAGAGTGAAACATCGAAGATACTGTTCTAACGTCTGATTCAGACGTTCTGTTTTACCATCCGTTTGGGGATGGTAACTGGTGGAAAGACGTGCATCAATGTTCAGGGTCTTGCAAAGAGCCTTCCAGAAACGAGATGTAAATTGAGTTCCCCTGTCAGTTATCAGAACACAAGGTATACCATGAGCCCTTACAATGTGCTGGAGAAACACCCCTGCCAATTCCGCAGACGTAGGCAATCCTACCAGCGGTACGAAATGACCCATCTTTGTTAGATGATCCACGACAACCAGGATCACCGTCATCTCATCACAAGGTGGCATTTCAACTATGAAGTCCATGGAGAGCGTATGCCATGGTTGTGGAGGAATAGGTAAAGGTCTGAGGAGGCCCGCAGGTCTAGTATGGATGGCCTTTCCTTGTGCACAGATTGCACAGTTTTTAACGTAGTGTCGTACATCATCTCGTAATCGGGCCACCAAAAGGAACGTTCCGCACTCACAATGGTTTTATACATTCCAATGTGCCCCCCCAATCTGGAATCGTGGGTCCAGGCTAACACTTGCTGTTGCAATGCTTCAGTTGGTACAAATAAAGCAGTGCCATGATAAGCAAGGTCGTCTTTTTCTGCACGATGCCCTGGATCTTCCTGGACCCATTCCGGCAGGTTCATATCTGCTAGGGCAATCCTCACTTCCTCCAGAAAGTCCTGTGAAGACAGTAGAGCTATTGAAGAAGTAGGCTTGTCCACTTCCGTTAAAATCAAAGGGGGTTCGACCACATCGGATCCTTCTGGTTCTTCTGTTCCACCTATACGAGAAAGGGCATCCGCCTTCCCGTTTTGTGGCCCAGGTTTATACTTGATGATAAAATCAAAGTCAGAAAAGAACAATGTCCATCGTAATTGCCGCGGGGTAAGTGCCTTGGCGGTCTTTAGGAACAGCAGATTCCTATGGTCCGTATAGATTTCCACTGTATGCACTGCACCCAGGAGATAGTGGCGCCATTCCTCACATGCTCTTTTGATAGCAAGGAGCTCTTTGTCTGAGATGGTATAATTGATTTCGCAAGGCGTAAGCTTTTTTGAGAAAAAGGCAACAGGATGTATTTGGCCAGTAACAGGATGTCGTTGAGCTAGCACACCTCCCACAGCATATTGAGATGCATCCGTTTCAAGGATGTAAGGTAATTGCGGATCAGGATGACGAAGGATGGGAGCCTGGGTGAACTGCTTTTTTAAGAACTGGAACGACGCTGCAGCCTCTAAACTCCAAACAAAGGGGGTATTCTTCCTCAAAAGGCTGGAGATCGGATGTATTATTTTAGAGAAATCCTTGATAAACCTCCGATAGTAATTCGCGAAGCCGAGAAAACTCTGCACCCCTTTAACATTCCGAGGAGTGTTCCAATTCGTGATCGCGTCGACTTTACTCATGTCCATTTGGAAGCCTTGTGCATTGATCACGTATCCAAGAAAACTGACTTCCTGCACATGAAACAGACATTTCTCAAGTTTTGCATAAAGCGAATGCTGCTGTAATCTGCCAAGCACGGTTTTCACATGAGTGACATGATCTGAAAGGGTAGAAGAAAAAACCAGAATGTCGTCTATATATACGACGCAATAGGTTTCCAGACACCCTCGCAACACCTCGTCCATAAAGAACTGAAACGCGGCAGGGGCGTTACACAGCCCAAAAGGCATCAGCCTATATTCGAACAATCCAAATTTTGTCCGAAACGCGGTTTTCCACTCATCCCCTTTTTGGACCCGAACCAAATGATACGCTCCGCAAAGGTCAAGTTTGGTGAAAAAACGGGCTCCTTTCAGCTGGTCCATGAGTACTGGTATCAAGGGGAGAGGGTATCGATTTTTGATGGTCACACGATTTATAGCTCTGTAATCGATGCAAGGTCTTAATTCGGCACAATCCTTCTTAGGAATGAAAAACATAGGGGATGAGGCTGGTGATGTTGAGTGTCTGATAAAGCCAGATGCAAGGTTTTCCTCAATATATGTTTGTAGATACCGTGTTTCTTTCTCGGTCATGGCATAGACCCGGCTACACGGGATGTCTGCTCCGGGCGTCAGTTCTATTCGGCAGTCGTATACCCGATGTGGAGGCAGGTTGGTAGCCTGTTGTTTATTGAACACAGGAAGGTATTCGTTATACTCTTCAGGAAGGACTGTAGCACAACAAAATCTTTCCTGAGAACATGCTGTCGCCAAACACACTGAAGGTGTTATGTCAGGGGTGTTGGCAACAGGAGTGTCCTGAATGCAGTGCTCCTTACAATACTCAGATGACAGGGTAATGGTACGTGCTGCCCAACTGACTTTGGGATCATGAAGAGTCAACCATGGCATGCCCAGAATAAGACGGAATTGATGAGCGTCAATAATGTCAAATTGGATATATTCCTGATGGTTTTGGCTGGTCTGCATTAACATAGAACATGTATGGTAAGCCACGGGACCGGAGGACAGAACGGTTCCATCAACTGCCTTCACCAGCTCAGGCTTTTCTTTCTTTTCCCAAGCTATTCCGATTCTCATGGCGTACTCTTGGTCGATATAATTCCCAGTGGCACCAGAATCTACTAAAGCATCAATATCCAAAGCGTTTTGAGAAGTGACCCATAAAATAACCTTGAGATTCATGTGTGCTACAGCCGGATGTAACGTATTGGCAAGGGAGGGTGAGATCATTGGAGGCTGATAACCCAAGGCAGAGACCTCTTCCGGATTTGGGTTCTCTAGTTTTCCATCGGTTTTTCAGACTGTACGAGTGCCTGACCCCGAGGCACAAAGGATCTTCCGGGTAACGCATTCCTTGCTCTGCATTCCTTGATGAAATGTCCTCCTTTGCCACAATACAGACATTGTTTCAATCAACGTCTTTTCTCCTTCTCCTCCTGTGAAAGGGGACCACGTATGCCGCCTATCTGCATGGGTTCTGTTCCTTCCGATGCTTTGGAGTGTTCTTCCGTTGGGCTTTTGAGGCGAGGATAAAAAGGACGACTATCTCCCTTGGTTTTGTCCCCTTTACGCTCAAGAAGTCTGTGATCCAGCTGGACCGTTAGATCTATGAGTTCTTCACAGGTGTTAGGAAGTTGCACTACTTGTGCCAGGACATCCTTGAGCTCCCCTCTTAATCCTTGGTAGAACAAAGAGATTCGTTTTGCTGGAGGCCAGTCGGTTTCGACCACTAGCCGATTAAACGATGTAATATATGATAGCAGGTCTTGAGAGCCTTGACGTAAAGTTAATAGTTCCTTGTCAAGGGTCAGCATGTGAGATTTCCTATCAAAAAGTTTTCGTAACTCCAAACAAAAATCAGGAAAGCTGTGCAACACTGGGTCGTTTTTCTCCAGCAAAGGAATGGTCCAGCTGGCGGCATTTCCACCCATATAGGACATCATAAATGCCGTCTTTGCAGGATCATCTTGAAACACCCCGGGTTTACATAGGAAGTGTAACCTACACTGGTTCAAAAAAGTCTTGCACCTCCTGCAGTCCCCATAAAAGCGTTCAGGTGGGGTCAATGGAATTCCCACATTTTGTATAACATGTACTGTATGGACAGGATCGATCTGAGGAGATACGGAAGGGGGGTCTACAGGAGGAGGGACAAAAAACCCACCCCCTTCTGCTCCCAAAGAGGGAGTGTGTGTGGTGGAAACAGGAGGGGGCAATGTAGCAGGTCGAAGATAGGGGTTCCCACCAGTACCCTTCCGTGTTAATCCTGCTACCTCTCTCCGCAATGTGCCTACTTCTTTATGTAGTACCTGGTTCTCTTTTCTTGACGTGTGTACCTCTTGCTGCAAAGCCGCCAAGCTTTCCACCACAGAGGCCAACACGACCTCAATATTCATCGTCTAGGCTGGCGTGCATACTTGGGCTTGTCAATATGTCAGGATTGGCGCAGCGCAAGCATAGAATTTCGCCACTAACCTTGTTCAAATGACCAGCAGAAACGATGTCTGACGACAAGTCCCCTAGTCCCGCCTAAACACGATCCCAACAGTGAAATAAACAACTCTCTGTGTGAATACGTGCCCAGGGAGGAAAAGGGGAAGTGGATAAAATAACAAACGACCGGTCGATGGTTTTCTGTGGGTCCCTCTGAGTACGGGCCAATGGTCTGCGGGATATCAGAAGGAGCGTCCACACTGCATAAAGGAAGGACAAAACAGAAGGTTTTATATCAATCCTTTGGAGAGCGATAATAAAGCCCAGAAACCTTCTCTTATTACTCACCAGAGTGTCACACCACCTAATCAGGGAAGGTTGGCATTAGGCATCACTGCAGATAAGACTGTCTATGAGAATGTACTTAATCCCTAAGAGGAATATGGATAGATCATCCTTCACACAGAACAGTCCATATATGCCGCCATATAACAGAGTAACAGGAGTGCAAGTTCATCAGAAAACAGTTCCGGTTGTTAAACTGCACAACACGAGTCACTGTCCTTGCTCGTACTGCTCTTCTCTTCGAAGAACCAAAAACAAACGGTAGTCTCAGTTTAGAATTCCCCAAACGCGTCTCCTGCTAAATTTCTGAAAGGAATGTCAGAGAGTGCGTCTTTAACATCAGCCGCGTTCTCTACAAGGTCCTTCGTTCACTCGTAATGCCAGACAAAAGCAAGGCGCGTTTGTAAGACACCGCGGTTACTATCTGCACAGAAACAAATAAAGGCTCAGAACACACACACGACGGAGGCGGGCCCGCACTCCGTTCGGTCCAGTACTTATCGCAATACGCGAACTTTCCACGGTTTCCAGGAAGCAAAGTTCCTCACAGGTTCCAGGCACGGCAGGCTTCTATCTTCCAGCTGAATTCCGGCGGGGATCACCATCCGCCATCTCCAAACAATCCGGGTTGATTGACAAGCACCTTCCTCTTGGGAGGGAGGTGCTTTTGTATGAACCGCCTTGTGCCTCCATATGCCAGCCCCTTAGCATGCTGGTAATTGTAGTCTTTTCGGCCTCGAACACTCTCACCACATTGAATACACAAGCTACGGGGCTGAGTAGGTGGATATGACACACGCCCCCTCGACCATGAAACCGCTACAGAACCCTCTCTCGAGGACAGCCGACCCGGCGGTCGACCCGGCTTACCCGGATACAGGGCATGAAACCGCTCAACCAACTCGGGACAGTTCATGTTACCCACAGGCTCCCAAGTCCTATCCTCTGGGCCGTATCCCTTCCACTCCACCAAGTACTGCACCCTACCCCTGACCAACCTGGAGTCAAGAATGGACTGCACTTCATACTCCTCCTGACCGTCTACCTCAACTGGAAGGGGTTTCTCTGGTAGTCTCACACTAGGTGGGCAGGGCTGAAGGAGGGAAACATGGAACACAGGATGGAGCCGCCATGAATCAGGAAGAGTGAGTTTCACCGCCACAGGATTAATGACCTCAACAATACTGTATAGACCCACATATTTAGGCTTAAGTCTGGAAACCCCCTTTATATGGAGATGTTTAGTGGAAAGCCAAACTTTGTCCCCCACCTTGTAGTCCGGTTCTAGGGTTCGTCTCTTGTCGGCACAACGTTTCTGTGCGGACTGAGCATTTGCTAGACCGTGTTTTGCGGCTATCAGCACCGCTCTGAGATGTGCATGATGTTCATGAATGCTGGGTACAGGAGAGCGAACAGGCCAGTCAAAGGGGAGTATGTTGGGGTGATGACCATGGAGACAAAAAAAAGGAGAACAACCCAGGGTAGTGTGCACAGCATTGTTATAGGCAAATTCTGCCGTCCATAACAATTTAGTCCAGTCGAAATGGTTTTGCAGAGTGAAACATCGAAGATACTGTTCTAACGTCTGATTCAGACGTTCTGTTTTACCATCCGTTTGGGGATGGTAACTGGTGGAAAGACGTGCATCAATGTTCAGGGTCTTGCAAAGAGCCTTCCAGAAACGAGATGTAAATTGAGTTCCCCTGTCAGTTATCAGAACACAAGGTATACCATGAGCCCTTACAATGTGCTGGAGAAACACCCCTGCCAATTCCGCAGACGTAGGCAATCCTACCAGCGGTACGAAATGACCCATCTTTGTTAGATGATCCACGACAACCAGGATCACCGTCATCTCATCACAAGGTGGCATTTCAACTATGAAGTCCATGGAGAGCGTATGCCATGGTTGTGGAGGAATAGGTAAAGGTCTGAGGAGGCCCGCAGGTCTAGTATGGATGGCCTTTCCTTGTGCACAGATTGCACAGTTTTTAACGTAGTGTCGTACATCATCTCGTAATCGGGCCACCAAAAGGAACGTTCCGCACTCACAATGGTTTTATACATTCCAATGTGCCCCCCCAATCTGGAATCGTGGGTCCAGGCTAACACTTGCTGTTGCAATGCTTCAGTTGGTACAAATAAAGCAGTGCCATGATAAGCAAGGTCGTCTTTTTCTGCACGATGCCCTGGATCTTCCTGGACCCATTCCGGCAGGTTCATATCTGCTAGGGCAATCCTCACTTCCTCCAGAAAGTCCTGTGAAGACAGTAGAGCTATTGAAGAAGTAGGCTTGTCCACTTCCGTTAAAATCAAAGGGGGTTCGACCACATCGGATCCTTCTGGTTCTTCTGTTCCACCTATACGAGAAAGGGCATCCGCCTTCCCGTTTTGTGGCCCAGGTTTATACTTGATGATAAAATCAAAGTCAGAAAAGAACAATGTCCATCGTAATTGCCGCGGGGTAAGTGCCTTGGCGGTCTTTAGGAACAGCAGATTCCTATGGTCCGTATAGATTTCCACTGTATGCACTGCACCCAGGAGATAGTGGCGCCATTCCTCACATGCTCTTTTGATAGCAAGGAGCTCTTTGTCCGAGATGGTATAATTGATTTCGCAAGGCGTAAGCTTTTTTGAGAAAAAGGCAACAGGATGTATTTGGCCAGTAACAGGATGTCGTTGAGCTAGCACACCTCCCACAGCATATTGAGATGCATCCGTTTCAAGGATGTAAGGTAATTGCGGATCAGGATGACGAAGGATGGGAGCCTGGGTGAACTGCTTTTTTAAGAACTGGAACGACGCTGCAGCCTCTAAACTCCAAACAAAGGGGGTATTCTTCCTCAAAAGGCTGGAGATCGGATGTATTATTTTAGAGAAATCCTTGATAAACCTCCGATAGTAATTCGCGAAGCCGAGAAAACTCTGCACCCCTTTAACATTCCGAGGAGTGTTCCAATTCGTGATCGCGTCGACTTTACTCATGTCCATTTGGAAGCCTTGTGCATTGATCACGTATCCAAGAAAACTGACTTCCTGCACATGAAACAGACATTTCTCAAGTTTTGCATAAAGCGAATGCTGCTGTAATCTGCCAAGCACGGTTTTCACATGAGTGACATGATCTGAAAGGGTAGAAGAAAAAACCAGAATGTCGTCTATATATACGACGCAATAGGTTTCCAGACACCCTCGCAACACCTCGTCCATAAAGAACTGAAACGCGGCAGGGGCGTTACACAGCCCAAAAGGCATCAGCCTATATTCGAACAATCCAAATTTTGTCCGAAACGCGGTTTTCCACTCATTCCCTTTTTGGACCCGAACCAAATGATACGCTCCGCAAAGGTCAAGTTTGGTGAAAAAACGGGCTCCTTTCAGCTGGTCCATGAGTACTGGTATCAAGGGGAGAGGGTATCGATTTTTGATGGTCACACGATTTATAGCTCTGTAATCGATGCAAGGTCTTAATTCGGCACAATCCTTCTTAGGAATGAAAAACATAGGGGATGAGGCTGGTGATGTTGAGTGTCTGATAAAGCCAGATGCAAGGTTTTCCTCAATATATGTTTGTAGATACCGTGTTTCTTTCTCGGTCATGGCATAGACCCGGCTACACGGGATGTCTGCTCCGGGCGTCAGTTCTATTCGGCAGTCGTATACCCGATGTGGAGGCAGGTTGGTAGCCTGTTGTTTATTGAACACAGGAAGGTATTCGTTATACTCTTCAGGAAGGACTGTAGCACAACAAAATCTTTCCTGAGAACATGCTGTCGCCAAACACACTGAAGGTGTTATGTCAGGGGTGTTGGCAACAGGAGTGTCCTGAATGCAGTGCTCCTTACAATACTCAGATGACAGGGTAATGGTACGTGCTGCCCAACTGACTTTGGGATCATGAAGAGTCAACCATGGCATGCCCAGAATAAGACGGAATTGATGAGCGTCAATAATGTCAAATTGGATATATTCCTGATGGTTTTGGCTGGTCTGCATTAACATAGAACATGTATGGTAAGCCACGGGACCGGAGGACAGAACGGTTCCATCAACTGCCTTCACCAGCTCAGGCTTTTCTTTCTTTTCCCAAGCTATTCCGATTCTCATGGCGTACTCTTGGTCGATATAATTCCCAGTGGCACCAGAATCTACTAAAGCATCAATATCCAAAGCGTTTTGAGAAGTGACCCATAAAATAACCTTGAGATTCATGTGTGCTACAGCCGGATGTAACGTATTGGCAAGGGAGGGTGAGATCATTGGAGGCTGATAACCCAAGGCAGAGACCTCTTCCGGATTTGGGTTCTCTAGTTTTCCATCGGTTTTTCAGACTGTACGAGTGCCTGACCCCGAGGCACAAAGGATCTTCCGGGTAACGCATTCCTTGCTCTGCATTCCTTGATGAAATGTCCTCCTTTGCCACAATACAGACATTGTTTCAATCAACGTCTTTTCTCCTTCTCCTCCTGTGAAAGGGGACCACGTATGCCGCCTATCTGCATGGGTTCTGTTCCTTCCGATGCTTTGGAGTGTTCTTCCGTTGGGCTTTTGAGGCGAGGATAAAAAGGACGACTATCTCCCTTGGTTTTGTCCCCTTTACGCTCAAGAAGTCTGTGATCCAGCTGGACCGTTAGATCTATGAGTTCTTCACAGGTGTTAGGAAGTTGCACTACTTGTGCCAGGACATCCTTGAGCTCCCCTCTTAATCCTTGGTAGAACAAAGAGATTCGTTTTGCTGGAGGCCAGTCGGTTTCGACCACTAGCCGATTAAACGATGTAATATATGATAGCAGGTCTTGAGAGCCTTGACGTAAAGTTAATAGTTCCTTGTCAAGGGTCAGCATGTGAGATTTCCTATCAAAAAGTTTTCGTAACTCCAAACAAAAATCAGGAAAGCTGTGCAACACTGGGTCGTTTTTCTCCAGCAAAGGAATGGTCCAGCTGGCGGCATTGCCACCCATATAGGACATCATAAATGCCGTCTTTGCAGGATCATCTTGAAACACCCCGGGTTTACATAGGAAGTGTAACCTACACTGGTTCAAAAAAGTCTTGCACCTCCTGCAGTCCCCATAAAAGCGTTCAGGTGGGGTCAATGGAATTCCCACATTTTGTATAACATGTACTGTATGGACAGGATCGATCTGAGGAGATACGGAAGGGGGGTCTACAGGAGGAGGGACAAAAAACCCACCCCCTTCTGCTCCCAAAGAGGGAGTGTGTGTGGTGGAAACAGGAGGGGGCAATGTAGCAGGTCGAAGATAGGGGTTCCCACCAGTACCCTTCCGTGTTAATCCTGCTACCTCTCTCCGCAATGTGCCTACTTCTTTATGTAGTACCTGGTTCTCTTTTCTTGACGTGTGTACCTCTTGCTGCAAAGCCGCCAAGCTTTCCACCACAGAGGCCAACACGACCTCAATATTCATCGTCTAGGCTGGCGTGCATACTTGGGCTTGTCAATATGTCAGGATTGGCGCAGCGCAAGCATAGAATTTCGCCACTAACCTTGTTCAAATGACCAGCAGAAACGATGTCTGACGACAAGTCCCCTAGTCCCGCCTAAACACGATCCCAACAGTGAAATAAACAACTCTCTGTGTGAATACGTGCCCAGGGAGGAAAAGGGGAAGTGGATAAAATAACAAACGACCGGTCGATGGTTTTCTGTGGGTCCCTCTGAGTACGGGCCAATGGTCTGCGGGATATCAGAAGGAGCGTCCACACTGCATAAAGGAAGGACAAAACAGAAGGTTTTATATCAATCCTTTGGAGAGCGATAATAAAGCCCAGAAACCTTCTCTTATTACTCACCAGAGTGTCACACCACCTAATCAGGGAAGGTTGGCATTAGGCATCACTGCAGATAAGACTGTCTATGAGAATGTACTTAATCCCTAAGAGGAATATGAATAGATCATCCTTCACACAGAACAGTCCATATATGCCGCCAGATAACAGAGTAACAGGAGTGCAAGTTCATCAGAAAACAGTTCCGGTTGTTAAACTGCACAACACGAGTCACTGTCCTTGCTCGTACTGCTCTTCTCTTCGAAGAACCAAAAACAAACGGTAGTCTCAGTTTAGAATTACCCAAACGCGTCTCCTGCTAAATTTCTGAAAGGAATGTCAGAGAGCGCATCTTTAACATCAGTCGCGTTCTCTACAAGGTCCTTCGTTCACTCGTAATGCCAGACAAAAGCAAGGCGCGTTTGTAAGACACCGCGGTTACTATCTGCACAGAAACAAATAAAGGCTCAGAACACACACACGACGGAGGCGGGCCCGCACTCCGTTCGGCTCAGTACTTATCGCAATACGCGAACTTTCCACGGTTTCCAAGAAGCAAAGTTCCTCACAGGTTCCAGGCTTCTATCTTCCAGCTGAATTCCGGCGGGGATCACCATCCGCCATCTCCAAACAATCCGGGTTGATTGACAAGCACCTTCCTCTTGGGAGGGAGGTGCTTTTGTATGAACCGCCTTGTGCCTCCATATGCCAGCCCCTTAGCATGCTGGTAATTGTAGTCTTTTCGGCCTCAAACACTCTCACCACATTGAATACACAAGCTACGGGGCTGAGCAGGTGGATATGACACACGCCCCCTCGACCATGAAACCGCTACATCCACACTGAGATGCGACCAGCAGCAAATCCGGAAGACCAATCGCACAGCCCCCCAAGGCCGCATCAACGGCAGCATCAGCAAAAACAAGCTTTTGCAATGCAATGGGTCTCACAGTTACCAGAGTTTAAGCTAATGGCATTGTAAATGACAATTCCTTTTATTTTTGTTTTTAAAACAAAAATAAAAGGCATTGTTATTTGCAATGTCAATAGCTCAAACTCGCATAAATGCGAGACCTATTGCATTGCAAATGCTTGTTTCAAGAAGGGCCCCCAACTATTACAATCTTTGGTTATGCTCTACATTCCTGGCAGGGCACTGAGATCAGCCAGTGCCCATCGCCTGTCAGCACCTAAAATTCCCAAGGGATGCTCATTTGGCCCCAAGTTGTGGAATTCCCTGCCTAATAGATTGCATCAAATTAACTTAGAATTCATCTTTAGAAAACCTAGTTGTTTGAAGACTGGCTGGTTCCTTGTTTGTACACCGCTTTGGTGGTGGTGCGTTGGTTTTTATTGCTGGGAAGCCTTTGGGCAGCCATGTGCTTTATAGATCTGCGATTTTCTTTTTCCAATACGGCTCATGAACTTGATCTGCTGGTTCCCCTGAACAGTAACACGGGTTATAGCCTTTTTCCAAAGAAAAATATATTGAAGTTTCCCTTTAAAATACAGATAACTACAGACCTCTTGGATTTCATATTTAGGTTTTCCATCAACTAGTATGGGTCTTGATTTCTCTTTAACTAGTTGACCTTTACAATGGAGATAAACTTTTAAATGAGAAACGTAAAACGACGGATGAACCTTCCAGTAAGAACTAAGTTTGAAACGTAATATGACAGTGTTTATAATCTTTGACATTTTGAAAGGCCCGTGATCTCTAGGAGGGAATTTAGATCAAGATAGACAGAGGTAGATTGATGGAGGATAAACAGACTCTGTCATCTATCTTACAGGTAGGAGCTGGTCACCTTTGCTGGTTGGCCAGCGATTTTTGCCTTTATTTGGCAATTTGTAAATTCTGGTGTAGTTTCTCTCAAACCCTTTTTATATTGCTAAAGAATTTTGGACTGCTGATACAGTATCTTCTCCAGTATTGGGGGTGTCTTTCATAGATTCACATGCCTGAATCATTCCCCGTCGTCGGAGTGGGAGTCCCACGGTACATAAAAAAGCAATAATATGCCTATAAAAAGCCAAAACCTTGGTAATAACCAACCAGGAAGTAAAGTAGCCTAAGCTACAGTGCAAAAAACTTCCACACTCATGACTATCATAGTCATGTTGTATAGACCGAACTGCAACCAATCAGGCGACAGCACCCACCAGCAGGTTCTCCCCAGAGGCTCAGGCTCTCAGATTTTCTACCGCATGTCGTCTAAAGGGAGTCTTCCTGAGCTCTGCTCAGTTTTTTCTTCAAAATTTCTACATTCTGCAAGTATTTTTACTTTTCTTCAAAGAAGTCTTTATTTTCAACTCTGCTTCGCCTGTGGAAAGCTTTGCCCTTTTTCTAAGGACCCTCACGATAGTCTTTTTTCTGAACTTCAGGTGAGGAGTCGCAGGTTCTGTGGGCCCCTTTACTCGAAGGACCTTTGAGAACGGAGAGGCCCGTCTCCTCCTGTGGCTACAGGAGTTGTAGACTTTCTGACACCCCTGTCTCTGACATGGAGAGTGTTTGTTCTGGACGTGCTAAGTCCTCTCTAAGCGTGGGTGTGGAACTGAGATTCCTTCTTCTTGGCCTCCAAGTAGGAAGTAGGATCCTCTGGATATTGTTCCCCCACGGAATCTGCTAGCCTCCACGCCTTCGGGACCTGGTCTCTGGCGTTTTCAGACTCTTTCTGCCACCTTTACACTATAGAAAGGGGCCAGTCGACACGCCCGTCGACGATGAAAGACTCCGTCCTCGTCGTCACTTCGTCGACAACGACATTGAGTGTGTCGACGAGTCTAAAGGCAATCTTCGACTTCTAAGTTGCCGTCGTCAACGGACTCGTCGGCGGTGGCCTTGTCGTCGACGACAGTGAGGACAATGCCCTCTCGTCGACAGTAGGCTCGTTGACGACAGTATAAGCCTCGTCGACGGACTCGTCGACAGTGGCCTCGTTGTCGACGGAGGCTCCGTCGACGACCGTAAAATAAGCCTCGTAGACGGTAAGCCTCGTCGACGGTAAGGCTCGTCAACGGTTGTCCTGGTTGTTCTCATCGACAGTTGGCCTATTGGCGACAGTCAGCTTCGTCGACAGTGGGCTCGTCGGCAGTAGTTCGTCGAAGGTAAACTTCGTCGACGGTGTACTTTGTCGACAGTCATCCTCGTTGACGGTAAACTTCGTCCATCATTGGCTTCGTCAACGATTGGCTTCATTGACGACTGAGCTGCTTCGATGGTGGGCTCGTCTACGGTGGCCTCGTCAACGGTCTGCTCCGTACACGTTAAACTTCAGCAATTACTTCATCGACTATCAACTTTATCCAACAATGGACTTTGTCGACGACGGAAAGCTTTGTCGACAGTTGGCTTCGTCGAGGGTTGGCGTTGTCGACAGTCAGCTGTGTTGACGCAGATGGCCTCGTTTACGGTTGGCCTCATCGACGGTTGACCCAGTCAATGGTTGGATTCGTCAACGGTTGACCCAGTTTGACAGTTGGCTACATGCACACTGCTCTTTTAGCCTATTTATTAGTCATAAACTGCTTTTCCGCTACATCAATGTGATGGCTCATTACTCAACACCATAATTTCTTGGACTGGCTAAAAACGTAGCCAGACTCTCAGCCTCTGGTTCCTTAAGACCAGAATTATGTTTTTCTGACGACGAGGCTGCCATGTCCTGTTCCATGGCGAAATTATACCCTCTCTTACACCTGTATTAAATTACCCTCCGGTGGATATTGGAGGATCAAACCTCCTCATGGAGAGAAGGACGACTCGCTTTCATCTTCCCCTCGTCACGAGGAAAGAAGCTGACCGTTTTTCTCTTTGATTTTACAATTAACTACGAACACAAGTTCGTTCAGTTCCTCTGATACCTTTTATTTGACAAGAGGTCTTTCACTCTTCCTGAGCCCAAGATCTGTGCTGGCGATTCTTTCACGCCTCAAACACATATTTAAAACGCCAGACTATTCACCTGCTTGTCTTGTCTCTCAACTACAACCCGACTCATCTTTTGCTCGGGCGGCCCAGCGACGTCCTCGCAATTCCGCTTCCCCTTTGATGTTTTTCTCCTGACCGGGAAGGTCGATGCCTCGTATTATTGGGGGGGAAAAGTTCTCCACAATGGCTGCAACCACAGTTTCAGCAGGCAATTCTTTAGCCATTTTGGACAGGTACCACTGCCAGAGGTACTTTGGCATGTTGGCGCAGGTAGCCCTTTTTCCCGAATCCTCCTCGGCTGACGCTTCAAGGATCCTGCAGATGAATGGAAGAAGTGCATCAGAAACAATAGACTGTGCAGTGCACATTGCGTCTCCACGTTTTTAGACAGCTCGCAGCAGCGCCAGTATTGCAAAGACAAAGTTCGCAGAACGCTCGGTTTTTCGCCCAGAGGTTCAGACTAAAATAATGGACATACCTTTTTATGGGTAATCCCTCTTTGGCCAACATGTTGAGCAGACACGTCAGTCACTACCCGCGCCTTCGGTTCTCTCCAGTACAGAAAGCAGCCCTTTCGTGGTGCCCGAGGTTGCAGTTCCACATCCTCTTTTCCAAGGAGTTCCTCCCAGTATCACTCCTACAATCAGAACCAACTGTATTATTTGACTCTAAATCGTATACAGGTGGTAATTCTTCCAGGAAACAACAACTTGCCTTAGAACCCACCCTTAATCCATCCCAAAAAGGCTGACAGTGGAATTTCTCTCTTTTATTCCATTTGGTCAACGATGCCATTTGTCTGTTGGGGGTTCTAATAGTTGTGTCGAAAGGGCACGCTCTAGAATTTGAAAAAAATCCCTCTTGCTACACCTACAAAGGGGACCTCTACCTCCTCATCTACGCGAGTCGTTTGCACAAGTGTCTATTTTAATACACACAGGGACCGTCTGAGTGGTTCCGATTCTCCAACAACAGAATTAGGATTTACTCTCAGTTCCTCATCAACAAGCAAGTCAGGAAGGAAGCGCCTGATTTTAGATCTTTGCGCAAACTTTTCAAATGTTGTACCTCACGAACGTCCTAAAGTTCTACTGTCAGAACGACTTTATAATTACACTCGACCTCCAGGATGTCTATTTTCATGTGCCAATCCTTCCAAAGCATAGGAAGTGGCTCCACTTTACAATAGGTTCAAACCTTTTCAATTCAAGGTCCTACCTTTTTGGACTTTGGTCCGCTCCACGTGTCTTTACGTGGATCCTGGCACTAGTGGCAGCCTGTCTACGTCTGCAAGGCAATCAAATGTATCATTACTTAGACGACTGTATAAGAAGGGCTCGCTCTTATCAATAAGCAGTCCAGCACACCCAGACTTGTCAGTCACTATTTCAAAACCTGATTTCCAAAAAATCATGACCAGTCCCAACTAGTCCTAGCTCCGATATGAACACTTCTCGGAGCATCAATCAATACAAACCGAGCAAAGGTGTTTGTCTCACACGAACGACAGGCCTGCATCTCCCACTTGGTTATTCTTCTACGTACAAAAAAGGTCCGTTTCAGTAGACCCTCAAAGTCATTCCTGGCCACAGCCTCCACCTGCATCCAGTTGGTTCCCAACTGCAGATTACACATGAGAAAATGCTAGAGGAGCTAGCCAAGCCGTGGCGACAACTATCTGGCTCATTCCACGACAGCATCTTATTTGCCTTTCGAATGAGGACACAGCTGGGCTGGTTGGCCCCCGCTCCCTCCTCGGACGCTCCACCACTCACCCTTACCAACGATGCCTCTCTGGAAGGTTAGGGAGCGCACCTTCAGGGTTTTTTTTTCCATCAAAGGCAGATGGACGCCTCTCCAACGCATGTCACACACTAACCGCTTGGAGCTGTTATCCAGTTTCCTGGCTCTGAAAGCCTTCCGCTTCCTAGTGCGAGAGGAATCAGTATTAGCGTGTACAGACAATACTATCGCTATACACTACCTCAACAAGCAAGGAGGTACGCGATCACTGTCGCCCAAACAAGCACAACACATTTGCGAATAGACCATTCACCATCGCGTTGATATTTCTGCAATACATGTTCCAAGGGTCTCGAACGTCATGACGTACTCCCTCAGTGCATCTGCCTAGGACAACCACGGGTGGGATCTCCACCAACAGACCCTGGACCACATCTTATACCTGGGGGGCCAACCAGACCTGGATCTGTTTGCATCGCCTCTCAACCGCAGATGCCTATACTATGCAATCTGGCTTCCCCACAAAAGATCGTGCGAACTGCATTCGATGAACTTGTCAACAGTATTTGCATTCGCTTTTCCGCGGATTCCGTTTGTGCCACGTCTCCTGCAGAAAATGAGGTTCTAACCATGTCACATCTCACTCATTGTGCTCAGATGGCCTCGCCGACCGTGGTTCACGGGTCTCCTCCTACAACCTTGCTGTGAATCTAGCATGCTTTGCCCTCTGCCGCACCTTCTGACAGTGAAGTACGGACAGATTCACCATCCGCATTCCTCAAACCTCAAGCTTGTGGCTTCATGCTGAGCACTCTGAATTTGCTCACTTGTGCATTGCCTCAGACAGAAGGGAGGTTTCTCGTGAACGCAAGAGCCCCTCCACTACTAAGACATATAAACAAAAATGTAAACTCTTTGGTATCTGGTGCGTGTCTGTCAGCATCAATTCCGTGCACGTTACACCAGATCAAATCCTACCTGTCTTTCTCCTTCTGGCAAAGTCAGCCCTTTTTCTCATTTCTTTTTGAAAAGTACTGGCTGCACTTCAACAAAGTAGGATGACTGTTTCCTATATGATTTTAAAGAATGTTATATGTATTTAGAGATCCCTGCGTATTGTGAAGAAGTTCTAGCCAATGCTAGAGCGCCGGCCACGATTAAGACTTGCAGACTCAAATGGAAAAGGTTCTGTGCCTGGTGTCACTCTGCCAATCTACACCCGATTCATCCTAAACTGGAACAGATCTTGCCATTCTTTCTTCATTTGGCTAGATCGGGTTTATCTCATTTCACTCTAAAGGTATTTTTGGCAGCCTTTTCCAGATTCCGTCAGGATGGAGCTACTCCCCTTTATTCATCAAGAATAATTCAGCAATTTTTTAAGGGATTATTCCGAATGTTTCCTCCTGTTCGACATCCACCTCCATCCTGGTACTTGAATGTGGTGCTCGCTCAGCTCATGCGTCACCCCTTTGAACCTATTCATAAAGTAGATCTCAAGTTCCTGTCTTGGAAGGTTTCTTTACTTTTAGCACTGACTTCAACACGGAGAGTCAGCGACATTCAGGCATTCATGATCAAGTTTTTTGCAATTCACTTCAAATTCAGTAGTGCTACGTACCAATTCTAAAGTTCCCTCTGACTTTCATCTTAACGAGCCGGTGATTCTAAAGACATTCTTTCCAAATCCGCAAACAGCGGCAGAAAGGGCCTTGCATTCACTAGACATCAGGACGTGTCTCAAGTTCTATCTCCAACGAACTGCTACAATAAGGAAAACAGATCAATTATTTGTAGCATATGGAAAGCTACGTCAGGGATACGCGGTATCCAAACAGACTATAGCCCGGTGGGTGTCCTCAGCGATAAGCCTGTGTCATCAGCAAGGGGGAAGGCCTCTACAGTCCTTGCCAAGGGCACATTCTACAAGAGCGGTCTCCTCTTCTACCACTCTCTTCGCTGGCGTGCCTCTCCATCAGATTTACAGAGCAGCAACTTGGTCCAGCAAGAATACCTTCACTAAACATTACTGTTTGGACACTGCAAGTGATGCAGAGACTTCGGTGGATCGAGCAGTTCTTCGCAATCTTTTCAAATAAGGTGAGCCTCTGTTCTCCCTCCTCCTCTATGCTCCTTTGTTCTTACATGTTATTCTCTTTTACAAAACATGCATGTATACTGTGATACAAGTAGCGTCTAATGAGCATGATGTTCTGTACTGCTATCTACTCTGATTCAGGCATGTGAATCTATGAAAGACACCCCAATACTGGAGAAGAACAATAGTTACTTACCTGTAATCTGTGGTTCTCCAGTATTGGTGTCTTTCATAGATTCACATGCACCCTCCCACCTCCCCTCTGAGGCTCCTTCAGGTAATTGTGTTGGTTTAACTCCTGTGCAAGAAAATCTGAGAGCATGAGCCTCTGGGGAGAACCTTCTGGTGGGTGCTGTCGCCTGATTGGCTGCAGTTCGGTCTATACAAAATGACTATGATAGTCATGAGTCTGGAAGTTTTTTGCACTGTAGCTTAGGCTACTTTACTTCCTGGTTGATTATTACTAAGGTTTTGGCTTTTTGTAGGCATATTATTGTTTTTTTATGTACCGTAGGACTCACACTCCAACGACGGGGAATGATTCAGGCATGTGAATCTATGAAAGACACCAATACTGGAGAACCACAGATTACAAGTAAGTAACTATTGTTCTTCTGTCTCTAAGGTATCTGGAAAGTTTGATGATGGAATCTTGTTTAGCCAAAAAAAAACTGAATATCCATTAGAGGTATGAATAGAAATATTATATGCAATTTCTGCTGCAAGTAAGAAACCTTTTCCATTTGTCTTGGGTGGCAGAAATGTAACATCTTAAAAAACTCTTCAAGAGTTTGATTACATTTCTCAGTTTTCCCTTTAGATCGGGAGTTGATGTTTATGATGATGTGGCTTCCAAAACTTAGAGACATATTGAGAACTGCGATCGGAAATTATTTTCAAGGGTAATCCATGAAGTTGACATATGCAGAGGATAAGACATCAGCCATTTCTGATCGAGCTGGTCATTTAGAAAGAGCATAAAAGTGAGCCATTTTAGTAAACGAATCCACAGAAACCATAATAGTGGTACCGTTTTCAGACAAGGGTAAAGTCCATCGATATAATATGCCACGGTTTTGAAGGAATTCCAGGGGAGAGTAATAAACTTGCTTTTTTGTGAGTTTCAGATTAATTTTGGGTGCAGACGTTGGAGCATTCAAAACATTTGATGACATCTTGGCCAGGTGAAGGCCATCAGAACTTCCTACTGATTATGCCTTCAGTAACTCGTCGACCTCTGTGTCTGGAAAATAATGCATCATGACATAACTGTAGTTTACATATGTGTGTAACTTTTTTTCTGTGATAAAAATCAAAACAATAGAGTTCTTTATCTGAAAACAAGGATAAAAATGTTTTTGTTTGTGAAAATTGAACAGTTTAGTTTCTTGACTAGTACAATCAAGAAATGTAGTGGTTGTAGCAAAAATGAAGGCTTGAGGAATGATCATTTTCTCCACCATTCTAAAGTTCTCAGATTGTGGATAACTCGTGGATAGTCAGTCTGTGGTTACATATTCAGACCTGGGATTGTAAGTAAAGTTACAAAATAAAACAAATTGTGAACTTTAGAGTTTCAAAAGAAAATTTGTCAGCAGTAAAGTGAGAGACGTAAAACTCTGAGCTCAGAAACAAGATCTTTGTAGACCAGTTGATATACGGATCGTGTCTAGCTTAAAAGTTAATCCCTAAAGTTAAAGAATAACGGGGATAGAAAAAGTGAGGATTTCAAAGTGAGTGACTATTCTGAGAGGTAAATGTGAATTCTTCTCTATCGCTAAGCCAGAGGCCTCTAGAGTTCCATCCATAGCTTTTACTGCCACTTGTACTTTCTTCTTGGAAACAAGAATGTGGTTATGGACGGACCACTGAAAGTCATATAGATGTTAGAAGTTACACAGTCTATAGGGAACTGTCAACAGGAGATGTTCAGGCTGGAAAAAAATTACCCAGAGGTCTTGCCTACTATTCCGACTTTCAGCATGTTGGAGTACTTGAAGGGTTCTGTGATCGGTACAGATGGCCATGCGATGTTGGGCTCCATGTAAAAAATGTCTCCATGCTATAAAGGCTGCCTTGATAGCCAGGAGTTTTTTTCCAGAACAGATTCATTCTTTTTTGCTGGGGAAAACTTCTTTGAGAAAAAGGTAATTAGATGCTCTTCTCCATCATGAACTGGTTCAATTAAGACAACTCCCATGGCTAGATCTGAGACACCTGTATGTTCAATAAACGGTTCAGAGGCATCAGTTTATTGTAAGATGAGAGCTAGAACGAACTCTGTCTTCGGTCTTTCAAAGGTGAGAGTAGTATCCTTGCTCCAGTAAAAGGCTTCTTTTTTAACAGATCTGTAATTGTTGGCACAAGCTTAAAAACACTCTTGATGAATTTATAGTGATAGTTTGCTAGCCCAATAAAGCTCTGTGTCTTTTTCACTGAGGACGGAATGGGCCTGTCAAGAATGACTTGATTCTTTTGAGTATCTATGGCAGTCCCTTTTGAAGAAAGGATTTACCTAAATACTGTCCAGGACCTTTTGCAAACAAGCTCTTTTAGGGGTTTGTCCAGCAATTTGTTTTGTTTACAATGCTGTAGGACTTGTTGAACATGGATAGGAAGTTCTTTTAGGTGTTTTGAAAATATATATATGTATATATATATATATATCACCCAAGTAAACAACCATAGACTGAGGAGCAGATTGGAGAAGATCTCATTCATGAAATGCTGGAAAACAGCTGGGGCATTACAAAGGACAAACTGCATCACTCATTACTCAAAATGCCTGAAAGGTGTTCCGAAAGCTCCTTTTCACTCATCACCTGATCGGATCCATGTTAGGTGATAAGCTCCTCTTATGTCTAGTTTGATGAAAAACTTTGCTCCTTGTGTGGCATCCAGAATATCTGTTTTGAGAGGCAAAGGGTAAATGTCTTTGAGAGTCACCAAATGTAATGCCCTGTAATCTAGCCATTCCCGGAATTGTGCTGCCTTTGTGCTTCTTGGACAAAGCAATGAGCCCATTTCCCAGATTAGCATCAAGGTATTCCTTTAGGGCTTGCCGTACCGAGGGAGACAAGGAAAGAATTTGCCCATGGAAAATAATGGCATCAGGTAGCGTGTCGATGGTGCAATCAAAAAGGTGATGAGGAGGTAGCTCATTTGTTGTTGACTCTTGAAATACATCAAGGGACTTACAGTAGGTGTCAGGAATCTCAGTGAGCGGAGCGATAGACTCAGCAATGTCACCATTGTGAACTTTAGAGTTTCAAACGAAAATTTGTCAGCAGTAAAGTGAGAGACGTAAAACTCTGAGCTCAGAAACAAGATCTTTGTAGACCAGTTGATATACGGATCGTGTCTAGCTTAAAAGTTAATCCCTAAAGTTAAAGAATAACGGGGATAGAAAAAGTGAGGATTTCAAAGTGAGTGACTATTCTGAGAGGTAAATGTGAATTCTTCTCTATCACTAAGCCAGAGGCCACTAGAGTTCCATCCATAGCTTTTACTGCCACTTGTACTTTCTTCTTGGAAACAAGAATGTGGTTATGGGCGGACCACTGAAAGTCATATAGATGTTAGAAGTTACACAGTCTATAGGGAACTATCAACAGGAGATGTTCAGGCTGGATAAAAAAGTCCCCTTGTTGGAGGACAAAGCACGAAAATATCAGAGGAAAGGACTGGGATGTTTGGTTATTGCTTGCTTCTTGCACTGAGAATGATCTCCTTAGTTTCCCAACTTTTCCGGACGGCAAAAAGGGTGTAAGGACAGGAACTCAAAAGGTGACCTCTCTGACCACAATATAAACACATTCCCACTTTCTGTCTCCTTCTCTTTTCCTTCCTTCAAGGACCTTGAGTGAAACCACTTTCAGTGGCTCATTTTCTTAGTCTAAAGACTTTGATGTTACCTTGATCGATGGTCTGCTGATAAGTTTAGAAAAGGATTGTTTCCTGCGTTCCAAACATCTTTCTTGAAAACGGCTGTGCATTTGGATGAGATATTGAAGGTTAGGTGGTCGGGCAACCCTTTGAGAGTTCATGCTTTATCTCATCCTTTAACCCATTCCAAAACATGTGACCTAGGTAGAGTCAGTCCAATCAATTTCTCTTGCCAGACCTTTGAATTTCAAGATGTAAGAATGAAAATCCCTAGTACCTTTCCAAAGCTCCAGACTCTCTTCTTGGGCAATTGTGGTCTTGATGGTCGAATATTTTTAAATTTCAACAAGGAAGGTTGCAAAGTATTCCAGGAGAGGACTGGCATCTGAAACCAAGGCCATAGCCCGGGCCAAGGCATTTCAGACGGAAGTGCTAATCTAAAACACCACCGCATACATGTTGGCGACATATATGTGGGGTTTAAAAGTGAAGTGTGCTTGCCAGGTGTGTAAAAAGGCCCTAACTTCCCTGAGTTACCATTCAACTTCAACTATGCCAAGCCAGCCAGAGGAGGAACTAAGAACCCTTCTAATACACCTAAAGGCTGACGATGTAAGGTGTTTTTCATGGTCAGGTTTTGAATTTGCAGTATCAAATTATTAACAGTAGTCAGCAGCTCTTGAATTTGAGCCATTCCCTGGGCCTAATCCATTTTTTAAATCTTTTGATGTTGCAGCCTGTCAAGCACTGGTCTTCTGAGGGATGTATGGAGACTTCTTGATTCGTAAAATTGAGGCATTACAGATGCCAGATTGTGTACAGGTAGTCTAGCAATGTTCCAGAAAATCTAGCAAGAAGGAGAAAAAACTGGAGACCAAAAAATACCATCTAGCTGACCAGGCCAAGCAGCAGGGCAAATAGCAGAAGAGCAGTAATGCAACTTGGAGCGAGTGTGGAGAGGCCACAGAGTCCACTGGGTAAGCAAAGATTCAAAAGAAACTGGATTTAACAATGACCCTCCTTTTATAGTGGGAAACAGGAGGTGACCTCATCCTAGAAGAGGTTAGTCCATCTTGGATTGGGATAGAATCTTAAGAAACAATACAGTGCAATAGATATTTAACTGTAATGGTCAGAGATCAAGTTAGAGCCCAGTAAATAAACCCCTAATCTGAGTTGTTTAAAAACAGGTAAATGAAGAGTACTCCCACATGTAACCTCTTCAAAAAGGTGGAATGCATGGAGAATCTCCCTATTTTATAGTCTGTTGCGCGGTCGGAAAACATGATACTCATTTGAGAGACAAGATGGAGCTAAGCGAAGTCACCACTACCTCCTCAGTGCGGGAGGTATTCTGCAATCCTCAGCCGCAAGTGAATTATTGAAGCATGTGTATCTATGCAGGACACAAAAGCTGGATTTTCACAGGTAAGCAGCTTGTTTTCTTTCATAGGAGACCTAAACAAACCAAAGAACGAACCAATCCTCTAATGGAACCTATTGACTATCTTAAGCAATTTAATATCAGATTGAGCTCCATTATTATAAAAGGCAAAAATGGCAGTCATATTTAATCTGTGCTGTGCAGGAAGATGGGGCAGTGGTAATTAGGAATAGGCGCAGTCACTGATGCACAGACTTTACATTTAAACATAATTAAAATATGCTGCTGCAAACCAAGTATGACACTATGAAATTTAGACCTACCAATTGTTGAATTTGCTTTTTCTAGTAAAGTGATAATGGCCACACCTGTTTATTTGGAAATAATGGGTGATTTCCTTTTACTGGACAGGGAGCAGGTGTTGAATTGTATCCAGGAAGTACAGCAATTTTAGAGGGAAATGCAATTCACCACTGTAATAACTTCAAAATGGGGGACATTTTAAAGAGAACCCTTGGAGGAATTAATGTGAAGGTAACATAATTTTCGTAATGCTTTCAACATGGTGATATTTAAGTCTGTTTTTATAACTCATATATTCATCCTCTTACTTTCGCATTTCTTGGGAACCATTTTACTGCTCTGGGCCCGGGAAAGGATCTGACTCATGCTGTTTATCGTAATGTTAAACATAGAGTACATTGTCAGTCTCGCCTGCATGTGCCTATCCGTAGTTGCTTCTAACCATACATATCAGTCCCAAGTTTTTATTTCTATATATTGCAGTAAATTCATGTTCCCAGTTCTTTTTGGACCAGATTGTGCAATAGGAAAAGATGGACTCGGGGGCGAAGTGTCTTTATTAGGATATTCATTTTCCAGTTGCAAGCTACAAAAATATCGGGTGAGCAAAGCATGGGATTGGATTGTTAAAGGTCCCGAATTAAGGAATTTGTATGAAGACTGTAATGGGTTAATTAGACATCACATCTCAGTATTCCTCATAAGAGGATGGAAACCCTCGCCCTCTACCCGTAACATGCTTTATGGTCAGGTTCCTCCTCACCGCAACTTGCTCATTGGTACGTGCTAGGCTCCCTTGGGAGGACTTTGTGGAGCTTTTTTTTCCATTGCAGAGCTCCTGAGAGAAACGTCTTTTAGTCACTGTGAGATTTGAGGCAGTGCGTTGCTGCTTTCAGAAGGACTGGACCACAAAATGTAAAAATGTAAACTGGTTAGTTGCTAATCTAAGATTTTTTGTAACAGTGAGACCTCCCCATCACATAGCTCAAAGAAAAGGCACAGGGTGGCGTGTGTGCAATACAGTAGAGCACCCTGATTTGTATTCATGTTTCTGCCCCACAGTGAATCCCTTTGTGTCTCAGTGGCATTCGTCAGGACAATATTTTTACACCAGCTTTATCAGGTTTGGCGTGATCAAATGTTGCAATGTCAGATGGCGATAGATAGTAGCGGTGCAGACATTTAAAATGCATTAGTTTGTGCCGCTGGCTGATTGATATACGCTGAGTTTGTGCGATCGTCACCCTGAGTTCCGTCGCCCAGGTCTCCCGCACCTGTGCAGTATTGTCAGGCTTCGGTGCGATAAATGCTCGGTACAGTCTGGGACTGGAAGTCATACCGTCTTCCCCAGTATGTGCTATGGCCAGTGTTAAAGGAGAAAAATCTTCCATGGGTAGGAGGGGACGAGCGATCTCAGCGTGTTCCGAAGTAGCCTGAAGATAAAACGGTCCATATATGATACATCCCCAGTCCACTGGCCCTCCACATAAAGTGTGATATGCCCATCTGGAAATAGGTCCCCCATAGTTCATAGATTATGCCGGTGTAGTGTACGTTGCACTAGTTATCCAGTATTGGGGTATCTTTCATAGGTTCACATGCCAGAATCATTCCCCGTCGCCGAGGTGGGAGTCCCACGGTATATAAAAAAGCAGTGCCAAAAGTAAATTATAGTAGTAGGCCCTATGAGAAGGCCTGAGGCCTAGATTGTAGTAGCCTATCTACCTCATTATGCTAAAGAGACCAAAGTCTTTGTTCCAGCCAATCAGCTTACAGCACCCTCTAGAACCCTCTCTGCAGAGCCAGTTCTCCTCAGATTTTCACCGCACTTCGTGTGGAAGGGAGTCTCCCTGAGTCTTGACTCCGTTTTTTTCTTCAGAAGCTTCAGGATGACAGACAAGAAGGCCTTGTTCAGACCTTGTAGGACATGCAAGAAGAAATGGGTCCATGTTGATGACCAACATAAGGACTGCATTTATTGCCTTTATCCAAAGCATGAGGCAAAAGATTATAAGATCTGCCGCACCTTTCCTTCTAAAACCTTAGGGATAGGGAGGCCAGAGTACTTTTGTGGCTGAAATCCTCTACAATGGATGATGAAGACAGAGCCTCTACCTCCAGTAAGAGGGTGAGATCTCAAGAGGATGATTCAAGTGAGGGGAGAAAGCAAGCTAAAACCTCCCACTCCACTTCAGGCTCTTCACAGAGATCTCCACATACTATCTCTGGAGCCTCAGCCACCAAGGATTCGTCCAAGAAAACAGTGAGTAAGAGTTCTTCTGTCTTCTTACCTGTAACTACCATCTCTACTTTGACCTCTTCATCTTTGGCTATGATCTCCACCACAGCTATCACTTCACCTATATTGTCTACAAGTATATCTATTGTGACTAAAAAAGTCCTCGTCGACGACCCATCGACAACAGCGTCGACGACGAAGAAGCCCTTGTCGACGAAGTCATCTACGCTACCGTCGACAATCGTCTCGTCGACGAAGAAGCACTCTTCAACGATGAGCCCATCGACGACGAGCCCATCGACGACCGTCCCGTCGATGGCTGCTCCGTCGACATCGAGTCCATCGACGACGGCCCCGTCGACGTCGAGCCCATCGACGGCAGTCCCGTCGACGTCAATTCCATCGACGATGATTCCCTCGTCGTCGACGAACGTCCTATCGTCAACGGCTATGTCATCGCCAGCAAAGCCAAAGGATTCTGCCTCATTGAAGCCTTTCAGTACTAAACAGGCTTTCTCTACCCCGTTATCTTCCAAAACCTTCAAGCTTGTGTCATATCAGAGGCAACAAGGCTCTTACATTTCACCACTCATGCCTTCTCATCTTTTAGAATCTTACACTGATGATGAAGAAGATGAGTTTCAGGATGACGACAACGAGGGAGCTTTCGGAGTGGCTCACCATCCATCTGAACTTAATATTAAGTGCCAGGATGATGACAAGGATGATTCATATGCACATTATTATCAGGAGGACATTGTAGTGCCTCATCATATGGAATATCAGAGGCGAACCCAGTTTTCAGAGGCCAGTCACTTGCCGCCAAACTTGATTCAGGACTTGCAGGCTATGCTCGCGGATTATAAACAACGTTTTCTGCCACAAACAGCTCAACCTGCGGCCTCGGTTCCTCCACCTCAAGTTCCACCGCCTACTCCAGTCACGGAAACTCCACCACCTGGTCTACCAACACAGACACCGGACACTTCTTCAGACGAAGAAGTAGAAGAAGGAGAGCCGCCCAATATACCTCCATCGGATCCATGGGACGACTTTGCGATCCCTATGCCGTCTCCGCCAACTCCACAGCCTTCAGACTCGCCACCAGAAGATATAGGTGAATTTCACAATCTTATGCAGCGCGCTGCAACTAGATTTCAGCTTCCAGTGACGGTGGAGCAAACTGACTGCTTTTTACATGATTTTAAAGAGGAGACTTTCACTAGGAAGGTGTCTCGAGCCATTCCTATCATTGATTACATCTGGCAAGAGGGCATCAAGGGGATGAAAAACCCCGCATCTGTGCCTGCGGTATTACCAAGGATTGATAAAAAATATAGGGCCCCACTCAGCAGTCCTTCATGCCTCATTGGACATCCGCGGCCGGATTCGGTCATCTCACAGGCTGCGCAACAAAGATCAACGAATCCAGCCACCCCCAAAACTACACCACCAGATAATTAGGGGCGGCGTTAGGACCTTATTGGCAAGAAATTCTCTACTATGGCTGCTGCATCCATCAGAGCGGTGAATTCTCTGGCGATTATAGGGCGCTATGATCGTCAGATGTGGTCTGACATGGCTGGACTCATAGATCTGATCCCAGAGGACAGAAGACAAGAAGCACGCAAGATCCTACTGGAAGGAGAGCGTGCAGCAGCGGAAACTAAAGACTGCAAACAAGACATTGCGAACACAAATTTTAGACAGCTGGCAGGAGCCGCTGTTTTGAGACGTCAGGGCTGGTTGAAAGCCACTACCTTTCGGCCCGAAGTACATTTGAAAATACTAGACATGGCATATGACGGAGAGTCCCTGTTTGGGAAGCATATTGACGAAGCTCTCCAAGCAATGAAGACGGACACTGACACTGCAAGATCCCTAGGTTCACTGCAGTATAAAAGAGGATCTTTCAGAGGCGCAAGAGGACATGGCTACTCTTCCAGAGGAGGTTACTATCAACAAGGCAGACAATATCAGCCTCAATATCGTCAAAACTATCAATCCTCTTATCGTCAGTCCGGAACAACTGGTTTCTCTCGCCAAGGAGGACGTAAGCGCACAAACAATCAAGGGGGAGACACTCACAGAAAACAGTGAGGTCAGTTGGGCGCCAACCTCAATTCCTTCCCTCCCTGTGGGCGCGAAGATATCTGCCTTCCAACAACAGTGGCAGCACATCAGTACCGATCAATGGGTGTTGGATCTGGTACAGCATGGACACACCCTGGAGTTTATCACCAAACCCCCAGCAACTCCCCCCAGGAGTCCCCCTCCCCCTCGTCTTCACTTATTGTTCAAGGAAGTTCATTCAATGCTTCTCAAGAACGCTATCGAGAAAGTCCCAATCCATCAGAGGCGAACAGGTTTCTATTCCCGTTTTTTCCTCATAAGAAAGAAATCAGGGGAATGGCGACCGATCCTAGACCTGCGCAATCTCAATAAATATCTCAAGAAGCAGGGTTTCCGAATGGTCACTCTTTCGGACATTTTAATTTGCCTCAACAAGGGAGATTTTATGGCTTCTTTGGACATGGAAGACGCATACTTCCACATCCCAATCCACCCAAAACATCGAAAGTATCTCCGTTTCACGGTGGCTGGCGCCCATTATCAGTTCAAAGTACTTCCATTTGGCCGCAAGTCGGCTCCAATGATTTTTACAAAGTGCCTGGCCCTGGTGGCGGCAGCACTACGCTCATCAGGGGTCCAGGTTTTCCCGTACTTAGACGACTGGCTAGACAAAGGTCCGTCAAAATTCAAGGTAAAGAACGACATTGCACTCTGCCGCAACGTCTTTGCATCTCTAGGCCTCACGATCAACGAAAGCAAGTCTCAGTTGATCCCGAGAAGGATCCTGCTTTTCCTAGGAGCCTGTCTAGACACAATACAATGCAAAGCATTCTTGTCTCAAGAGCGGCAACTCCGTCTACAAGCTTTGGCCATGAAAATATCAAGAAAAAAGTCTCTTTCAGTTCGCCTCCTCGCGTCCCTTCTAGGGATGTGCTCTTCAGCCATAAATCTCATTCATCTGGCACGTCTCAAAATGCGGCCTCTTCAAGAAGAGCTACAACTTCAGTGGCACCAAGTGACGGGCTCTTCAATGGTGGACACAACTACACAATCTCAAGCAAGGTCTGACGTTCTTACAAACTCCTCCAGATTTCATTCTGACAACGGATACGTCCATGGAAGGCTGGGGAGGTCATCTCCAGGACCGAGAAGTACAAGGCAAATGGTCTCAGAAATACAGACAATGCCACATCAACAGTCTAGAGCTGAGAACCATTTTTCTCTCTCTACAAGCGTTCCTTCCCAGAATCGCAGGGTCCTCTGTACTGGTCCGAACGGACAATACCACCAGCATGTTTTATGTAAACAAGCAGGGAGGAACGAAGTCAGCTACACTGTCAAAAGAGGCCCAAGAGTTATGGAAATGGTTGACACTTCACAGCATAACTCTCAAGGCAAAACACGTCAGGGGCCTCAACAATAACCTAGCAGACAAACTCAGCAGGTCATCGTCGGATTGTCACAAGTGGGAATTGGATAACAGTCAGCTAAGCAAGGTGTTTCGAATTTGGGGCAAACCAACATTGGATCTATATGCAACCCAGCAGAACAAAAAATGCCGGTATTACGCCAGCAGATTCCCTCAACAGGGATCAAGAGGGAATGCCCTGTCCATGCGATGGTCCGGGACCTATGCTTATGCCTTTCCTCCGATCCCGTTGATTCCACAAGTCCTACGCAAGATGAAGTTGGAGAGCTGCCGTCTCCTTCTAATTGCGCCCAGATGGCCTTCCCAATTTTGGTTTCAGGAGCTCATGTTACTATCGCAAGAGCCTCCGATCAAACTCCTGCCAACTCCAACACTACTGTCACGCAACAAGGGTCAGATACTTCACCCAGACCCTCAATCTCTGAAATTGCATGCATGGCTCCTAACTTCTTAGAGTTCCAACACCTCCAAATTCCTCAAGACTGCCGAGACATCTTGAAGAATGCTCGAGCCCAGAGCACATTGAAAACTTACCGTCTCAAATGGAAACGTTTCTGCGCCTGGTGTGCTTCAAGCTCTGTACACCCTATTGAATCTCAAGCGGAACAGATCCTTCCTTATCTTTTGCATCTGGCTCGCTCTGGTCTTTCTTTCTCGTCGATAAAGGTCCACTTAGCAGCTTTATCCAGGTTCAGGAAGGTGGCTAACACTCCATCGCTCTACTCTTCATCACTAATAAAACAATTCATGAGAGGCCTCTTCTGGGCTTATCCTCCAGTTAAGCCTTCACCACCGGAATGGGAACTCAACACGGTCCTTTCACAGTTGATGAAGCACCCATTCGAACCGATCCACAAATCGGATCTGAAGTTCTTGACGTGGAAAGTCGCTCTACTTCTAGCCCTAACTTCCGGCAGAAGAGTAGGAGAAATTCAGGCCTTTACAATTAAAGAACCCTTCTTACATTTCTCCCAGGAGTATGTCACTCTTCGAACAAATCCAACTTTCATACCCAAAGTGCCTTCTCAGTTCTACCTGAATGAGCCGGTAAAGTTGCGGGTTTTCTTCCCAAATCCTACAACTCCGGCGGAGAGAACATTACATTCCTTAGACATAAAGCGATGTTTAAAGTTTTATCTTCAGAGAACGAAGAACATAAGGAAGTCAGATCAATTGTTCGTGGCTTATGGCCAGACTACATTGGGAAAAGCGGTCACTAAAGCCGCAATTTCCAGATGGATAGCCTCAGCTATTCATTTCTGTCACATCAAAGCTAACCGACCACTACAAAGGACTGTACGGTCTCACTCTGCAAGGGCTATGGCAGCGTCTGCAGCATTGTTTGCAGGAGTGACGCTAGAGAACATTTGCTGTGCTGCAACATGGAAGAATGTTCACACATTCGCCAGACATTACTGCCTGCAATCAGCAAACCGGGAGGATGCGGCAGTTGGTCAAGCGGTTTTACGTCACCTGTTTCCATAAGAAGATATTCAGGTAACAAATGTCTGTTTCATTTTATAATGAGTGGTAAAGTCTACATTGTTGGTTCAGATAAAGAACTGCATATCCTACAGGTTAATTGTTTATGTTATGCTAATCTTCCTTTCCTGTGAAATACGTTATTAATGCTTATGACTACTGTTTTATTAGTAGATCATGTCATTTGCAATTGTTGGTTGTTTGTCATAAGTTTATGGGAGTATATCACAATAAGTCTCCCACCATCCGCAACCGACTTTTGCTTGACTTACTGCTTGCTATTCTGATTCAGGCATGTGAATCTATGAAAGATACCCCAATACTGGATAAGAAAACAAGTTACTTACCTGTAACTTCAGTTATCCAGTATTGGTATCTTTCATAGATTCACATGCACCCATCCTCCTCCCCGGAGAGACAGTTCTCTAGTTTTGGGATACTTATTCCCACTTGTGCTAGCATAAATCTGAGGAGAACTGGCTCTGCCGAGAGGGTTCTACAGGGTGTTGTAAGCTGATTGGCTGGAACAAAGACTTTGGTCTCTTTAGCATAATGAGGTAGATAGGCTACTACAATCTAGGCCTCAGGCCTTCTCATAGGGCCTACTACTGTAATTTACTTTTGGCACTGCTTTTTTATATACCGTGGGACTCCCACCTCGGCGACGGGGAATGATTCAGGCATGTGAATCTATGAAAGATACCAATACTGGATAACTGAAGTTACAGGTAAGTAACTTGTTTTCTTTCTCCTGAATAAGTAGGAACCATGGGTTGTCATGCACCAGGATGGCATTAGAGTAGAGGGGGCCAGCACACGTCGTAGGTGTCAGCACGTGGTAGACACGTCTGTATATCTTCAGTGTCGAGTGGTATGCACTTGGGTAATGTCTGGGAGTGAAGGAGACCCTCCAACAGGGCACGTTCGGGGCAAAGATAAGGAATTCAGGCATCCGGATGATACCAGCGATATGTGTAGTGGCACTGAGATGCCTAGTAGTAAAAGTATAGATCCGGGACCACTAAACCTCGGTACTCATAGGGAAGTTTGAGTATGTCCCACCGGACGTGGGGGATCGCCCCCACCCATATCAGTCGCAGATGGACTCCGCGAAGTGTATGGAAAAAGAGTTGTGGCAAGGGGACGGGGATGTTGGAGAAGAGGTACAAGAAGCAGGGTAGGACAACCATCTGAAGTATGGCCACCCGTCCTGCCATGGACACTGGTAATTGGATCCAACAACCTACCTGTGTTAATGTCAGCTATCGCCGGGCCATAGTTACGTTGTAGGACCTGGTCTTTGACCCTATATATGTGGATACCCAGGTATTTTGTACCTTTCATGGCCCACTTAACGGGGATTTCCGCAGGCGGTGGGTGAGTTACTTCTGTCAGTGGGAACAATTCTGATTTGGCTCAGTGTATGCAAAGGCCAGAGTGATGGCCAAATCTTGCTATCTCCTGCATGAAGAGGGGGGAGATTGAGGTGAGGGTGCCGAATAACTAGCAGAATGTCATCAGCATATATTGATAGCAGAGGGGGGGCATGGGAGAGCTTCAGCCCGCGATGCAGATGGCGTTCCTGCGTTGCACAGACCAGAGGGTCCATCGCAATGAGTATAAGTGGGGATAATGGGCATCCCTGCCGGGTGCCATGCAGAATCGGAAATGCATCAGACAGGATGCCGCTCACTCGTTTTCGGGCCACTGGGTTCTTGTATAAAAGCGTAATCAGTGCAATGAACTGGGGAGGGATGCCTAGTTTACTCAGAACGGCCCTAATGAAAGGCTGCTCGAGAGAGTCGAAGGCCTTTTCTGCATCTAACAGGTCTATGGCCGTAGGGGTGAAGGAGGAGATTTTATTTTGCACTGTAAAAGCCGGTTCTAAGATTTAGGAAGGTGGATCTGTTTGGAACAAAGCCAGATTGAGCTGGGGAGATAAACTGTTCCATTAGCAGCTACAGTCTGGTAGCTAGCACTTTAGCCGATATTTATTATCTAAGTTTAACAATAAAAAGGGGCAGTATGAAGCACAGTTGCTGAGGTCCTTACCAACTTTTAACAAAATAGTCAGGACTGCTTCTCGAAGCATGGAGGCAGGGTGTCTGTCATTATTGACTTGTTATATAATGCCAAAAGATGCTGGACAATCTGTTGCTTAAAGGCTTTATATAAAGCCCCAGTTAAACCATTGAGACCGGGCGCCATGGATCCATCCAAAGCGTCAGTAGCTTATGTCACTTTTATCAGCGTTAATGGTTCACCCAGGAATTGTCTCTGGCCAGCTGTAAGCCATACCATCGCAATGCCTGCAAGATATGGAGATATTGCTTCGGTAGCGTGAGGGGTATGAGAGGCCTACAGATCCTGATAATAGGACTGGAATTTAGCCATGATGTGGTCCCTTTCTGTAATAGTCTCCCTGTGCCCTGCTTGTTGCCCCGCCACATAGTTAAGTGACCTATTGGGGTGCAATAGACGTGCAGGGGTGCAACATGATTGCTCCCCTTCTCCATAGCGGTGGGCCTGAGCATGTTTACCCATGTATGCGATTTCCTTTCCCCCTAGATTCTAGTACTCAGCCAGGAGCTCTGCCGTTGATGCAACCGGGCGCCCCCGTCGGGCACTGCCTTAAGCTTCATATTTCACAGTCTCCTCTCAACTCATCCCAGTTGTGTGCGCAAACCTCGAAAGAAACCCACTTGTTTGGAAATACACCCTCCACCTCGATTGTATGTCTTGAAGGCCTCCCACAGGGTTGCCTGCGTGGACACGATTCCTGCGTTGAGCTCGAAATATTCAATGATAGAGATTTGCAACTCGCTACAGAACACTTGGTCCTGGAGCACATCGCCAGGGAATCGCCATCTGTACTCAAGGTCACATCCATGTGGGATCCGGAGTTTCAAAAGGTCGGGGTTGTGGTCCAAAAGTGTCAGCGGAATCCCAGACAGTGGGACGAGTGGGTGGCAGCTGACAGGAACCATGAATCTAACTATGGCCAAACTGAAGACGGTGCCAAATGAAATGTGAAGCCAGGAATAGTGGGATGGTGGGTCCACTATGCGTCATGCAGTGTGTAGGTATCAGTGATGTATTGAAATACTTCCATGGCCAGAGGTGTATCAGATGGTTGGGCACTGGTGGAGTTAGTTTGCAGACAGTGTGGCATGTTAAGATGAACCACCTCAAAACTGTCTAACTAGGAGTAGAGATCTCTGAAAAAATCGGGATCATCTATGTTTGGATCGTAAATGTTCACAAACAAAATGCTTTTGTCCTCGAGTGTTCCATGCAAGAGCAGATACTGGCACTATGGGTCCAAATAATGGAAATGACAGAGAAATGGCACTGTTCTGTGGATTAAAATACAAGTCCATCCGCTCGCCCAACTTGTCCATGCGGCCCTCCAGCGTGTCGAATCGTGCCTCCATAGAGCTGAAGCCCGCCCTGAACTCAGTCATTACAGTGGAGATATCACATGGAAGAGGGGGGTCTTCATCAGTGCCATGGCCCAGGGCCACCTTACTATCTGAGTGGGAGCACTGGTTCTAACCAGGGCCGGCGCGTTCGCAGGCGAGCCTCCTCTGTTTGGGGTTCTAATGTCCCATGGCGGGGCCCCAGCAAAGTAGTGTTCTAGCTTTATGGCCAGTAGTCCATATACCCAGGGTGTTGTGTGCTTTCCACTCTTCTCCTCCCCTGCTTTTGCCTGCACAGATGGAGAAGGTCCAGGCAGCTATCTTCCACCCAGTTGTTCAGGGAGCGCACTGCAGGCGATGCGCAACTCTCACTGGGCAGCACAACAGACTCTCAATTCAAGGAGGATGAGGGGCCAACAAAGAGTGGCCAGCATGCTGGTGTCCAAGGCAGAGTGCCTCATGGTGTGTTGGAGTCAGCGGGGGGCTTTGAAAAAGCAGCTTTCAGCTATTACGGCAGCGTGGTTGCTGGACCCCTATAGGTCTTCTTTGGATTCGCAGGCCTCAGCTGGCAACGGCGGGTTGTAGTCCATCAGTTTTTACTGCGCCCGATGGCGCGGGCGAGTGTGTATGCAGGGCTGGGACCAGCACGCAGGGGAGCACTCACCGCATTATTGAGTACGAAGCCTCAATCGCACTACGCATAGCTGCCAAGGTTTTGTTGGCTTATGTTTGCCATTCCCAAGTGTGCAGTGTGTTTATGTGTGACATCTCAATGCTTATGAGTGACACTTTATTGCGGGTGAATTACACCCTTTAGTTAGAGGTGGTGGTTTAAAGGGGACTTGAAGAACTGCAATAGCCTGAAATCATCAAACAGTTGCCTATCAGACCTGATCCTGTGAACCACACAAGTTGAACCTGGGAGCCTTCACTATTCATACCCAGTCTTGCACTCTTATAGTCTCTCCTCCTTGCCACTCACTCCTTTCATTCCTCGTTTTGTTTCTCTCTCTCCCTCATGTACACACAGACAGAAATGGAGGAGGAGGTCAAGGGGAGTAAAGAATGAGACAACTTGTCTCATTCTTTACTCCCCTTGACCTCCTCCTCCCTTTCTGTCTGAAGAGAAACCAATGTGATTATAGAAGTGTGTGAACCCTTATCTTCTCCGTTTATAGGAAGTTTAACAACCCTGTTTGATTGCTTAATTGTACACAATAAGTTTTACGTAGCAGCGGTTGAGTACAGATGTGAGCTTGAAGAAGATTGTGACCACTTCTACATAACAAGTCTCCGGCAGCCGGTCCCAGTCACTGTCAGCTCAGCCTGAGGAGACAGACAGGCTGAAGCTGTAAATGTAAACATATTTCCCAAAAGGTCGGATATTACTGGGAGTTACTGTGAGCCACGGCTACGACAGCAAGTCTCCAGCAGCTGGTTCAGTCGTGAGGCACCGTAATGAGAGGGGAGGCACTGATGGAAGGGCGAGCAGGGGCGGGCTACCATTACTGCCAGACAGTTTCTCATTCTCACTCGGCCCTAGCGAAGTCCTATCTCTACAAATGGACACATTGTTGTCATATCAAGTGAATGCCACCGCGCTACTGCAGCCAGCGAGCCAAGCGCAGCTGAGCCAAAACCTGCCTCGCTGATAGATTCAAGTCAACTTTTAATTATAATCTCATCACAAATTCAACAGCACGGAAGCAGTGCACTGAATAATGTGCTGTAATGCAATCTGTAACACACTCAACAGACGGCACAGGCAGAACAGCGCACGCGCGCATTGCTTTTTCCTTACAGTGCTGATAGCAGCACTCCCGTCTCCCACTGGTCTGCATCTTAAGGAGGCGCTATAAATGCGTGACTTTGCATTTTAGTGTGGTGGTGCGGACCACCACACTAAAATGTGTTAGTCTAACGCCTGATGCATGGTACTTGGCAGGTCTGACTACGATTTCTGTTGGACTGGGTGAGCTGTTGGGAACGGGCCCTGGCCCCAGGGGTGGTCTGGCGGGAGCCAAACAGTCCGCTGCGCCCGCGTAGGCCTCTGCAGCACCCTGCCTGCCCCTCTTCTGTGGGCCGTAGTCTCGCAGTTTGCCGGCCCTGGAGGACGGCAGGCCCCACCTCACGGGGCAGACTGTTCACTTTCCTCAGCGTGGTATGGGAAATGGGGGGGTGCCTTTGACCGACGGGTTCGGATTTATCTCAGCCTTAGGCTCACCCACAGCCCGTGACGCTGCGGGGCCTCCAAGGCTGTGTCAGCCAAACAGACATGCTCCCTCCGTCTCCTTTGGATGCGGGCATCAAAAACTCAGTCGGACACCCCTCCTGTGGTTGCCCAGTTCATCACATCCTCATCCAGTCGCATATAGCAGAATGTGAGTGCTTCGGTGGCAGCAAACAGTAAGACGGGAACTGCTGGGTCCTGAGCCTTGCAAGTGTATGGCTATCTTTGTTCCAGTTGTGGTCACGCCCTCGACATAGTCCTGATTATGACCCTGGAGAAGTTATTTTAAATGGGGTTGATACAAGGATTTTGAGAGAAAAAAGCTTTGGACTGTCCCTGCGCCTCCTTTTAGTGGTTCACGGGAATCAACTATTGAATGTGCCATGTCCCTTGTTACCTAAACTTCATTGGTGGCCACTGCACTATCATGTTGAATGTAGCATGCGGTTCACACCAGATCAAGACCCATAACATTAAAGAAGCCAAATTATATAAACCTCAACAAAGGCCAGTCCTCTCTCCTCATGAATAACATAAGCAAAACAACTGACTGTGAGGTCTATAAAACATCTACAAACTCTGTTTTCTCCATTCTGTAGAGGCATCCCTTTTTTAAAACCCCAAACTCCTGACCCAAACGTTAGAACTGGTAAACATTTTCTCTTGTCTACTTCTAGGCACGGGATGATAGGTTTCTTTCCAATAGAGGACGCCAAATTAAAGAAGAACCCAACAGCATTAAAACATGTCTGTGTTCTCTTGGCTACACGTGACACCCATGATCCCTGCAAGTTGAAAGTTAATCCCAAATAAGGCAACTCATGAGTTCTTTAGATTACTTTGCCCTGGGTGGCCAGGCAAGAGGACTTGCGTTTTATCAGGCCGCAGGCCATAAACAAACATTTTGGTAAGATTGGTTTATGGATTTAACCGGCCCATGAAATGACTAAGGCATCCAGAAAACATTTAAGCCAATTTGTGGTTCTTGATAACAGCACAACATCCTACACCTATAATAATACAGGCACCGTCTTTTTCTTAACATTGGCTATATCCATATCCTTCTTGAACAAAACTGCTTCAAGTCTGTTGCTGTACAATAAAAACAGCACAGCACAAGGGGAATCACTCACCCATGCAGAAATATAAAGATAAGACCTGTTTGTTTCAGATGTCAAGCTGCACATCCAGTTTTCTATTTCTCAGAGCCTGTTTATACTCCCTACAATCTGGATTAGCTCAAGTATATCAAATCCAGATGGTTAGAACAGAGTTTACGTAACAAATCATCCATATTTGCCATACACCAAGCAAATCCCATTGTTCCTGATACAGATGTTCCCAACTCCGACCCCTAGTTTCTTTTTTCTTTTCGACAGGCCTCTGTTGAATGATGGACACGGGATTATGAGCACTAAAGATGCAAGGCTATTGTTGATCTGATTCAAAAAGCGCCTTGTAACAAATATATAGTTGATGATCAGAGCACAACCCCCAGTACAGGTTGCAACAGTAGAAAAGAGCGGAGCAGCCATCTCTATCGCATTCCAGAGATCATATTTCTCCAAATGCAAGAGGTGCACATGGTCCTTGTGATCCATACCTTGTACTGTGCTATCCATACAACAACCTCAAACATATTAGCCTCTGTTATGAAAGGAATATCCCCCAGTTATGCATTAAAGTCCCCCACAACTATCACATTCAGCCCTTGACCCCTATCTGCCTATTTATAACCAAGTTCACCTTTTACATTGAAGAGTAGAGCAGAATTCAGGTTATTCTTCACTATAAAATTGTAATTTAACAATTAATAATAAGGACACTGACATTCATTGGTCAGCTCACATAAACGCCCTGAATTAGGTCACACATATGTGGAATAGGAGATGTAGTACAATCTAAAGTGATCTTGAACCATTCAGTAAGTCCATTCCTGGCTCGACCCGCATTGGAGAAAACAGCAGGGCCAGAATAGCAAATAAAACCTTGACAAAATATATCAATAATTGCCAAGGTTTCCTATCAGAGAATTTTATTGTACACATTTATAAATTCCAACCAGTTATCTAGCTCCAACTTAGCTTAAATATCAGCAATATTCCAGCTCCATAATTTAATTGAGTTCCAGAGAGGCTTTCCTGTAGAAAGAGTTGGAGGTCAGCATAGATATCAAGACACAAGGGGACTGTCACATGATGCAGCTTTGTCAATACCCTCACTTGCTATTGGCTAATTTGTGATAGAACAAAAAATGGATTGTTGGGCTGAACCAAATTGCAAGCCTTGTTTTGCAGCCGTACATCCTGCCATCAGTCATTATCGGGTAGATCCCAAAAAAAAGTACCAATTTTGGGTTGGTACTTGACTGTGTATAGGAAGGTAGGTGGCATACAGTATGGGGCCCAAAGGAGCCAATATATAACATCTATAGAAATAGTCCAATAGGAAAACCTTGACCTCAAAGATTCTAGTAAGGCCTAACATTGAGACATGTAGCAAATCACTCGCCATAAGCGGGTTCTGAGGTTGACAACAATACAGTCCCCCTGAAGTTACTTATTCATAAGGCTCACCCATTCCACTCTAAGGTCAAACAAGATGCAAACAGAAAGCCCCTCCTTAAACTTAACATGAGTATGAAACCAATATATAACCTTGTTTATCAGTTACATGGGCAGCTAATCTGGGGACATTGGCTCGAATCACCTTATACAAACAGGCGTCTGGGAGTAAGTGCCAAGTTATGTTACTTTCCCTTCTCTTATTGACTCAAGACCTGAAGCTGAAAACTCTGGCATTAGATGCTGAGTAAACAGACCCCCATCCACCAACTAAAAATTACCCACCAGTGAACAATGATGGGAACTTGCTGGTTGTGCATCAATTAAGATCCAGACCCTGAAGCCGCTGTTACAGTCGAGGTGAGGGTCTGAGTGGGCTATATGAAAGTAATGGGTACTAATTCGCAGGTCAGGGAGAAGAGGGGAAAGAAATTTGATATAACAACTACTCAAAGCACAAACTCCCTTGTGACCTCTCTATTTCTTTAAGGGTTTTAGCCTCTTAAATTCTAACATGGGCATAACAAAACACAAATTTACATGTCTCTTATTTCCATTCTCTTTTTTAGTTGTTGTTTAAATTATTTTTTTCTTTGATATATCTTTTAGACATTGTTATCATTAAAAAGTACAATAAATCATTCCTTATATACATGATTTAACAGCATGAAGAATAATTCACAAGTTCATATAATAATCTATATGTGACCAGGTAGAGAACAAACAACAGTCAAACCGCACCTATGTACTTCACACACATTCATACCACAAAATATCTGTGCAAGTTATCACGTTTCGTTGGTGCTTGTCTAATGCCCAAAAACAGGGTCACTACAAAATGTAGGATTTTATATAGACTTGGTCGACGCGTTTCAGTGGCAATAGATAGCAGTAAGAGCCACCTTCCTCAGGACCCGCCAGATTATCAAATAATGTTCTCTACACCCTGGTTCTTCTCCAGTTGAACCGTTGCTGTAGCCTATCGCAGCTCCACATTAAAGACCTTCTTCAGAGTAGTAGTTACTTATCCCACTTGAATCCAACTTTGGGTTCCACCGGACACTTTCTCCTTCTCCAGGATCAACATCTTCCCGAAGTCCTCCATTGACGGTGGTTTCCGACGCCAATTCCCTGGTGTAGGTATTGTGGATTCTAAGGTATCCACTGGTGGGGCGGCTTTCCAACCTTCTGTCTTCCACAGGATTTCTTGAGGGTCCACTGGGAAGGGTCCTTCTTCTTTGAAATTGCAACCACGACGTACCCATTGACTTGTAATGAACCCACGGTAATGTTCCTACTCTGCACATGGCCTCCGTGGGGTTCCTGGTTACTTAACTCTGGTGGGTCCTTGGGTCCCCGGCACTTCTACGTCTTCTGGGTATAGTCTTGTCTCGAGTCGTGGTTCGCATACCACTATTTTACTATATGGGTTGGTTTCCCCTTGGTGACCACTGTGTATTTCGTGCTACTTACCTGTTTCTGTTGAAAAGTATTGTGTATATCTTCAGCTAGGGGATATCTGCGTGTGTTAGTGAGTGTCTTATAATACATACATATTTTTATAAATGCGCTGTGTGGTTCTTTTTCACTTAATCTATACCTATAAGATTATGTTCTGATGAAACACGCTGCTTTACACTCCTTCTGGGCTAAGCCTGAAGGCTGCTTCCACATCTACCACTTAGAGAGCTTTCTAAGGTTGTCTAAGACCACAAAAAATTATCATAAGGGTTGTCAGGATTGGTGCAGGGTGCCCACTTACATAAGTGTGCATCATATACCATCGATAGTCATAAGCACTGAATAGTCCCATCCACTTACGGGAACACTGGAGCACTTTTCAATATTATATGTGTGTGTGTGTAATGTACTACGAATGTGGCTTTCACACATGTGTGTGTGAAAGCCATGTACATAGTACATTACACATATAAACACATATATGTGTGTGTTTTTATATATATATATATATATATATATATATATATATATATATATATATATATAAAATATACTGTATCCGAGGTGCCAGGTCTGTTCTAATGTGGATACTTGCGGTTGAGGCGTCCTGGGGACCCAGAGGATGGTTTTGACTCTGCAGCTGAGTTGGCCAGTTCACCTGCACTACGTTCCAAATTACATCCTGGACCCTAAAGATGGATACTGGGAAACGAGTGGAGACCCTCACCGGCATGCTGTGAAAGGTGCATGCTGGGATCTGTAGTCTGCCAATGCAGCAACAGTATTTTGTGAGACTCTGATCCGGCCCACCAGGACATCCACCAATGGTAGAACAAGTGGGAGTATATTTGCAGTGCACTGGCGGGAAACTCTGTTGTTAGCCGGCATTTGAAAAAGTCAATTAAGACGAAACGCGTCATGGCGATGCTTTCTTGAGAATAAATCACCTAACTGGATCCCCGCTGTGTCCCTCTGATTCTTTCTTCGGCTTGAATCCTTTGTGGCATATATATATGTACACATACACATAAACATCTGCAGCCTAAAGGGAGGTTTAAAAAGGTCACGAATACATTTATTTTTCATTTTAAAAAGCACCCAATCATAGAGAATTATGCCATTAATATAAATATGCCAATAGAAAATCTTTCACAAACCTTTATTAAAAGGAAAGGGAATATGAGACATTGTTAGCCAATAGGTTGCTATTCAAAGCATAAGCAAAGGAAACCGGCACAGTACCTTTTACGAGCCTCACAGTACCCCTTGTATCTCATCATGCCCCACATGTGTCAGTTAATTTTTCTGGCTCCTACTGTTAGGATCCTGGATCACTGAGCTCTGCGTTTTTAAAAAAAAGTCAGAAAAAAACCCTTTCATACCTTTACAAATTAACATCTCTTGTTTTTCTCAGTACCTAGAGTACAGAGAAACATTTTTTGACAGAAAAGTTAGCTTTTTTATGTCAAAAATTCCTAACACTTGAAGTGCCCTGCCTGCGGGAAAACGAAAGCTCATACTATCCCTCACTCTGTCTATATTGTTTGCCTGCCTCCCATCGTCCTGAATCCTGCCCTCGCTGCAAGAAACTATCCAAGCGCTATCCAAGCGTACTCTGATGGACAGAGAAAAGATCAGGCTTCATGGACTCCATGAGAGAGGAACAACATCAAGAGGCCTTGGAAAAACATCATTCTTCTTCCAAAGAACCCTCCTTTTATCCAGAATAACCCTACAGGGGAAGATATTGTGACACCACAAAAGACTATCCTAATCAACTTTGAGAGATATGGCTTTGTGCACTGAGAAAATACCAACATATTTGCTGTCTTTGTCGAAGACACTGTCAAAGTAGGGGGTCATCTCATCGTTCGACGTCGGAGCAAACACACCACCCGACGTCGAGACATGCATCAGTGTAACTGTTGACAGTCAAAAAGCACCATTCGTCGACGTTGAGAGTTGCATCCCCGCCACAGTCACCGCCAGTGGCCAGAACACACTCATTAATGTCGGGACATGCATTGCTGTCTCAGTCGACAGCCAAAAGGCATTCTTCGAAGACGTATAGGCAAGCGTTGAGGCCATCAGAAAATGTATGCATGGTTTCAAAGGAGAAGCAGTCAACGTTGCATGCCCCATCAACATTGCAAAACAAGCAATCTTATACTGTAGATAGGCCACAGTCGCTGTCAATGGAGGTTCAGATTTTGCCAACAAAATCAGCTGAATTAATGCATTGTCCTGCATCCAGACCCACTGAGTCACCTTTGACCGTCTCACTGCAATGGTCAGAGAGTTTACAGAGAAGACCAATGCCTTATACTTCTGACTTTGAGTATTCAAGAACATACTCCCCTTCTAGAGTCACATCACACACACCATTGCCTAACGGGACACATTCTCCTAGGTTCTCACCAGGCTCAACATTAGTACCTCCTACGATTCATTCAGGTTCTCTCAAAAGGTCGCATGTTAAGCATAAGTTCCCTCGTATATCACAAAGTCCACTGCGTCATCGCTCTAGATCCAAGGCAGCATCTAGATTGAGATCTACTTCAAGATCCAGAAGATCTCATGGTCCCATGTCCAGACATAGCAGAAGATCACCCTCTTGATCTACCACTCACTAGTCAATCCTCAAAAGACAAATGGGTCTGGAATATTGTTCAGAATGGCTGTTCCCTTTGGTTCAAGGACCCTCCTCCACACGTTGCTCTTATAAAACATCAACATTTTAACAAGATCTGTTACACAAAGAAGTCAACATTCTGTTACAAACACAAGCTGCAGAGGCGGGACTGGGGATTAATTCCTGTTACTTTCTAATATGAAAGAAAGGACCAAAATAGGAGTTCAGACCCATTTTAGATCTATGATTACTAAACAGTTACTTAAGAAACGAAAAGTTCAAAATGCTGGCTTTTCATCAGATCTACCCACAGCTGCATCAACAAGACTGGATGTATTTGATAGATCTCCAAGTTGCCTACTTTCACATCCCAATTTCCACAAAACATCAGAAATGTCTCTGTTTCAAAGTAGGACTTTGAAACTATCAGTACAAAGTCCTACTGTTCAGCCAAAATCAGCTCCACGAACATTCTCCAAATGGGCGTATTTGCAGCATACTTGAGGAAGCACAAGATCCCCGTCTATCCTTACATGGCCAATTGACTAATAAAAGGATTTTCACCACGAGAGACAGAGAAGCATTATCAGATTTGTATCAAAATATTAACCAATCTGGGTCTCTGGATCAACTTCAGAAAGTTTACAGTATGTCCAGTTCAAAAGATACTATACCTGGGAGCAACACTGGATGCACAATCATCGAAAGTGTATCCTTCGTAGGAGAGACTATTATCAGTCAATCTGAAGTGTTGCAATCTTCTACAGGCTTGCAATCCATCAACAAGACAAATTGCATCTCTACTGAAGTCAATGGCCTCTGGCATCTTCAGAGTCCCGCACACAAGACTACACTTGAGAACTCTGCAGGAATGCCTAGAAGACATTGGAATCACCTCTCTAAACGTTGGGAGAACAAGCTGACTTTTTTTCAGGCTGCAAATCAATCTCTCCCATGGTGGTCTCATCGGAACAACTTGCTGGTAGGACTACGATTCCATCAGAAGGTACCAAGTCAAACACTAATCACAGATGCTTCTCTCCAGGGATGGGATGCTCCTATGGGCTCTCTGCAGACTCAAGGAATTTGGACGGACAGGGAAAAAACGTATCCTGTTAATATGTTGGAATTGTGAGCAGTTCACCTGGCTCTAAAGCCCTTTCTCCCATTGCTAACAACAAACTCTCTCCTTGTTCAACCTGACAGCGATACATTACCTGAATAAGCAGAGAGGAACTCACTTGCGCCCTTTGTCTCTCAAGTCTCAAGCCATTTGGAAATGGTTAATAGCCAGGAGTCTAACCATAATAGCCATTCATCTACCAGGGTTTCAAAATACCCAAGCAGACTCTTTCAGTTGTTCTTTGCCAAAAAATACAACTGGATCTTAAACAACAAGGTCTTACAAGGCATTTTCATGAATGGGGATATAGACAAATAGACTTGTTCGCAGACACAAACAAAAAATGCCACAATTATGAATCCAGATTCATCAAAACAGGGTCTAAGGGGAATGCCCTACTGATAAATTGTTCAGGGAAATTTCTCTACACATTTCCCCCTATTTCACTATACTAACAGTGATTGTCAAACTGTACTAGTCCAGGACCAGGATGATACTGATAGCACCAGACTGACCTTGTCAGTGGTAGTTCACAGCCCTTCTACACCTGTCAGAACAATCACAAGGGAGATTGTCGTGCAGACAGGATCTTCTGTACAAGTTTCGAGGACAGATACCGCATCCCAACCTTCCGTCTCTGAATTTGACAGCATGGCTCCTGAATACCTGCAACTTGTGCACTTAGGTCTCTTTCAAGACTGTATGGACATTTTAGGAGAGGCTAAAAGACCTTCCACTAGAAAATCACATGTCTTTAAGCAGAAAAGGTTTTATTTATGGTACATTCAAAGCAAACACAATCCAATTGTGAAGTCTCACACAAATCAACAAGCGGTGAGGGCTTAGAAGCGTGTGCACAGGTGTATCATCCTGGTTATTACTTTACTGTTGGTTGAAGTGCACTCTACTCTCAGTAGTCCCACCGCCACTGGGCTTTTTATTTTCCACAGTGTAACCTCAGTACAAGAGAAGTGCCTTGATTAATCCACTTTCCAATGTTATCACCTTCTAGTAACCATGTTCAAAGAAAGTCCATAGGCAGTCTTCATATGTATCCAAATATTATCTTTTATTTCACAACTCTCATTTCATTTATTCAGATCACACCACAATATTCAATATCAGCCTACGCGTTTCGTCCACACTGGACATCATCAGGGCTTAAAAATGTCTGCAGTTTGAATATCACCGGATACCCCTCTGGGCAGCATTCATCTGTCCCTTCTTTCAGATGTTAATTCTTTCGATCCATCAGTTCACATTCAACGATTCAGTCCATAATGCCGGTGCGAGCATTCCCGCCATCAAAGACTTCTTAGAAGGACTTAAGAAAGTGTTCCTTCCAATTTGATTACCCTCTCCTCCATAGGAACTTAATGTTGTCCTTTCCAAGTTAATGGGACCCTCCATTTGAACCTATCCATAAAGTATGTTTGCAACATCTGTCATGAAAAGGGGCTTTACTTCTGACCATCACTTCAGCAAGCAGGGTTAGTGAAAGTTAGGCACTATGCCCTGGGGAGCCATACACAGTTTTTCATAACAATTGATTTGTGATGATATAGTGAGCTGGAGCTGAGTTTGTCTCTTATGAGTAGACTGGGGCTTGGTCTAGCAATCTCAAGGTGCTCTTCTAGGGTGTAGTCTGTTTGAGCAGCTTTAGGGTTATGAGAGAGGAGTGTTAGACATCTGCAAATACACACAATATTCAATAAATGATGCACACGACTCAATAAGGAAATCCACGCCAATTATAAAAAACAACAGATATCTTTATATATGTTTAGGCAGCAGAATCTACGATCAGGTAAGTACATTTTGCAAGAGAAATACTTTTAAGTTTAAAAAGTCAACAGTGCATTTTTCAGAACTGCAATTATATCTTATGGGAGGAAAAACAAGTACACGTTCTGGCACAATACAACGACTTACAAGACCAATATCCGGGACTTAAGGTGAATATTGGGCAAGGTCCAAGGCTGTACCAGCAGGTCACCTCCAGCGGCATTAGGGGGTTGGATGCAATACAGAGTCGGGTGCCCATTGTTAGTCGATGGGGATTGGTCTGTAGGAAAAGAGGCTGCATGTTTGGACTGAGAAGCCAGTTGAGTTAAACAACAAGAGGGTTCAAGTCTTGCGATTGTAGGGACGTGGGGACCCCGATAGTCATCTTTTTCTTAGGCTGGGTCAGCCGGGTGCTGAGGGTCTTTGAGGTGTCAGGTTTCTTCATCCGGGAGCACTCGCGGTTGAGGGGGCCTGCAAACAGAGGCTTAAGGCTGTGTTGGAGAGTTCACGAAGGGTGAAACCAAAAGGGGCTCTGTCTCTTGAGGGCTTGGAGACCACTCTGACACAGTTGGCCCACTTCACCTCAGACTGGACGGCTCAGGTGCAGATGTGCTTGGTAACGTCAGATTTTCATGGTTCCAGACTCCTCATGGTTCTTTTATG